>NC_079510.1:48657889-49298835 GCF_030052815.1 Hevea brasiliensis
TTTTTGCTCTTAATTTTTACAATCTCTGGTCAATATTATTTGCTTTGAGTTTGGTTATTCATCGCTTGAGACATTGGAGATAACCAATTTTTGAGTTTCATTGGGGCATAACTGATTTTTGCTTAATTTTTGCTTCATTTTTCTAGTATTTTATAGAAGAGGACCCCATCCCATTCTCATTTATATATATTGTAAAATATTTTATATATACATCCATACATAGCATATCAGCCATTACACATTTATACACACATTATACATCACTTAGAAATTGTACAAACATGGCAAATAGACTTCCTCATTTAGTTCATGCATTACTCATTTTAGGAATCCATGCACCATGCATTAAAATCTTTTGCCAAACTTTCGGAGTATTGAAAATGTGCCTATGAGAGGATTTGACTCACCCTTTAGTTGGCTTGTGGATTGAAAGTTTCCTAAAAGGTGCAAGGTTTTAAGTGTCTATCCCTTTGCCTATATCTTCTTAGCCAAAAAGCCACCCAACTAGTCATTTGGAGGTGGAAGTGTTTAGAGGAGTTATTGGATATAAGGTAGCCAAATGATGTCTCACCAATCCTAGAACAAATTTTTCAAACCTTTCAAGGCTAAATACTAGCTTATACTTGAAAAGAGAGATGATTAGGCATTCTTTGATTTAAACCTCTCATTTTAAACCTTTGGCCTTTTCCTAATTAAAATTGACTCAGAAACCCCTTTGAGCCTTTTATCCCTAATTTTTCTTGAATCCTTATTGCTACCTAGCCAATGAACCAAACACTACAACCCTTTTCATGAGAATAATTATTTACAATATTAGGTACATAAAAAAAGAGAAAAAGAAAAGAAAAGAAAAAATACAATAAAAGGGAGAAGTTTGTCATCTTGTAAAAGTGCTAGTATATGTGCTTTCTACTATTGCCATTCAAAAATGAAAGAAATCCACTCAAAGTATTAAAAGAAATGAGTTTGGGGGTGGCATTTTTAGGACAAGCAGCAAAAGAAAATGCAAAACAAGTCTAAAGTATCAAAATGTCCTCCATTCTATGTGTCTTGTAAAATATGCTAGCACTTGGCAATCCTCATTGTATTTCTTTTCTCCTATGTAAAAAAAGAGAAAAATATATAATAAAGTGTACCTTATGTTTCAAAATTGCAACATATTCTCATGCTTAATACTTTTTACCCATTTTTTTCTTCTTAGCCTCTTTTTGAATCCCATGGCCCCATTACATCCATAAAAAGACCTTTGATCTCTTGATAGTACTTGCTACATTAGTGGAGATAGGAGTAGGGAATTTGTTTATGGATTGGAAAATTATCCATTCATTCATTTAATTCCATCATTCTATATAGAGACACTTTGACTATTGGTTGTTCTAGAATCCTTTGAGCATGACTCTCTTTTGATTGGTTGGTTTGGGATTTTGAATGATAATTGACTTGATGGCTGCTGGAAAGCTTGATAAGCATTAGATTCTTTGCATTTTGAAGGATGGGTATATGGATTGTTGGTATGTTTAAAGGTGTGTTGTTACTTCAATTGGTAATTTTCATAACTTGATAAGGCAATTCTAAAAACTTTGCAATCGCATTCTAAAGTTTGTTTGAGGACAAGCAAAGCTTGAGTTTGGGGTATTTGATGCATACATTTTGCATAGTCATTTAGGTCTAATTTTATAACCCTTTTATTTGATTATTAGTCATTTTTAGCTAATTTCATTAGTTAATTAGTTAGTTTTTCATAGTTGTCAATTTTGCATTAATTTGTAATTTTTACTTTGTTTTGTAGGAAAATGGTGTTTTTGAAGGACTAAAGAGAATTTTGCCATTGAGGAGTGTCTTCTACAAAGAAAAAGATGTCAAAACAAGTTTTCAAGTCAAATATGCATTGACCAAATCGTGCATAACTTGCTTTATAAGCTATGCAGACCGCATAAGGAGAAAGATCACTGCTCTGTAACCAAAATGTGCATAAGGAGATCGCATAGCTTATGCACATTCTCGCCTCCTTATGCACATTCACGAAATTGTGCATAACCTATGCACTAAGTCAGCGTACGCATAAGTGACCAGATTCAGCTAAAATCAGATAAGGGATCGCATAACTTATGCACCCACTTATGCACCTCAAGAGTTCATTAATGAGCTAGCAGGAGATTCCCTCAAATAATTCCTCCTAGAACATACTATTTTAGGGCTCCATGTCAGAAAAATGCTATATATAGTCTCATTTTCCCATTTTAGAGGGAGGCAAGGAGCAAAGAAGAAGAGGAGGAGGTCGAGCAGAATTTGAGGAGTCATTTTCACCTTCCACACCATTTTCAACCAAGATTTGCATTTCTTTCTTTCTTTACACTTTTCTACATTTCTAGTGTTTAATTTCTTACTTAGCTTAGATTAAAGCTTTATTTCCATTTAAACTCATCATATCTTGTAAGCATTATGGATAGTGAGTAGTTTACTTTGATTCTAGAGTAAGGGTTGTAATATTTGAGATATTTTGTGAATTTTGATTGGGTAATCCATATTTTGTGGTCTTAATGAGTTTTATCTATTTCTTGTATGCTTAATGACATGCTTAATGAAGGATCCCATTGAGTAATGTTCTAATCCATGGTTGAAGCACCAAAGGAGAAGGCCTTGTGATAGATAATCAGAAATTGACTTAATTAACTTAGACCTAGAAATAGGCTAAGGATTAAAAGGATTCTGCATTAATTAAAGAACTTAATGGGTCTTAATTAATTCTAACTCCACTAAAGTAGGATTAGTTTGATTAAGGCACTCTTTGTCTCACTCAAAGGGAATTCAAAGGATTTAAGAATTAATCTCCTAAAACCCATAAGTTTCATAAAATTGGATAACCGATTTAAATCCCAAAATAGCTCGAATATGAAATCCTAACTCCTAATCACCTTTTACCATTGTTAATTTCAATCGAATTTAATCATTTGCCATTTTAAATATTGCCATATTTGAACTTGCTTATTTCTATTTGATGCAACTTTAGTTTAATTAATACATTGTTGAATAGAATATTAATTTTGCACATTTAGATTTCATACTCCATTACCATTAATTCATTATTTTAATTTCATAAATACTTCAATTTAGTCAACTTTATATCGAAAATTCAATCATTAACACAACTCCTCGTGGATCTATATTTTTCTATACTACTTGTAATGCACTGCACTTGCGGTTGGGACGCATCAAAGATTGTAAATTAACAAATTAATTCATTTAAACCCTAGTTTAAAGGAGGAATTTGAGCACTAACCTCTTTGATACACTATGATGTAATTGGCACCTTTGTAAAGCACCTAGGACCCTAAGTGTTGTCCTCTAGCTTGTCCACACTAAGATCACCAATGGGCAGCCCCAATTTTGCTTCTCAAGCCTTGCCAACCAATTAAAATTTGGGTATTTGCCTTTAGAGAGGTTGTATGTGTGTATAGGACATTAGAAACAATTTCTAGCAATTTTAATTCAAAGGAATTTGGGTTATTCTTTTGAATTGATTAGAAAGCAAAAGAGAAGAGGGAGAGAAAAGGTGCCACCACACTTGAGACAAGAGAGAGTGTTATGTGTTTTTTCTTTCTCTTTTCCTTTTATAATTAGGTCAAGTAATCACTTAAACCCTTTGCCATATGTCACTACCACATTGTATTTTGTTTTAATTGACTTAATCACATTAAGCCAAGTGTCAAAGTTAGACTTAATCTTGACTTTGATCACCTTGCATGATAGGAAGACAAATGGCAAACTTATGTGATGCCATGTGTCACTATCTCATGGTGCCACATGTCACCATGTGAAATAACCAAATTACCCTTAAGTTTTAATTTTAAGTTCTCAATCCAAAATCATTATTTCTCCTTTTCTAATCAATTTATATCAATATAAATTAATTAATTAATCTTCATTAATTAATTTTTCATAATTAAATTCATATTTAAATACTTTAAATATAAATTTAACTTATACTATATATCCAATAACCTAAATTTAATTTTAAGCCATGCTAGGGACTTTGCAATCTCATTAAATTAAAACTATTTAATTAATTAATTAAACTCTTTAATTAATCAATTAAATCACATTTTACTTGGTGATTAACTTGTGTATGTGTGTGACTCACTAGGCTTATCACTAATTGGTAATGAGATATGATATTAATTTTAATATCATCATAACTCTTTCTTACCATAAATGATTTCTCTAAATCATTTTAGGTATCTCATAGACTCATGGTTGACACTCAGCATAGCGCGCATGGCCACCCAATCAAGAATAAGGAATACCTTAAATGAACTCTATAATCATATGTTACCATGCACTAGAATCTCTCAAATATAAAATCCCAATTCGAGCTAAAGTCATGGTTTAGGAAAAACCCAATTAGCTATGAATATTATGTTCTCTTTAATTCCAGCTTGATTAATTAGATTTTATTGTCTAAACTCTTTTTTTACTAAATCTTTATCCTGCTAGGATCTCAAAACATCAAGAACAATTAAATGAACATAGGATTTTATTCTATTTACTTAGGATAATAGATTCCATCTTGATCAACACCTATCTCTATATATAACTTGTAGGAGCCAACACATGCCCATATGCAAATACACAAGATAAGCATGAAAGCAAAGATCAAACTTAATCCACCTATATACAAGATAATTGTGTTATCTCAGGTCTAAAGATTATATGCACTGATATGATATATGACAATGCATTTACAAGAGTAAACTCCATGTGCTTGTCATATGCATCACTGATTCGGCCTACTTATCATGTATAAGTGCCTATCATGTTTGTTATATGGCATGAGACTCACCATTCTATCTTATTTATATCTCATATAAATACTTTGAGAACAAACATGAATACAATCTTTCCGATAAGTCATGTCCTGCTTGAAGTATCCTTGATTGTGAACCAATTTATGATACTTTATGCTAGAAGTATCGCACCATATTCTTAACAACTTAAGAATAGAATTTCTATCAAAATATAAATGGATCTTTTCTTTTACCCATAAATATATTATGTAAATGGAAATGTTCAATTACCTTTTATTAATAAGAAATGCACATTATATATACTTAATGATATGCTCTAGAGCATACTACTAATAATCTCCCACTAGCACTATAGTCATTCATTACAATATCTTAGATCCATCTTCTCAAGACGTCGGTCTAATCGAGTTTATAACATAGGCTTAGTGAATGAATCAACTAATTTTTCAAATTGATGTTATTTTCAGATAGCTACATCGCTTTGCCCAACTATCTATCCGATAATGTGGTAACGCCTTTCTTTGTGTTTGGATTGTGAGATGGTTCCTTATATCCAAATGCCTCTTTACAAGATTCGATGCAAAGAATATATCACTTTGTAGTGGAATCAGCAATCGTACTCTGTTTGGAACTCGTCCAATCGATTGCACCTCCATTACAAATGAACACAAACCCAGAGGTAGACTTTCTGTCTTCGATATCTGATTGGAAATCAGAATCAGTATAACCATTCAATTGTAAGTCACCACCTTTATAAATAAAGAATAAATCCTTAGTTCTTCTCGTGTACTTAAGTATATTCTTAACCTATCCAAAGATTCCAAACTGAATTGATTGAAACTCGCTAGTCAAACAACAAAGATGTGCAATATCCGCCTAGTACACATCATTGCATATATCAAACTTCCAATAGCCAAAGCATATGGAATCAAGCCATTTTATCTCTTTCTTCAGTGTCTTTGGAGACATCTCTTTAGAAAGGTGGATATCATGTCTTACTAGTAACAATCCTCTCTCTAATCAAGCATGTTAAACCCCTTTAACACCTTTTCCAAGTATAGACTTTGTAATAAATCTATTATTCTTTTTGCTCTATCTCTATAGATGCTAATTTCAAGAATATAGGTTGCCTCCTATAAGTCTTTCATGGAGAATGTATTCGACAACCATACATTGACATTTGTCAACATACCTATGTCATTGCTTATCAAATGTCATCCACATATAAGACAAGGAAAGTGATATCACTATCATCCACATTTTTGATAAAACCAAATGACTTAATGGCTTCATCAAAATAGATGTTCCAACTCCTCAAGCTTGTTTTAACCCATAAATGGATCGCTTAGCTTGTATACCTTGGAACTATCTTGGGATTCAAAACCCTAGGTTGTTCCATGAAAATGTTTTCTTCATGTATCTATTGAGAAAAGCTATTTTGACATCCATCTGCCAAATCTCATAATCATAGTATTTAGCTATTGCTAATAGAATCCTAATTGATTTAAGCATGGCAACAGGTGAGAAAGTCTCATCATAGTCGATTCCTTGATTTTGGCGAAACCCTTTGCTACTAGCCTTGCTTTATAGGTCTCTACCTTTCCATCGTAATCAATTTTCTTCTTGAAACCACATTTATTCCCTATATGTACAATACCTTCATGTTGGTCAACAAGGTCCCAAACTTGGTTATTATACATTGAATCAATTTCTAATTTTATAGCTTCAATCCATTTTGAAGAGTTTATATTTGATATAGCTTGTTCATAGGTAAGTGGATCATCTCTATGATCTACTTATTCATGAGTAAACAACTCTTGTTCATCTTCATGAAGAAAACTATATCTCACTGGTGGGTGAGATATCCCGCTGATCTCATGAGGAATTATCAGAGATGTTTCACCAATAGGTGTAGGTTGACTAGATGGATCTATATCCATTTGATTCGTTGGTTGGTCTAATTTCCAATTCTAACTCTATTTGCCTTCCTTTGCCACCTTCTTCAATGAACCGTTGTTCAAGAAATATGGCATCTCTCGCTATCACAACCTTTTGTGATGTAGGCAAATAAAAATAATATCCAAAACTTTCTTTTGAATATCCAATAAATCGACCTTTTTCTGATCTGATTTTCAATTTATCAGCGTTTAGCTTTTTGATATAAGCTGGACAACCCTAAATCTTAACATGCTTAAGACTTGGTTTTCCTCCATGCCATATCTCATAAGGTGTAAAAGATACTGATTTTGATGGAATCCTATTTAGAATATGCAAAGCTGATTCTAATGCAAATCCCAAAAAGGAGATTGGTATATCAATATAGCTCATCGCATCACGCATCATATCTATTAGGTACGATTTCTCCTTTCAGATACACCATTCACCGTATGCTCTCGGAGGAGTCATCCGGGAAATAATGCCATGCTCTTTCGAGTATTCATCAAATTCAAGATTTAAGTATTCACCTCCACGATCTAATCAAGAGTTTTAATACTTTTTCCGCTTGATTTTCTACTTCAAATTTAAATTCTTTGAACTTTTCAAAGGATTCATGTTTGTATTTCATCAAATAAAAATACCCAAACATTGATTTATCATCAAGAAAGGTAATAAAGTAATGAAAATCGCTCTAACCATTTCCTTAAATGGACCACATACATTACTTTGTATTAGATCCAAAATATTTTCACTCTTAGTCCTTGTCCAATAAAGGGTGATCTAGTCATTTTTCCTCAAGGCAGAACTCACAAGTTGGAGTAGGTTCAGAACCCAATGAGGATAAAATCCTCATTTTCTTCAGTTTTGCAATCCTATCTTCTGTAATATGACCTAATCTTAAGTGCCAAATATATTTTTGAACTTGAGTTGATTTTCATCATGGCATTACATTCATTTAGATTGCTTGCATTCAATTTGTGTTTATCATTATTATCTAAATAATAAAGACCATCATGCATATAACCTAGCCAATATATTTATTTACAAAATAAATATTGCAAACATCATTTGTGAATTGAAATTCATAACTATTTCTAATCAAACTAGATATTGAAATGATGTTCTTAAAAGCATCAGGTACATACTAAATATTATTTAAACACATAACATGTCCACACATGTAAAAAAAAGATTTAGATCCTATGGCTAAAGCTTCAACAGTTGAGCCATCGCCAATCCGAAGTCTAACATCTCGAGTATGCAAGTCGCTACTATTTGCTAGTTCATGCGTATCATAAGTAATGTGAGAACTAGCACTAGTATCTAAAACCCAAGTCAGTAGATGAACTATGAGTATCATCGTAATCTAAATAATAAGATATAGACATACCTTCCAAGGTGTATCCTTCTTGTTCTTCAGAGAAATAAGATACTGGGCAATTTCTTTTCCAAAGGTCCATCCTTCCGCAAGAGAAGCACTTTCCTTTGCCTCCATCGCCTTTGGTCTTCGCTTTTTGTTTAGCTATCTTCTTGGAAGGTCCTGAACTTGAGGTTTCTTCTTCTTATTGTCCTTCTTCTTGTTGGTCTTTCCAAGAGAAGAAGATGCAATCAAAGTTACCTCTTTTCTTTTATTGCCCTACTATTCTTTTGGGCAATAACAAGCATGTTAAGTAAACCACCAAGGTGTATTCCTCGCTTAGTCATATGAAATTTTGTTACTAAATTCTCAAATGACTCGTAAGGACTACAAGATCAAATCTCGCAGCTTGGAAATCCATGTTAAAGTCAAGATGTTCTAGTCATTTATAACCGAATCATCTTGTGGATATGATCCCCAATATTCTGCTCTCAAACATCCTCATTCAAATAGTCGCTTAGATATCTCATACCTAGCATTCTCGCTATGCTCACCATACAACTCTTGTAGGTGAAGGAGGATCTCCTTGCATTTTGTATATTTTCATGTTGCTTCTATAACTCATTACTCATAAAAGCAAGCATGTAACATTTGGCTCTCATATCATGCTCCTTCCACTTGTCCAAAGTGTCATGTTCCTCTGAGTGGCCTCTGGAGGTAAGGGATTAGGAACTTTGAGTCTAGAACATATCCAATACGCTCTAGGTTTAGGAAAAGTTTTAAATTTCTTAGTCAATCGTAAAAGATTAGGTCCTCGTTAACCTATTGTGATCAAGTATGCTAACAAGTATATTGAATGGTGGTGGTTATTGTGTGCTCATTATTATCGTAAGAATAACTGCAAAAATAACTAGATTAATTAGTAAATGTATCAAGTAATTAACCAAAATGATTATGGTATTTTAATCAAATTGGTCCTCCCATTAACTTGGAGAATCCTAGTGAAGGAGCAGTACATGAAAATCACAAGTTAGATCATTAAAATTCAAAATTTTTCATCTAGGGTCACATGCATCATGCAAGATTCATTTTTATCTATTTGATTTCAATGATAAACAACATATTAAAACTCTTTTAATATATTTTTGGATCTACATTTATCATTTAAGATTTTAGAATTAATCAGATTAATTATTAAAATCCTAGATTAGATCAAGAACAAGTGCACTAACCTCTTTGATGCAATCAGAGTATATTTGACACCTTTGGGATGCCTAGGACAATAGATGTTGTCCCTCTAGCTTGTCCACACCAAGATCACCTATGGTAACCTCGAACAATCTTCTAAAGCATTTTCTATGAATTAGAAAATGAAGTTTTGCCTTTTGAGAGATTACATATATAAATAGGATACTAGAAACAATTTCTAGTATTTTTAATTCAAGAGATTGTTTGCTAATCTCTTGAAATAGATGAGAGACGAAGAAGAAGAGAAGGGAGAGCAGCCAAGGATGGCGGCACAAAGAGAAGAATGGCAGCTTGTTATGTTTGTTCTTTCATCCTTACACTTATATAGCTAGGTCACCACTTAAAACCCTTGCCACATGTCACCTTCTAATTGACTCTAGGTTTAATTGACCCAATCACATTGTGCCAAGTGTCAAACCTATATTTAATCTTAATTTTAATCATCTTACATTATTAAAAGACATTTGGCAAGCTTATATGTAGTGCCATATGTCACCATCTCATGGTGCCACATGTCACCCTGTGAAATGATCAAAATACCTCAGATCTTAATTTTGAGTTCTTAACCCAAAATAATTATTTCTCTTATTCTAATCAATTTATATCAAATATAAATTAATTAATTAATCTCTATTAATTAATTTCTCATTAATTAAATTCATATTTAAATACTTTAAATATAAATTTAACTTATACTATACATCCAATAACCTAGATTTGGTTTCAAGTCATGCTAGGGACTTTGCATCTAATTGCAATCAAACCTATTTAATTAATTAATTAAACTCTTTAATTAATTAATTAAATCATATTTAATTTGGTGATTACTTGTGTATGTATGTGATTTACTAGGCTCATCACTAATTAGCAATGAGACATTATATCAACTCTTAATATCATCAGAACTCTTTCTTACCATAAATGATTTCTCTAAATCATTTTATGCACCTATGTACCATGGTTAATACTTAGCATAGCATGCCATGGCCACCCAATTAGTAATAAGATTTACCTTAAATGAACCTATAATCATATGTTACCATGCACTAGAATCCTCTCATATAAAATCCTAATTCGATCCGAGTCATGATTTATGTCAAACCCATTTGCTCAATATTATGTTCTCTTTTAATTCCAGTTCTTGATTAAAAATATTTTCTGATTAGAATCTATTTTCTTAATAAATCTATCTTTACTAGCAATGTACTTGAAACATCATGTATAATTATATGAGCATAGGATTTTATCCCTATTTACTTTGAGGAACAGATTCTATCTTGATCAACACCTACCTCCATATATAACTAGTAGGAGCTAACACATGCCCATATACTTATACATAGTATAAGTATGAAAGGATCAAACTCAAACCACCTATATACAAGATAATGCTATCTCATGTCTAAAGATTATATGCATCGATATGATTTATGACAATGCATACAAGAGTAAACTCCATGTGCTTGTTATAAGTGTCACTAGTCTGACCTACTTATCATGTATAAGTGCCTATCATGTTTGTTATATGGCATGAGACTCAAAGATTCCATCTTATTTACATCTCATATAAATAACTTGGGAGCAAACATGATTACAATCTTTCCGATAAGTCATGTCCTTATTGTGAAGTATCTTCGATTGTGAACTTATTTATGATACTTTGTACTAGAAATATCACACTCATATTTTTAACAACTTAAGAATATAATTTCTAACAAAATAACAATAGACCTTTTCTATTACACATAAATATATAATGAAAACGGAAAAATGAAAATAACTTTTATTAATAAAAGATGTACAAGATACATACATACTAAATGATATGCTCTAGGGCATACTACTAATATCCTACACTTCCAAAGTAGGAAACGAAATCCTAGTTGGATGGATTTCTAAGGTGATTGAATTTTTATAGTCTTATTGATCACTCTCAGCACATCCATTATTGGAATTATAATAAACTATAAGTGAGCAACTCTTGCCCATCATATCTCATGTGAGCTTCAATCATTTATCTAGCCCCTAATGCTCAAAATCTTAGGTACATCCAATATTGATTCATCTTACATTAGTTAAGTTGATCCCATTGCTTCAAAGCATGCAAATAATTTTAATGTCCTCAGCACATCTATTATTGGCCATCAAGTATTTACATATTTACAACATCTCATGCTTAACAATTATCTTTAAGAAAATCTCTTAAATTAAATGCAACACATGCAAGTATTTAAACTTTCTTAAAATAATTGCCTCAATTAAGGGCCCATGATATAATTAATTTAGTTATACCATTTCCAACTTAATCATTTGTTTGAAAGATTTAGTGGTCACTTAATTACTATTATGGTCTCACTTTGCACATTATCCAATTAGCATGCATATATTATATACTTGCATACATTCCCATACATCTCATGCATACATGAATAAACAAATAATATGGTATGATCATAGATTTTTCTAAGAGATTCAATTCTAAGTCACCAAGAATTGAATCGGGCATTCCTAAGTGTATTTCATTCATTTATTTTACAAGAGTTGTCATAGAGTACATAATCAAGACTTGATCTTGATTTCCTCTCACCGGTCCCACCAATGCTCTGACCTCCTGATCTTCTTGCAATCCAATTACATTGTAATCCTTGATATACCAAGGTGAATTTACAAGTCAAATAAATGAAATTATAACCCAAATTATTACAACACTTCTAATACATGCCACTAAAATAAAATTAATTATTTTACAACCCAAAGAAAAATAAAAGAAATAACCAATCACATTGGTCTTTTATTGTCCATGATCATCTATCATGCATATTAAAATTTAATAATTAAATAAAATATACATACTAAAAATTAAATTGAATATCATATATTCAACAAAAATTCATATTTGAACTTATTCAAACAAATTTAAATTTAGAAACTCTTTCCAAATTTAATACCTTGAAAATAATTTTCAAAAATTAATTGTGTAATTAATATTTCTAATTAAATAATTTAATTAGATATGGGCCTAAAGATATACAACAATTATATATTAAAGCCCAACAACCATGCGATAGGTGAAACCCACCCTTAGGTGTTTATTTAATTCATGCGCTACCATGGTGAATCCAAACACTTTGAATCATTCATAATTTGATCAAATCACACAATTAAATCTCATATTCAACTTAATGGCAAATATAGTGGCTCATATCAATTGAAGGAGAGAAAGTATGAAAATTATTGCATTGGAGCATTGAATTTAAAAATTTTCTTCTAGGGTTTCATGCATCATGCCACATCTCTTATGTGCCTAATTAATTTAATATTTCAATTGCATATTAAAATACTTTTAATATGTATTAGGATCTATGTTTTCCATTCAAGATTGTGAATTAACAAATTAATTCATTTAAACCCTAGTTAAAAGGAGTTTGAGCACTAACCTCTTTGATGCACTATGGATGTAATTGGCACCTTTAGGAAGTACTTAGAACCCCAAGTGTTGTCCTCTAGCTTGTCCACACCAAGATCACCAATGGCAGCTCCCTAATTTTTCTTCTCAAGCCTTGCCAACCAATTATAATTTGGGTCTTTGTCTTAGAGAGGTTGTATGTGTGTATAGGACACTAGAAACAATTTCTATAATTTTAATTCAAAGGAATTTGGGTTATTCTCTTGAATTGATGAGAAAGCAAGAAGAGGAGAGGGAGAGAAAAGGTGCCACCACACTTGAGACAAGAGAGAGTGTTATTTGTTTATTCTTTCTTTTCCTTTTATAATTAGGTCAAGTAATCACTTAAACCCTTTGTCACATGTTACTACCACATTGCATCTTATTTTTAATCGACTTAATCAAATTAAGTATCAAAGCTAGACTTAATCTTGACTTTGATCACCTTGCATGATAGAAGATAAATGATAAACTTATATAATGCTACATGTCACCATCTCATGGTGCCACATGTCACCATGTGAAATGACCAAATTACCCTTAAGTTTTAATTTTGAGTTCTCAACCCATAATCATTATTTCTCCTCTTCTAATCAATTTATATCAAATATAAATTAATTAATTAATCTCTATTAATTAATTTCTCATAATTAAATTCGTATTTAAACACTTTAAATATAAATTTAACTTATACCATACATCCAATAACCTAGATTTGGTTTCAAGCTATGCTAGGACTTTGCAATCTTATTGCAAACTAAACCTATTTAATTAATTAATTAAACTTTAATTAATCAATTAAATCACATTTTACTTGATGATTAACTTGTGTATGTGTGTGACTCACTAGCTCATCACTAATTGGCAATGAGATATGATATTAACTCTAATATCATCGTAACTCTTTCTTACTATAAATGATTTCTCTAAATCATTTTAGGCATCTCATGTATCATGATTGACACTCAGCATAGCGCATGGCCACCCAATCAAAAGAATAAGGAATACCTTAAATGAACCTATAATCATATGTTACCATACACTAGAATCTCTCTCGTTATAAAATCCCACCCGAGCTAGAGTCATAGTTTATGTCAAGTTTCCCATTTGCTATGAATATTATGTTCTTTTAATTCCAGCTTGATTAATTAGATTTTTCTGTCGTAAACTCTTTCTCACTAAATCTCTCATTCCGCCAGTGATATCAAAACATCAAGAACAATTAAATGAATATAGAATTTTATCCCTATTTACTTAGGGTAATAGATTTCATCTTGATCAACACCTATCTCCATATATAACTAGTAAGAGCCAACACATACCCATATACCCATACATGATAAGCATGAAAGCAAAGATCAAACTTAAACTACCTATATACAAGATAACTGTGTTATCTCAGTTCAAAGATTATATGCATCGATATGATATATGACAATGCATCGACCATAGTAAACTCAATGTGCTTATATGGCCATCGATTCTACTACTTATTATGTATAAGTGCCTATTATTGTTGTTATATGGCATGAGACTCACCATTTCTTCTTATTTATATCTCATATAAATACTTTGGGGAATAAACATGAATACAAACTTTCTAGATAAGTCATGTCCGTGAAGTATCATCGACAGAACCAATTTATGATACTTTGTACTAAATATCACACCATATTCTTAATAACTCAATAATAAAATTTCTAACAAAATATCAATGTATCTTTTCTATTACAATGTAAATATATTATGTAAACTAATAAAGAAATTGTCTTTATTAATAAGATATGCACAAGATACATACTAAATGATATAATTTAGGACATACTACTAATGATTTTTAGGTTGATTGTCCATGCTTTTCTACGGAGGAAACAATTGATAATGGGCTAGAATTAGATATTGTCCAACATTGAAGGGCTTGTATGAGTAACTTGAGCTATAAATTTATCCTACTCTAGCCTGGCAATTACAATGAATCTAATGGGCTAACTTGGGCCTGATGTTGAGTTTGGTCATCCCTATTTGAGGTTATGTTACATTGATTTTTTTTTTTTAAGGTACATGGATGTCATTTAATTATTTCCTTTTTTCGAGTATTCCTGATTTATTTCTCATTTCTCATACCCATCTTGTAACTTGTATTTTCTTTAATTTTTTTTTTTTTTTGTTGGCTTCTTTCCTTGCAAATTGGGCACGAATTAATGTCAAGAGAAAGCAATGTAGAATCAAGCAAAGGAATGGATGCAGTATGTACGTATCAAAAGAGAAAATGCAATGATTCATGTCTTCTAAACCCTTACTTTAGGCAGAGAGAATGGCAGATTTCAAGCTGCTCGGAAGAGTTTTGGGATAGCTAACATGAACAAGATGATGAAAAGGTTTCAAGTTCAAGAAAGACCCAAGCCCGCTGAATCTTTATTGTAAAGCATTGATATAGGAGTCTTAAGCAGGAAAATCAGTTCTTGAAAAGTCGGTTAAATCAGCAGCAGCAGCAAAGCCGACCACATGCTTTGTTGGGGGTGCAAGAATTTAATGGAGCTGGAATGGTGCCTGACAGTGACCTTACACATTCGGAAACTTAGGGCTTGGACTTAACGATGATTATTGACATGGCGGATTTATATATATGGTAAGAAGTGGGTCAATTGACTCAATGAATTTATCAATTTTGTATAAATTAATATATAAATTATAAAATTTCATTACAAATTATTCTAATACCACTTTTCATTTTATTTTCAATCACAAATTCACAAGAATCACAATCTCATATATATATATATATATATATATATATATATATATATATATATATATATATATATATATATATATATATATATATATATTGTAAAAAACGCAACATAATTATTTTAAATATGAATTTTATGTTTCAAATAAAAGAAATATCATAATAAAAAATTTATCAAGTCATTAATGCAATCATAAATTTACATATTTAAGAGGTTAGCAGTTATTTTAATAAGATATATATGCTTTCTGTAAAATATGATTAAACTAAATGATTTGTTTCTATTTATTTGTTTTAGAAATTTATTCTTTTTTAATTTTTGCTCTATTTTTATTTAATATAAAATATTAGTGTGCATTATTTTTTTATCATAAAAGATTAAATTTTATTAATGAAATAAAATCAGAAAAAACTAGTAGATAAGAAACACTATATCCCAACAAATCCAGATCATTAAAGCAAGAAATAAAATAATTATTTTGTCTTGTTTTATATAATTTTTTTCATTTAAATTGAGTAAAATAAATATTTTTTTATATCACTGGCTTCTACTGATTATTGACATGAGAAATATCGGATTGCCCATGAATAGTTTCTTTAGTCCTTATCTCCAAATCCACGAGATCAAGAAAACATAAGCCAAGAAAGGAAACAACCTCTCTGCCAAAACAGGATAGTTTAAGCCTTATCAATAGTCCTAATTCTACAGGCTGCGCTGTACCTTGTTTCAAGAACAAGAAGCAGGAATCCAGAAAAAGTACTCAAGGGAAAGGCTTCTATGGAGCAAGGTGAATCCACTGTTGTCTCTACCTGGTGCATGGACAGCAAATATTAACACAGGTACAGGAGAATTGTTAGTAGTATGCCCTAGAGATATCATTTAAGATGTATCTGTACATATTTTATTAATAAAAGATATTTTCACTTTTCTGCTTACATAATATATTTATGTGATAATAGAAAAGGTCCATCGATATTCTTTGCTGTAGAAATTCTATTTTTAACAAGCATGCTTTAAAATTTAGCACTATAGAATAGAGGTCAGTAATATTTACAGATTAGAAATTCCTTCGTGATACACCTATTCACTGTATGCCTCGGAGGAGTCAACTGGGAAACAATGCCAGGCTCTCTCAAGTATTCATCAAATTCAAGACTAAATATTCACCTCCACGATTTGATCAAGAGCTTTAATACTCTTTTTCTGCTTGATTTTACTTCAAATTTAAATTCTTTGAACTTTTCAAAGGATTCATGTTTGTATTTCATCAAATACAAATGCCCAAACCTTGATTTATCATCAGTAAAGGTAATAAAGTAATGAAAGTCGCCTTTAACCATTTCTGTAAATGGATTACATACATCACTATGTATTAGCTCCAAAATATTTTCAGCCCTTAGCCCTTGTCCAACAAAGGGTGATCTAGTCATTTTACCCTGAAGGCAAGATTCACAAGTTGGAGTAAGCTCAGAGCCCAATGAGGATAGAATCCCCATTTTCTCCAATTTTGCAATCCTATCTTCTGCAACATGACCTAATCTTAAGTGCCAAATATATTTTGAATTTTGAGTTGATTTTCATCATGGCATTGTATTCTTTTAGATTGCTAGACTCTGGAGAGTGGAAACACTTTCCTGCTGGCAGTGGAAACACTTTCCTGCTGGCAATGAAAACACTTTCCTGCTGATAGTGGAAACACTTTCCTTTACCTTTGTCAACTTTGATCTTTGTTTTTCTGTTTGGCTATCTTCTTGGAAGGACTGTGAATCGAGGTTTCTTTTTCTTATTGCCCTTCTTCTTGTTGGACTTTCCAGTAGAAGAAGATGCAATCAAAGCTACCTCTTTTCCTTTATTGCCCGGCATATTCTTTTGGGCAATAACCAGCATGTTGAGTAAACCAGCTAAGGTGCATTCCTGTTGAGTCATATGAAAATTTGTCACAAAATTTCCAAAAGACTCAGGAAGGGACTGAAGGATCAAATCTATCTGCAGCTGGAAATCCATGTTGAAGTCAAGATGTTCCAACTGCTCAATCAGCCGAATCATCTTGTGGACATGATCCCCAATATTCTGTCCCTCAGACATCCTCATACGAAATAGCTGTCTAGATATCTCATACCTAGCATTCCTGCTGTGCTCACCATACAACTCTTGTAGGTGAAGGAGGATCTCACTCGCACTCAACATGTTCTCATGTCGTCAGAACTCATTACTCATGGAAGCAAGCATGTAACACTTAGCTCTCATATCATGCTCCTTCTACTTGTCCAAAGTTTCATGTTCCTCTTGTGTGGTCTTTGGAGGTAAGGGACTAGGAACATTTGAATCTAGAACATATCCTATATGTTCAAGGTTCAAGACAAGTTTCAAATTTCTTAGCCAATCAAACAGATTAGGTCCTGTCAACCTATTGCGATCAAGTATGCTTGCAAGGATATTGGATGGTGGTGGTTGTTCTGTGCTCATTTTTATCAGAAAATTAACTGCAGAAAATAACCAGATTAATTAGTAAATATATCATGTAATTAACCAAAATGATTATGGTCTTTTATTCAAATTGGTCCTCCCACTAACTTAGCTTAATCCTACACTTCCAAAGTAGAAAATGGAAATCCTAGTTGGATGGATTTCTAGTGGGTGATTGAATTTTTATAATTCTATTGATCATCCTCAAGTACATCCATTATTGAAATTACAATAAACTATAAGTGAGCAACTCCTTGCCTATTACATCTCATGTGAGGTTCAATCCTTTACTTAGCCCCTAATGCTCAAAATCTCAGGTACATCCATTATTGACTTATCTTGCATTAGTTAAGTTGATCCCATTGAGCCAATAATTATGCAAATAATTTTAATGTCCTCAGGTACATCCAATATTGGCCACCAAACCATTTACATATTTACAACATCTCATGCTTAATAATTATTCTTAAGAAAATCTCTTAAATTAATTGCATCTTATGCAACTATTTAAAATTTCTTAAAATAATTGCCCTAATGGAGGGTCTATGTTATAATTACTTTAATTATAGCATTTCCAACTTAATTATTTGTTTGGAAGATTTTATGGTCATCCTAATTACTCTTTAGGTCTCACTTTGCACATTATCCATTTAGCATGCATATATCATATAATTACATACATTCACATACATCTCATGCATTCATGGATAAGCAGTAAATATAGTATGATCATGGACTTTCTAAAGGATTCAATTCTGAGCCACCAAGAATTGAATCAAGGCATTCCTAGGTACATTTCATTCATTCATTTTACAAGAGTTGCTGAATGAGTATATAATCAACACTTGATCTTGAATTCCTTCTCGGTCCCACCAATGCTCTTGACCTCCTTGAACTTCTGCAATCCAATATTACATAGTAATTCTTGGCATTCCAAGGCGAATTTACAAGAACTTAAATAAATGAAATTACAACCCAAAAATTATTATAAACTTAATAATACATGCCCAAAATAAATTAAAATAAATTAATTAATTTACAATCCCAAAGAAACATAAAAGAAATAAATCCAATCACATTGTTCTTTTATAATCCATGATCATCCATCATGCATATCACTATTTAATAATTAAATAAAACATACATACTTAAATTAAATTGAATATCTCATATTCAACTTAAAATCTAGATTTGAATATGATTCAAATATATTTAAAAAATCATATTTGAATCTCATTCAAACAAATTTAAAAATTCATATTTGAATCACATTCAAACAACCTTAAAAATTTATATTAGAATCACATTCAAACATTTTTTAAAAAAATCAGATTTGAATCACATTCAAACATTTTTTAAAAAATCAGATCTGAATATTATTCAATCAACTTTTAAAAATCAGATTTAAATATGATTCAAACAACTTTAAAAATTCATATTTGAATCACATTCAAACAACTTTTAAAATTCAGATTTGAATCACATTCAAACAATTTTTAAAATTCTGATTTGAATCATAATTTAATTGTGTGATTAAAACTACTAATTAAACACTTTAATTAGTCAAAGAATAAGCCTTAGATCATACAACAATTGCAGAATTAAAAGCCAAACCTTGAACCACCCATGGAAGCCAAACCATGCGCACAATTGATGGTGTTTTTCAAGCATGCCACACCACCATTGCAACCAGCAATGGATAAATCATCTCATGATCATAACACACAATTAAATCATATAATCAACAATCTAAATGGCAAATATAGTGGCTCTGATACCAATTGAAGGAACAGAAGCGTGAAAAACACAAGTTTATACCATTGAATTCAAAAATTTTTACCTAGGATCACATGCATCATGCAAGATTTATTTTTATCTATTTGATTTCAATGATAAACAACATATTAAAACTCTTTTACTATGTTTTTGGATCTGTATTTGCCATTTAAGATTTTTAAATTAATCAGATTAATTTTAGAATTCTAGATTAAATCAAGAACAATTACACAAACCTCTTGATGCACTGCAGCGTTTCTGTGCCTTTGAGATTCGTCTTCAGGACACGGATGTTGTCCTCTAGCTTGTCCACACCAAGAACACCAATGGCAGCCCTTTAACAGCTTCTAAAGCTTTTTTTATTAATTATAAATTCAAGTTCTGCCTTTTAAGAGATTAGAGATGTAAACAGGATACTAGAAATAATTTCTAGTGTTCTTAATTCAAGAGATTGATGGCTAATCTCTTTTAATTGATGAGAGATGAAGAAGAATAGATGGAGAGCCTCAAAATGGCGTGACAAAGGAGGAGTGGCTGCTAGTTATTTTATTTTCTCTTCATAACAACACTTATATAGCTAGGTTAACACATTAAACCCTTGCCACATGTCACCCTTTGATTAGCTCTAGGTTTAAGTGACTTAATCACATTGTGCCAAGTGTCAAACCTATATTTAATCTTGATTTTAATCATCTTACATGATTAAAAAAAACATTTGGCAAGCTTATGTGTAATCCCATGTGTCACCATCTCATGATGCCACGTGTCATACTGTGAAATGACCAAAATGCCCTTGTGTCTTAATTTTGAGTTCTCAACTCAAAATAATTATTTTTTCTTCTTCTATTTAATTTATATCAAATATAAATTAATTAATTAATCTCTATTAATTAATTTCTCATTAATTAAATTCATATTTAAACACGTTAAATATAAATTTAACTTATACTATACATTCAATAATCTATATTTAGTTTCAAGTCATGCTAGGACTTTGCAATCTAATTGCAAACCAAACCTATTTAATTAATCAATTAAACTCTTTAATTAATTAATTAAATCATTTTTAAATAGGTGATAACTTGTGTATGTGTGTGACTTACTAGGCTCATCACTAATTAGCAATGAGACATGATATCAACTCTTAATATCATCAGAACTATTTCTTACCATAAATGATTTCTCTAAATCATTTTATGCAACTCATAGACCATGGTTAACACCTAGCATAGCATGCCATGGACACCCAATAAGTAGGTTTACCTTAAATGAACCTATAATCATATGTTACCATGCACTAGAATCTCTCTTACAAAATTACAACTCAAGTCGGAGTCATGGTTTATGTCAAACCCTATTTATTATGAATATTATGTTCTCTTTTAATTCCAGTTCTTGATAAAAAAGATTTTCTCATCAGAAACTCTTTTCTGAATAAATCTATATGTCCTGGCTAGAAACTTGAAACATCAAGAACAATTAAATGAACATAGGATTTTTTTCTCTATTTACTTAGAGGAACAGATTCCATCTTGATCAACACCTACCTCCATATATAACTAGTAGGAACCAACACATGCCCATATACCCATACACAATACAAGTATGAAAGCAATATCAAACTCAAACTACCTATATACAAGATAACTGTGCTATCTCAGGTCTAAAGATTATATGCACTGATATGATTTATGACAAAACATTGACAAAAATAAACTCCATGTGCTTGTCATAAGTGTCACCGGTTCGCCTACTTATCATGTCTAAGTGCCTATCATGTTTGTTATATGGCATGAAACTCATCATTCCATTTTATTTATATCTCATATAAATAACTTGGGAACAAACATGAATGCAATCTTTCTGGATAAGTCATGTCCTTATTATGAAGTATCCTCGATTGTGAACCTATTTATGATACTTTGTACTAGAAATACTGTCCCTCATATTCTTAACAACTTAAAAATAGAATTTCTAACAAAATATCAATGGACCTTTTCTATTATACATAAATATATTATGTAAACAGAAAAGTGAAAATACCTTTTATTAATAAAATATGTACAAGATACATACTAAATGATATGCTCTAGGGCATACTACTAACAATTCTCCTGTACCCTGTGTTAATATTTGCTGTCCATGCACCAAATTAGAGACAACAGTGGATTCACCTTGCTCATAGAAGCCTTTCCCTTGAGTACTTTTTTTCTGGATTTCCTGCTTCTTGTTCTTGAAACGAAGGTACAGCGCAGCCTGTAGGAGTAGGACTATTGATAAGGCTTAAACTATCCTGTTTTGGCAGAGAGGGTTGTTTCCTTTCTTGGCTTATGTTTTCTTGATCTCGTGGATTTGGAGATAAAGGACTAAAGAAACTATTCATGGGCAATCCGATATTTCTCATGTCAATAATCAGTAGAAGCCAGTGATATAAAAAAAATATTTATTTTACTCAATTTAAATGAAAAAAAAAATTATATAAAACAAGACAAAAATAATTATTTTATTTCTTGCTTTAATGGTGGATTTGTTAGGATATAGTGTTTCTTATCTACTAGTTTTTTTTCTGATTTTATTTCATTAATAAAATTTAATCTTTTTATGATAAAAAAAAATAATGCACACTAATATTTTATATTAAATAAAAATAGAGCAAAAAAATTAAAAAAAGAATAAATTTCTAAAACAAATAAATGAAAACAAATCATTTGAATTTAATCATATTTTACAGAAAAGCATATATATCTTATTAAAATAACTGCTAACCTCTTAAATATGTAAATTTATGATTGCATTAATGACTTGATAAATTTTTTATTATGATATTTCTTTTATTTGAAACATAAAATTCATATTTAAAATAATTATTTTATGTTTTTTATATATATATATATATATATATATATATATATATATATATATATATATATATATATATATATATATATATATATATATATATGAGATTGTGATTCTTGTGAATTTGTGATTGAAAATAAAATGAAAAGTGGTATTAGAATAATTTGTAATGAAATTTTTATAATTTATATATTAATTTATACAAAATTGATAAATTCATTGGGGTCAATTGACCCACTTCTTACCATATATATAAATCCGCCCATGTCAATAATCATCGTTAAGTCCAAGCCTAAAGTTTCCGAATGTGTAAGGTCACTGTCAGGCACCATTCCAGCTCCATTAAATTCTTGCACCCCCAACAAAGCATGTGGTCGGCTTTGCTGCTGCTGCTGATTTAACCGACTTTTCAAGAACTGATTTTCCTGCTTAAGACTCCTATATCAATGCTTCCCACAATAAAGATTCAGCGGGCTTGGGTCTTTCTTGAACTTGAAGCCTTTTCATCATCTTGTTCATGTTAGCTATCCCAAAAACTCTTCGAGCAGCTTCGAAATCTGCCATTCTCTCTGCCCTAAAGTAAGGGTTTAGAAGACATGAATCATTGCATTTTCTCTTTTGATACGTACATACTGCGCATCCATTCCTTTTGCTTGATTCTACGTTGCTTTCTCTTGACATTAATTCGTGCCCAATTTGCAAAAGGAAAGGAAACCCAACAAAAAAAAAAAGGAAATTAAAGAAAATACAAGTTACAAGATGGGTATGAGAAATGAGAAATAAATCAGGAATACTCGAAAAAAAAAGGGGAAATAATTAAATGACATCCATGTACCTTAAAAAAAAAAAATCAATGTAACATAACCTCAAATGGGGATGACCAAACTCAACATCAGGCCCAAGTTAGCCCATTAGATTCATTGTAGTGCCAGGCTAGAGTGGGATAAATTTATAGCTCAAGTTACTCATGCAAGCCCTTCAATGTTGGACAATATCTAATTCTAGCCCATTATCAATTGTTTCCTCCGTAGAAAAACATGGACAATCAACCTAAAAATCATTAGTAGTATGTCCTAAATTATATCATTTAGTATGTATCTTGTGCATATCTTATTAATAAAAGACAATTTCACTGTTCCGTTTACATAATATATTTCTGTGTAATAGAAAAGATACATTGATATTTTGTTAGAAATTTTATTATTGAGTTGTTAAGAATATGAGTGACAGTATTTCTAGTACAAAGTATCATAAATTGGTTCACAATCGATGATACTTCACACAGGACATGACTTATCTAGAAAGTTTGTATTCATGTTTATTCCCAAAGTATTTATATGAGATATAAATAAGAAGAAATGGTGAGTCTCATGCCATATAACAACAATAATAGGCACTTATACATAATAAGTAGGCCGAATCAGTGACGCATATGACAAGCACATTGAGTTTACTATGGTCAATGCATTGTCATATATCATATCAGTGCATATAATCTTTAGACCTGAGATAACACAATTATCTTGTATATAGGTAGTTTAAGTTTGATACTGCTTTCATACTTGTACTGTGTATGGGTATATGGGTATGTGTTGGCTCTTACTAGTTATATATGGAGATAGGTGTTGATCAAGATGAAATCTATTACCCTAAGTAAATAGGGATAAAATTCTATATTCATTTAATTGTTCTTGATGTTTCGATATCCTGGCCCGGACAGACAGATTTAGTCTAAAAGAGTTTACGACAAGAAAATCTAATTAATCAAGAATGGAATTAAAAGAGAACATAATATTCATAGCAAATGGGGCTTGACATAAACTATGACTCTAGCTCGAATTGGGATTTTATAACAGAGAGATTCTAGTGTATGGTAACATATGATTATAGGTTCATTTAAGGTATTCCTTGTTACTGATTGGGTGGCCATGGCACGCTATGCTAGGTGTCAATCATGATCTATGAGATGCCTAAAATGATTTAGAGAAATCATTTATAGTAAGAAAGAGTTCTGATGATATTAAGAGTTAATATCATATCTCATTGCCAATTAGTGATGAGCTAGTGAGTCACACACATACACAAGTTAATCATCAAGTAAAATGTGATTTAATTGATTAATTAAAAAGTTTAATTAATTAATTAAATAGGTTTGGTTTGCAATAAGATTGCAAAGTCCCTAGCATAGCTTGAAACCAAATCTAGGTTATTGGATGTATAGTATAAGTTAAATTTATATTTAAAGTGTTTAAATACGAATTTAATTATGAGAAATTAATTAATAGAGATTAATTAATTAATTTATATTTGATATAAATTGATTAGAAGAGGAGAAATAATGATTATGGGTTGAGAACTCAAAATTAAAACTTAAGGGTAATTTGGTCATTTCACATGGTGACATGTGGCACCATGAGATGGTGACATGTAGCATTATATAAGTTTATCATTTGTCTTCCTATCATGCAAGGTGATCAAAGTCAAGATTAAGTCTAGCTTTGATACTTAATTTGATTAAGTCAATTAAAAATAAGATGCAATGTGGTAGTAACATGTGACAAAGGGTTTAAGTGATTACTTGACCTAATTATAAAAGGGAAAAGAAAAGAATAAACAAATAACACTCTCTCTTGTCTCAAGTGTGGTGGCACCTTTTCTCTCCCTCTCCTCTTCTTGCTTTCTCATCAATTCAAAGAGAATAACCCAAATTCCTTTGAATTAAAATTGCTAGAAATTGTTTCTAGTGTCCTATACACACATACAACCTCTCTAAAGACAAAGACCCAAATTATAATTGGTTGGCAAGGCTTGAGAAGAAAAATTGGGGGCTGCCCATTGGTGATCTTGGTGTGGACAAGCTAGAGGGACAACACTTGGGGTTCTAAGTACTTCCTAAAGGTGCCAATTACATCCATAGTGCATCAAAGAGGTTAGTGCTCAAACTCCTTTTAACTAGGGTTTAAATGAATTAATTTGTTAATTCACAATCTTGAATGGAAAACATAGATCCTAATACATATTAAAAGTATTTTAATATGCAATTGAGTATTGAAATTAATTAGGCACATAAGAGATGTGGCATGATGCATGAAACCCTAGAAGAAAATTTTTAAATTCAATGCTCCAATGCAACAATTTTCATACTTTCTCTCCTTCAATTGATATCAGAGCCACTATATTTGCCATTAGGATTGAATATGAGATTTAATTGTGTGATTTGATCAAATTATGAATGATTCAAAGCTGTTTGGATTCACCATGGTGGCCGCATGAATTAAATAAACACCTAAGGGTGGGTTTCACCTATGCGCATGGTTGTTGGGCTTTAATATATAATTGTTGTATATCTTTAGGCCCATATCTAATTAAATTATTTAATTAGAAATATTAATTACACAATTAATTTTTGAAAATTATTTTCAAGGTATTAAATTTGGAAAGAGTTTCTAAATTTAAATTTGTTTGAATGAGATTCAAATATGAATTTTTTTGTTGAATATGTGATATTCAATTTAATTTTTAGTATGTATATTTTATTTAATTATTAAATTTTAATATGCATGATAGATGATCATGGACAATAAAAGACCAATGTGATTGGATTTATTTCTTTTATTTTTCTTTGGGTTGTAAAATAATTAATTTTATTTTAGTGGCATGTATTAGAAGTGTTGTAATAATTTGGGTTATAATTTCATTTATTTGACTTGTAAATTCACCTTGGTATATCAAGGATTACAATGTAATTGGATTGCAAGAAGATCAAGGAGGTCAAGAGCATTGGTGGGACCAGTGAGAGGAAATCAAGATCAAGTGCTGATTATGTACTCCTGCAGCAACTCTTGTAAAATAAATGAATGAAATACACTTAGGAATGCCCCGATTCAATTCTTGGTGACTTAGAATTGAATCTCTTAGAAAGTCTATGATCATACCATATTATTTGTTTATTCATGTATGCATGAGATGTATGGGAATGTATGCAAGTATATAATATATGCATGCTAATTGGATAATGTGCAAAGTGAGACCATAATAGTAATTAAGCTGACCACTAAATCTTTCAAACAAATGATTAAGTTGGAAATGGTATAACTAAATTAATTATATCATGGGCCCTTAATTGAGGCAATTATTTTAAGAAAGTTTAAATACTTGCATGTGTTGCATTTAATTTAAGAGATTTTCTTAAAGATAATTGTTAAGCATGAGATGTTGTAAATATGTAAATACTTGATGGCCAATAATAGATGTGCCTGAGGACATTAAAATTATTTGCATGCTTACTGGCTTAATGGGATCAACTTAACTAATGCAAGATGAATCAATATTGGATGTGCCTAAGATTTTGAGCATTAGGGGCTAGATAAATGATTGAAGCTCACATGAGATATGATGGGCAAGGAGTTGCTCACTTATAGTTTATTGTAATTCCAATAATGGATGTGCCTGAGAGTGATCAATAAGACTATAAAAATTCAATCACCCACTAGAAATCCATCCAACTAGGATTTCCGTTTCCTACTTTGGAAGTGTAGGATATTAGTAGTATGCCCTAGAGCATATCATTTAGTATGTATGTATCTTGTACATCTTTTATTAATAAAAGGCATTTTCACTTTTCCGTTTACATAATATATTTATGTGTAATAGAAAAGGTCCATTGATATTTTGTTAGAAATTATATTCTTAAGTTGTTAAGAATATGAGTGACAGTATTTCTAGTACAAAGTATCATAAATAAGTTCACAATCGAAGATACTTCACAATAAGGACATGACTTATCCAGAAAGATTGTAATCATGTTTGCTCCCAAGTTATTTATATGAGATGTAAATAAGATGGAATGCTGAGTCTCATGCCATATAACAAACATGATAGGCACTTATACATGATAAGTAGGTCGAACTAGTGACACTTATAACAAGCACATGGAGTTTACTCTTGTATGCATTGTCATAAATCATATCAGTGCATATAATCTTTAGACATGAGATAGCACAGTTATCTTGTATATAGGTGGTTTGAGTTTGATACTGCTTTCATACTTATACTATGTATAAGTATATGGGCATGTGTTGGCTCCTACTAGTTATATATGGAGGTAGGTGTTGATCAAGATAGAATCTGTTCCTCTAAGTAAATAGGAATAAAATCCTATGTTCATTTAATTGTTCTTGATATTTCAAGTTCCTGGCCAGGATAGATAGATTTATTCGTAAAAGAGTTTCGATGAGAAAATATTTTAATCAAGAACTGGAATTAAAAGAGAACATAATATTCGTGAGCAAATGGGTTTGACATAAATCATGACTGCATCGAATTAGGATTTTGTAACAGAGGGATTCTAGTGCATGGTAACATATGATTATAGGTTCATTTAAGGTAAATCTTATTACTAATTGGGTGGCCATGGCATGCTATGCTAAGTATTAACCATGGTCTATGAGGTGCATAAAATGATTTAGAGAAATCATTTATGGTAAGAAAGAGTTCTGATGATATTAAGAGTTGATATAATGTCTCATTGCTAATTAGTGATGAGCCTAGTAAATCACATACATACACAAGTAATCACCAATTAAATATGATTTAATTAATTAATTAAAGAGTTTAATTAATTAATTAAATAGGTTTGATTTGCAATTAGATTGCAAAGTCCCTAGCATGACTTGAAACCAAATCTAGGTTATTGGATGTATAGTATAAGTTAAATTTATATTTAAAGTATTTAAATATGAATTTAATTAATGAGAAATTAATTAATAGAGATTAATTAATTAATTTATATTTGATATAAATTGATTAGAATAAGAGAAATAATTATTTTGGGTTAAGAACTCAAAATTAAGATACAGGGGTATTTTGGTCATTTCACAGGGTGACATGTGGTACCATGAGATGGTGACACGTGGCACTACATATAAGCTTGTTAAATGTCTTTTAATCATGTAAGATGATTAAAATTAAGATTAAATATAGGTTTGACACTTGGCACAATGTGATTGGGTCAATTAAACCTAGAGTCAATTAGAAGGTGACATGTGGCAAGGGTTTTAAGTGGTGACCTAGCTATATAAGTGTAAGGATGAAAGAACAAACATAACAAGCTGCCATTCTTCTCTTTGTGCCGCCATCCTTGGCTGCTCTCCCTTCTCTTCTTCTTCGTCTCTCATCTATTTCAAGAGATTAGCAAACAATCTCTTGAATTAAAAATACTAGAAATTGTTTCTAGTATCCTATTTATATATGTAATCTCTCAAAAGGCAAAACTTCATTTTCTAATTCATAGAAAATGCTTTAGAAGTTGTTCGAGGGTTACCATAGGTGATCTTGGTGTGGACAAGCTAGAGGGACAACATCTATTGTCCTAGACGCATCCCAAAGGTGTCAAATATACTACAGTGCATCAAGAGGTTAGTGCACTTGTTCTTGATCTAATCTAGGATTTTAATAATTAATCTGATTAATTCTAAAATCTTAAATGATAAATGTAGATCCAAAAATATATTAAAAGAGTTTTAATATGTTGTTTATCATTGAAATCAAATAGATAAAAATGAATCTTGCATGATGCATGTGACCCTAGATGAAAAATTTTGAATTTTAATGATCTAACTTGTGATTTTCATGCTTCTGCTCCTTCACTAGGATTCTCCAAGTTAATGGGAGGACCAATTTGATTAAAATACCATAATCATTTTGGTTAATTACTTGATACATTTACTAATTAATCTAGTTATTTTTTGCAGTTATTCTTCTGATAATAATGAGCACACAATAACCACCACCATTCAATATACTTGTTAGCATACTTGATCACAATAGGTTAACAGGACCTAATCTTTCTGATTGACTAAGAAATTTAAAACTTTTCCTAAACCTAGAACGTATTGGATATGTTCTAGACTCAAAGGTTCCTAATCCCTTACCTCCAGAGGCCACTCAAGAGGAACATGACACTTTGGACAAGTGGAAGGAGCATGATATGAGAGCCAAATGTTACATGCTTGCTTTTATGAGTAATGAGTTATAGAAGCAACATGAAAATATGCAAAATGCAAGGGAGATCCTCCTTCACCTACAAGAGTTGTATGGTGAGCATAGCAGGAATGCTAGGTATGAGATATCTAGGCAGCTATTTCGAATGAGGATGTTTGAGAGACAGAATATTGGGGATCATATCCACAAGATGATTCAGTTTATAGAGCAGCTAGAACATCTTGACTTTAACATGGATTTCCAACTGCAGACAGATTTGATCTTGTAGTCCTTACCTGAGTCATTTGAGAATTTAGTAACAAAATTTCATATGACTAAGCAGGAATACACCTTGGCTGGTTTACTTAACATGCTTGTTATTGCCCAAAAGAATAGGCCGGGCAATAAAAGAAAAGAGGTAGCTTTGATTGCATCTTCTTCTCTTGGAAAGACCAACAAGAAGAAGGACAATAAGAAGAAGAAACCTCAAGTTCCAGGACCTTCCAAGAAGATAGCTAAACAAAAAGCGAAGACCAAAGCTGATGGAGGCAAAGGAAAGTGCTTCATCGCTGTAAGGATGGACACTGAAAAGAAATTGCCTGAGTATCTTATTTCTCTCAAGAACAAGAAGGATACACCTTCAGAAGGTATGTCTATATCTTATTATTTAGATTCTGATGATACTCATAGTTCATCTACAGCTTGGGTTTTAGATACTAGTGCTAGTTCTCACATTACTTATGATACGCATGAACTAGCAAATAGTAGCAGCTTGCATACTCGAGATGTTAGACTTCGGATTGGCGATGGCTCAACTGTTGAAGCTTTAGCCATAGGATCTAAATCTTTTTTTTACATGTGTGGACATGTTATGTGTTTAAATAATATTTTGTATGTACCTGATGCTTTTAAGAACATCATTTCAATATCTAGTTTGATTAGAAATAGTTATGAATTTCAATTCACAAATGATGTTTGCAATATTTATTTTGGAAATAAATATATTGGCTCGGGTTATATGCATGATGGTCTTTATTATTTAGATAATAATGATAAACACAAATTGAATGCAAGCAATCTAAATGAATGTAATGCCATGATGAAAATCAACTCAAGTTCAAAAATATATTTGGCACTTAAGATTAGGTCATATTACAGAAGATAGGATTGCAAAACTGAAGAAAATGAGGATTTTATCCTCATTGTGTTCGAACCTACTCCAACTTGTGAGTTCGCCTTCAAGGAAAAATGACTAGATCACCCTTTATTGACAAGGACTAAGAGCTGAAAATATTTTGGATCTAATACAAAGTAATGTATGTGGTCCATTTAAGGAAATGGTTAGAGGCGATTTTCATTACTTTATTACCTTTACTGATGATAAATCAATGTTTGGGTATTTTTATTTGATGAAATACAAACATGAATCCTTTGAAAAGTTCAAAGAATTTAAATTTGAAGTAGAAAATCAAACAGGAAAAAGTATTAAAACTCTTCGATTAGATCGTGGAGGTGAATACTTGGCATCGAATTTGATGAATACTCGAAAGAGCATGGCATTATTTCCTGATGACTCCTCCAGAACGCCACAAATGAATGGTGTATCCGAAGGAGAAATCGCACTTATTAGATATGGTACTTAGTACGATGAGCTATATTGAGATACCAATCTCCTTTTTGGGATTTGCATTAGAATCAACTTTGCATATTCTAAATAGGATTCCATCAAAATCAGTATCTTTTACACCTTATGAGATATGGCATGGAGGAAAACCAAGTCTTAAGCATGTTAAGATTTAGGTTGTCCAAATTTATATCAAAAAGCTAAACGCTGATAAATTGAAAATCAGATCAGAAAAAGGTCGATTTATTGGATATTCAAAAGAAAGTTTTGGATATTATTTTTATTTGCCTACATCACAAAAGGTTGTGATAAGCAGAGATGCCATATTTCTTGAACAACAGTTCATTGAAGAAGGTGGCAAAGGAAGGCAAATAGAGTTAGAATTGGAGAATTCTGACCAACCAACAGATCAAATGGATATAGATCCATCTAGTCAACCTACACCTATTGGTGAAACATCTACAGTAATTCCTCGCAGATCAACCGGGATATCTCACCCACCAGTGAGATATAGTTTTCTTCATGAAGATGAACAAGAGTTGTTTACTCATGAAGAAGTAGATCATAGAGATGATCCACTTACCTATGAAGAAGCTATATCAAATATAAACTCTTCAAAATGGATTGAAGCTATAAAATTCGAAATTGATTCCATGTATAAGAACCAAGTTTGGGACCTTGTTGACCCACCTGAAGGTATTGTACCTATAGGGAATAAATGGGGTTTCAAGAAGAAAATTGATTCTGATGGAAAGGTAGAGACCTATAAAGCAAGGCTAGTAGCAAAAGGGTTTCGCCAAAAGCAAGGAATCGACTATGAGGAGACTTTCTCACCTGTTGCCATGCTTAAATCAATTAGGATTCTATTAGCAATAGCTACATACTATGATTATGAGATTTGGCAGATGGATGTCAAAATAGCTTTTCTCAATAGATACATCGAAGAAAACATTTTCATGGAACAACCTAGGGGTTTTGAATCCCAAGATAGTTCCAAGGTATACAAGCTAAAGCGATCCATTTATGGGTTAAAACAAGCTTCGAGGAGTTGGAACATCTATTTTGATGAAGCCATTAAGTCATTTGGTTTTATCAAAAATGTGGATGATAGTGATATCACTTTCCTTGTCTTATATGTGGATGACATTCTGTTGATAAGCAATGACATAGGTATGTTGACAATCACAATGTATGGTTGTCAAATACATTCTCCATGAAAGACTTATAGGAGGCAACCTATATTCTTGAAATTCGCATCTATAGAGATAGAGCAAAAAGAATAATTGATTTATTCCAAAGTCTATACTTGGAAAAGGTGTTAAAGGGGTTTAACATGCTTGATTCTGAGAGAGGATTGTTACTAGTAAGACATGATATCCACCTTTCTAAAGAGATGTCTCCAAAGACACCTGAAGAAAGAGATAAATGGCCAGATTCCATATGCTTTGGCTATTGGAAGTTTGATATATGCAATGATGTGTACTAGGCCGGATATTGCACATGCTGTTAGTTTGACAAGCAGGTTTCAATCCAATTCAGGTTTGGAATACTGGATAGCTGTTAAGAATATACTTAAGTACTTGAGAAGAACTAAGGATTTATTCTTTATTTATAAAGGTGGTGACTTACAATTGAATGGTTATACTGATTCTGATTTCCAATCAGATATCGAAGACAGAAAGTCTACCTCTGGGTTTGTGTTCATTTGTAATGGAGGTGCAATCGATTGGAAGAGTTCCAAACAGAGTACGATTGCTGATTCCACTACAAAGGCTGAGTATATTGTCGCATCGATGTCAGAAAAGAGGTCGTTTGGATATAAGGAACCCATCTCACCGTAAATCCAAACACAAAGAAAGGCGTTACCACATTATCGATAGATAGTTGGGCAAGGCGATGTAGCTATGCAGAAAATAACATCAGCTGAAAAATTAGTTGATTCATTCACTAAGCCTATGTTATAAACTCAGTTAGACCGACATCTTGAGAAGATGGATCTAAGATATTGTAATGAATGACTATAGTGCTAGTGGGAGATTATTAGTAGTATGCTCTAGAGCATATCATTTAGTATATATATTGTGCATTTCTTATTAATAAAAGGTAATTTTACTTTTCCATTTACATAATATATTTATGTGTAATAGAAAAGATCCATTGATATTTTGTTAGAAATTCTATTCTTAAGTTGTTAAGAATATGAGTGACAGTACTTCTAGCATAAAGTATCATAAATTGGTTCACAATCAAGGATACTTCAAACAGGACATGACTTATCCGTAAAGATAGTAATCATGTTTGTTCTCAAAGTATTTATATGAGATATAAATAAGATAGAATGGTGAGTCTCATGCCATATAACAAACATGATAGGCACTTATACATGATAAGTAGGCCGAATCAGTGATGCATATGACAAGCACATGGAGTTTACTCTTGTCAATGCATTGTCATATATCATATCAGTGCATATAATCTTTAGACCTGAGATAACACAATTATCTTGTATATAGGTGGTTTAAGTTTGATACTGCTTTCATACTTGTACTGTGTATGGGTATATGGGCATGTGTTGGCTCCTACAAGTTATATATAGAGATAGGTGTTGATCAAGATGGAATCTGTTACCCTAAGTAAATAGGAATAAAATCCTATGTTCATTTAATTGTTCTTGATGTTTTGAGATCCTAGCCGTGATAGACAGATTTAGTAAAAAGAGTTTCGATAATAAAATCTAATTAATCAAGAACTGGAATTAAAAGAGAACATAATATTCATAGAAAATGGGGTTTGACATAAACCATGACTCCAGCTCGAATTAGGATTTTTTAACAGAGATTCTAATGCATGGTAACATATGATTATAGGTTCATTTAAGGTATTCCTTGTTACTGATTGGGTGGCCATGGCACGCTATGCTAGGTGTCAACCATGGTCTATGAGATGCCTAAAATGATTTAGAGAAATCATTTATGGTAAGAAAGAGTTATGATGATATTAAGAATTAATATCATATCTCATTGCCAATTAGTGATAAGCCTAGTGAGTCACACACATACACAAGTTAATCACCAAGTAAAATGTGATTTAATTGATTAATTAAAGAGTTTAATTAATTAATTAAATAGTTTTAGTTTGCAATGAGATTGCAAAGTCCCTAGCATGGCTTAAAATTAAATTTAGGTTATTGGATATATAGTATAAGTTAAATTTATATTTAAAGTATTTAAATATGAATTTAATTATGAAAAATTAATTAATGAAGATTAATTAATTAATTTATATTTGATATAAATTGATTAGAAAAGGAGAAATAATGATTTTGGATTGAGAACTTAAAATTAAAACTTAAGGGTAATTTGGTTATTTCACATGGTGACATGTGGCACCATGAGATGGTGACACATGGCATCACATAAGTTTGCCATTTGTCTTCCTATCATGCAAGGTGATCAAAGTCAAGATTAAGTCTAACTTTGACACTTGGCTTAATGTGATTAAGTCAATTAAAAACAAAATACAATGTGGTAGTGACATATGGCAAAGGGTTTAAGTGATTACTTGACCTAATTATAAAAGGAAAAAGAAAAGAAAAAACACATAACACTCTCTCTTGTCTCAAGTGTGGTGGCACCTTTTCTCTCCCTCTTCTCTTTTTGCTTTCTAATCAATTCAAAAAGAATAACCCAAATTCCTTTGAATTAAAATTGCTAGAAATTGTTTCTAATGTCCTATACACACATACAACCTCTCTAAAGGCAAATACCCAAATTTTAATTGGTTGGCAAGGCTTGAGAAGCAAAATTGGGGGCTGCCCATTGGTGATCTTGGTGTGGACAAGCTAGAGGGACAACACTTAGGGTCCTAGGTGCTTTCTAAAGGTGCCAATTACATCCATAGTGTATCAAAGAGGTTAGTGCTCAAATTCCTCCTTTAAACTAGGGTTTAAATGAATTAATTTGTTAATTTACAATCTTTGATGCGTCCCAACCGCAAGTGCACGGGTCGTACAAGTAGTATAGAAAAATATAGATCCCACGAGGAGTTGTGTTAATGATTGAATTTTCGATATAAAAGTTGACTAAATTGAAGTATTTATGAAATTAAAATAATGAATTAATGGGTAATGGAGTATGAAATCTAAATGTGCAAAATTAATATTCTATTCAACAATGTATTAATTAAACTAAAGTTGCATCAAATAGAAATAAGCAAGTTCAAATATGGCAATATTTAAAATGGCAAATGATTAAATTCGATTAGAAATTAACAATGGTAAAAAGGTGATTCCGGAGTTCGGGATTTCATATTCGAGCTATTTTGGGATTTAAATCGGTTATCCAATTTTATGAAACTTATGGGTTTTCAGGAGATTAATTCTTAAATCCTTTGAATTCCCTTTCGAGTGAGACAAAGAGTGCCTTAATCAAACTAATCCTACTTTCGTGGAGTTAGAATTAATTAAGACCCATTAAGTTCTTTAATTAATCTGTGAATCCTCTTAATCCTTAGCCTATTTCTAGGTCTAAGTTAATTAAGTCCAATTTCCTGATTATCTATCACAAGGCCTTCTCCTTTCGGTGCTTCAACCATGGATTAAGAACATTACTCAATGGGATCCTTCATTAAGCATGTCATTAAGCATACAAGAAATGAATAAAACTCATTAAGACCACAAAATATGGATTACCCAATCAAAATTCACAAAATATCTCAAATATTACAACCCTTACTCTAGAATCAAAAGTAAACTACTCACTATCCATAATGCTTACAAGATATGATGAGTTTAAATGGAAATAAAGCTTTAATCTAAGCTAAGAAGTAAGAAATTAAACACTAGAAATGTAGAAAAGTGTAAAGAAAGAAAGAAATCTGCAAATCTTGGTTGAAAATGGTGTGGAAGGTGAAAATGACTCTCAAATTCGCTCACCTCCTCCTCTTCTTCTTTGCTCCTTGTCTCCTCTAAAATGGGAAAATGAGACTATATATAGCATTTTTCGACATGGAGCCCTAAAATAGTATGTTCTAGGAGGAATTATTTGAGGGAATCTCCGCCACCTCATTAATGAACTCTTCAAGGATCAGATAAGTGGATCGCATAAGTTATGCATCCCTTATGCGCTTTTACTGATCTGGGTCACTTATGCGAAGCTGCATGACTTGGTGCATAGGTTATGCACAATTTCGTGAATGTGCATAAGGGAGGCGAGAATGTGCATAAGCTATGCAGTCTCCTTATGCACATTTCGGCTGGTTCTGGAACAGTGATCTTTCTCCTTATGCAGATCTGCATAGCTTATGCGGCAAGTTATGCACAGTTTGGTCAATGCATATTTCAGCTTGAAAACTTGTTTTTGACATCTTTTTGCTGTAGAAGACACTCCTCAATGGCAAAATTCTCTTTAGTCCTTCAAAAACACCATTTTTCCTACAAAACAAAGTAAAAATTACAAATTAATGCAAAATTGACAACTATGAAAAACTAACTAATTAACTAATGAAATTAGCTAAAAATGACTAATAATCAAATAAAAAGGGTTATAAAATTAGACCTAAATGACTATGCAAAATGTATGCATCAAATACCCCCAAACTCAAGCTTTTGCTTGTCCTCAAGCAAACTTTAGAATGCGGTGCAAAGTTTTTAGGGGTGCCTTATCCAAAGAGTTATGAAAATTACCAATTGAAGTAACTTAACACACCTTTAAACATACCAACAATCCATATACCCATCCTTCAAAATGCAAAGAATCTAATGCTTATCCAAGCTTTCACCGCTTAGCCATCAAGTCAATTATCATTCAAAATCCCCAAACCAACCAATCAAAAGAGAGAGTCATGCTCAAAAGGAATTCTAGAACAACCAATAGTCAAAGTGTCTCTATATAGAATGATGGAATTAAATGAATGAATGGATAATTTTCCAATCCCATAGGCAAATTCCCTACTCCTATCTCCACTAATGTAGCAAGTACTATCAAGAGATCAAAGGTCTTTTTATGGATGTAATGGGGCCATGGGATTCAAAAAGAGGCTAAGAAGAAAAATGGGTAAAAAGTCTTCAAAGCATGAGAATATTTTCAATTTTTAAACATAAGGTACACTTTATTATATATTTTTCTTTTTTTTTACATAGGAGAAAGAAATACACAATGAGGATTGCCAATTGCTAGCATATTTTACAAGACACATAGAATGGATGGACATTTTGATACTTTAGACTTGTATTTTGCATTTTCTTTTGCTGCTTGTCCCTAAAAATGCCACCCCCAAACTCATTTCTTTTAATACTTTGGGTGGATTTCTTTCATTTTGAATGGCAATAGTGAAAAGCACATATACTAGCACTTTTACAAGATGACAAGCTTCTCCCTTTTATTGTATTTTTTTTTCTTTTCTTTTCTTTTTCTCTTTTTTTTTATGTACCTAATATTGTAAATAATTATTCTCATGAAAAGGGTTGTAGTGTTTGGTTCATTGGCTAGGTAGCAATAAGGGATTCAAGAAAAATTAGGGATAAAAAGGCTCAAAAGGGGTTTGCAAGGGTCAATTTTAATTAGGAAAAAGGCCAAAGGTTTAAAATGAGGAGGTTTAAATCAAAGAATGCCTAATCATCTCTCTTTTCAAGTATAAGCTGGTATTTCGCCTTGAAAGGTTTAGAAAATTTGTTCTAGGATTGGTGAGACATCATTTGACTACCTTATATCCAATAACTCCCTCTAAACACTTCCACCTCCAAATGACTAGTTGGGTGGCTTTTTGGCTAAGAAGATATAGGCAAGGGATAGACACTTCAAAACCTTGCACCTTTTAGGAAACTTTCAATCCACAAACCCAACTAAAGGGTGAGTCAAATCACTCTCATAGGCACATTTTCAATACTCAAGGGATTTGGCAAAAGATTTTAATGCATGGTGCATGATTCCTAAAATGAGTAATGCATGAACTAAATGGAGGAAGTCTATTTGTATGTTTGTACAATTTCTAAGTGATGTATAATGTGTGTGTAAATGTGTAATGAATATGTATGTATGGATGTATATGTAAAATATTTACAATATATGTAAATGAAATGGGATGAGATGCTCTTCTACTCAAAATGTGAAAAATGAAGCAAAAATTAAGCAAAAATCAGAATGTGCACCCCCAAACTCAAAATTGGACATTGTCCTCAATGTCTCAAACAGTAGATAACCAAAACTCAAAGCAAATAATATTGACCAGGAATTGTAAAAATTAAGAGCAAAAAGGAAGAGTTACCTGGTATGAGAATTCAAGATAAAGGGATGCATAAGAAGTCGCATGTGTTATGCAGAGTTAAGTGCTGTCCAGAGCATGTGCATAGGTAAGGTGCATAAGCCATGCGGTGCTGCATAAGAGGCAATATATGTTGCATAGGCTATGCAGGACAGTTGCATAAGGGAAATACAACCTGTGCAGTTCTGCAGAAGTAGCAGAAAGAGTTGCACAGGCTATGCAAAAGTTGTGCATGAGGAAATTCATAGCTGTGCAGTGTATACAAAAGCTGCTGCATGGGAATTGGCAAGGGGAAATGTACAACCAGCAGTAAAAGTATGGAAATATATATAGAGTATGGGCAGATATGTACAAAAGGGCAATAAGTGCAATAAAAATCAAAGAAGACTAATGTAATAGCTATCCAATAAAACTTCAAAAAAAAAAAAAAAAAACAGAATTGAAAACAAACTAATTCAGAACTAACAAACATAATCCAAAACAAACTATAAATGTTTGAACATATTTACAAAGAAAAGGTCCTACAAGATTGAACAAAAGTAAAACAAACACTAATCTATGTCTATTGTTTTTCCTTTGTCCAAGGATGTTGCTATAATGGTAGGTCACGCCATTGTCGAAATGATGGTGCTGGAGGAGGTGATGGAGGTGGGGGTGGCATGCCCAGAAAGATCATGAGTTGCTTCACCATCTCCTTCAGTTCTTTCTGCTTGTCCCTGGTTTCCATGACAAGGTCAAATAGTTGATCATGACGATCCTTGAGTGTATCAAGACCACTGTCAAGCTTCCTATCCACAAAGTAGATATCATCGCTAAGCCTGTCAAGGTAGGTGAATAAGGCTTTAGTGTTGAATGCAGGAGGTGCTGTGGATGAGGTAGGTTCAGCTGTAGGAGGAATTGGCTGAGCAGAGGCTGCTGGGATGTCCTGTGCAGGCTGATGGGGTGGGGTAGGTGTAGTAGGGTGCTGTGGGATTGATGGGAAAGGTTGGGTTTCTGGTTGTGCAATAGGCTCGGCCACTGCAGGTGGACAGGATCAAAACATGTCAAATTGAACCTCGCTTTTGGTTAAGTGTGCAGTATCAAAATATGAAGTGTCCTCAAGTGCTGGTATTAAGTGCTCTGCAGGATTAAAACCAAAATGCTTGGCTATGACAGTGATGAGCCCACCCAAAACAATGTCACTTATGGATTTGGTGGCAATATGCAGCACATGTTCACAAAAGAAGTAACCAGGAGATATCTTAACTTTGTGAAATGCACACCATAACATAAATAGTTCAGATTTTCCCACAGCACCAGAACTAGTCCCTCTGCCCAATATGGTGCTAGCCATCAACCTATGAATAAACCTAAGTGCAGGGTCAAGGATTTGGGATGTTTTGGATCTTCCAGCAGAGAAAGTTTGAGGTTGGTTTGTTATGATTCTCCAAAATTGGGCAGGATTCCAAATGCCCTTGTTGGCTACCTCTACTCCAGTATGTGGTACTCTAAATAACCCATCAATTGCAAAACCAAAAATGCTATGAAATTGGTCCAATGACAGCTCTCTATTTTGCCCCAAGCATCTAAATGTCATAATTGGTTTATGGTCTACATCATGCAAGTTGAGGGTAGCAGAGAATGAAGAAATAAACTCCAAAACTAGAATTGGATAAACTACCTCTTGCTTATGCACAAATTCTGTCCAACCCATACCATCAAGAAATGCAACTACATTGTCAAATAAACCAAGAGATTGTAGAGCATCAGCAGATATATACCTAGTAGGTTGTACCCTTCTATCTTTGAGTCTCTTGAAAGCGGCTTTTTGAATTGTATCAGGGAGAGGCCTGGGTAGCTTTGATACACATGAGGTTGCCGAAATTGTCTTTTTGCTGGAAGAGGGTGTAGAGGTTGGAGCTTTTGGCTTTTTGTGAGGCGGTTCCGACAGTGGGATGGGTGGGTCTTTGCGTTTGGACAGAGGAGGAGCAGAGGACATGGGTCGCACAGATTTGGACCGGATTTTGCGTTTGTATGTGGTTGGGGGAGGTGGTGGGGGTGTCGTTTGTGGTGGAGGATTGGAAGTGGGGTGTATCGATGACAATGGAGAGACTTCGAGAGGAGAGGCGGGGCGGGAATGTGGAGGGGAATCCATTGCCGATGGGAAGATGGAAGAGATAAGGGGAAAAGAAGAAAATCGAAGAAGAATGAGAATTAGGGCAAATGTAGTGAGAATCGAAATGGAGAAGAAGGTGTGAGAAGAAGTTATGGCGGAATGAGGATTTTGAGAGACGAAGGGAAATGAACAGGGTTTATCGGGTTGAAGGTGGGAAAGAAAAAGGAAAAAAATTTTGATTTAAATGAGTTATGTAAAAGACTGCATAAGTGGAAAGTGCATGTGCATAGCTTATGCACGTTGCTTATGCAGGTCTCGGCAACTGTTGAAAATTGGGAAGTGAAGTCATGCGGGAGTGCATAAGTCATGCACTCCCCTTATGCATCTCTCGGCAGAAGTGGTGTTTCAGAAAATCGGGTCATGCGTATGCATAGGTTATGCACTCGCTCATGCAATCGCTCGGCAATTTTTGGAATTTTGGTTGGTGGTCATGCAGATGTGCATAAGCTATGCACTCGCTTATGCACTCGCGGTGGGTTTTGAAATTCGTAATCTTTGGTTATGCGTATGCATAGGCTATGCACATTGCTTATGCGTGTCTCGCAACTTTGATTTTTCGGTTTTCGGTCATGCGTATGCATAGGTTATGCACTCTGCTTATGCACCCCTCGGCAAGTTTGAATATTTGCAGTTCTTGGTTATGCGGAAGTGCAAAACGTATGCACCTTCCATATGCAACCCTCCGCAAGTATGAATTTTCCGGGTTTTCGTCATGCGTATGCATAGGTTATGCACTCGCTTATGCACCCTCGGCACTGGAAATTCAGAGTTTTTGGTTATGCAGAAGTGCATAGGTTATGCACTCTGCTTATGCAGACTTCGGCAGAGAGAGAAAATGCAGAATTTGAAGTTGTGCAAATGTGCATAAGTCATGCACTCACCTTATGCAAGTTTTGACAGATATGAAATTTGACAAAATTAGGCTATGCAGAGTTGCATAAGCTATGCACTTTCCTTATGCACTTGCAATAAAGGTGAAAAATGGCAAGAATTGTGGTTATGCAGGATTGCATAAGCTATGCAGTTGCTTATGCACAATTTAACAAGATCAAGAATGCAATAGAACATGGATTGCAAGTGTGAAAAATACCCTAAAATGAAGAAATATAATTCCATGAAGCATAAACCACAAGAAATTTTCACTAAAAACACATCAATATATACAAAGTGTATCAGAAAGGCATCACACAAGCATGTAGACATTGATCCTACATAAAAGACCTTTGAGAACTATGCTATTTTAAGTCAAATTCTGCAAATCAACATTTAGCACATAAAATTCCATAAAATCTGCATAAAGTTGCATCTAACCACAAATGAGAAATGAAATCTCCAAGATTTGCCAAGAGAATGCAGCATTTCTACTTTGAATTCTACAACCCAAATAAGCTCAAAACTGCAAAAATAACTCACTTACCACCATATTAACATTATAAGCACAAGTATTAAAAAGTTACACACCCAACCTCACCAAAAGCACAAGTCATTAGCTGCAGACACTCTTTTTGCTGCAGAATGTACATTTCCTCTGCATTAACCAGATTGCAGCCTCTGACAAAGTTATGCAAAGAAAACTTATCAGTTCTTTTGAAGGACAAAATTTTTCAAGTTAAGAATTACTTTCCCAACAGTTCACCAGCCTTTCTTCATTGAATTACATCTACAAGAGACAAAATTTAACAATGTCAAAAATTGAATTTGGGGAGATTTAAGATAAAAACAAAATTAATGAAAATGAAAGTAAATCAACAAAAGCAAAATAAAAGGACTTGGGATGCCTCCCAAGAGGGCTAATTTATAGTCCTTAGCTGGACTCTTCATGAATTTTACTGAAAAGAGGTGAGGGATTGGAGAGCTTGTAACAGCTTGCTCCTAGTATTGGGTCTCCAGTTATGTAATGTTTCAATCTATGCCCATTGACCTTAAAATTCACAGATTTTTCACTCCAAATTTCTATTGCTCCATAAGGGAAAACCTTAGAAACTCTATATGGACCAGTCCACCTTGACTTAAGTTTTCCAGGGAACAATTTCAATCTTGAGTTGAACAACAAAACTAAATCACCTTCTTTGAATTCCTTTTTCCTCAGATGCTTATCATGCCAAACTTTAGTTCTTTCTTTGTAAATACGGGCACTTTCATAAGCATCCATCCTCAATTCCTCAAGCTCATTAAGTTGTAACAACCTTTTTTCACCAGCTTGCTTAAGATCAAAATTCAAGGTTTGAATTGCCCAATATGCTCTATGTTCTAGCTCTTCAGGTAAATGACAAGACTTACCATACACCAACCTAAAGGGAGTAGTTCCTATAGGGGTTTTGTAGGCAGTCCTATATGCCCATAAAGCATCATCTAGTTTGATAGACCAATCTTTCCTAGAATTGTTCACTGTTTTCTCCAAAATATGCTTGAGCTCTCTGTTAGAAATTTCAACTTGTCCTGAAGTTTGAGGATGGTATGGGGTAGCTATCTTGTGCACTACACCATACTTCCTCATTAAGCTCTCAAATTGCTTATTACAAAAATGGGAACCCCCATCACTAAGTATAGCCCTAGGAGCTCCAAATCGCTCAAGACAAATTTCTTCAAAATTTCACTACCACTCTAGCATCATTAGTTGGAGTTGCAATAGCTTCCACCCACTTTGACACATAGTCAACCCCAACTAAGATGTATCTATTACCATATGAAGGAGGGAATGGCCCCATAAAATCTATTCCCAAACATCAAATAATTCCACTTCAAGAATATTATTTAGGGCATTTGATCTCTTTTGACAAATTTCCACTCCTTTGACATTTATCACAATCCAACACAAATTTCCTCACATCCTTAAAAGATTTGGCCAAAAGAAACCAGCTTGCAAAATTTTACTAGTTGTCTTAGAGATGCCAAAATGACCTCCATAATCGTAAGCATGGCAATGATGCAAAATACTGCACTCCTCTTCAGAATACATCTTCTAATTAAACCATCACAACATCTCCTAAAGAGTAAAGGATCATCCCATCTATAAAACTTCACCTCATGCAAAAACTTTTTCTTTTGTTGCCATGTCATACCTAGAGGTAAAACTCCACAAGATAGATAATTCACAAAGTCCGCATACCAAGGTAGTTTAGCAACAAGAGAGAAAAGTTTGTCATCCACGAACAACTCATCAATAGGATTTCATCCAATTCTTCACCATCCAATTTCAACCTACTAAGATTGTCAAGAACTACATTTTCAGCTCCTTTCTTATCTCTAATCTCCAAATCAAATTCTTGTAGCATCGATCCACCTAATGAGCCTAGGTTTAGCCTCCTTTTACGGAGTAAATACCGATGGTCGCATGATCCAAAATATAACCACCTTTGAGTCAATAATGTAAGGTCCGAACTTTTCCAATGCAAAGACAATTGCCAAAAATTCCTTTTCGCTTGTTGCATAATTTGTTTGAGCCTCATCCAGTGTTCTACTAGCATAATAAATAGCATAAGCCTTTTGTCCTTTCTTTGACCAAGAATGCCCCAATTGCATAGTTGCTAGCATCACACATAATTTCAAAAGGTAGGCTCCAATCAGGTGGTTGCATGATTGGTGCAGTGATAAGAGCTTGCTTCAACCTACAAAAGGCATCCAAACACTCTTGGTCAAATACAAATGGTGTGTCATTACTTAGCAAATTAGACAAAGGTTTAGCTATTTTAGAAAAATCCTTGATAAAGCGTCTGTAGAACCCGGCGTGTCCTAGGAAACTTCGAATTCCCTTGACATTGGTAGGAGGAGCCATCTTCTCTATCACTTCAACTTTGGCTTTATCAACCTCTATTCCTCTATTAGACACCAAATGTCCAAGCACTATCCCTTCCTGGACCATAAAATGACACTTTTCCCAATTTAACACAAGGTCAGTATCTGCACATCGCTGCAAAATTTTAGAAAGGTTAGCCAAGCATATATCAAATGAAGATCCATAAACAGAAAAATCGTCCATAAAAACCTCCATTATGTCTTCAATGAAATCTGAGAAGATTGCCATCATGCACCTCTGAAAAGTGGCTGGTGCATTACACAACCCAAATAGCATCCTTCTATAAGCAAATGTTCCATATGGACAAGTAAAAGTGGTTTTCTCTTGATCATTTGGATGGATAGGGATTTGAAAAAAACCTGAATATCCATCTAAATAGCAAAAGTAAGAATGCCTAGCTAGTCTTTCCAACATTTGATCAATGAAGGGAAGTGGAAAATGATCTTTTCTAGTGGCAACATTTAATTTTCTGTAATCTATGCACATTCGCCAACTAGTCACTGCTCGTGGGAATTAATTCATTATTTTCATTTTTACAATCACATTCCACCCTTTTTTGGAACAACATGTACTGGGCTCACCCAAGTACTATCTGAGATGGGGTAAATGATCCCTGCATCAAGCAACTTCAAAATTTCCTTTTTAACAACTTCTTTCATATTTGGGTTCAACCTCCTCTGATGTTCAATAGATGGTTTACAATTTTCTTCCAAAATGATTCTATGCATGCAAAAGTGTGGGCTTATTCCCTTAATGTCATCTATGGTGTATCCCAAAACTTTCCTAAATTTTCTCAACACTCTTAATAACTTATCAGCTTCTAAGGTACTCAATAATATCAACTCTCAAGCAAGTATCAGCTTCAGAATGATGCTTTTTCATAGTGTTATTAATATTGAAAACCAATTGCTCTTCACCAACTCTAAGAGTCAGCTTTTCTCCTTTAACATCAATCAATGCTCCTGCTGTAGCTAGGAAGGGTCTCCCCAAGATAATTGGAATATTAGAATCTTCCTCCATGTCCAAGATGACAAAGTCAACAGGTATATAGAACTTTCCAACCTTCAGGGGCACATTCTCCAAAATCCCTTCAGGATACTTGATTGTTCTGTCGGCTAACTGAAGAGAAATGTGGGTTGGCTTTAGATCTCCCATGTTGAGCTTCTCATAGATGGAAAGGGGCATAAGGCTAACACTAGCCCCTAAATCACATAAGGCTTTTATAGAACATGATTCTCCGATGTGGCATGGAATTGAAAAACTCCCTGGATCCTTAAGCTTTGGAGGAAGTTTCCTTTGGAGGATAGCACTACATTCTTCCTCACAAAGCTACAGTTTCATCATCTTCAAGTTTTCTCTTGTTTGAGAGAATTTCTTTCAAGAATTTTGCATAAGAGGGCATTTGTGAAAGAGCATCAACAAAAGGCACATTTATGTAAAGTTTCTTCAAAACCTCTAAGAACTTCCCAAATTGCCTATCAAGCTTGGCTTTGTGAAATCTTTGTGGAAAGGGAAGTTGTGGTTTGTAGGGCTCAGGAGGTATATATTTCTCTTCCTTTTCTTCAAATTCCTCTTTACATTTTTCTGCACTCTCTTGTTTTTCACTCCCATCAGTTCCTCTTTCATTTTCTCTCTTCTCACTATTTTCACTCTTCTCATCATTTATAACTTTACCACTTCTTAAAGTAATAGCTTGACACTACTCTCTTGGATTTTCTGGTTGACTTGGAAGCTTTCCAAAAGATTTGGCACTTGAGGAAGATGCTTGTTGTGCAATCTGATTTTCCAGCATTCTGTTGTGTGTTTGCATCTGTTCCAGCCTTGCCTTCACCTCTCTCATCTCCTCATCATGCTTATTTTGGTTAGCAAGTATCTGTTGCAATAAAGCTTCAGTGGTGGAATTTCGTTCTTGCTGTTTTGGTGGAGGGTTCATATTTTTCTGCTGAAAATTAGGCAATGGTTGCCTATTTTACGATATGGAACTTGACTCTGCTTGTGGTTGAAAATTCGATTTGGAACTTGACTTTGCTGATTTCCCATGAAAAGTTGGGATGATTCCTCCAATTTGGATTGTAAGTTTGAGAATAAGGATTCCCATTTGCTTGTTTCCATAATTACCAACATATGCGCTTGTTCTCCATAATCTACTCCACACCGGTTGTTTCCTCTGCATAAGCCACTTGTTGTGAACTTCCAGCTGATGTTGATGAACTAACCAACATACTCAAATCTTCCATCTTCTTAGCAAGGACATTTGTAAGTGCATCAAACTTTGCATTAATCATGTTGAATGGATCAAGATCATATATTCCAGCAGCTTGCCTTTTCTGAGTTGGAGCTGGTCCTCTTGGACTACTCCAAAGATGAGTATTCTTTGCAATTTTCTCCAATAGCTCATAAGCTTCATCTTCATGCTTAATAATGAATTCTCCTCCTGTTTGAGCATCAATAATTCCTCTGATTGCAAGAGTGACATTGGTGTAAAAATTTTGATTTATCATCCATTTCGGAATGGCATGATGTGGGCATAATCTCTCTAATTCCTTCCATCTCATCCATGACTCATAAAGAGTTTCATCTTCTCTTGGTCTGAAAGCTGTCATTTGATTCCTCAGCTCTTGAGTTTTTCCAGGTGGAAAATATTGTGCAAGAAATGCATCAGTGAGCTGCTCCCAATTTGTGATGGAGTTATGAGGTAAAGAATCAAGCCAATCCAATGCTCTATCTTTCAAAGAGAATGGGAATAGCTTCAATCTTGCTGCATCATCAGATACTCCAGGTTGTTTTTGCATGTCACAGATCATAGCAAACTTCTTTAGATGTGTGTGTGGATTTTCAGAAGGGTGTCCTCCAAATTGAGAATTCTGAATCATTTGAAGAACTCCAAAATCCATCTTGTAACTATTTGCATCAATCCTTGGTCTTGCTATGCTCTCTCTCAAGTCATCAAAACGAGGAAAAGCATGATCCATCATACTTCCCCTAGGCACGTTTGCATTAACAACTTCTTCTCCTTGGGCTTCATTTTCATTGTTTTGACCATTTCCAGCATTACCAACACCAATTCTAATTCTTTCATCAGCCATGTCTCCTTCAATTTCGGTTTCTCTCAATGCTTCTTTTCTTTTTCTGGTTTCTTTCTTGTTGCCCTTACAAAATTTCTCTATTTCGGGATTGAACAATAAGGATGTGTCACTTGAGCTTCTAGCTCTTCTCATAAAAGATTAAAAGTACCTGAAAAAAAAAAAAAAAAAAAAAAACAAACACAAAATGAAAAGATAACAAAAATAAAACTAAAAACAACTAAAATGATCAAGAATTCAATCTTAAACAAACAACTCCCCGGCAACGGCGCCAAAAACTTGATGCGTCCCAACCGCAAGTGCACGGGTCATACAAGTAGTATAGAAAAATATCGATCCCACGAGGAGTTGTGCTAATGATTGAATTTTCGATATAAAAGTTGACTAAATTGAAGAATTTATGAAATTAAAATAATGAATTAATGGGTAATGGAGTATGAAATCTAAATGTGCAAAATTAATATTCTATTCAACAATGTATTAATTAAACTAAAGTTGCATCAAATAGAAATAAGCAAGTTCAAATATGGCAATATTTAAAATGGCAAATGATTAAATTCGATTAGAAATTAACAATGGTAAAAAGGTGATTCCGAAGTTCGGGATTTCATATTCGAGCTATTTTGGGATTTAAATCGGTTATCCAATTTTATGAAACTTATGGGTTTTAAGGAGATTAATTCTTAAATCCTTTGAATTCCCTTTCGAGTGAGACAAAGAGTGCCTTAATCAAACTAATCCTACTTTCGTGGAGTTAGAATTAATTAAGACCCATTAAGTTCTTTAATTAATCTGTGAATCCTCTTAATCCTTAGCCTATTTCTAGGTCTAAGTTAATTAAGTCCAATTTCCTGATTATCTATCACAAGGCCTTCTCCTTTCGGTGCTTCAACCATGGATTAAGAACATTACTCAATGGGATCCTTCATTAAGCATGTCATTAAGCATACAAGAAATGAATAAAACTCATTAAGACCACAAAATATGGATTACCCAATCAAAATCCACAAAATATCTCAAATATTACAACCCTTACTCCAGAATCAAAAGTAAACTACTCACTATCCATAATGCTTACAAGATATGATGAGTTTAAATGGAAATAAAGCTTTAATCTAAGCTAAGAAGTAAGAAATTAAACACTAGAAATGTAGAAAAGTGTAAAGAAAGAAAGAAATCTGCAAATCTTGGTTGAAAATGGTGTGGAAGGTGAAAATGACTCCTCAAATTCTGCTCAGCCTCCTCCTCTTCTTCTTTGCTCCTTGTCTCCCTCTAAAATGGGAAAATGAGACTATATATAGCATTTTTCTGACATGGAGCCCTAAAATAGTATGTTCTAGGAGGAATTATTTGAGGGAATCTCCTGCCAGCTCATTAATGAACTCTTCAAGGGACTGCATAAGTGGACTGCATAAGTTATGCAGTCCCTTATGCAGTTTTCGGCTGGATCTGGGTCACTTATGCGAAGCTGCATGACTTGGTGCATAGGTTATGCACAATTTCGTGAATGTGCATAAGGGAGGCGAGAATGTGCATAAGCTATGCAGTCTCCTTATGCACATTTCTTTGGTTCTCGAATGATGATCTTTCTCCTTATGCAGATCTGCATAGCTTATGCGGCAAGTTATGCACAGTTTGGTCAATGCATATTTCAGCTTGAAAACTTGTTTTTGACATCTTTGGCTGTAGAAGACACTCCTCAATGGCAAAATTCTCTTCAGTCCTTCAAAAACACCATTTTTCCTACAAAACAAAGTAAAAATTACAAATTAATGCAAAATTGACAACTATGAAAAACTAACTAATTAACTAATGAAATTAGCTAAAAATGACTAATAATCAAATAAAAAGGGTTATAAAATTAGACCTAAATGACTATGCAAAATGTATGCATCAATCTTGAATGGCAAACATAGATCCTAATGCATATTAAAAGTGTTTTAATATGCAATTGAGTATTGAAATTAATTAGGCACATAAGAGATGTGGCATGATGCACGAAACCATAGAAGAAAATTTTTAAATTCAATGCTCCAATGCAACAATTTTCATGCTTCCGCTCCTTTAAAAACTTCAAATGCGTCCATTCCCAAATCCCAATTCCCAATGTTTAGGATCCCATTCCCCCACTAAGGATTCTAGGGTTCCTCTTGCATAATTTTTTTTTTTTTACAGTAAAGTAAAACACACACACACACGGGAGTATAGGAGTTACTGTACCAACACTCACACCCAGGCAATTGTGTTGGTACTGTGCGACAGGTTTTACCAACTGTCAGGGGCCCAAGTTTTAGTACTCACTTGGGACTATGTGGCACTTGTCTTGAACTCTTTCAAGACAAGTCAGCCAGGAGATTCTCATAATAATTTGCACATCAAAAGGGTATTTCATTAGAATGGGGCTTTAGCAAGCCAATTACGGGAAACTACTCCACATATCTCATATAAGTAAGCATCACAAGCACAGTAGACACATCAAGCAAAGGGGCAATAATATATACGCACAAGCATCTAAAGCTTCATAAACAACGAGGCACAGATATATCAAGAACGGGCTACTTCTTTCATTCGAATAGCGAAATCAATACAATGAAATAGGGATTCCTCACATTACTTGCAGGCAGGGGGGAAACCTACAAGGAGTGAATAAATAGGGACTCACCAACCGGTGACTGTTGGGCCCAGCATTTGCTAACTAGTTACTCCCCCTTAAAGAGCATTAGGAACACAATGAGGTGTGACAAGGGGTTAGAAAGTTTAAGTAGTAATTTGTAAATTTCAGCCGACTCTATCCTGGGCACGCCCCACATGGGACCTCAACCAGGCCATACCGGTCCACCCACAGACGGTAACAAGGCCTTTCATTTTTTTTTTATAATAAAGTGAAACACACACACACACGGGAGTATAGGAGTTACTGTATCAATACTCACACCCAAGTAATTGCTGACTGAGAGGAGCCTTGACACATGCCTATAAACCCACACACACACGTCTACAACCGATGTTGAAGCCCAAAGGCTCTACTCTTGCATAATGTTTGCGAGGCTGCTTGTTTTTCTTTTGACATTTCAAAAATTTGTAAAAAAAAAAAAAAAGAAGAATCCTTAAATTCTTGAATGATGAGATTGACACTCACATTATTACCGAAACTATTATGGATTTGCTTGCCCTAATATGTGTGCAATATAGTTATCTTTCCTCTCTTTTAGACCTTGCACAATTGCATAACATGAATTTTCTTGTTTAGGTCTTGTTGAACATAAATTAAGATATAAATAGATTGTACCATACAATCATGTCTTAATCCAAATTTAAACAAGAATGCTCGTATATTCACAAAAATAATTCTAAATGAGATTAGCCCTAAGAAGCTGAGAACCATTTAAAAAAATAAAAGTGACAATCATAAAGAGTTTGTTTGACATTATTATTTTAGTTAATATTAAGAAAAAAACATACCATCTTAAATATATTAATATATTAGTGAGATTTCATTAAAATTGAATTAAAATTAAACTTAACATGTTTTATTAATTATAACTCTAAAACATCCAAACAACTTTCCAAACTTCCTTTAATACCATGTAAAATGTTTTTCTTTAGGAAAAAAAAGTCGGTTGAAATGACAATTCCAAAAAGATCTAATGACTAGTTTTAGGTTACAACTTTGTCTTTTTTAGGATATTTGCATATTTCTTGCCTTTAACTTGCATCATAATGTCATAGTGCATTAGTTAATAAAGCAATTCTTTCCTTTTCATTATCATTGGTTTCCTCCCTTCTCCAACACTTAAACTAGCTAACAACCAGCACCAAACCTACTTTTGTCACCACCATCTAGCTCTGTCCTTGCACTTAAAGAAAAGAAAAGCTTTTCTTGCAATCATTTTATATTTGATAAATTTCAGCTACAGTGGTTGATTTAGGCTTGTAGGTTGTTAAATTCCTGCATCTTCCTTCCATTTTCTTTCATACTTCACAACTACTTCTATTATTATGGTTATACGTATAAGTAGAGAAGAAACAAAATATACATTTATATATAAAGATTATGCGAAGTTTGCCTTAAGAGGCTACCAAAAATGAGTACAGCAAGATTTATCAAGTGTGTGACGGTGGGGGATGGTGCTGTGGGAAAGACTTGCATGCTCATTTCCTACACCAGTAATACCTTTCCAACGGTATGATATGGCGAATTCTTCTCTTTTTCATTTGATGATTATGGATTTTTTTTTTTTTTAAACAAGTGACTCTTTAGAAATTAAGGGATGCAAATTTTCCTCCTGTTTCTTTTTGTGTAGGACTATGTTCCCACAGTATTTGACAATTTCAGTGCTAATGTGGTGGTAGATGGTAGTACAGTGAATCTTGGATTATGGGACACAGCTGGTAATTAAGTTCACACAATTTCTGAATTCAGTGGGTTTTTATTTAGGCATGGCAGGGCAAGAATATAAGTGAACTTTGTATTTGTGCATTTCAGGGCAAGAAGATTATAACAGGCTGAGGCCACTGAGTTACAGAGGAGCTGATGTGTTTTTGTTGGCTTTTTCTCTCATTAGCAAGGCCAGTTATGAGAACATATACAAAAAGGTCTTTCCATTTCTAGTCCATGGATGCTTTATTTATTGTTTTCTTTTTTCCTGCAACATTTTCATTCTTGAATTTTCAATACCTTTGATACTGTTCTTTGATTCATTACTCACAGTGGATTCCTGAGTTAAAACATTATGCTCCAAATGTGCCAATTGTGCTAGTTGGAACCAAGCTTGGTAAGAAATCAAGTCTTGCTATGAAATTTTCAATCCTGATAATACCAACTTGATAGAGAACTATCCACCGAATATCATTTAATCTAATGTCTCATCAGTTTAACTTAGCATAATGGCACAATGTTTCTGTTAACTATATTTAATTTTGGAACACTATAATGTAGATTTGCGAGAAGATAAGCGGTATTTGATTGATCATCCTGGGGCAACACCAATAACAACAGCTCAGGCAAGCTGTCTAATCCAAAATCTAATCAAAACCTTGCATTTGAACTTCTTAAATTTAACTTTTGATGAGCAGGGTGAGGAACTGAGGAAAATGATCGGTGCCGTTGTTTACATAGAGTGCAGTTCCAAAACTCAACAGGTAGGCCTGCTTCTGTGTATTCAAATTGTAAAGAAAGATTCAACGGGTAGGCCTACTTCTTGAGTATTTCTCACAAGACTAATCTTTTGTTTGTTTTCTCTACTCGGATTTTCAGAATGTGAAGGCTGTGTTTGATTCAGCAATAAAGGTAGCTTTGCGACCACCAAAACCAAAAATGAAGCAACGAAAGCAACAAAGAAATTGCTCTTTCCTGTAGACGAGATCAGTCTTTCTGCAACTTAAAAATTTGTCACATATATACACTTGATTCTTCTTGAATTAGTAATTTTCATACCCTTTTGAAGCCATAGAGATATCCACACAGGGGAGGACCTCAATTGCTTATGGCTGTTATGAGTTTTCCTTTTGTCTGCATACATGTGCAGTTTTGTATCTTTATAATTGTAATTTCTTTCATGGAACTAATATATAATATTCAATCCGTCCGTTGATTAACGTTTTCAATCAAAAAGTGAGCAGAGAGACCTATGTTTGATACTAAAGGCCAAAAGGGATACGTACTAAGGAATTTAATGCAAGAATTCTCTTCCCATCCTCATCTCTTTTGTTTTTCTTTTCGTGGGAAGTGAATTCAAATCTTGACTTTGCAAATTCAAAATTAATAGAGGCCCAAAATGGATGCTAAAATATTTTGCAAATTAAACAACATTCGAAATCATATGCATGTTCTTCTCTGATCTGATCCTTTCCCCGTCTCATCCTTTCAAAATTTTCAGTGCCAAAGAGACTAGTATAATAAAAGGAGAGTACTCTGGTGTTGAAAAAATTTTCCAGAGCAATAGCAATATCATATAGAAGGTTGCATGTGCACCCAGCTTGAAGCATTTAATCTTAGCATGTTTGGGTATTTACTACATGCAGGTTTGCATTTAGTACTGCCTGCTGTTTAACGCATTTCTAGCTTTGCCACACACAAATACCCATTTCATGTTGCCTTTGATAAATGCATGCCCACCCATATTATTGGTTTCATGTGTAACTCTTAATCTTGCAGAAAGAATCTGTATTTCAGAATTTAATTTTCCTCTAGTTTGTCTACATGCAGTGAGATTTTTTTTTTAATCGGAGATAGAGAAATTTCATTAAATAAATTTTAGTACAAGATTAGAGCTTTTAAATCCAACGTAAGCAAAACAACCAAAATGGATCACCAACAATAAATCATGTTCAAAGACAAACTAGCTTTACATTACAAACGGCCCAATGCCACCAATCTCAAACCCTGGAGTTGTCAGAGAAAGACCGATTGCCAAACCACAGCGCCGCTAACTTTTCATTACCGTCTGAAAGAGGGCTATCGGGTTCTCAAACGGAAATAACAAGCCAACATAGTTCAAACCCAAGAAGCCACCTTCCAGGCCTTCCATGCACACATTTACAGATTTAACATGATATATAGATTTATTTTTCAATTTGATAATATTCTAATTCATATAGCTTCTTTCCAAAAAAAATAAAATAAAATAAAGTAGCTTCTTTTCTTTCATTGCAAACAAATAAAAATAAAAAAGGTAAAGATAACATACTCAGAAATATTTGTTGTATACCAGCGGAGTGCTTATTCTAGGGGAGAAATGGGAGTAATTTATAGCTGATGAGTTAATTAATTTAAAGGTATGTTTGTCATTGGAATCAACATTTAATTAAAGCAAAAATTAGCTAGGCTTCTTTATTTGTATTTGATGGAACAAGAATGCAATATGGCTTGATTTGAGCCGGTTCAGAGGATTCGACATTATACTCTTAATTAATTATCCTATCTAATTAATGTATGGTCTTCTCTCTCTCTCTCTCTCTCTCTCTCTCTCCCTCTCTCCATCTCTCCTTGTCTCTCCCACTCTCTGTTTTCTGTATCCTTTCACCAAGCACATCTCTTGCTCCAATTGCTCCTCCTTCACCGACTCCTATCGTGTCCCCTCCCACCCTCCTTTCCCTTTTCCCTTTCTTTGCCTGCCTTGCACCAATCCCAATTTATCCTTCTTCCGCCTCGATAAAACTAATAATCGAACCATTGATAAGAAAATGGCCACGATCCTTTTTTGTGCAGCCGAAAATTACAGCTTCCTCCATAGCAAATGGCGATTGTAGAGAGGTAGAGTATGAAAGGAGGGTAAGGGAAGCGGCTGTTTGTAGGAACAAAGCTAAGGAGGCGCTGGAGCACGTGGCGTTGGTGGCGAAGAGAAAGGAGGTGGAATATGTGGAGATTTCTGGATCTGGGAATTTGGGGAAACGGTAAAGAGAGAGCGGGAATGGAACTATCATCAAGTCACCTAAGAAAAGTGGAGTGAATTGCTTCTGAAAAAATTGACAATGACAATGAGAATTCCCAAAGAGAGAGAAAGATTTATCAAGAGCGAGAGATTTATCATATTTGCAAAGAGAAAAGATCTTTCAGGAATAGGAGAGAAATTTATTAGAGAGAGGAGATTAATCAAAGAGAGAGGGAAGATTTACTAGAAAGAGCAGATTTATCATATACAAAAAGAGAGATGGAGTGACTGAAAAATTCTTGCCTAGATAGAATTTATTATAAATTAATTATGGATCTGTGCAATATTTTTGATATTAGCAACGGATTGAATTAAATTTAATTTATTATTAATTTAAAACACAATATATATAATAAGATTCATAAATTTATATATTTACATTTTATTAGTTTTATGTAAAATTATTATATTCATCATAAAAATTTATGTTTTAATTTTTTACAGAGCTTTTTTTATTAATTTTTACATATTATATAATATTATTAAATATTATATTTAATTATTTAAAATAAAATATTAATTTTAACATCATTTTAATTAATTATATAAATAAAAATATTTACCAATTTAAAATTATTTTTTATTTAATTATATTTTTATATGGTAAAAAATTATAATAATAAGTTTTAAAAATATGAATAGGTGAAAATGTTTATAAATTAAAATAAATTAATAATAAATATAAATTAACTCATTGAATTTAATTCATTTAGAGCCTTCAGACTTTCATATCAGTTGTGAAAAACGTCTGAAGAAGCGGGCCTTTATAATTTTGTTAAGATACATGTCCAGTCCTTGACCTGGATATATGCGTTTGTCAATCTTTGAGGGAAAAAAAAAAAACTCAGAGTTAAGAGGGTGAGCCGGTGTGTGTGAATGTAGCTCAACTCGCATTAATCTCCTAGTAGCACTGCCTCATTTGGACTCCTACATTGATTGTGGAAAAGTGTGTGTACATAAATTATATAGGTTAGTGAGTCTTGACAAAATTATCATAATTTTGTCAATATACATATTCTGTCATTGGCAAGGGTGTGCGTATTTGTTTATATTTGAGGGAAAAAAAAAACTCATTCAAACTTTATTATGTTAATTTCTTTTAAAAAAATTTGATTGCATTGTTTTAAATTTTTCATAAATTAAAATAATGTTAACTTATATAATAAAATTGCATATCTAGATTAATGTAAAAGAAGATTATTTGTAAAATTAAAAAGATAATAATTTTGAAATGAATTTTTGTTAGTTTAGTGCAATATCATTATAAAATTTTCACTTTTATTATATTAATATATTGAAATTTTATATTGTTAAATTATTTAATAAAAATATTTTAAAATTATTTAATATATGAATTATTTAATATATTTAATAAGTATTTTTTAAATTATAAATTATATTATATATATTATAAATATATTATTAATTAAAATATAAATATTAATTAATAATGTATGTTCTAATTAAAATTGAATATATATATATATATATATATATATATATATATATATATATATATATATATATATTGGTTTTAGGTTTCTAATTCTTAATTAAAAGTAAAATTTATAAAATAAAAAATATAAATTTATATTATTAATATTTATAAGAATATTTTTATTAGTTTAAACAGTCGATCTCTTATTCGTACTTGTATATATATTGTAGTGCATATAGTCTATTATTATAAATGTACCATATCTATTTCGTGTTTAAATTTTAATTATGTTAAAATTATATTATAAAAAATCATAAAAAATATTTTTATAAAATTATTTTCAGTTTTAATTATTTTTCTATTTTTAATATTTTTTATTAGTATTGATCTCTAATTAAAATTAAATAAAATTTCTTTTAAGTTGTTTATTTAAAAATTTTTAAAATTAATGACAATTTTTGGATGATTTATATTATTTTTATTTTTCCTTTATAAATTATAGTCATTAAAATGTTTAATTTTGATTAATATTCATAATTTTATAAATATTAATATTTTATTTTATTGAAATAAAAAATAGATGGAAATTAACTTAAAGAAACTAATAAAATATTTTTAAAAATATATATAATAGATAACTAATTATAAAAAAATATGAAAAATTAATTACTAATAAAGTATTTTATTTAATATTGTATTACAATAAATTATATTTTTTATTTATTAATTTTTTTATTTTAATTAATAACTTATTATAAAATTTTATATTTAATTAAAGTTAAATAGAAGTAGGGTTAAGAATTTTAAATTTATATAAACTTTAAAATTAATTTAAATAATAAAAATATAATTATAATTAATTTTAAAAATAAAGGATAATTTAAGTAAAACTAATGTTCTTTCGACCTTCATACATTTATATACAATATAGATAAGTGTAAAGTGAATTGAATCTAGAAAAAAAAAAAATTTCCCCTAAATAGGGATAGCAAAAGTTCTTGAATCCACCCCGCCCCGCTTTAAACCTAATCAATTTTTTCCGACGTCGACCCAACCCTAATTTGTACAGGGCAAAGATGGGATGAACTTTTCCCTATCCCAAAACCTCATAACTCGCCCTGCATAGTAATATATTATTATTTTTTATTAAAAAATAAATTATTTTTATACATTTATATATTTAAATATTATAATTTTAACAAAAATGTATAAATTTATTGTTAAAATAATGTGTAAAACTTGTATTTCTAATTATATTTTAGTTTTTAATAAATAAATTTATATTTTATACTAATAAATTAATACAAAAATAAAAAAATTCCCTAAGAGGAAATTTGCCCCACCCTGCCCACCCCACACCCCAGCAAGGAATGTCCTACTGTCATGACCCAAAATTCTGAACCGTGACCGGCGCATAATTTAAGTATTCTTAAATCATGCAAGCCTTATCAGAGTATCTTGAATGAATATAGTGTCACTTACTAATCCCAAAAATAGATAAAATCCAAATAAACAAAGCACTGAATAAACATCATAAATATCTCATAAGTAAACTGCGGAGTCTCTACAGATTTCAATAAAAACTTAAACTGTTCAATAAACTAAATTAATTATTAGCCCGAGAAAACATGAATTCTGGCATACCATCAGAACAAATCAAAGTTGTCCCTCTTTAGAAAATGGACCGAATATTTGGATCAGCTGCAGAATTCTATTGATATGAAACAGATAACAGACAGAGAAAACGTGGTTTGAGCTAGATGCTCAGTGAATGATAATTATAACACACAACGAAATAGGAACAGGCAGACGCTTGATTAATTTCATAATAAATTTTCTATTCAATAAAATCATGCTCATGCTGTCAAAAATCATTAATAAAATAACTTCATAAAAACATAAATATAAAAGAAATTCATTCAATAAAAATTTTATGGTATACGATTGCACCAGGTGATGATACCACATCACCAAAGGCCGATGGTAAGCGCTACGGATATCGATACCTTCCTCCTCCTTCACAGATATCAATGCATATGATACTAATGCAAACCATAAACTGCAATGATGCATGACTCGACAATGCAACCTAATACCGTGATAGTCCACACGGCGAGGCGGATAATGTAAATGACATCGGGCACGGTACCAATTCAAAATAGAAAATCAATTTGTACAAATCAATCAAAATCAATAAAAAATTTCAGATAGCAAATAATAACTGATAGTGCAATTCCAATTGTGTATTTCAATAGTTTCAGAGAGTCAATAAAACCAAATCAATCTCAAATAAATTCAGTAACACATCGGTAAATTTTATAGTTAAATATCAATCAATATAAATACATTAAAGGCCTGTTCCCGGAATCCTAATGGGTCTAATGCAGAGATAGTTGACAAAATCAATTATTTAATTAAAATCGAAATAAAATTCAATAATAAAATAAAACTGTAGAAAATCACATATAAAATAATTGTTAAAATATTAATTTAAAATTTCATTTAATAACAAACTTAATGCTAATAAATTTTAAAAGGGACTAAAAAGGTGCCATGTACTATAATTATCACTCACCTAGAATCTCCAAGACAATAGTTATTTTCAATGGACGAGAGACAATTTCAACTGACTGATTGAATATTTGAATATCCTACATACCCAAAATATAAAAGAAAAATATTAAATAATAATAAAATAAAATAATTTTAATATATATATATATATATTGGGTGGACGGACGTGGACGAACAGGGGATACAAGGTTTGTACGAACAGAGGATTCAAATGTTTATATATATATATATATATATATATATATATATATATATATATATATATATATATATTAGGTAGATGGACGTGGACAAAGATACAAAGGTTTATATATTTATATAATCTAAATTGAAGGTTACTTATCTCACAGTGATCATGATCAACCCAATTCAATACCAATGGTCAAAGAAAAAAAATAAATTTCTAGAGTAATTGTAACAAATCGAGGAAAGAAAATAAAATCAAATTCACCTATTATTGAATAAAGAATGAGAATTTTTACCTTAAAAACAGAATTGAAGGTGATGAATAAAGAAGTAAAAATTTAGGATTCTTCACAAGACATCAGATTATAAATAGTAAATTTTTATATTTATATACATATATATATATGTACATATATAACAATAATTTAAAAGATAATGAAAATACCTATTGAGAGTATTTGATAGAAAAAGGAGGTGACAAATAGGTTTTGAGAGTAAAGTTTAGCAGAAGAGATGATTAGGGTATATATATATTTCAAGAGTTCTATTTGGTGTAGAATGGGATAAGAGTTATTATTGAACTGGGTTGTTCAGATTGCAGATATATATTTAATTTTCAAAATATATATATATATATATATATATATATATATATATATATATATATATATATATATAAATAAATAAATAAGCAGACCATCCAATAAAATATATATATTTTTTATAAATATATTAAATTATTGTAAGCTAATTAAAATAAAATAATAATAAATGTATATGGGTTTCCACACACTTCTCCCCTTAAAAAAATTCGGTCCCCGAATTTGAATAGACAAAATTCTAACCTGAAGAATCAAATAAGTGAGGATATTTGGCTCGCATTTCAGATTCTGCCTCCTATGTGGCCTCACTACTTGAGTGATTATGCCATAAGACTTTGATCAAAGCCACTTCCTTAGACCGGAGTTTCCTAATTTGTCGATCTAAAATCTTTACTAGTTGCTCCTCATATGACATATCATCCCTAAATTGCATGGTTTGAGGTTGTAAAACATGAGATGGATCTGGTACATACTTCCTAAGCATAGAAATATGGAAAACTGGATGTACATGTGCAAAACCAGGTGGAAGGGCTAAACAGTAAGCAACTGCTCAAATTCTCTCCAAAATTTCAAATGGACCAACAAAACCAGGGCTAAGCTTCTCTTTCTTCCCAAACCTCATGATTCCTTTCATAGGGGAAACTCTCAGAAATACATGATCACTAATCATAAATTCTACATCTTTACGCTTAGGGTCGGTATAACTTCTCTGTCGACTTTGAGCAGTCAAAAATTGATCACGAATTAGTCGAACCTTTTCTGAAGTTAATTGTATCAACTCTAGTCTAGTAAGCCTTCTTTCTCCAACTTCATCCCAACAAAATGGTGACCTACACTTTCAACCATATAATGCCTCATATGGAGCCATCTCTATACTTGCCTGATAACTGTTATTATAAGCAAACTCTACTAAAGGCAAATGATGATCCCAACAGCCACCAAAATCCATAACGCATGCACGAAGCATGTCCTCTAATATCTGTATAGTCCTTTCTGACTGTCCATCCGTCTGAGGGTGAAAAGCAGTACTAAAGTATACTCGTGTTCCTAAAGCTTCTTGGAATTTCTTCCAAAATCGAGAAGTAAACTGAGTACCACGATCAGAGACAATGGAAACTAGAACTCCATGAAGACTAACAATCTTGTTTATATACACCTATGCAAGTTTAGCAAAGTCATATGTAGTCTTCACAGGAAGGAAATGAGCAGATTTTGTCAATCTGTCCATTATCACCCAGATTGCATTGTAACCACCTTGAGTACTAGGTAGACCCACAACAAAGTCCATGGCAATATGCTCCCACTTCCACTCAGGGATAGGCAATGGCTGAAGTAACCCAGATGGTCTCTGATGTTCTGCCTTAACCTGCTGACAAGTCAAACATTTAGCAACAAAGTCTATAATATCCCTCTTCATGCCAACCCACCAATAATGCTCCCTTAAATCACGGTACATCTTAGTTGTACCTGGGTGTACTGTGTAAGCAGAATGGTGTGCCTCCTCCATGATTTATCTTCTCAACTCATTGATGCATACATTTTGCATAGTCATTTAGGTCTAATTTCATAACTATTTTATTTGATTATTAGTCATTTTTAGCTAATTTCATTAGTTAATTAGTTAGTTTTTCATAATTGTCGATTTTGGATTAATTTGTAATTTTTACTTTGTTTTGTAGGAAAAATGGTGTTTTTGAAGGACTGAAGAGAAATTTTGCTATTAAGGAGTGACTTCTACAGCCAAAGATGTCAAAAACAAGTTTTCAAGCTGAAATATGCATTGACCAAATTGTGCATAACTTGCCGCATAAGCTATGCAGATCTGCATAAGGAGAAAAATCACTGTTCCAGAACCAACCGAAATGTGCATAAGGAGACTGCATAGCTTATGCACATTCACGCCTCCCTTATGCACTCTCACAGAATTGTGCATAACCTATGCACCAAGTCATGCAGTTTCGCATAAGTGAACCAGAAATAAAGCGCATAAGGGATCTGCATAACTTATGCGATCCCATAAAGGTTTCATTAATGAGTTGTGTAAGATTCTCTCAGATAATTCCTCCTAGAACACACCATTTTAGGGCTCCATGTCAGAAAAATGCTATAAATAGTCTCATTTCCCATTTTTAGAGGGGGGACAAGGAGCAGAAAAGGAAAGGAGAAGAGAGGCAGAATTTGAGGAGTCACTTTCACCTTCCACACCATTTTCAACCAAGATTTGCATATTTCTTTCTTTCCTTACATTTTTCTACATTTCTAGTGTTTAATTTCTTATTTCTTAGCTTAGATTAAAGCTTATTTTCATATAAACTCAGATTTTCTTGTAAACATTATGGATAGTGAGTAGTTTACTTTTGATTCTGGAGTAAGGGTTGTAATATTTGAGATATTTTGTGGATTTTGATTGGGTAATCCATATTTTGTGGTCTTAATGAGTTTTATTCATTTCTTGTGTGCTTAATGACATGCTTAGTGTAGGATCCCATTAAGTAATGTTCTTAATCCATGGTTGAAGCACCGAAATGAGAAGGCCTTGTGATAGATAATTAAGAAATTGGACTTAATTAACTTAGACCTAGAAATAGGCTAAGGATTAAGAGGATTCACAGATTAATTAAAGAACTTAATGGGTCTTAATTAACTCTAAGTCCACGAAAGTAGGATTAGATTGATTAAGGCACTCTTTGTCTCACTCGAAAGGGAATTCAAAGGATTTAAGAATTAATCTCCTTAAAACCCATAAGTTTCATAAGATTGGATAACCAATTTAAAATCCCAAAATAGCTCGAATATGAAATCCCGAACTCCGGAATCGCCTTTTTATTATTGCTAATTTTCAATTGAATTTAATTGCTTGCCATTTTAAATCTTGCCATATTTGAACTTGCTCATTTCAATTTGATGCAATTTTAGTTTAATTAATACATTGTTAGATAGATTATTAATTTTGCACATATAGATTTCATACTCCAATACCCATTCAATCTATTATTTTAATTTTGAAATTAGTTTGATTTAGCCAACTTTTATATCAAAAAATTCAATCATTAACTCAACTCCTCGTGGGAACGATATCTTTACTGTATTACTTGTATGACCCGTGCACTTGCGGTTGGGCCACATCAAGTTTTTGGCACCGTTGCCGGGGAGTTGTTTGTTTAAGATTGAATTCTTGATTATTTTAGTTGTTTATAGTTTTATTTTTGTTATCTTTTCATTTTGTGTTTGTTTGTTCTTTTTCAGGTACTTTTAATCTTTTATGAGAAGAGCTAGAAGCACAAGTGATACATCCTTATTGTTCAATCCTGAAATTGAGAAATTTTGTAAAGCAAACAAAAAAGAAACCAGAAAAAGAAAAGAAGCTTTGAGAGAAACTGAAATTGAAGCAAACATGGCTGATGAAAGAATTAGAATCGGTGGTAATGCTGGAAATGGTCAAAACAATGAAAATGAAGCCCAAGGGGAAGAAGTTGTTAATGCAAACGTGCCTAGGGGAAGTATGATGGATCATGCTTTTCCACGTTTTGATGACTTGAGAGAGAGTATAGCAAGACCAAGAATTGATGCAAATAGCTACAAGATGGATTTTGGAGTTCTTCAAATGATTCAAAATTCTCAATTTGGAGGACATCCTTCTGAAAATCCACACACACACCTGAAGAAGTTTGCTATGATCTGTGACATGCAAAAATAACCTGGAGTGTCTGATGATGCAGCAAGATTGAAGCTATTCTCGTTCTCTTTGAAAGATAGAGCATTGGATTAGCTTGACTCTTTACCTCACAACTCCATTACAAATTGGGAGCAACTCACTGATGCATTTCTTGCACAATATTTTCCACCTGGAAAAACTCAAGAATTGAGGAATCAAATGACAGCTTTCAGACCAAGAGAAGATGAAACTCTATATGAGTCATGGATGAGATGGAAGGAATTAGAGAGACTATGCCCACATCATGCCATTCCGAAATGGATGATAAACCAGAATTTTTACACAAATGTCACTCCTGCAATTAGAGGGATTATTGATGCTCAAACAGGAGGAGAATTTATTATAAAGCATGAAGATGAAGCTTATGAGCTATTGGAGAAAATTGCAAAGAATACTCATCTTTGGAGTAGTCCAAGAGGACCAGCTCCAACTCAAAAAAGGCAAGTTCTTTGGAATGTATGATCTTGATCCATTCAACATGATTAATGCAAAATTTGATGCACTTACAAATGTCCTTGCTAAGAAGATGGAAGATTTGAGTATGTTGGTTAGTTCATCATCATCATCTGGAAGTTCACAATAAGTGGCTTATGCAGAGGAAACTAACAGCTGTGGAGTAGATTATGGAGAACAAGCAGCATATGTTGGTAATTATGGAAACAAACATATGGGGAATTCTTATTCTCAAACTTATAATCCAAATTGGAGGAATCATCCCAACTTTTCATGGGGAAATCAGCAAAGTCAAGTTCCAAATCAGAATTTTCAACCACAACAGCAACAAGGAGTTCCATATCAGCAAAATAGGCAACCATTGCCTAATTTTCAGCAGAAAAATATGAATCCTCCACCAAAACAGCAAGAACAAAATTCCACCACTGAAGCTTTATTGCAACAAATTCTTGCTAACCAAAATAAGCATGATGAGGAGATGAGAGAGATGAAAGCAAGGCTAGAACAGATGCAAACACATAATGAATCTTTGGAAAATCAGATTGCACAACAAGCATCTTCCTCAAGTGCCAAGTCTTTTGGAAAACTACCAAGTCAACCAGAAAACCCAAGAGAGCAGTGTCAAGCTATTACTTTAAGAAGTGGGAAAGTTATAAATGATGAGAAGAGTGAAAACAGTGAGAATGCAGAAAAGGAGAAAGAAACTGATGAGAGTGAAAAACAAGAGAATGCAGAAAAATGTAAAGAGGAAATTGAAGAGAGGGAAGAGAAGTATATACCTCCTGAGCCCTACAAGCCACAACTTCCCTTTCCACAAAGATTTCAAAAAGCCAAGCTTGATAAGCAATTTGGGAAGTTCTTAGAGGTTTTGAAGAAACTTTACATAAATGTGCCGTTTGTTGATGCTCTTTCACAAATGCCATCTTATGCAAAATTCTTGAAAGAAATTCTCTCAAACAAGAGGAAGCTTGAAGACCATGAGACTGTAGCTTTGACAGAAGAATGTAGTGCTATCCTTCAAAGGAAACTTCCCCCAAAGCTCAAGGATCCAGGGAGTTTTTCAATTCCATGCCACATTGGGGAATCATGTTCTACAAAAGCTTTATGTGATCTAGGGGCTAGTGTTAGCCTTATGCCCCTCTCCATTTATGAAAAGCTCAATATGGGAGATCTAAAGCCAACCCATATTTCTCTTCAGTTAGCTAATAGATCAATCAAGTATCCTGAAGGGATTTTGGAAAATGTGCCTTTGAAGGTTGGAAAGTTCTATATACCTGTTGACTTTATAATCTTGGACATGGAGGAAGATTCTAATATCCCAATCATCTTGGGAAGACCCTTTCCAGCTACAGCAGGAGCATTGATTGATGTTAAGGGAGAAAAGCTGACTCTTAGGGTTGGTGAAGAGCAATTGGTTTTCAATATTAATAACTCTATGAAGAAGCATCATTCTGAAGCTGATACTTGCTTGAGAGTTGATATTATTGATGAGCTGGTTGAAGAACATTTCAGAAAGAAATATCCAGAAGATCCACTTGAAAATTGCTTGGTTCATGGAGGAGGCATAGACTATGACAACCCTCATGTGACTGCATATGCTCAACACTTAGAGGGTAGTCCACCATTCATTTTTGCTCCAGTTTTTCAACTCACACAAAAGGAAAAAGTAGAATCTAAGCAACCATCATTTAAGGAAGAAGATGCACCTAAGGTAGAACTTAAGCAACTTCCTTCTCAGCTCAGGTATGAATTTCTTGGCACTAATAACACTTATCCAGTAATTGTAAATGCAAACTTGAGTACCTTAGAGGCTGATAAGTTGTTAAGAGTGTTGAGACAATTTAGGAAAGTCTTAGGATACACCATAGATGACATTAAGGGAATAAGCCCACACTTTTGCATGCATAGAATCATTTTGGAAGAAAATTGTAAGCCATCTATTGAACATCAAAGGAGGTTGAACCCAAATATGAAAGAAGTTGTTAAAAAGGAAATTTTGAAGTTGCTTGATGCAGGGATCATATACCCTATCTCAGACAGTACTTGGGTGAGCCCAATACATGTTGTTCCAAAAAAAGGTGGAATGACAGTGGTCAAAAATGAAAATAATGAATTAATTCCCACTAGAACGGTGACTAGTTGGCGAATGCGCATAGATTACAGAAAATTAAATGTTGCCACTAGAAAAGATCATTTTCCACTTCCCTTCATTGATCAGATGTTAGAAAGACTGGCTAGGCATTCTTACTTTTGCTATTTAGATGGATATTCAGGTTTTTTTCAAATCCCTATCCATCCAAATGATCAAGAGAAAACCACTTTTACTTGTCCATATGGAACCTTTGCTTATAGGAGGATGCCATTTGGGTTGTGTAATGCAACAGCCACTTTTCAAAGGTGCATGATGGCAATCTTCTCATATTTCATTGAAGACATAATGAAGGTTTTTATGGACGATTTTTCTGTTTATGGATCTTCATTTGACATATGCTTGGCTAACCTTTCTAAAGTTTTGCAGCAATGTGCAGATACTGACCTTGTGTTAAACTGGGAAAAGTGTCATTTCATGGTTCAGGAAGGGATAGTGCTTGGACATTTGGTGTCTAACAGAGGAATAGAGGTTGATAAAGCCAAAGTTGAAGTGATAGAGAAGATGGCTCCTCTTACCAATGTCAAAGGAATTCGAAGTTTCCTAGGACATGCCGGGTTCTACAGACGCTTTATCAAGGATTTTTCTAAAATAGCAAAACCTTTGTCTAATTTGTTAAGTAATGACACACCATTTGTATTTGACCAAGAGTGTTTGGATGCCTTTTGCAGGTTGAAGCAAGCTCTTATCACTGCACCAATCATGCAACCACCTGATTGGAGCCTACCTTTTGAAATTATGTGTGATGCTAGCAACTATGCAATTGGGGCTGTTCTTGGTCAAAGAAAGGACAAAAAGGCTTATGCTATTTATTATGCTAGTAGAACACTGGATGAGGCTCAAACAAATTATGCAACAACTGAAAAGGAATTTTTAGCAATTGTCTTTGCATTAGAAAAGTTCAGACCTTACATTATTGACTCAAAGGTGGTTATATTTTTAGATCATGCAGCCATCGTGTATTTGCTCAGTAAAAGGAGGCTAAACCTAGGCTCATTAGGTGGATTCGATGCTACAAGAGTTTGATTTGGAGATTAGAGATAAGAAGGGAGCTGAAAATGTAGTTCTTGATAATCTTAGTAGGTTGAAATTGGATGAAGAAGAATTGGATGAAATCCTATTGATGAGTTTTCTTGGATGAACAACTTTTCTCTCTTGTTGCTAAACTACCTTGGTATACAGACTTTGTGAATTATCTATCTTGTGGAGTTTTACCTCTAGGTATGACATGGCAACAAAAGAAAAAGTTTTTGCATGAGGTGAAATTTTATAGATGGGATGATCCTTTACTCTTTAGGAGATGCTGTGATGGTTTAATAAGGAGATGTATTCCTGATGAAGAGACACAGAGTATTATACATCACTGCCATGCTTCTGATTATGGAGGACATTTTGGAATCTCTAAAACAGCTAGTAAAATTTTGCAAGCTGGTTTCTTTTGGCCAAATCTTTTTAAGGATGTGAGGAAATTTGTGTTGGATTGTGATAAATGTCAAAGGAGTGGAAATTTGTCAAAAAGAGATCAAATGCCCCTAAATAATATTCTTGAAGTGGAATTATTTGATGTTTGGGGAATAGATTTTATGGGGCCATTTCCTCCTTCATATGGTAATAAATACATCCTAGTTGGAGTTGACTATGTATCAAAGTGGGTGGAAGCTATTGCAACTCCAACTAATGATGCTAGAGTGGTAGTGAAATTCTTGAAGAAATTTGTCTTGAGCAGATTTGGAGCTCCTAGGGCTGTAATTAGTGATGGGGGTTCCCATTTTTGTAATAAGCAATTTGAGAGCTTAATGAGGAAGTATGGTGTAGTGCACAAGATAGCTACCCCATACCACCCTCAAACTTCAGGACAAGTTGAAATTTCTAACAGAGAGCTCAAGCATATTTTGGGAAAAACAGTGAACAATTCTAGGAAAGATTGGTCTATCAAACTAGATGATGCTTTATGGGCATATAGGACTGCCTACAAAACCCCTATAGGAACTACTCCCTTTAGGTTGGTGTATGGTAAGTCTTGTCATTTACCTGTGGAGCTAGAACATAGAGCATATTGGGCCATTCAGACCTTGAATTTTGATCTTAAGCAAGCTGGTGAGAAAAGGTTATTACAACTTAATGAGCTTGAGGAATTGAGGATGGATGCTTATGAAAGTGCCCGTATTTACAAAGAAAGAACTAAAGTTTGGCATGATAAGCATCTTAGGAAAAAGGAATTCAAAGAAGGTGATTTAGTTTTGTTGTTCAACTCAAGATTGAAATTGTTCCCTAGAAAACTTAAGTCAAGGTGGACTGGTCCATATAGAGTTTCTAAGGTTTTCTATTATGGAGCAATTGAAGTTTGGAGTGAAAAATCTGGGAATTTTAAGGTCAATGGGCATAGATTGAAACATTACATAACTGGAGACCCAATAAAGGGAGCAAGCTGTTATAAGCTCTCCAATCCCTCACCTCTTTTTCACTGAAATTCATGAAGAGTCCAGCTAAGGACTATAAATTAGCCCTCTTGGGAGGCATCCCAAGTCCTTTTATTTTGCTTTTGCTGATTTACTTTCATTTTCATTGATTTTGTTTTTATCTTAAATCTCCCCAAATTCAATTTTTGACATTGTTAAATCTTGTCCCTTGTAGATGTATTTCAATGAAGAAAGGCTGGTGAACTGTTGGGGAAATGATTCTTAACTTGAAATTTTTGTCCTTCAAATTCTCCCAAAAAAACTGATTGGTTTTTGCTGCATAACCTGTGCAGGAGCTGCAATCTGGTTTATGCAGAGTAAAAATGAAATCTGCAGCAAAAAGGGTGTCTGCAGCAAACGGCTTGTGTTTTTGGTGAGGTTGGGTGTGTAACTTTTAAGTATATGTGCTTTTAATGCTAATATGGTGGTAAGTTGGTCATTTTTGTAGTTTTGAGATTATTTGGGTTGTGGAATTCAAGGTGGACAATATTGCATTCTCTTAGCATAACTTGGAGAGTTCATTTCATCATTTGTGGATAGATGCAACTTTATGCAGATTTTATTGAGTTTTAATGTGCTGAATATTGATTTGCAGAAATTGAAGTCAAAATGGCATGGGTCACAAATGCTTTTTTTTTTTTTTTTTTTTTATGCGGGATCCATCTTCTACAAGCTTGTGTGATGCATTTTTGATGAACTTTGTATATATTGATCTGTTTTTGATGAAAATTTCTCATGGTTTATGCTTTATAGAATTACATTTCTTCATTTTAGGGTATTTTTCACACTTGTAAATCATGTTCCATTGCAATCTTAATCTTGTTGAATTGTGCATAAGCAACTGCATAGCTTATGCAATCCTGCATAACCACAATTTTTGCCATTTTCATCCCTGTTGCAAAGTGCATGAGAAGAGTGCACAGCTTATGCAACTCTGCATAGCCTAATTTTGTCAAATTTCATATCTTTAGAAACTTGCATAAGCAGAGTGCATGACCTATGCACATTTGCATAACTTCAAATTCCTCATTTTCTCTCTCTGCCGAAGTCTGCATAAGGAGGGTGCATAACTTATGCACTTCTGCATGACCAGAAACTCCAAAACTCAAAACCTGCCGAGGGGTGCATAAGCAGAGTGCATGACTTATGCACTTCTGCATAACCAAAGACTCTGAATTCCAAAAGCTGCCGAAGTCTGCATGAGCAGAGTGCATGACTTATGCACTTCTACATGACCCGATTCTCTGAAAAACCAAATCTGCCGAGAGGTGCATAAGGGGAGTGCATGACTTATGCACTCCCTCATGACTTCACTCCCCAAATTTCAAAAGTTGCCGAGACATGCATAAGCAGAGTGCATAGCGTATGCACTTCTGCATAACCTTACATTCTGAAAATCAAAACCCACCGAGGAGTGCATAAGCAGAGTGCATAGCTTATGCACACCTGCATGACCACATTTCCCAAACACCAAAATCTGCCGAGACCTGCATGAGCAGAGTGCATGACCTATGCACTTCTGCATAACCACCTTCCACAAAAATCAGAACCCACCGAAACATGCATAAGCAGAGTGCATAGCTTATGCACAACTGCATAACCACATTTTCCAAACACCAAAACCCACCGAGAGGTGCATAAGGAAGGTGCATGACTTATGCACAACTGCATGACCACCGACCCAAGATTTCAAAACTTGCCGAACAGTGCATAAGGACAGTGCATGACTTATGCACTTGTGCATGAGCTATTTCTCTGAAGTTCAAATCATTCTGAAACATGTATAAAAGAGTGCACAGGTTATGCATAAATCGCTTTTCACTTATACAGTTTCTACACAAACCCGATTCAAATCAAATTTCTTTTCGGCAATTTTCTCTTCCCTCCTCCACCTCCCGATATCCCTGCTCTCCCCTTTTCCCCCATGACCTCAATTCTGGCATACCCTTTTTCTCCACTCGCATTTTCGTCGGATAAACCCTAACTTCTCCCTGCATTCTCATTTCCGCCCTCATCTCTTCCATCTTCTCCAACGGCAATGGAGTCGCCTCCCCATTCCCGTCCAGCTTCTCCTCTCGAGGTCTCGCCATTGTCAATGATACCTCCCAATCCCGATTCCCCTCCACAAGCGACACCCCCACCACCTCCCACAACCACGTACAAACGAAAAATCTTGTCGAAATCTGTGCGACCCATGTCCTCTACCCCTCCTCTATCCAAACGCAAAGAACCACCTACCCCATTGTCAGAACCACCACCCAAAAAGCCAAAAACTCCAGCCTCCACACCCTCTTCCAACAAAAAGCCAATTTCAGTAGCTTCACAGGTATCAAAGCTACCTTGGCCTCTTCCTGATACAATTCAAAAGGCAGCTTTTAAGAGACTCAAGGATAGGAGGGTACAACCCACTAGGTATATTTCTGCCGATTCTCTACAATCTCTTGGTTTATTTGACAATGTAGTTGCATATCTTGATGGTATGGGTTGGATGGAATTTGTTCATAAGCAGGAGATAGTTTATCCAACTCTAGTTTTGGAGTTTATTTCTTCATTCTCTGCTACCCTCAAATTGCATGATGTAGACCATAAGCCAATTATGAAATTTAGATGTTTGGGGCAAAATAGAGAGCTGTCATTGGACCAATTTCATACCATTTTTGGTTTTGCAATTGATGGGTTATTTCGAGTGCCACATACTGGAGTAGAGGTAGCAAACAAGGGTATTTGGAATGCTGCACAATTCTGGAGAATCATCACAAACCAACCTCAGACTTTCTCTGCTGGCAAATAAAAAACTTCTCAAATCCTTGACCCTGCACTTAGGCTTATTCATAGGCTGATTGCTAGCACTATATTGGGCAGAGGGACTAGTTCTGGCGCTGTGGGGAAATCTGAATTATTCATGTTATGGTGTGCTTTTCACAAGGTCAAGGTTTCTCCTGGTTATTTCTTTTGTGAGCATGTGTTGCATATTGCCACCAAATCCATAGGTGACATTGTCTTGGGTGGGCTCATAACTGTCATAGCCAAGCATTTTGGTTTTAGTCCTGAAGAGCACCAAATACCAGCACTTGTGGACACCTTATATTTTGATACTGCACACCTATCTAAAACAGGGTTCAGTTTGCCACATTCTGACATTGCACAACCAGAAGCCCAACCTTTTCCATCACCCCCACAGCACTCCACTGAACCTATCCCACCCCCTCAGCCTGCACAGGACACCCCAGCAGCTTCTGCTCAGCCCACACCTCCTACAGCTGAACCTTCCTCATCCACAGCCCCTCCTGCATTCAACACTAAAGCCTTATTCACCTATCTTGAAAGGCTTAGTGATGATATATACTTTGTGGATAGGAAACTTGACACTGGTCTTGATACACTCAAGGATCGTCATGATCAACTATTTGACCTTGTCATGGAAACCAGGGACAAGCAGAAAGAATTGAAGGAGATGGTGAAGCAACTCATGATCTTTCTGGGAATGCCACCTCCACCTCCATCACCTCCTCCAGCACCATCGTTTCGACAACAACCAGCAGCTACCAGCCCCTTAGCAACATCCTTGGACAAGGGCAAAATAATAGAACTAGATTAGTTTTTGTTTTACTTTTGTTCCAGCTTGTAGGACTTTTCCTTTGTAAATATGTTCAAACATTTATAGTTTATTTTGAATTATGTTTGTTTGTTTTGAATTAGTTTGTTTCAAATTATGTTTTTCTTGAAGTTTCATTGGATAGCTATTACATTAGTTTTCTTTGATTTTCATTGCCCTTTTGTACATATTTGCCCATACTCTGTATATATTTCAATGCTTCTACTGCTGGTTGTACATTTCCCCTTGCTAATCATCATGCAGCAGCTTTTGTATACACTGCACAGGCTATGAATTTCCTTATGCAAATATCCTGCATAGCCTGTGCAACCCTTTCTGCAACTTATGCAGAACTGCACAGGCTGTATTCCCCTTATGCAAATGTCCTGCATAGCTTATGCAACCCATATTGCCACTCATGCAGAACTGCACGGCTTATGCACCCTACTTATGCACTTGATCTGGACAGCATTTTACTCTGCATAACCTGTGCAGCTTTTTATGCATCCCTTTATATCTTGAATTCTCCTCTGCCCCATACCAGGTAACTCTTTCTCTTTGCTCTTAATTTTCACAATTCCTGGTAAATATTATTTGCTTTGAGTTTTGGTTATCTACTACTTGAGACATTGAGGACAATGTCCAATTTTGAGTTTGGGGGTGCACATTTTGATTTTTGCTTACATTTTGATTTTTGCTTTATTTTTCACATTTTGAGTATAGGAGCATCTCATCCCATTCCATTTACATATATTGTAAATATTTACATACACATCCATATATACATATACATAACACATTTACACACACATTACACATTTACATACGCATTATACATCACATAGCACATATACAAATAGACAAATTGTACACATTGCACACAAATAGACAAATAGACTTCCTCCATTTAGTTAATGCATTACTCATTTTAGAAATCATGCATCATGCATTAAAATCTTTTGCCAAATCCCTTGAGTATTGAAAATGTGCCTATGAGAGTAATTTGACTCACCTTTTAGTTGGGTTTGTGGATTGAAAGTTTCCTAAGAGGTGCAAGGTTTTGAAGTGTCTATCCCTTGCCTATATCTTCTTAGCCAAAAAGCCACCCAATTAGTCCTTTGGAGATTGGAATGCTTAGAGGGAGTTATTGGATATAAGGTAGTCAAATGATGTCTCACCAATCCTAGAACAAATTTTCTAAACCTTTCAAGGTGAAATACCAGCTTGTACTTGAAAAGAGAGATGATTAGGCATTCTTTGATTTAAAACCTTCTCATTTTAAACCTTTGGCCCTTTTTCCTAATTAAAATTTACCCTTGCAAACCCCTTTGAGCCTTTTTTTTTATCCCTAATTTTTCTTGAAATCCTTATTGCTACCTAGCCAATGAACCAAACACTCCAACCCTTTTCATGAGAATAATATTGAATATTAGGTACACTTTCTAAAAAAAAAATAAAAATAAAAAAAAGAAAAAAATATACAATAAAAGGGAGAAGAAATGCTTGTCATCTTGTAAAAAAGTGCTAGTATATGTGCTTTTCACCATTGTCATTCAAAATGAAAGAAATCCACCCAAAGTATTAAAAGAAATGAGTTTGGGGGTGGCAAATTTTAGGGACAAGCATCAAAAGAAAATGCAAAATACAAGTTTAAAGTATCAAAATGTCCCTCCATTTTATGTGTTTTGTAAAATATGCTAGCACTTGACAATCCTCATTGTGTATTTCTCTCTCCTATATATAAAAAAAAGAGAGAAAAAAGAAAAAAAATATATAATAAAGTGTACCTTATGTTTCAAAATTGAAAATATTCTCATGCTTTGAATCCTTTTTACCCATCTTTCTTCTTAGCTTCATTTTGAACCCCATGGCCCCATTACACCCCTAAAAAGACCTTTGATCTCTTGATAGTGCTTGCTACATTAGTGGAGATAGGAGTAGGGAATTTGCCTATGGGATTGGGAAAATTATCCATTCATTCATTTAATTCCATCATTCTATATAGAGACACATTGGTTATTGATGGTCCTAGAATTCCTTTTGAGCATGACTCTCTCTCTTTTGATTGGTTGGTTTGGGGATTTTGAATGATAATTGACTTGATGGCTAAGCGGTGAAAGCTTGGATAAGCATTAAATTCTTTGCATTTTGAAGGATGGGTATATGGATTGCTGGTATGGCTAAAGGGGTGTTAAGTTACTTTAATAGGTGATTTTCATAGCTCTTTAAATAAGGCACCCCTAAAATTTTTGCACCACATTTTAAAGTTTGCTTGAGGACAAGCAAAAGCTTGAGTTTGGGGGTATTTGATGCATACATTTTGCATAGTCATTTAGGTCTAATTTTATAACCATTTTATTTGATTATTAGTCATTTTTAGCTAATTTCATTAGTTAATTAGTTAGTTTTTCATAATTGTCGATTTTGGATTAATTTGTAATTTTTACTTTGTTTTGTAGGAAAAATAGTGTTTTTGAAGGACTGAAGAGAAATTTTGCTATTGAGGAGTGACTTCTACAGCCAAAGATGTCAAAAACAAGTTTTCAAGCTGAAATATGCATTGACCAAATTGTGCATAACTTGCCGCATAAGCTATGCAGATCTGCATAAGGAGAAAAATCACTGCTTCGTAACCAACCGAAATGTGCATAAGGAGATCGCATAGCTTATGCACATTCACGCCTCCCTTATGCACTCTCACGCACTGTGCATAACCTATGCACCAAGTCATGCGTTTCGCATAAGTGAACCGTAACCACTGGAAATCGCATAAGGGACTGCATAACTTATGCAGTCCCATAAAGGTTTCATTAATGAGCTGGCAGAAGATTCTCTCAGATAATTCCTCCTAGAACACACCATTTTAGGGCTCCATGTCAGAAAAATGCTATAAATAGTCTCATTTCCCATTTTTAGAGGGGGGACAAGGAGCAGAAAAGGAAAGGAGAAGAGAGGCAGAATTTGAGGAGTCACTTTCACCTTCCACACCATTTTCAACCAAGATTTGCATATTTCTTTCTTTCCTTACATTTTTCTACATTTCTAGTGTTTAATTTCTTATTTCTTAGCTTAGATTAAAGCTTATTTTCATATAAACTCAGATTTTCTTGTAAACATTATGGATAGTGAGTAGTTTACTTTTGATTCTGGAGTAAAGGTTGTAATATTTGAGATATTTTGTGGATTTTGATTGGGTAATCCATATTTTGTGGTCTTAATGAGTTTTATTCATTTCTTGTGTGCTTAATGACATGCTTAGTGTAGGATCCCATTAAGTAATGTTCTTAATCCATGGTTGAAGCACCGAAAGGAGAAGGCCTTGTGATAGATAATCAAGAAATTGGACTTAATTAACTTAGACCTAGAAATAGGCTAAGGATTAAGAGGATTCACAGATTAATTAAAGAACTTAATGGGTCTTAATTAACTCTAAGTCCACGAAAGTAGGATTAGATTGATTAAGGCACTCTTTGTCTCACTCGAAAGGGAATTCAAAGGATTTAAGAATTAATCTCCTTAAAACCCATAAGTTTCATAAGATTGGATAACCAATTTAAAATCCTAAAATAGCTCGAATATGAAATCCCGAACTCCAGAATTGCCTTTTTATTATTGCTAATTTTCAATTGAATTTAATTGCTTGCCATTTTAAATCTTGCCATATTTGAACTTGCTCATTTCAATTTGATGCAATTTTAGTTTAATTAATACATTGTTAGATAGATTATTAATTTTGCACATATAGATTTCATACTCCAATACCCATTCAATCTATTATTTTAATTTTGAAATTAGTTCGATTTAGCCAACTTTTATATCAAAAAATTCAATCATTAACTCAACTCCTCGTGGGAACGATATCTTTACTGTATTACTTGTACGACCCGTGCACTTGCGGTTGGGCCACATCACTCATCAACATTGGGGACACAAAGTCTAGTGCCATAACTAAGAACTCCATCATCATTCAATATGAACCCTTGAGCTTGGCCTTGATGAATACTATCTATAATCACACACAGCTGAGAATCCCTCTTCTGAGCAGCCTTAATTCGATCAATCAAGATAGGCCTAACTCGAAAATGTGCTAAGAATGATCCAGCTATGATTTTAAACTCTACTCCCTGATCTAGCAACTCATGTAATTCACCAATCAAAGGCCTCATCTTGGTAGATATATGGGCTAAACTACCAGAAGACTTCCTGCTTAGAGCATCAGCCACCACATTAGCCTTTCTAGGGTGATACTGTATGGTATAATCATAATCCTTCAGCAATTCTACCCATCTCCTTTGCCTAAGATTAAGATCACGTTGGTCAAAGATGTATTTGAGACTTTTGTGGTCAGTGAAGATTTCACAAGTCTCATCATACAGACAGTGCCTTCAGATTTTCAAAGCAAAAATTACTGCAGCCATTTCCAAATCATGAGTTGGATAATTCTGTTCGTGCCTTTTCAACTGGCGAGAAGCATATGCAATAATCCGTCCATGTTGCATCAAAACACATCCCAAACCAATCCTAGAAGCATCACAATATACTACATAACCCCCTGATCCAGATGGAAGGGCTAACACTGGTGCTGTAGTTAAACGAGTCTTAAGCTCCTGAAAACTTTTTTCACAAGCCTCAGACCACTGAAATTTCACATTCTTCTGTGTCAACTTATTTAAAGGTGCTGCAATACTAGAGAAGTCTTGAACAAACCGTCTATAATACCCTGCTAAACCCAAAAAACTACGAATCTCTGACACAGTTATGGGTCTAGGCCAATGAAGCACTGCCTCAACTTTCTTCTTATCAACGCACACCCCATCCTTAGATATTGTATGGCCTAGGAAAGCCACACTATCTAACCAAAACTCACATTTTGAGAACTTGGCGTACAGCTTGTGTTCTCGTAAGATCTGAAGGACAATTCTCAAATGCTGTTCATGCTCCTCCTTACTCTTTGAGTACACTAGAATGTCATCGATGAACACTATAACAAATTGATCTAAGAAAGGCTTGAAAACTCTGTTCATGAGATCCATAAAAGCGGCTGGAGCATTGGTAAGACCAAAAGACATTACAAGAAATTCACAGTGTCCATACCTAGTCCTAAAGGCTGTCTTGAGTATGTCTTCATTCTTGACCCTCAATTGATGATACCCAGATCGAAGATCAATCTCGAAAAAATACTTTGCACCTTGAAGTTGGTCAAACAGGTCATCTATGCGTGGAAGAGGATACTTATTACGCACAGTTACCTTATTCAATTGCCTATAATCAATGCACATTCTCAAAGACCCATCCTTCTTTTATACAAATAACACAGGAGCACCCCATGGAGAAACACTAGGGCGAATAAACCCCTTATCTAGTAGGTCCTGTAGTTGCTCCTTCAACTCCTTAAGTTTTGCGGGTGCCATACGATAAGGTGGCATAGATATGGGCTCAGTTCCAGGAACTAAGTCTATACCAAACTCTACCTCTCGCTCCGGGGGTAAACCTGATAAATCTTCTGGAAACACATTAGGAAACTCCTTAACCACTACAACATTCTCCAAACCTGCACCTTCTACCTGAACATCTCTAACATAAGCTAGATACCCTTTACACCTCTTTCGCGATAATCGTCTGGCACTCACTACAGAGATAAGATTACTAGAGGCTATACTACGATCTCCCTGAAATTGAAATTCTGCTTTCCCAGGAATTTTAAAGAGTACAACTTTATTATGACAATCTAATGAACATGATAAGTGGCTAACCAATCCATGCTTAAAATCACATCAAACTCAAACATATCCAAGGAAACAAGATCTGTAGCTAATTCCCTATCTCCAATGTGAACTATACATCCCCCATACACCATATCAATGTCTATTGCATCCCCCATAGGTGTTGATACAGATAAAGGATACTCTAACAAAGTAGGTGGTGTACTAAATCTCATGGAAAAGTATGGAGAAACAAAGGAATGACTGGAACCAGGATCAAACAGTACTCTAGCATCAAATGAGAAAATAGAAAGTGTACCTGTCACTACTGCATTAGATGCCTGAGTATCCTGCTGAGTCAAAGCAAAAACTCTAGCTTGACCTCTACCACCAGATGTCTGTCCCTGAGTTTGAGCAAATCCTCTACCACCAGAACCTCTACCACCCTGTCCACGACCACCAAAACCTTGACTTCTACCACTATACTGTGAAACTGGTTGAACCTGAGAGGGAGCAGAATGTGTTGCTTGATCAGCACCCTGAGTTGTCTCACTAGTAGGATGATCCTGCTCACGGTGTCCCACTTGTCCCACAACCAAAGCATGCTCCAGTGACCCAATGACAAGTGCCCTTATGTGGCTTACCACAATGCTGACAAAGATTGGTAATAAGCTCAATGCTAATATGGTTATACTGAGCATTCCCTGTATGTGTCCTCTGCTCACGTCCCTGACCAACTCCAGATTGATGTGCCCTATTGCCAACTGTAGACTGAGAACCCTGCTTATTATCCTGATAAGAATCCTGATGACTCTGTCCTCTGTTAAATTGATTACCTTGACTATCTTTCTTAAATCGCTTACGCTGCTCACGAGCCCAACGTTCATCATCATACATCTCCATCTGTCTAGCCTGATCAACCACCTCCTCATATTTAGGTAGTCGTAAAGGAGCTACATGATCAATTAGCCTGTCTCGTAAGCCCCTTTCAAACCTACGAGCCTTCTTCTCCTCATTTGGAATCAAGTATTTACCAAAACGGGATAATTTGGTAAACTTCATCTCATACTCTGTAACTATCATTTTACCTTGCTTCAAGGTTTCAAACTCCAAGGCCTTAGCCTCTTAAACACTAGGAGGGAGAAATCGCTCCAAGAAGAAAAAGTGAAATTCAGGCCAGAGGATAGAACCTTCAGGTCGCCCATTCTTCTTAGAGATATACCACTCACGAGCAACTTCCTTAAGCTGATTTCCTGCCAACATCACCATCCTAGCACTACTGCAACCCGTAGTGTCATAACACCTCTCCATGTCATCTAGAAAATCTAAGGGATCAGCTAATGCATCCTCTCCAGTGAACTCCTTTGGTTTTAGCTTGAGAAAATCTGTAGAGTCAAGGAATCGAGCCCTATCCTGAGCTGGTGCTGAAGTAGAGCCAACCACTGGTTGTTGTGGTTGAGTTGTAAGGTACTCAGCTATAGTATTAATAGCACGATTCACTGCATGTAATCCCGCTGCCATATCTACCACAGTAACTTGACCAGCCCTAGGTGCTTGAGCTGCAGTAGCTAATTGGAATGGTTGTGTGCCAGTCTTAGCCATAGGCGTCTGTTCAGATGTCTGATTAATAGTTTGAGGTGGTACCTCCCCTGTTGGATCAAGGTTTGCACCATTAAGACCCTTGGCCCTAGTTCTCCTCTTACGTCTAATAGACCCAGGCACCTATTCATTTTAATAAACAAGTATTAAATCTGAAAATGTGAGCCAAATTAAGACAGGTGAGAAGGTACGAAGGACGCAGACATCTAAAGCAATGATAAACTGAAAAGACGTTAAGGATCCTATGCTCCGTAAGTTTACTAGACCTCAACCGAGCTCTGATACCAACTTTGTCACGACCCAAACTTCTGAACCGTGACCGGTGCATAATTTAAGTGTTCTTAAATCATGCAAGCCTTATCAGAGTATCTTGAATGAATATATTGTCACTTACTAATCCCAAAAATGGACAAAATCCAAATAAACAAAGCGCTGAATAAACATCATAAATATCCCATAAGTAAACTGCAGAGTCTCTACAGATTTCAATAAAAACTTAAACTGTTCAATAAACTAAACTAATTATTAGCCCGAGAAAATATGAATTCGGGCATACCATCAGAATAAATCAAAGTTGTCCCTCTCTAGAAAATGGACCGAATATTTGGATCAGCTGCAGAATTCTACTGATCTAAAACAGATAACAGACAGAGAAAACGTGGTTTGAGCTAGATGCTCAGTGAATGATAATTATAACACACAACGGAATAGGAACAGGCAGACGCTTGATTAATTTCAGAATAAATTTTCTATTCAATAAAATCATGCTCATGCTGTCAAAAATCATTAATAAAATAACTTCATAAAAACATAAATATAAAAGAAATTCATTCAATAAAAATTTTATGGTACAGTGCACCAGGGTGATGATACCCCACATCACCAAAGGCCAGATGGTAAGCGCGCTACTAGATATCAGATACCTTCCTCCTCCTTCACAGATATCAATTCATATGATACTAATGCAAACCATAAACTGCAATGATGCATGACTCGATAATGCAACCTAATACCGTGATAGTCCACACGGCGGGGCGGATATAATGTAAACAGAATCGGGCATAGGTACCAATTCAAAATAGAAAATCAATTTGTACAAATCAATCAAAATCAATAAAAAATTTCAGATAGCAAATAATAACTGATAGTGCAATTCCAATAGTGTATTTCAATAGTATCAGAGAGTCAATAAAACCAAATCAATCTCAAATAAATTCAGTAACACATCGGTAAATTTTATAGTCAAATATCAATCAATATAAATACATTAAAGGCCTGTTCCCGGAATCCTAATGGGTCTAATGCAGAGATAGTTGACAAAATTAATTATTTAATCAAAATCGAAATAAAATTCAATAATAAAATAAAACTGTAGAAAATCACATATAAAATAATTGTTAAAATATTAATTTAAAATTTCATTTAATAACAAACTTAATGCTAATAAATTTTAAAAGGGACTAAAATAGTGCCATGTACTATAATTACCGCTCACTTAGAATCTCCAAGACAATAGTTATTTTCAATGGACGAGAGACAATTTCAACTGACTGATTGAATATTTGAATCTCCTATATATCCAAAATATAAAAGAAAAATATTAAATAATAATAAAATAAAATAATTTTAATATATATATATATATTGGGTGGACGAACGTGGACGAACAGGGGATACAAGGTTTGTACGAACAGAGGATTCAAATGTTTATATATATATATATATATATATTCGGTGGATGGACGTGGACGAAGATACAAAGGTTTATATATGTATATAATCTAAATTGAATGTTACTTATCTCACAGTAATCATGATCAACCCAATTCAATACCAATGGTCAAAGAAAAAAAATAAATTTCTAGAGTAATTGTAACAAATTAAGGAAAGAAAATAAAATCAAATTCACACATTATTGAATAAAGAATGAGAATTTTTACTTTGAAAACAGAATTGAAGGTGATGAATAGAGAAGTAAAAATTTAGGGATTCTCTGCGCACATCATATTATAAATAGTAAATTTTTATATTTATATACATATATATATGTACATATATAACAATAATTTAAAAGATAATGAAAATACCTGTTGAGAGTATTTGATAGAAAAAGGAAGTGACAAACAGGTTTTGAGAGTAAAGTTTAGCAGAAGAGATGATTAGGGTATATATATATTTCAAGAGTTCTATTTGGTGTAGAATGGGATAAGAGTTATTATTGAACTGGGGTTGTTCAGATTGCAGATATATATTTAATTTCAAAAAAAAAAAAATTATATATATATATATATATATATATATATATATATATATATATATATATATATATATATATCTAAAAATAAATAAGCAGATCATCCAATAAAATATATATATTTTTTATAAATATGTTAAATTATTGTAAGCTAATTAAAATAAAATAATAATAAATATATATGAGTTTCCACACCTACCTTGACCCCGAACTCCTATGTGGTGGGGATAAGAGGAGCGATCTCATCCCCGACCTACCCTGTTACCATTCCTACTTATAGATCAATTTAATCACGTTAAATGTGGATAGTGGTTATTAAAAGTCTTTAATATCCTTTATCATTTAAATTGTACACATTCTCTTATAAAAATTAATTAAAAATTAATATTATAAAAATACTTGTTTATATAAAATTATATAATTATCTTTATTAATTCAGAGTAAATATGATCAATTTAATCCCTAGAACATTACCCAACTCAATTCAACTCAACTCAACCAAACCTTTATTCAAATTTAACTAAGTGTTTATCTATGGAACAATACTAAAAAAAAATATTTTCAATTAGGTTAAATAAAAAACTCATTTCAAAATTTAGGGGGCTTTAGCATAAATTTTCTTTAAATATAGGTCATAATTCACATCAAAACTAATGAATAAAAAATTGACCTTAATTGATATTTTTAATGACAAAATTTTAGATTTTCGCAGTAATAACCCCTTTTAATTTATTAGAATTCCCAATACATGTCATCACATGTGTATGAAAATGTTGCCAATTTAGTTGCAGTTGTTCAAAGGATCTAGCTAGGCTATAGACCAATGACCACAGAGAATAACCCATAAAAAATTCATGAAGAAGAGGCAACATAAATTGAGATGTTGATTCAAGTAGTAATATCAATAAAAATGAAAAATCAAATAATCATTCCCTTTATTAATCAAGCAAAGGGAAGACCAAAAATAAAAGGGGCAATAGAAATATGGTATTGGCAATGTCTTCTTCAATATTTTTCTGGAGACAAATGGGAAGGAAGGGAAGAGAGACACAAAAATAGAAAAACAGAAGGCAATTAATATTAGGGAGTGTACAGAGATGGGTATGGAACACTGGTTCAGTCACCATAATTAACAAGAGTACGCACGTTTGCTAAGCAAGTGATTGATGAATTAAAGCTACTCATCTCTCACTGGTACAATGGGTTAACTTCAGTTTCCAAAAGACCTTTGATGGGATCTTTTTCCACACTTTCTGCTCAGTTTATTGTCTTCCGTCAGGACTCAGAACCCAAACAAGGAGAGACGGAGAGGGAAATGTTAACTTTTTTAAGAGTCTTTGGTCCCATGTTACTCGTGTCAGAGTTTGGGAGAGAAAGTACTGTTTTTTCTATTTCACGTGTATTCATACACTCTACCAAAAAAAAAATATATATATATATATATTCATCTTCCTTAATTGTAGGTAAAGCAACTTAAGAGAAATATTGTAGATGTATGGAGGGTTCAATACATTCACTTGAGTACTTTGTTATGATTTCATATTAAAAATATTTTAATTTGTAATTTAAATAGATAGTAAGTTTTTACTTAAATTCAATATATATAAATATGTATGAATTCTAATATATATATATATATATATATATATATATATTCTATTATATATTATATCTTAAATATATAAAGAATCGATTTAAATTAAAAAAAAATTAAATAAATTTATACTCACATTTAGGAATTCTCTTAAATTCATGAAATATAATTTTTATTGATAATTATAAAAATTAAGATAGTTCTAAAATTATTTAAGAGGGTGAAAAGGGAAGAATTTTTAATTTTAATTTCTTCTTTCCGAATCTCTCAAATTCAATTTATATACAATAACCATTTGAGCTATGTCAATATCTTTGCGATTGTAATTAAAAAAAAAAAATGAAGGGATGATAACACCTTTTCACATGGAAGAAGTATGTGACATGAATGATGCAAGTAGAAAATGTTTTAAGATATTGCTTCAATCTCTTCAATCTATTCAAACACAGTGTTTGAATCTAGTCTTGTCTTTTCTTCGGTTTTTAAAGGCAAGACAATACATTAATTTGACACTTATAATTTAATTGATAAATAAAATTTTTAATTAATTTTTATAATTTTAAATACAATAATCAATATTTTTTTTCTCAGTCATTTACTTCTAATATAAATAATTAACTCTTAATATATTTTAGGTTAATTTAATACAGTGCTTTTTTTATAAGGAAAAAAAAAATACAGTTATGAAAAGCTAATATGTGATAAAAGAAATACTTCAAGGATTGATCCACATTTGGATCACTTATGTGAAAAGTTTCGATATCTTTCATTATTTATTTTTACATTTTCTCACGAAAGTTAATTAAAAGAGAGAATTGAGACATGGAGTGGGAGATGAGATGCAGAACATCCAACTTGGTGAGTGAGCTTTGGTTGTCGGAATGGGGCCGACATCACCTACTCCAAGCCTTTAACTCTCCTCCCTCCTTCGTCTTTGCCTGGGGAGAAGAGATATAGAGATTCATATTTTCTGCAATATGCTTTGCTCAAGCTTTCCCCTTTGCTAAACCTTTCCATTATTATTATTATTTTATTTCATGCGGAAAGTCAAAAGTCATAGGAAGAACTAATGCATTTTTAAATATATTTTTAATTAAGATCTCACTTAAGAAATTAATTATCTCTTTGAATAAATTTATGTTGTTGTTTGACTATCATGTTTGAGACTTTGAGCATGGCTTGCGAATCCCTGCCAACCTTTTCTGTGACCTGTCTTGAGGTCCAACGTGCTGATATGATAAGGGATGGATAGGAGACTAGAGATGTGCTCCATTGATATATGCTACGAGAAATTTCAAGTGCCTTGACTAATTTTTCATAGGTGGGAAATTTTAGATTAACAAGCAATTAATTAAGTCGATAACTTCTTGAAAATTTAAAAGAATCTTCACGGAGAAATTAGAGTGATTTAGTACTTGCTAGTAATTATGCTACAATAATTAATGATAAATAAATAAATAAATAAATTAACAAATAAAGGCCCTCGAGTCAATTCAAAGCACACCTTACTTTGCCCAAAATAACTCGAACTAGCAATTACTGTACCTCCACCGCTTTCCAATCAAACCCTACATGCCTCTCCTTTCTTGACTTTCAAACACCACAACGCACTCTCCCTTATTTATTCCTGCAACAACCTCTTCCATTAGAATAATCCCACACTTATTATCTACTCACCATTAATACCCTGCAGCAAAACCAAATTGGAGCAAGAGAATCCTCTCTATTGAAATCTGAAACAGGAAAAAAAAAAAAAAATACTACGACTATATCAAAAAAGAAAGGGACAAACTCATCAGAAGTACCCATTTCTCTAAAGCTACAAAACCTTCTCTCTCTTCAATTCTCATTAAACCTCTCTGTGTCAACTCTGATGAAGATTCTAATTAAGCACCCAGCATGTATTTTCCTCATTTCCTTTCTTTCTCGTCCGCTGGAATTGGTTTGTACCTTGAGTGGAGCTGAAGCATTTCAGTTTTAATGTAAGACTTAAAGCAAGGGATGGGAGTGTACTTTCCCTCTTCCCCTTTTTATTTATTTTGATTTCCCTTCTTGTTTATCTTGTCACAGGCGATTCCTGTTGTGGGTTTTGTCTATTCTATACATTTTCTTAGTTTTTTTTTTTTTTATATATACATTTTATTTTGGGAGAAGGAATTAAGTGCTGTTTATTAATTGAGATAAAATTGAACACAGGGGTAGGTGAGGAGGCTATAAGAAGGGATATTGTGTTTGGCTAGGGCATTCAGTACCAAAAGCTAGGGCAACAAAAGGGCTATATATCTCTTCCTGCTTCTCTTTTGGTTGGCTATTGAGTTATTTTAGCTTTAAATTTTGGCCTTTTTCTTGTCGTCATGGCTTCATCAAACAGACACTGGCCTAGCATGTTCAAGTCCAAGCCCTGCAACGCTCACCGCCACCAATGGCAGCACGACATCACCCAATCATCTCTGGTGCAAACTGCTTGCCACAGAACCCCTTACGCTTCAGGTACTAATCACATAATTTCAATCACAATTAGTCATCGTTTTCATTATTTTTTCCTTCCCTTAATTTCCGTTAATGTATTCTTAATTATCCTATTAAAATGTTCTTTGTAACTAATATTTGTTGACAACTGGGTTTCTGGCCAATTTGTGTATTTTTTTTTTTTTTTTTCAAACAGTTCCTGGATGTGAAGAGCGAAGTCCAGAGCCAAAGCCAAGATGGAACCCAAAGCCTGAGCAAATTCGGATATTAGAAGCAATCTTCAATTCTGGCATGGTGAATCCACCAAGAGATGAGATAAGGAAGATCAGAGCTCAATTACAAGAGTATGGTCAAGTTGGCGACGCCAATGTCTTTTACTGGTTTCAAAACAGAAAATCAAGAAGTAAACACAAGCTGAGACACCTCCAAAACTCAAAGCAACAAACTTATCAAACCCCTTCAGTTACCACATCAATCAATACTGTCACAGCACCTTCTTCTTCGTCATCTTCCTCAGAGAAATCCTCTCCAAAGGGCTCTAAAAGGACTCTATCTTTGAGCTCTCCAAGTGTTGTTGATGTGTCCAATTCGCCAACTGGTTCAGTGAATCAGACCTATTTTCAAGCACACAATGAGTTCGTGCCTGAACCCTTTTTCTTCCAGGCTCAACAGACTGGAGCCGGAGGAGGAACTAGGTCATTTACACAAGGGTATTGCTTTTCTGATCTATCAAATTTGGTTCAAGTTCAAGATGATACAGTGGGGAATTTGGTTCAACTTCAAGATAATACAGTTGGGCCTTGCACTGGCCTTCTGCTGAGTGAGATAATGAGTTCAGAAGCTTCAAAGAAAGATCTTCATCATCAAGACAAGAACATGAAGATACAACCATACCTTAGTTGCCCTGTCACGACTACAATGTCTCACAGCATCGGTTTTGCTCCTTCTCTACCTGTTCCTACCACTAATCCTAATAACGTCACTGTTCCATCTACTATCCGCCAAATTCAAGGTAACTTTTCTTTTCTTTTTCTTGGATGCCGTAATTGCCGGCAAGTGGAAAACACGCTCCAAATATGTTTTTGGAAATGTAATGTGAGAAGTAAAGAATCAAAAATAGGGTAAACTAGGTTTGAGAATATACGTCGCTTGTCCGTTTTTATACCAAATTTACTTAGTATACGTTTGAGTAGATTCACTCCAAGAATCCATAGACATGACTGATATATATATATATCAAACCATTTTTGGTTTATTGTAGCAGCAAGAGGGAAACGGTACATTTGTCATAAGTAGGTAATGATGGGGATAGATTTGTCTTTTAGATATACTATTTGCAATCTCCTATCCGGATGAACGTGTGCATGGCTTGGTTATGAACTTCTGGTTTAGTGTTGTCTAGATTGAAATTGACCATTGCGTTGGCTTAGAGAAAAAAGAAAAAAATGATTGTGTGCTTGCAGGCGCAGCAGAGTCGGCTTCTGTGGGGTCCAGTGGCTCATTGAGATCAACGGTGTTTATCGATGACGTTGCATTTGAAGTGGGAGTGGGGCCATTCAATCTGAGGGAGGCATTTGGCGATGATTTTGTGCTGATTCATTCATCTGGTCAGCCTGTTCTCACCAATGAGTGGGGTGTCACTTTCCACTCCCTCCAGCATGGAGCATCCTACTATTTAGTACCCCTTTCCATGAGCGAACACGTTAGTTTCTTTTTTCCTTCTCATATAATAATTTCAATAATTCATGAGCAAATTTGATGAGTTGAATTTTAAGAGGTAATGGAACTTTGTTTTATTGGTTGACAAAGAATTAATTACCTAATGTTTAAGAGATCTAGGTGTAGCCATTGGGGTTTGCAAAGGGAATAATATTGGTATCCAGCATGAAATTTTTAGTTTCTTGAGTTTTTACACTCATAATCCGCATTATGAGTTTATGACTTTTGTTTCTTCGTGTGAACAGTGAAGCTTTTGTTTACTAATATGATTAAATTATTAACGGGTTTTTCTTTAATTACAGATTTGAAAGTGGAAAGCTTAGGATGCGGGCTAGCCAACTATGGTTGTTGTCCTTCTCTTTGTTTCCTATCTCTCTTTCGCCTAGGGTTTGAAAATTGGGTTTGCAGCAACTTAATTATGACTGTCTTATGTATGAATCTTAGAACTTGTGGACCAATGTATTATCTTTAGTGTTATAATATATGTGAAAGCAATATATATGGAATATGCTTATCTACTCTTTTTCCTGTACAGTGTCTATGACCTTATAATTCTATAAAAATGTATATATATTTTTGCAGTTGATCATGTTGTTGCATCCAAGTCCAAAACTGCGCTGAGATCATTCTCATATATAGTGTCTTCCAGCTTTTAGATTTTAACTTATTATTGAAGGAAACCTTGCTGGTCTTCAGGCATTTATGTGATTCACCTGAAATTAGGTCAAGCCTGCCACCTTGTAGCTTTACGAATTGTCATATATATGGCTTGTTTCCGTATGATCTTTCTATCGGAACCCACTGTATGAGCTAGAAGTTCTTTTTTTTTTCTTTTTTTTTTTCTTCCCTAGGCGTACTGTCAAAACTTGATTGGCTAATTAATTGGATTTGGACATAAACTGCTGATATATAATATAATTAATCACATTATTGTATTTATATGATTTGCATCACATCATTAATTGGAATATATAATTGAATACACTATGCATACACATATACACAAGGCAAAGAATTTGTTTTTAGGGAGTAACATATACAAGGTTCAATAAAAAGATAGGGCATTTCAAAACAAAGATGGATTTTGCATTTGTATTTCGATGTAAAAAAAATCATAAAATATCAATGTAACATTGAATTCAAATATTTCTTCAAATTACCTTATTTGAAAAATATAAATCATTTTTATGCATGGTGGTTATCACTACTTGAGCAACCCAAAATACCCAATAGCATTTTTGGACTACAAACCAGGTTAGTGTATTGGTGATCAGACTAGATTAGTTTAAGGGTTTGATCAAAAGTTTGTACGTACTTTCCATCCTTGTTTAATTTATTTATTCATTGAAATTAATCAATTGATTTAAGAAAATCTCAAACAGTCCAATCTGAATGATGTGCAGCCCTACTCCTACTCCAAGCCTTCTCTAGAAGAAATTATATAATATAATAATAATTAAATATATAATAATTTTAATAAAATGATAAATCAATAAAAATTATATATATATATATATATATATATATATATATATATATATATATATATATATATATATATAAATGAGTCTCATAAAATTCATTTTTTTTTCATGTGTTCAAAATTATTATTTTTTTAATTATAACTACATTATTTTGCCTTTGCAATTTCATGGGTTAATCCTGCACAGAATAGTAATTATTCCTTTTCCAGGGGTACTTAGAAGTCCGTATAGCCATAACAAGAGTAGTTTATTCACTTGAATGAACAAAATTATAATAATTAATTATCATGCTGATTTGATACTAGAACCTTGCTCTTAATTAAAAAAAAAAATTAAGATATTTAAAGGTAAAGTTGGTTGGTTTACTAATGATAATTATGAGAAAGCTTACTTCTTTGACAAAACTATATTCTTTCTTGTCATTGGAGTTGGTGAAATAAGCCTATAACGCTTTAATTTGGCTAACTATTTAATGGTTGAGCCAATTCTATATATTTATAAGCCCTGGTCACGTTTGCAACCTATGCAGACGACAACCGCGAGTTCACTATTTCAAGAGCAGCGCCATGGGTGTTTCATTTAATACTTGATAGGGTTCATAGAGACCATCCTCACAAAGATACACATATAGACGATCTCACCAGTGAGAAGACTGATTTGGTTTTCATTGCCTAGCTCACAGGGCCAAATTGAACGACACTTTGCTTGCAGAATCAGACATCTGACATGAAAACGGAAAGGTATTGATGTTGTCCTCGACTGAGGCGAGTTGAATTTCAACGTTCTGGGAGCATAAAACATGAAACTACTGTTTCTTTTTTGTTATAGTTATAATATCCATTAATTAACCTATATAGGAACAGAAAGCGAGAGAGAGAGAGAGAGAGAGAGAGAGAGAGAGACAAGACTGAGTCAACCCATGAGTTGAGTGCTGCAGATTATTTACGTGTATACTGGTGATAACAGTGTTAATATTCAAGACTTGGATATGACTAAGTGATGGATTTTGATAGATCAATTTCCTCTACGTCTACGTCAGTACTCTGTGCATTTGCATGAACAATCACGTATTGTAATCATGACAATGAGGACTCCATACAAAGTGAGTAGCAGAGCAGAGCCCATCTCCCCCTCCTCATTCTGTCTCTTTCAATTCTGAGTTCTTTACAAGCGCTTGGAGATGACCTAAATGCGTGGAGAGAATATCACAGAAATAAGAAATTTACTTCTAAGACTTAGAGAGAGACTGTTTCTTGGCATTTGGCACTGTCCACTTGCTAGATGCTACTGATTGTTCTAGACCATCTGCCCCTCGCTCCAACAAAACATGAGTACAAGCATTCCACAATGTGCTATTATTGCAGTTACAAGGGATATAATTAATTATGATGAAATTCAAATAAGACCCATTAAAATACAACCGTTGCTATTCTAAAATTTTTACTATTAAATTTGAATTTTTTTTTAAAATAATCGTTCCATTTGTTCAATTTGAAATTATTATCTGAGAATTAACATTTTTTATTTAAATAATTTTATAGAGGGATTATTATTGAAAGACAAGTATTTTTCTATGTACATCCAATCGGAATATCCCAAATATAAAAATTTAATTCTAACTATTAATTAGAATGCTATATATAATTCATACGAATTTTAGTTTTTATCATTTTTCTTTATTATTTATATTTATTTTATTTTAAAATTATTAATATTTGGAAAACATAGCAAACATGGAATCTGGAAATAATTTAATTTTAGGGGTGTGAGAGTTGTGGAATAAGCTATCGGGTAAATAACTTTAGACATTGATTACGGAATTGGGTCCATGGTTGTGCGACCTGTCATTGAAACTCAGTATTCATGGCCCATTCACGTGTAAACTATTTTTTCGTGTAAACTGCGCGACGCCTCTGCTCGCTTATGCCAACGGAATTTTCTTTTTTTTTTGAAAAGGAAGAAATTTCATTACTCACTTAAATCAAGAAACAAAGCATTTACAGTGAACCCAGGTGGGACAACATCCCATTCCTGAAGACCAGATTGAAGGCTGATAGATGTTGCCAAAAGGCGAGTAACATTGTTTGTTGATCTTTTACAAAAACCACATAGGACTGGGTGAAGTCCTATAGCAACCCTATGCAATCCTTAACAAGAGAACCATAGTAAGACAAATTAGGCCTAACATTGCGTATAGCTTGTATTAAACACAATGAGTTCATTTTCCACACAATATTACTTGAAAAATGGCCCTTCAACCAAGTGCTTCCCTGAACGCCATAACTTCAGCTAGCTTGGGATCTGAAGGTCCTTCAATAAAGTGACTACATGCATGAAGAAACTGACCTGAGCTATCTCGAACCACCTAATCTGCACCAACACCTTGTCCATTTGATGGAACTGAAGCATCTACATTGCATTTAATATAACCATCAACTGGTTTGCGCCACACAACTGCACTATCCACACCATACACTTGAGAATTAACAGGCGCAGCAGTATTGCAAGGAGCTTGAGCTTGCTGCCATTGCAGTAAAAAGGCTGATGCTGAACTCACAACTTGACTGGGATCCTTATGTACATCATTCCATAACACATCATTTCTATGTCTCCAAATGGCCCATAAGATCATACAGACAAGGTTGACCTCATCCAAAGTACATTGCTCAAATAATTTACACAACCAATTCATTAAACCCACCTCCGAAAACTGTAACACACGAGGAATTGTAGAAGCCCAACAACTAACAGCGAAAGAACAATACCTCTACACGTGCACAATGCTTTCAGTACTCTGTGAACAGATTGAACAAACATCATCTGTCTCAACATGCCATTGTCGCAAAGTTTCCCCTATTGGAATAGACACCGCACACGCCCGCCACATATAGCTCTTGACCTTTGGAGGAATTTTCAAAAGCCATAGCATTCCCTAGAAATTCTTCTCCTCATCCAAAATCTGCCAATCTGTTACTGTAGTTATGAGATTGTAAGAGCTCTTTACGGTGTAAATTCCCTTCTTATCATGACACCACATCCAGACATTCTGTCTACCCCCACAGCTCAAAGGTAGTTGGAGAATCAAACTTTTATTCCTATCATTAAAGAGGCAATTGAGTTTTGCCATATCCCAATCCACACCATTACTTTATACCAAAGAACTAACAAACCATTCAGATGCATTTACAGGCCTGAGCGAAGTGACCCAAGGATGCTCTAAGTCTGCGGCCAAGGATCCTCCCAAATTGCAACATCATTTCCTGTGCCAACTTGAAGGACACACCCTTCCTTAAGTATTGGAACAGCTGCTATAAGACTCCTCCAAATGAAATTTGGGTTATGGCCCAGAGTTGCCTGCAAAACACAGCAACAAGGATAATATCAGGCTTTGTAAACTCTTGCAACAAGGGAATCTAAGTTATTGAGGAGCCACCAAACTTGCTTGCCCAATAAAGCAATATTAAATTCGTCTAATTTTCGGAAATTCAACCCGCCCTCAGCCTTCCTTCTACACATAAAATCCCACCTATGCCATCAAATTCCCCCACCAGAACCTTGTTCGTTGCCCTACCAAAAGGAATTCATCATCCTCTCTAGCTCATCACGTAAACTTTGAGGAAATAAGAAGACACCCATAGTGTACGTAGGTATAGCTTGAATGACAGATTTTATCATTACTTCCTTACCAGCTCTAGATAACATCTTCTTACCCCAGCCCTGTAATCTTTTCCATACACGGTCTTTGACATAGCTAAAAACCTCTCATTTGTTGTGGCCCACAAAAGCTAGCAGACCTAAATGATAACCCAATTCCACAGCAGATCCCACTCCTAAAATAAGAGGCCGTCGATTCCTCATATCCCTTCCCATATTAGAACTGAAAGCCAAAGATGACTTTTGAACATTTATAACTTGCCCTGAAGTTCTTCCATACACATCCAGGCAAGTCTTGATCTGTTGACACTCTCTTTCTGTTGCCTTAAAGAACAAGCTGTCATCAGCAAAGAACAGATGGGAGATGGAAGGAGCACCTCTTGCAACTCTACAACCATGCAGCAAACCTTTACGTTCAGCATCCAATAACAGAGCTAATAATCCTTCAGCACAAATGATAAACAGATAGGGTGACAGAGGATCACCTTGTCTCAATCCTCTGCTTGGAATTATTGGTCCAAGATCCATCCTATTTTGAACAATAGAGTAACTGACAAATGACACACGTAACATGATACGATCGACCCACCTCTTATCAAAGCACATTTTTAACATCATTCCCTCCAAAAAGCACCATTCTATCCTATATTATGCTTTACTCATATCGAGCTTTAAAGCAGCCATTCCTTCCCTACCCTGCCTCTTCCTTTTTAGATAATGAATAACCTCATAAGCAAGCATGATATTATCAGAAATCAATATGCCAGGAATGAAAGCACTTTGCGAAGGAGCAATAAACTCAGGCAAAATTCTCTTCATCCTGTTAGCCAGTACTTTTGATACAATTTCGTAAAGCACATTACACAATGCTATTGGTCTCAAATCAGCCATACAACTTGGTGATTTCCTTTTACGTAGAAGCACTATATTAGTGTGATTCAGACCATCAGGCATTATAGAATTTTTAAGGATATTCAAACAAGCACTAGTAACATCATGGCCTATAATACTCCAGAACATTAAAAGAAAGCAGGATTCATACCATTCGGGCCAGGAGATTTGTCTGGATTTATCGAAAAAACAGCCTCTTTGATCTCCTTTGTAGTGAACTCATCCATTAACATAAAATTCTGCTCCATCGTGACCACGGGAGAGACACAATCGAGCACCATCGATGCCTCACCTCCAGAGGACCGAAACAAGTCTTTAAAATATGCCAGCATTAACTTAATCCAACCCAAAATCCCAGCATCTCATCACACCGTGTGCATCACACTACTGGGTTATATTGTTAGCTTTTCTCCTGATTGAAGCTTCTGAGTGAAAAAATCGTGTATTGGAATCTCCTCCTTGCAACCCGAAATTTTTTACGCATTGCTTCCAATACTGCTCATACTGATCAATAGCTGAGTCTAACTCCTTTCTTATAGTTTCAAACTGCAAAGCCGAGGCGACATCTCGCCTACCCTTAAGTTTCGCTAGACAAGCTTGAAATATCTTCATACGCCCACGACACACCGGGAGGAAACCTCCACCCCATCGTTGAATGTCTATAGCATACCTCTGTAATTTTTCTATTAGCGGCCTTTGACTTGAATTCACCCAAATTCGTCTCATCACTCTACATTGTCCTTCCTTCAACCAAACATTCTCAAACTTGAATTTCCTACTCAACCGCGGCATCCCCACTTCTCTTAATTTTAGTAACAGCGCTGAATGATCTGATGTGGTAGCATCAAGGTTTAAAACCTTTGCTGCAGGAAACATCTCCATCCAAGAGGAAGACGCTAACACCCTATCCAGTCTCTCCTCAACCCACCACTCTGTGCCCCTTCCAAGCTCCCAAGTATAGGGGTATCCTTCCATTCCCAAGTCTACTAACCCACAATTTTTAGGTGCGCTCCAACCCATGGCTAATTAAAAATTATATAAAAATTTTAAAATTAATTCAATTAGTAAATAAATTAAATTTATTTTATTGATAAAATTTAAATTAAAATCACATCATAAAAGGGACATTTTTCTTATTTATAAATTTCTTAATTTTGATTTAAAAAATTTACTTTTAATTAAATTACAATAAAAAAAACTAAATATATATAAAAAATTATATAGAGAAATTAATTTAATGAACTAATGATAGGCAAAAATATGAAACATAAAACCATTTTTTTTAAGGGGAAAAGAAAAGAAAAGATTTATTTATGGATAACATATGATGATGGACTTAATTTGATAGCATTCAAACCATTCAATGCAAGTTTGAATTGCCTCTTATTCATGGCAACTAATTTCTTAGAAATGGATCAAAATGGCCTCTTTGAATTCATGGTATCTAAAAATAAATAAAAACAGTAACTTTTTTTAATGGGATTCATACAACTAAAAAAGACATAGAAACAATGAAATGGGGTTAAGAAAGTTTAGAGGCTTCCCACCAATGACATTTACCTAAATTTAGTTTAAGTAGCTATCAAGTCACTAATGAAATAAACAAAATTCTGCCCTCAATTTCTATTGTTTAATTAGGTACCTTTACCTAAATTTAACTCTACTTTCTAAGAACGGTGGCCAATTCTAAAACATGTTAAGAGAATAAAACGCTTTATTTATTCATTTTCATTGTTGAAAAATGCTTAAAACAAAATACTATTTATTTATAAAAGTGAAATTGATTTAAATTAAATTAAAAAAAGGGGGAAAACATGGTTTGCTAACCACAAAGCCCATAATTCCATCTCGCTCTCTCCATCCTTCCTTAATCCGTTAATCTTGCTTAAATTACCTTTCTCAAACCTCAATTAAAAAAGGTTAATAATATTAATTATTATTATTATTATTAGAAGCAGCGAAAGAAGAAAACCCGGATAAGAGAGAGCCGTATCAAATGGGAGCATATAGAGCAGACGATGATTACGATTACTTGTTCAAGGTCGTCTTGATTGGAGATTCTGGCGTTGGCAAATCCAATCTATTGTCTCGTTTTACCAGAAATGAATTCAGCCTTGAATCCAAATCCACCATCGGCGTCGAGTTCGCCACCCGCAGCATTCACGTCGATGATAAGGTCGTCAAGGCTCAGATTTGGGATACCGCCGGCCAAGAAAGGTTTCACAGCCTTTTTCTCCTTTCATTTCCTTTGCATTCTTCTATATTTATTTATGGGCATATTGGCATTTTTTTGGATCTCAATCCAATTAATCCCATGCTTTTTCTTTGTTTGGTGGAATTCAACTGATTTCATTTTGCTTTTGATGATTTTGATGTGGCTTATAAATTTTGATGATTTGGGTTGCCCTCGTTTTGAGGCATTTCGTTTATGGTAAAGTTGATTGTAGTTAATATTGACAATCCATTTGCAATCCAATCGAGAAATTACTCTTTAATGCTGTATTTAACTGCAAAGTCCATGCTTATGCATAGTGTATAAGGTGATTTCCTGAGTGACAATGCATTTATATTAACAGAAAAATGGACTATTTTTCTATCAACCCATTTTTGCCGACTCCTCAAGTCTCAGGATATGCAACGACAAGCTTCCTCCCCTATTCTGAATCCCACTCTCCTTTTTTTTTTTTTTGTTGATATTTCTTTCTTCATTCTGGAAATCTCTCCAAGTGTATGCAATTTGTTATTAGGATGATGTTTCACAAATCCCTTAATTTTTTTTCTTTGGCAAAGATATCGAGCCATCACAAGTGCATACTACAGAGGTGCCGTTGGAGCTTTACTAGTATACGATGTCACTCGCCATGTCACATTTGAAAATGTGCAGAGATGGCTAAAGGAGCTCAGAGATCACACTGATGCCAACATTGTGATCATGCTGGTAGGAAATAAGGCAGACCTGCGTCACCTGCGAGCTGTTGCCGCTGATGATGCCAAGGGATTCGCTGAACGAGAGAATACCTTTTTCATGGAGACATCTGCTCTGGAATCTTTGAACGTGGAGAATGCATTCACGGAGGTACTGACCCAGATCTACCGAGTCGTTAGCAGGAAGGCTCTTGACATCGGAGATGACCCAGCAGCTTTGCCCAGAGGACAGACGATCAATGTTGGATCCAAAGATGATGTCTCAGCTGTTAAAAAGGCTGGATGTTGCTCATCTTAAGCTTGGAAAATTTGCCTCAGAAAAATCTCATCTTCGAGGATTTTGGGGAGCTTAGATAAGGTCTAAAGGTTATCAAACTCTGATTCTTCGCCCTGTTCATATCATAGAGATTTGTCTGACAAAATGACAAATGCCATCTCAACTTGTTAACTCTCTGAACCTTGTGTTCTAAAAGCCAAAAAGGATCTGTATGCCAAAGGTTTAGGAACTTAGAAAACGAAATTGTGGTTTTATTTTAAGTTGTGAAGTACTTGTTTTTCCCCATTGTATTACCTTGATTAATCAATTACTGCAGTTTTATGTAAAGTTCAGTTGCTTGGGTTCATATCATATAAAATAACTTTTTGAACCACCAAATCACATATCAGATTGTGATTCTATGAGCTTTCCAGGTAGACCATGATCATATGAAACGAAGAATTGGGAAAGCAATCCATCTGTTTTCCAGTATTAAATCGCTGGGCTTCTACACACGAAGCTCCATTTTTCTTGTCATACATGGTAGTTACTGCACCTATTCTGGGTACTTGTTCCATTTATTCTGAGGTTTCGTTTCCCCTGCGTTGTGTTATAAGATGGTGTTGAGGAAACATTATACCTACCTGCCTCGGGCACAAGCATTAGAAGCAGGAAACAAGCTATCACAAATTCTCCAGCAATTAAGAAAAAAAAAAAGGAAATTAAATAGACTTAAGAATATCTATGACAATGACTTCTGAGACCAAATTTCCCTCGAGAAAATATTGCATTACATGCATGTAAACATATATATTTTGAACATGCAAAAAAGTAGCGAAGATCAAAGACCAAACAACAATAGAAGGCTAGCTGATAAGATTACTCTAGACCCCAACAACGTTTGAATAAAATTTTTGATATTGTACATCAAAACCAACAGAAATTTTATCGGTAGATCTGCTGATGCTGTGCCTTCATTTTATTTTTATTTTGGCATCTGCAATATATAGATCCATCACGAATCGATAATCCATTAACATAAGGGCCTCACAGCGTATCAGTGCCTTTATCACTATCAAGAATAATCTACAGTTTTTTTTTTTTTTTAGTAGCAGGAGAGACTCAATCAACATCTACTACCACACTTTCAAGTACAACCCAGCTCTGAGATCAACAATATAAAGAAACAGATGGAAGGAAATGAAGAGAAACACATACTAGTTCCAATTGGACTACTGAGTAGACTTTAACATCCTGGTGCTACATATGAAGACGACCAATTGGAATCAGATCATTCAATAAATGAAATACCATGACTGATGACTAAGAATGAGCAATAAGTTTAAAAGTAGCACCTTTGTTGCTTTAGTGTGATTCATGTTTTGTAACAAATATTCAACAACAGGATGATCATGTCAACCTTGCAGAGAAAGTTCTAACATGCTAATTTCGATGGAACATGATGCATTTTCAGGAGAAAGCAAATTGCACTTCACACGGGTAAAAAACATGCAAGGAGCCGAAAGTATGAGCAGGGAAAAAAGCTTATGGTTCCCAAAGTTAACTACGTTAATAAGATCAAAGATTATAAACACTGAAACAGGAGAAAATCAATTAGCTATGACAAATTTTTAGCAAATTATCAAACAGGCACCCCCTTCTAAAACTCCAACAACAAAATATATTGAATTTAAATAGCAACTCATTTGACCATGAGTAGAAGCCATTCCAATTCAAGCAACTCAGATAATAAAAATTCAGTTAGCAATTTCACAGCAAAATAACGCAGCAATTGGCTATTACTCTATGTACTTTTCAGTGGTTCCTAACATTCAGTGACATGTATCACCAATACGCTCAAAAGCATAGATTATGTGCTTTGTAAATGATCTCAAGTAAATTAGGCGACCAGATGCACTAGCACAGATAAACATATGTACCGGTAGGGCCACTAAACGTCCAAGACAGCACCCACATGAGACTAGAAGAATCAATTAAAATCACCATTCAAAATAGGTAAGCTGTGGTCTTTTACTTCTAACTCCTAGCAGTGCGACAAATCCAAGAATTTCTCTTACTCAAAGCCAAAGGCTACAGATTCTATAATTCATAATTATAGCCCACTCGCAAAATAAAAATCAGAATCCATTAATGAAAGCTACAAAACCCAGAATAAAAATCACACTCACGTATCACCGCCGAGCTTCGTTGGCATCATTAGGAGATGAAGGGGCAGAAGAGGAATCGTCCTTCGTGATAGAAGGAAGAGGATTAGAGCCCTTAATAATCCAACCCAGAGCGAAGAAAGAGAGACCCGCGAGAATTGCTGTGCCCCAAGCGTGGGAGTACCATCTGCTGTACTGCCGTATTGCAAATCTCCACTGCTCCCTCAGTGTTGCCGGGTCCGGGTTTGCCGTGTCGGGTGAGTTGGGGTAGTGGACCTTTTGGCCCGAGAAGTCGGCTTTAGCGTTGGTGTTGGCGCCACCATTTCTGATTTCGGAAGGAATTTTAGAAGGATGAGGAGGAGGAAGATTCTGAGGGGTTCCAGCATTAGGGTTTTGGGGGTCGGCCATTATAGAACACTTCACAGTCTATTACTGTGACTCGGTGCCCTTTAGATTTTAATAAATTTAAGTTTTAAATTTTTCATTTTAAAATATATTATTTATTTTTTTAATTTTTTAATCTATAAATTATTTAATTTTTTATTATTATTTTTTTTAATTCAACTATTTAATTTTATAATTTAAATAATATAATTATTTAATTATTGTAATTTTAACATTTAGTATCTGTCTATAATTATTTTCTTTTTCTTTAATTAATTTAATTAAAAAAGTTAATGAAGTGGTTAAATAATTTATAAAATAAAAATAAAAAAATAATATATTTTTAAAAAGAAATTAAATAATAATTTTTCTTTTATTTATTTTAATAATTTATATTAATATATAATTTTATCATAGTATAAAATTTCATCACCCTTCACGCTTCCGCTCCTGCTGCTTGGCAATGTCACCATTGGACAGCAATTTTCTGCAAGCGGAGATCCGCAAAGCTTGTTACCTATAAAGCGCGACGCATTTAAGCTCTGGAGTTGAGTGCTCGATGGAATTTGCCCTGACAAGTTGTCATAAGGCAGATTTAAGCAATTCATAAAGTTCATACTCGACATGCTTGGAGGCATCCTGCCAGGTATCTGGTTTCTTGATAAATCAACAGATTCTAGTGCTCGCACATTACAATGGTTTTTGGGATCTCTTCAGTCAAATGATTCCCTGATAAATGCAATGATCTCAACCCCAACAGACCAGTTATCTCCTATGGAATTTCTCCAGATAACTTGTTGGACATGTCGATGCTTCTTATGGAATTTCTCCAGATAACTTGTTGGACATGTCGATGCTTCTTAACTGTCTCAAAATGGTGTCATATTGAAACTTCTGCACCAATGCTTCCTCAAAAACAATTCATATAGATGGAACAAAGTCTGAATCTGATGACCATGGCTGTGAGATTGTTGAGGCATTTTGGTATTGATGCTAATAGATTATCTCCAAGTTCTACGATTAGAAGGAAGATCAGCAGGGTGGCAAAATTCTGAAGGAATTTCACTACTGAATTTATTTGGTCGAAAGGTATTAAAACTTTCAGTTTTGGGAGGTGTCGGGCAAGGGGGGCGTGAGGCGAAATATCATCCATTAGAATTATATAAAATGCACCAGGCAATGCCCAGGAAAGATGGTGGAGTCACAATGGTCTCACTTAAGTACCACCTCCTTAGACAGCATTTCCTAGACATGCACTTCATACAATCCTAATAGAATCAAACCACTGGTAAGTACCGTCTTCCCATAACACTACCACGGTACTAAGGATTTATGCCACGAAGGCATAGATAGACAGGAGTCGCCACCCGGGTAATAACCGGGACATATTCAGTGTTTCTTCCGAGGGTCATGGATGGCAACTTACTCCTTGCAGAGTTTCCACAACCGTCATTACCATAGCCCAATGTCTAGTTTCGGGATAGTGGGTACGTAAGGGGAATGTGTTAGGCACCCCTTACGCCTGGTCTAACCTCGTTAATTCGAGTGCCAGTCCTCTACTAATGTTTCTAGAAGTCTTGTTTATTATCCCTTTATTAAACTTTATCCTAAAAATGCAATTCTAATCCTACACACGCAAGTAATTCACAAAAAGGGTTGTTGTTTACACACAATTTTCATACACAAATAATTCCTATCTATGGGGTTGCTAATTATTTAAATGATATTTACCAGATGACTAAAATTAATTTATTATTGAGAATTTAATTTACAAACAAATTCAATTGCAAATAACCCTACGTTTCTATTTAACCTAATTAATTAATTTTCACCAAGTTACCCTAAGGATAATTGAACTAAGTTAATTATGTACATGTGTAATTTATTCTAATATCACATAAGGCCCAAACAATCACAACCTAATAAAGATTTCTAACATGCAAATTTATTTTACAATTACCAAGTATTAAATTAAATTTATTTACATGCCAATGTTAGTTTAATTTACAAACAAGATTAATTTTAATTTACAAAGTATTTATTTAAATTAATTACATGCAAAAGTCAGTTAAATTAAAAACAAAGTTAATTTTAATTTACCAAATAAAAGTTTTATTATTACTACAATTTCATGCTAATAGTTATTCGAGAAATTTAGAGCTACTTACCTGTTGGTAAATGCAGTTGCCATTGGGGCAAGCTACCCTTAAAAAAGGGTCTTCTCTTCTAGTATGGCAATGATATCCCTGGCTTACTTCCGTTTAGCTCCATATAAGCTCCACGCAAATGCCCTCTTTGGTACTTACCTTAGGGCTACTTACCAATTTTGTTTGTAATAAAAAATAAAGAAACTAAAGAAAATAAAAGAAATAAAGAAAATATTAATAACAATTTACATTGGATTCTAACTCCAGTCTCCTAAAAGGTTAAGATTCCTAATTAGTTACAACTACCTAATGGTCTAAGTCTTCTAACATGATCCAAACACTTTATAACACTTCTTGAATTAAAAGAATACAGAAAATAGATCAAATATCAATTAAAACCTAAGAAAATACAAGAACATGCATAAATATACAATTTTCAAATTTTGACAGATTAACAGTAGCAAGAAATTAGATTTTTTAAAAATAGTTAAACATGCCTAAAAATCATAAAAAAATTACAGAAGACAGCCTACGTATCATACAATAACATAAAATTTATAAATCAAACAAAACCCTAGCCGAATGATCTACATAAATCGTAACTCTTCTAAGTGATAGAATCGTACTACTTTTTTGTAAAATTCATAACTCATTAACCATAAAAGATATGAATGCAAAACCAATTGGAAAAGATTCATAAGATTCTGAAGTTAATTTTAGACACTAGATTTGCACAAAAATATTAAGGAACAAGGGAGATATGGGCTCCACAAGTCGGATATCCTGCAAATCAGATTTTACAGGAACCCTAACTTCAAACAGCCATAACTTACAAAATATTAAACCTTTTTTAATGATTCTTGAGCCTAAAATTAATGGAATTTCGTGTAGAATATGAATATAATTTTTACAAATTTTTTACAGATTCAGAAAATAAAGAAAAATAATAAAAATACGAGAGACAGAAACTAAACATGTGCAGAGTTGTGTATCCCCTCAAATTAAACATGATTACATGATGTATATGAACATATAAAATAAATTAAAGATAAAGAGCATAGAATTATAATATTGTGTGGCATAGATCTTGAAAAGAAAACAATAAAAACTGACCTTCCAGAAATCTTGTATGAAAATCTTCTTGAAGAAAAGAAAAAATAAGGAAGAACTCAAAAAATCTTAAATATCTCTAAATTTCTTATAACTCTGAATTTTCTCTTCCTCTTTCCTCCCATCCTCCCCTCTTCTCTTCTCTAGTAGGGTATTTATAGGGTTTTGGGAGAGAGGTGTGATAGGGTTTGGAGTCTTAGGATGATAAAGTTTAGATGACTTAAACAACTACAATTGCAGAGTTCGAATAAGACTGGGATATGGGTGAGGTGTTTCAACCAATAGGAAGACAGAAAAAAATGGAAGGCACCAATAGGGAATGAGGAAGAGGTGTGGTAGGATTTGGAGTCTTAGGGTGATAAAATTTAGATGACTTAAACAACTACGATTGCAGAATTCGAATAAGACTGGGATATGGGTGAGGTGTTTCAACCAATAGGAAGACAGGAAAAAATGGAAGGCACCAATAGGGAGTGAGGAAGAGAGTGGGGTCAAGGAGGAGAGAGATATTTTGTTATTTTAATTTTTAGAAAATAATTAAATGGGTCCCATTTAAAATTCCTAACTAGGCTTTCTTAGGCCCATAGAGCCCAATTAAACTTAATTAGATCCATTTAAGAACTACTCATATTAAATTTAAACAAAATAAAATTTTATTTAAATTTAATTAAATTAATTTCCCCAAAATTTTATTATTATTTTTATTTTTTTCAAGATCATGCCACGGAATTAATAATTCAGCTCCATGCCTCCAATTACATCTTACAGTCATATAATTTTTCATCATCTGGTTTCCCATGGCCTCAATGCACATACTCATCACAAAATAAGGGTCTACAATTTGCCCCCCACTTTGGCGAAAGTTGAAATCAATGCGAAAGCATTGCTCAAGTTTTGTCAAAGTGAAACTCAAATTTCTAATAACTATGAAACATTGGCTATGAGGATCAAGTATATCTTGCTCGGTCGACATACTCTATGTTATGAGACTAGCTACGGTCTCATAATAGTAATAATTGTGTCATGTGAAAAACGAGTGTATCTTGCTCTGTCGATACACTCTGCGTCATGAGACTAGCTACAGTCTCATAACAGTGATAACTGTGTCATGTGAAAATTGAGTGCATCTTGCTCTGTCGATACACTCTATGTTATGAGACTAGCTACGGTCTCATAACAGTGATAACTTTGTAATGTGAAAATCGAATGCATTTTACTCTGTCGATACACTCTGCATCATGAGACTAGCTACGGTCTCATGATAATGGAAACTCTGTGTTTTGAAATGTTGTGGATTCGTATTTAGGACCGCAGTCCTAAACTACCTACGTATCTCTCTCGCTATCCTGAGGAAGAATCAGACCCACTCGTAGTTCGACACTTGAAACTGTGGTGATGCATGTTCTTCTACGCCTTACACACCTACAGGTGACATGTTGATGCGTGTTCTTCTACGCCTTACACAACTATGCCATGTGCCCTAAACAACGTCTAAGGACTTACCAAAAAACATCTATCATGAAATGTTGTGGGTTCGTATTTAGGACCACGATCCTAAACTACCTACGTATCCCCCTCGCTATCCTGAGGAAGAATCAGACCCCCTCGTAGTTCGACACTTGAAACTGTGGTGATGCATGTTCTTCTACGCCTTACACACCCACAGGTGACATGTTGATGCATGTTCTTCTATGCCTTACACAACTATGTCATGCGCCCTAAACAACGTCTAAGGACTTACCAAAAAATATCTAATTCATGATTTGAAAAAAAAAAAAATTAGGATGACTGGGTCTCAAAATTCTCTCTGATTTTTATGCTTCCTATATGCTACTTCCTATCATGGGCATGCTGATTTTGCTAGAGATTCTAAAAAAAACTTAGTCCTCTGGGGGACCTCTTTTTGCAAAAACTTTCTTATAACCTCAAATTTTTTTGAGAAAAATTATTCACCAAAAAAGACTTCCTTAAGGTCACAATATAATTTCTCTCTGATTTTTCTTTTTCTTCTCTCCCCCCATGATTTCTGCCTTGACTCATTTCTCTTCCATGAACTTCATTCTCTGTGCCCTAAGTTTTGCCTGAAATGCCCTTTTGGGTTTTCATCTCAGCGGGCTTGCTCTAACTTTTGCCTAAGCGGCCCTTTCAGGTTTTCCACTTAGCGAGCTCTCTTTTTTTCTTTTCTTTTTCTTGTTCTTTTTCTCTTTTTTTGAAATTAGACAATCACCAGGATATTCATATCAAGCACCTATTCTATCATGCTCACAAGACAATAGGTTAAATCAAAACAATGCAGTTCAATTACTTAATCTTTTGATATATCCCTCAAGACACAAAACATTCACAATCATAATTCAATAAAACCTATTCCTGGTTAATACAATAAAAATTTCTTTATTTATTTAGGTACACCATTACTCCCTCTTACATTTAGTTTTGCTAAATTTCTAACATTCCAAAGTTAGAAATAAGCTTTATAACCTGCCGAATGGCCTTTTCAGGTTTTCCATCCAGATCTTCTCTCATCTCTCCTTTTGCCTAGACTGCCTTTTATAGGTTTTCAATCTAGCATTTTTTTCTTTTCTTTTCTTTTTTCTTTTTCTTTTTTTTTCTTTAGTTCTTTTTTCTTTGACCCTTACTTTTGCCTAGACCGCCTTTTGCAGGTTTTCAGCTTAGCAGGCCTGTCTCACACAAAGTACCATTTAAGCCTGTCTAAATTGACTGGTTCTTGAAATTCATTCCCATCCAGGTCTGATATTCTTACAGTAGCAAGATCTTTTTGACTATGTGTGGACCATCCCAGTTTAGCTTAAACTTTCCTCTTGGATCAAAAGGGATGGGCTGAGTTTGTTTCACAACCATATCTCCCTCTTTGATCTTTCTTGGCTTCACCTTCTTATTAAAGGCTCTAGTTATCTTCCTTTGATAAGCCTGCATATGATACAAGGCTCGCATCCTCTTTTCATCAATCAAAGCTAGTTCTTCATATCTCTTATAGGCCCACTCATTTTCTAGGATCTTAGCTTCTAGCATCACTCTTAAGGATTTGACCTCTTGCTTAATGGATAGCACTACTTTAATCCCATACACTAAAGAGAATGGGGTTGCCCTCGTGGATGTCCTTGTAATACTACGATTATCTTAAAGAACATAAGGGAGTTTTTCAGGCCAATCCTTATATGTTTCGAACATTTTTTCCCAACTAGAACATTTCCATTCATATGGGGACCACACATTTCCTGCAAATATTTCTTTCATTATTTGCTCAGCCTGTTTTCTATCACACATAAGAGTTTGTAGAATTGCCCCCACTAAAGTAAGTTGAGTGGCTAATCCATGAATTGTTGCTCTATCTCTTTTGTAGGCTTATTGCAGTATTCTCTCACTTCAGAGACCTCCTTATGTCTTCATATCATTTTCCTTCTCCCTCTAGGTCCACATGTGCTACTACTAATCCTTCATAGCATAAAATTTTACTCCTCATTAGGATAACTGGCTAAGTCAACTTTTGATCACTCTTTTCCTATAGCGACACCAGCGTGGCTTGGGAATCGGCCATCTGATTTTAAGCTCGAGGCATGTGCTTCTTGGTACTTTGTTAACAAGGCTATAAATTTATCTCTTTCTTCTTGGGTTAAATCTTCAGCTAACTTAATGTCTTTAGGATTATTTGGTGTACCCAAATTAATAGAGATCGATTTTGATGCATTAACAAAAATAGATTCTAAATGATTATGAATGCCATGCATATGCCCATTAGAATAAACATCAAACAAGTAAGCAGAAGGACTAGGAGTGTTATTGATCTTGGCCTCGAAATCTTTATCAAGTACATCAGAATTGGAAACATCAATATCACTACTGTGAGCATTACAAAAGATAGACTCAAACATAGGGGTGTAGCTTTAGGTGTTTGGCTTTTCATGCAGTCCTCAGATCAATGGTGCTGATTTTCTACTTTAGCTATTTCACATGTGGTAACCCCTAATCATATGTCAAGGTAATTGCCCCCTCTTTCAAGAACTTAGGAGGCTTTAGCTCTTCTTCCTCTTCTGTTAGCTCATAGCCTAAACCATGACTCGTGATCTGCCCCATCATCTCAAGAAAAGTCACCAGACCATCTATACTTTCTTCTAAGCCTGTGCTAAGAAAAAACTCCATCCCTTTCTTCATAGTAGCCACCTTTAGATCCATCTAGTTTTTATAGATCCCAACAACTTGAAAATCAAACACTAGTGGAACTGAACCATCTAGTTGTAATGCAACTACCTCCTCATCAAAATTGATCAAAACGTCTAAAGGACCCTCATCATAGCTAGAATTATCACAAATGTCAACAACCATTATAGACTGAGGTTCATTGGGCTTTTGGATGGGTTGGATAGGTTCACTGGGCTTTTGGATGGGTTGGATAAGTTTATTGGGCTTTTGGATGGGTTGGATAAAGTCAATAATTCTGTTAGGGTTATTTGGGGTGATGGAGATCATGTAGAGACCCGGTGTAGGTGGAAATTTTGGCTAGGCATGGGGCTTTTGGGTTGATTTTCTGGGTCAATTATCCTTTTGGCATCAATTAGGTCTTAGATATCATGCTTAAGTTAAAAGCATCAGTCGGTGTCATGATTGTGGGCTTGGTAGAACCGGCAACATTGGTTGATATCATAGCTAGGTGGGAATGGATTTGGTAGTGGTCTGGATGCTAAGAGCTGTAGGAGGTCTTGAACTTTAAGACGCTCCAAAACTTAGGATAAGGGTTGGCTGATTTGGAAAAAGTCTCCTTGGGGTGTGATACACAATTTGAACCTCAATAACTTTAATGCCACTTAATTGGCCTACCTCGGGGCCTCTTTCTAAAGTTGACCACAATTGTCTCTTCTTGCTCAAACATCTTGGCGTTCAATATTTCATCAAGCACGGCCATAGTTTTTTCCATCTTAAGTAGTGCAGAAGAAATCCTTACTAGTCTCTTCCATTCCCTAACCCAAGTGACCTAATTGGAAGTCTCTTTGGTGTGTTTTGAGGCTATGTTTGCTATAAAAAAAAAAGGATTTAAGAGTTAACCTAAGCATACTATGTACATGAATGCAATGCATGAATGAACCATTTTTTTTTTTTTTTTTTTGCCTTTACTTTTACAAAACCAAAACTGAACCATACCAATAGAACCAAAACTAAACCAAAACCAGACCATATAAACTGAACTAAAATTGGACCAAAGACAAAATTAAAACCAAAGACAAAAAAAAAAATCTCAAGAACTGAATCTTCGCCTCCTTATACCTTCAACTCTCACGTGCAGGGTAAGAAAAAATTCTATCCTAGGCTACGGTACACTGGACACACCAACAGGGGATGGTCCAGGACGATCCTTCCCTCACAAACAAAGGATTTATATCCTTAAAGTTTAACCATAAGTAAGCATCCTCTTGCTTAACATGGGTTTTGAAATGGACTTGGGCCTATACACACATTGGGCCTATGCATAGGCCTAGGTTCATCTCAACTACCACTAGAACTTATGGTTTGAACAGTAAAGTTATAAATCTAGCACAACAAAAATCTACGGGGTACCTAGGGTTAAAATCTATGGCTCATGGGCTTCATCGGGTAGGAAAAGGGTCACCCATGCGAGAGCTTGTCCATTAAGCACAACGGCCGGAGCTGTGGCTCTTTTATATACTCGAAGGTACGGGCATGGGGTGCTAGCATTCACCAATTCGTCATAGCTCGAGTAGAACTATGGTCTCCTTGGCTAGTACTAACGAGGCTAAAAGGGTAAGGGTGATCCGTGTGATAGTGTAGTGCAATGCAAAAAATTTAACAAAGGAATAATATTAGACTAATAGAAACATGTTGGAGTAACTATCCATTTAATCCCCAGTGGAGTCGCCAAACTGTCGGGCAAGGGGGGCGTGAGGCGAAATATCATCCATTAGAATTATATAAAATGCACCAGGCAATGCCCAGGAAAGATGGTGGAGTCACAATGGTCTCACTTAAGTACCACCTCCTTAGACAGCATTTCCTAGACATGCACTTCATACAATCCTAATAGAATCAAACCACTGGTAAGTACCGTCTTCCCATAACACTACCACGGTACTAAGGATTTATGCCACGAAGGCATAGATAGACAGGAGTCGCCACCCGGGTAATAACCGGGACATATTCAGTGTTTCTTCCGAGGGTCATGGATGGCAACTTACTCCTTGCAGAGTTTCCACAACCGTCATTACCATAGCCCAATGTCTAGTTTCGGGATAGTGGGTACGTAAGGGGAATGTGTTAGGCACCCCTTACGCCTGGTCTAACCTCGTTAATTCGAGTGCCAGTCCTCTACTAATGTTTCTAGAAGTCTTGTTTATTATCCCTTTATTAAACTTTATCCTAAAAATGCAATTCTAATCCTACACACGCAAGTAATTCACAAAAAGGGTTGTTGTTTACACACAATTTTCATGCACAAATAATTCCTATCTATGGGGTTGCTAATTATTTAAATGATATTTACCAGATGACTAAAATTAATTTATTATTGAGAATTTAATTTACAAACAAATTCAATTGCAAATAACCCTACGTTTCTATTTAACCTAATTAATTAATTTTCACCAAGTTACCCTAAGGATAATTGAACTAAGTTAATTATGTACATGTGTAATTTATTCTAATATCACATAAGGCCCAAACAATCACAACCTAATAAAGATTTCTAACGTGCAAATTTATTTTACAATTACCAAGTATTAAATTAAATTTATTTACATGCCAATGTTAGTTTAATTTACAAACAAGATTAATTTTAATTTACAAAGTATTTATTTAAATTAATTACATGCAAAAGTCAGTTAAATTAAAAACAAAGTTAATTTTAATTTACCAAATAAAAGTTCTATTATTACTACAATTTCATGCTAATGGTTATTCGAGAAATTTAGAGCTACTTACCTGTTGGTAAATGCAGTTGCCATTGGGGTAAGCTACCCTTAAAAAAGGGTCTTCTCTTCTAGTATGGCAATGATATCCCTGGCTTACTCCCATTTAGCTCCATATAAGCTCCACGCAAATGCCCTCTTTGGTACTTACCTTAGGGCTACTTACCAATTTTGTTTGTAATAAAAAATAAAGAAACTAAAGAAAATAAAAGAAATAAAGAAAATATTAATAACAATTTACATTGGATTCTAACTCCAGTCTCCTAAAGGGTTAAGATTCCTAATTAGTTACAACTACCTAATGGTCTAAGTCTTCTAACATGATCCAAACACTTTATAACACTTCTTGAATTAAAAGAATACAGAAAATATATCAAATATCAATTAAAACCTAAGAAAATACAAGAACATGCATAAATATACAATTTTCAAATTCTGACAGATTAACAGTAGTAAGAAATTAGATTTTTAAAAAATAGTTACATATGCCTAAAAATCATAAAAAAATTACAGAAGACAGCCTACATATCATACAATAACATAAAATTTATAAATCAAACAAAACTTTAGCCGAATGATCTACATAAATCGTAACTCTTCTAAGTGACAGAATCGTACTACTTTTTTGTAAAATTCATAACTCATTAACCATAAAAGATATGAATGCAAAACCAATTGGAAAAGATTCATAAGATTCTGAAGTTAATTTTAGACACTAGATTTGCACAAAAATATTAAGGAACAAGGGAGATATGGGCTCCACAAGTCGGATATCCTGCAAATCAGATTTTACAGGAACCCTAACTTCAAACAGCCATAACTTACAAAATATTAAACCTTTTTTAATGATTCTTGAGCCTAAAATTAATGGAATTTCGTGTAGAATATGAATATAATTTTTACAAATTTTTTACAGATTCAAAAAATAAAGAAAAATAATAAAAATACGAGAGACAGAAACTAAACATGTGCAGAGTTGTGTATCCCCTCAAATTAAACATGATTACATGATGTATATGAACATATAAAATAAATTAAAGATAAAGAGCATAGAATTATAATATTGTGTGGCATAGATCTTGAAAAGAAAACAATAAAAACTGACCTTCCAGAAATCTTGTATGAAAATCTTCTTGAAGAAAAGAAAAAATAAGGAAGAACTCAAAAAATCTTAAATATCTCTAAATTTCTTATAACTCTGAATTTTCTCTTCCTCTTTCCTCCCATCCTCCCCTCTTCTCTTCTCTAGTAGGGTATTTATAGGGTTTTGGGAGAGAGGTGTGATAGGGTTTGGAGTCTTAGGATGATAAAGTTTAGATGACTTAAACAACTACAATTGCAGAGTTCGAATAAGACTGGGATATGGGTGAGGTGTTTCAACCAATAGAAAGACAGAAAAAAATGGAAGGCACCAATAGGGAATGAGGAAGAGGTGTGGTAGGATTTGGAGTCTTAGGGTGATAAAATTTAGATGACTTAAACAACTACGATTGCAGAATTCGAATAAGACTGGGATATGGGTGAGGTGTTTCAACCAATAGGAAGACAGGAAAAAATGGAAGGCACCAATAGGGAGTGAGGAAGAGAGTGGGGTCAAGGAGGAGAGAGATATTTTGTTATTTTAATTTTTAGAAAATAATTAAATGGGTCCCATTTAAAATTCCTAACAAGGCTTTCTTAGGCCCATAGAGCCCAATTAAACTTAATTAGATCCATTTAAGAACTACCCATATTAAATTTAAACAAAATAAAATTTTATTTAAATTTAATTAAATTAATTTCCCCAAAATTTTATTATTATTTTTATTTTTTTCAAGATCATGCCACGGAATTAATAATTCAGCTCCATGCCTTCAATTACATCTTACAGTCATATAATTTTTCATCATCGGGTTTCCCACGGCCTCAATGCACATACTCATCACAAAATAAGGGTCTACAGGAGGCTAACCCCACCAACCATCCTGGTAGCTTTCCAACAAAATTATTCATCCTAAGATGAAGAGTTTGTAGCTCTTTACACTTTCCAAGACATGCAGGAATTTCTCCAGAGAGGCTATTTTTGCGCAAGTGGAGTTACTACGGGCACTGCAAATATCCTGCAGAGCTTGGAACTTTCCCTGTAAGATTATTGTTCCCTAGTTTTAAAACTTCCAATGATTGCCAATTCATCCAACAATCTGGAATTCCTCGATTTTCTCCAACGTGAAGAATTTCCAAACTGTGGAACAGCTGTCGATCACATAGCAAGTAGGAAATACTTCCAGATAATGAACGGTTGGAAAGATCTAATGCTGTTATATTTGCTAAGATACGAGGTAGTGGAGATTTGCGTAGTGAACTTCGGTCACAAACCGAAGCATGTTGTGGGAGATAGCAAGTTCTTGCAGATTTGATAGGTTTCCCATACTTCGAGGAAGAGTTCCAGTGTAACACCCCTATTGGTATAGCCTGGTATATTTCACTGTTCCGGTGACCGGTGTCGGTCCGGACAATTAATGGGATTAGGGCCACACTTAAGACAATTTGAAAAGCCATAAACACAAATAATTAGTAATGTTTAATTAGTTAACTACAAATAAGAAAAACAGAACATAAGAGGTTAAACGAGCCGAGAGTCACAGCGATGAGTGACCTCCTCGGGAATGATTGCGAAGTCGTTTTAAACTCAAATTTTGAACCGTAAAAAGTGACGCTGCGGTCCTTAGGACCCTTATGAACACAGTGGAAAAGAGAAAATCACGAAAAAGAGCTGTTAAGTCAGTCAAATAATTAGGTCAGGGAACCGGAAGAAATATTGGATTATTTGCAAACCGGGATGAACCGGCGAGGGGCAATTTGGTCAATTGACCCCGAGAGCTGACTCCTGACCTAACTGTCAAATAAAATCAGAGAAAAGAAAATTTCAGAATCGAGAATTAAATTAAAGAACTAATAGAAAAAAAAAAAGAAAAAAAAAAGAAGAAGAAGATAGAAAAGTTAAAGATGATGACATCATGAATGATGTCAATAAGAAATTAATTAAGTTATTTATTAAATGGGATTTTTTGGTCTTCCATCAACTAAAATAAATTAAGAAAAGAAAAAAATTAACAAAAAGTCATCTTCATCTTCTCAAAAACGTCACTCTCTTCTCTCCCTCACAAAACCACCATGAAAGCTCATTTTTGAGCTTGAAAAACTAAAATCCAACCATACAAAATTGTCCTACCATAAGTAGACCTTGTTTGGGCAACTAAGAAAGAAGATTCAAGGAAAAGAAAGAAGAAAAATTTGAAGAAAAGGAGGAAGAAAATTCTGCTCAAGGTATAGTACTATAAACTTCAATTTTTATTGTTTAATTAGTGTTAGTGTGGCATCAAGAGCTTGTAAATAAACTTGAAATGAAATAAAATCATGGGAGAAGGACTAAACTGAAATTTTGGCTTGGTTGATGGGAGTATGATTGGTATGGTTTGATGTGTTTAAAGGGAATTAAAGATGTTAATAAACTTACATTAGTATGGTGTTAAGATGGAAATGCACCAATTGTGATTGAATGAGTGAGTTAGGGTTTCAATGCTAGGGTTTGTGAACCAAGATTTGGAGAAATGCATAAATGGCATGTTTGACCTATTGTGAAGTGAAATAGTGGTCAATTATGACCAAATGAATTGTGTGGGAATGGTAGGAAATTAAACCAAATTCGTAGGTCAATGGTCATGCTGCTGGCAGCATGACCAGACCACTTTGAAGGACCAAAACTCAAATTTTACAAGTCCAATTGATATGCCACCAATTGGAGATGAAAATAGACATAAAAGAGCACAATTTTCATTAAGGAACCATTGCCAAAAACTGACCAAAACTTGGTGAAACAATTGACCAAAGTGAGTTGATAGCAGGCTGCCACTGCACTAAACTGACCAAATGAACAGTAACTGTTCATTTGGTCATAACTTGAGCTAGGCAGGTCAAATTGATCTGAAATTTTACCAGCAATTAGATATGATATAGACCTAAAACTTTCATGAAGAACACCAACCCAAATTATGCCATTAACTCATTTAAATCATTGACCAAAGTTAAAATTTCTGTACTGAAATTCTGCAGATTTTTAGTTGAGCAGCAATGTTTGGATAGCTATAACTCTCTCTAGAAAACTCGGATTTAGGCGATTCTTGAACCGATGGAAACCTAAGACATAGTACAACATTTCATATGAAGAAAGTGAGACCAAATTATGAACTTAACTTGATCAAACAATTGACCAAAGTTGAACCAAAAATCTGACAGCACCTAAATTGCAGTATGAGCGATTGCACGTGAACAGTAAAATTATTTTGGCCATAACTTGAGCTACAAAACTCCGATTGAGGTGATCCAAAAATGAGAATACACTTAAGACAATAAGGAACATTTTCTATGAAGGAAGTTTTGTCAAATTCCAACAGTAGATCGACCAATGGAATAGTGCAACTTCGGAAAACCAAAACCGAAAATTGGCAATTTTGCCAAAATGACCTAAGCTTTAAACAAATGACCAAAACCAACAAGTTTGGTGACCAAAATGTGGTATGTGGGTGAAGTTGGAGTTCCCAAACCTATTAAGCCTTAGAAAGTCAATAATTTGACTTGAATAGTGTAGTAAATAGTAACCCGAAACACAAAATTTCGAAAACGTCAAATTTAACACGTTAGAGCTAGCTAAATGTGAAGTTAAGTTTATTTTGGATTTATTTTAAGTTCTAGTACTGAAACATTGTAAAATTGTGTGTTTCAGTTGAAAAGAATATCGGGAAGGAACCCGAGGAACCGAGTCGAGGCTAAAGGACGACTCGTTTGAGGTTTGTGCACAACATATACTTTTATAATCATCTTTTGCATATCGTTTTGAATAATATGAAATGTTGGATTATGGTATTCTTATGATGTTTGATCTAAATTGTTGAAAATTATTGTGTATATTTGAAATGACAATGTTTAGCAAATTGTTAAGATAAGTTTTGAAACCACAGTGTCATGACCATATATTTGAACACCTCACTAGCACGACTAGTGGAGGTAATTAGTTTCGAATTTTGATTCCTTCTCTGGAGAGGTGTTGAGGTGTGCCAGTAGAAGAGGATGTGAATGGATATCCATATATTTGAGCTAGCTAGCCTTGTGATATGATTTCTCTTTAGCCTCTGGCTATTGAGATTCATGTGATTTCTCTTAGCCTCTGGCTATTGAGATTCTATTTGTTTCGAATGGCATGATCTAACTGTGGGTTTTATGAAATGTGTTTGATACTTTGAAATGAACTTGGTTTACATGTAAAATCTTACAATGCATGATTGTATTTAATTTTCATGTTTAGCCAAATTTTTGAATGAATGTGCTTTAAGTTTTGCATAAAGATTATTTTAGTATATTGTGCACCACTGAGTCCTAGTACTCAGCGATAGCTTTTATTGCTGTCGCAGATACAGAGACTAGAGGAGCAGCAGACTGAGTCACGAGGTGTGAAGCTACCACTAAAGTTTTCGGGTATAATTTATACCCTAATCAGAATATTTCTTTTGATGTATATAATGCACATAAATGTATGGACATGTACATGGGTCTTGAGCAGCTTGTACAAAGTTTGTATAAAAGTTGTAATAAATTTTAGTTTGGACTTTCTGAATGTAAATTTTAGTATGATGAATATATAAATTGTTTATCTTGAATGGAATATGAATAAATGATATTGATGGACAGTATTTTGAAGGAATTATTGAACTTGTGAATTTGAGAAATTGATTGAGATTGAGTTTGAAATTGAAGCAGTTGTTGAGAAAATTTTTAGAAGTGCTTTTTACAGGTATTCGAAGAACGGTTTTCTCAAAATACAGAGGAAACTCTGTCAAAATTTTTATAAAATTTGCGGAAAACTAAAATGGCCAAAAATATTAATTAGTTTTAATTTCAACTAAATGTTTTAAATACTCATTAGAAATGCTCACCACTTGTCAAAGATAAGAAAATTGTTTTAAAATCCCTTGTAGGGTACTTAATGAGTTATCGGTAGGTGAAGTTCGGTAGTTCATTAGGTATTCTACGGGATCATGTTATGCCTTACAGAGGGGTAAGGTGTGACATCCAGTTATTTGACTACCAGCAAGATATTAGTGATTTCATGAATGACCATCCTCCAAAAGACTCAGAAATAGGACCAGAAATCAAATTATCCCTAAATTCAAATACTGGAGATTTTCTAATTGCTCAAATCTATCGGTCAGATAACCTTAAAATTTGTTGCCTTCCAAGATTAATGACTCAAAAGCAATGTGAAAAACAACCAGAAATGCTTCTAAAAGCTTCTAATATCTCTATGGTTCTTGAAAGTGTCCTTCCAGTTCATTACCTGTGAAGTTCAAGTCCAATGAGAAAAGTCAAGTGTTGAATGGCACTTGAGATCCCACCTTGCAAATTCGTTGTGTGGAGATCAAGGAAGTCAGGATATTGAAAACCTATATAGCATGGAAATGGAAACACAGACACACGGGAAAACGCGGAAACGGACATGGGGAAATGGCATTTTAAAAAATATAGGAAACACAAACATGGGAGAAATGTGTAAATATAAAAAATATAGGGGTATATTTATAAATATATATATCATGAAAGATATTCAATAATAAATAAAGTCCAAATCAACATTCAAATTCAACTATAAAGATACATATTTAGAAGTTTTATACTTATAAAAAATAAATATTAATTACAACACATTCAAATGTTAAAAAAGAAATTATAATGAAATTTATGACATTTCCTCAACTTCACTGTCTTTCTCCTTCTCCATGCTTGTAGTTGCATTTTCATCAAATAAAACAGACTCTAACTCTGGTTCATCCAATGAAAGGTTAGCAAATTCAAGAACTCCCACATCTTCCATACTCCCAAATTGATCACCACCAACATTCCACAATTTTGTTTTCTCATCATAATATTAGGAGGAGTTTCTCGAAAGAAGACGAATATTATTATGGATAAAAACCAAGTCCTCTGCATGTTTTGGAGTTAATTTATTACTTCTACATGAATGAATGAAGGAATAAATACTCTAATTTCTTTCACAACAAGAGGAGAAAGTAGGTTGTCCAAGCACTTTAAAAGCCAACCTTTAAAGTAAAGGTGCATTAGAACCAAAATATGCCCATCATTTTCTAGGATCTGTAACATACATACTTCCAATAAAATCAGGATCAGTAAAATGACCACTTTTCAAAGAAAAATTTGCAAATTCATCATTTTCTCTAATTGGCTCATCTTCATTAGAAAAAATCCTCCTAAAGCATTTAATTCTTTCAGTTGATACTTCTCCATCCATATGAGGAGGCACTCTACTTCTCCCTCTTGAAGCCATTTTTCACTATAAAATCTTAAAAAATAAGAAAATAAATTCAGAAAATAATAAAAAAATTATAACAAAAAGATGAGTATGTAAGTTAGAAATTTACCTTGGATTTAATGAATGAGCCAAACAATGAAGGGGAGTGTTGCTCTTTGCCCAACGATCAACAAGAATTCAATGAACCACATAATAGAAAGGAGAAAATCCATCTGCTTGCTTTCCTTCATGATAAAAAATAACTTACTTCACCTTTTCAATCATAGAATCCCACAACTCATAAACCAAATGAATGCATGGTTTGTCTGTGTCACAAACTCTGATCATGTCATAAATGGGCCCAGTAAAAGTAATGATGTAATCAACCTTTTCCCACCAATCCTCATCTACCACTTTATCACGAACAAATCTAGCTTTGCCTTAGTCATCTTCTCGGTATTGTGCCCATTAATCACTCATAACCATTGCTTCTAAAGCACGCCTAATAAGTTTAAATCTTTTAAGAATCACAACAATAAAAGAAAAATGAGTGCTAGCAACTGAAAGCAATTTCAAAGGGCTAACCCAATTATAAATTGCAAGACTCATGGAATGATTCATTATAAAATTCTTGATTTGCAAAGCATCCCCATGGATTTTAGTGATCCAGTAACACACATCATAAGTTTCTTGATTAGTTTCCAAATTTTTTGCTGCACATATATTCTTCAAAGCAAGATTAAGAGTGTGCATAACACAAGGAGTCCAATAAATATGTGGAAATATTCCTTCAATGATTTCTCCAGCACCTTTACAATTAGAAGCATTATCAGTAATGACTTGTACCACTTTTGGATGACCCACCTCATCAATTACTTCTTTTAGCAAATTAGCAATAAATTGCTTATCTTTCACTTCACCAGAACAATCTACATATTTGATAAACATGGGGCCAGACTCAGAAACAACCATAAAATTAATCAAAGGCCTCCTCTGGGGATCGCTCCATCCATCACTCACAATACTAACACCCTTTTTCTAACCAAGTGCTTTTAATTGGTTCAAGCAACCTCTCTCCATTTGCTTTTTCTTGTTGAAGTAATGTGTTTCTCAATTTGTTATAACCAGGCGGCACATAACCACCCAAAGTATGATTAGCAGCAAAAGAATAAGAACTCACATAATAAGGATTTCTAGCAAAATTAAAAGGTAGACCCCCAATGTAGAACATTTTAGCAATCTCTGCATCTAATTGAGCTCTAGTTTGCAAGTCAAAAGCTCTATCAAGAGGAGAATCATTAACTCTTCTTTTCTTCAAAGCTGCTGAAATACTTGGTTCAGTTATATTCAATGAAGGAACATAAGTTATACTAATAGGCAAAGAAACTCGCCTAGATTGTGAATTGATAATTTTGTTTGTTGCCTCATCCTCTTGTTTCCTCATTTCATAAATACTATCATTCATCACTTTTTTACACACACCAATCCATTCCAGTGATTTTCAATAAATGAGCCCTCACTCTAGTATAAATCCCTTGCTTTTCTTATCCTCAAAAATTGCATATCCATTTACAATTACCCCCTCCTTCTCCAGTTTTCTCAAGTTTAGTTATATATCTCCACAAATGATTAAATTCTTCCTCCCTAGTTTTTGAAGAAGTGGCACTAGTGCTATTTGCTTGGGTAGAATTAGAGTTCGAAGAATCCATTCAAATATTGTCCTATCAAAATGACAAAAAGAAAATGCAATTTTATATAATTTACAAATTATTTAAACAAATTATATACTAAGGATTAAAGTACAATGCAAATTATATATTAAAATATTAAAGAATTAAATAATAGAATTGAATAAATTGACTATAAAAATTATTATGAAAAATTTTAATATATAATATAACGATACATTAAAACAAATTATATTAAACACATTATATATAAATTATTACAAAAATATAAAATATATTAATATAAAATACAAATTTTGAATGTTGGAATTTTTTTTATTTATCATTAATTAGAATTTAAACTTGAAATTTTATAATTTTAAAAATAACTTTAAAAATATATTTACATTTGTCCTTAATTTCCTTCAAAATGTTGATTGTAAAAATAGGGCAAATCTTGAAAATTTTTAGTGAATTTGGGAGAAATTTTTTTTTTATCTTTCTTTTTTTAAAAAAAAATATTTATGATAACTCATCAAATTTGGTTTGAGAAAAATCTAATTATGGAATATACATTTAGAGAAAAAAAAATTGATATTAAATATGATAAATTTATGATTAATTAATGAAATAAAATTGTAATTAATTAATGAAAATTGCTTAATAAAATTATTTCACAAAGAAATTAGAAAAGGAAAATAATAAATTAATGATAAAGAAAATAATAAATTAAATAATAATAAATTAATCAAATCCCAATATAAACCTAATACTGCACAGGAACCAGAAAAGAGGAAAGGCCATCGTTACCTGTCGTTCCTCCCTTCTTCTTCTTCTTTTTCTGTTGATAAGGATGGAGAGGGCATATCAGAGAGTGAATATGGCATATCAGAGAGAAAGGATGTTGCGCTTGCGATCCTTACCTGCGAACTGCGATGCTGCCGTTGAAGGTCTGATACTCCATTTCTTTTTCTTTTTCTTTTTTTTCCTTTTCTGTTGATCTTGATGGTGAATGTTGTGAAGTGATCGATTTTGACCTATCCATTTTCCTTTTTTTTTTTTTTTAATTTTCGGCCGAAAACGCATTTTCGATTTTCAATATTTTTAGAAACAGCCTGGAAAAGTTTCCCAGCCGTGTCAGGTCGTTTCCTCATCGGAAACGTATCCGACACTGGGAAACGTGACCCAGTGCCATTTCCGTGCTTCACAGTTGAAAACCATACAACCATTGAGGCATGATTTTACTGGTAAAATCAATTTCACCCAGAACAAGATTTCTAAGAGCAGTCAAGTTCTTGAGGCCAATGGGAATTGGACCCCCAAAATTATAATTTTGCAGTGTAAGAGAAACAAGACCATTAAGGGTAAACAACCAATTTGGTAATGGAGAATCCAGGTTATTCTAAGAAAGATCAAGGCTTCTGAGAGAAGTCAAGCTCGAAAAACCACTTGGAATTGGACCTTAGTTATTGTACTAAAAATTAGGAGAAATTAAGATAAAAATAGTGTTTGATATAAATGAATTCTATAAAAATTCATATAATTCATTTGTAAATCTAAAATTTTAGTGTTTAATTTAAATAAAAATTCATTTAAAATTTTTAATAATTAATTTCATTGAATTTATTATAATTAAATCAAATTCCATTAAAATTTCAAGTAATAAAATTATTCTTTTATTATATTTTATTTTATTTTATTTATTTCAAATATAAAATTCATTTCATTTGTTTAAGATAAAATACATCAAATTCATTGGCAAATGAATTCTATGCAAATGAAATGAATTTTGTCATGGGTCAAAGAATCTATATATTAAGACAAAGAATCCATATGGGCAGAGTCCCAAAATTATGGCTTGAAATTTCAAGGATTTTAAGGGATGCAAAACTGACGGTGGACCGAGGAGAAGGAGACCACAATGAGAAGCGTAACTCTTAACAAAGAAAGGAACTTCTTTATTGTCAGCAACCAGTCGGATGCTGCACTTAGGTTCACCCTTCTTAAATCTAGGTGCACAAGCGATGGCAGACGAGAAAGCCAATTAAGATTGCCGACATAAGTTCAGATTTATCATCCAAATCTACATATGGACCTCGCACCCTGAGGTGGCGCAAACGGGTAAGATTTCCAAGTTGGCAAGGGATTAATCCGTCAAATCCTGCTTCAGAAAGATTAAGATATGTCAAACTCACCAGAGAGTCTATGGAGCTGGGAATTGGAATCCCTCCAAAGTCATTGTAGCTCAAATCCAAGTCACTCAGATGCTTCAAATTGAGAAACAAAGCGCTTATGTTGCCTACAACTCTGATCTTCCGCATGCGTCACCCTCTGCTCGGTTATCGGGGTGGAGCACTTCGACACGACCAGTTAACTTATCGCAGACAAATCCAGTCCACGAGCAACAATCCTCTTCAGAAGCAGCCCAAGATGATAAGCGGTTTGAAGGATCCTTAAGATCTCGCTTAAAACGAAGAAGAGCTTAGCAATTAGGCGTCAGGGAAAAAAGCATGGGAAACGGATTTTTGTTCAATTTTCTGCTTAACGATGCATATTGCATAATATACAACCAATAAAAAATGATAAAACTTGTAACACTCTGATTTTTTTTATATAATAAATTTTTTATATATATAAATATTGATATAATTTCAATATGTGTATTTGATAAAAAAAAAGTTTATTTCAAAATAAGATGATTGACTAATAAGTTGATCTAGTTTATAATTAATAAATTATATTATGTAATATTAAGTTGTGCTTAATCTTATTATTATTATTCTTATTATTTAGTTATTTTAATATAATTTATTAAGGAGTTTATTATAAAGCACTAATAATACTTTAATACAATTTTGATCGTAGATTTGGTAAAAGTATTTTAATGAAATATATCTATTTAAAAGTTAAAAGTATTATAAAAATAATAATAATAATAATAATTTTTTTTATATATAAAAAACATATATACATGAAAAGACACCACCTGCTCACTTGGGCAGTAGATTATGTTTTTTATAGGCTACGGATAGATATTATAATTGTTGTTGTAATCCTAAGACCTTATATTATTGCTTTTGATTGAGTTGCAGGGAGTTAGGTCTAGTTATAAGGGAGATTCTATTGAAATTTTAATAAGACTTTAGGATTTATTTTAATTTCATAATTTAAATTAATTAGTTAATTTTCTCAATTTTTTAATAAAGGTGATTAGTGCCAGCTATTTTTTCCTTTCAGCCAGACCAGCTGCAGTTAAGTCGACCAGTTTGTGAGTTAGATATTGATTATTTTTGTAATTTAAATATTATTTTTATTTTTGCATGTCTATGCATTTTATAAATATATTTACATATGTAGTTAAGTAAATTATGAGCATTTTTATTGTTGCATATTTATTTGTTGATAATTATTTGTGTTTGTCGTCCTGAGGATAATTTGAAACTTTGTATGTATTATATATGGCATATGATGATTATGAATTGGATGGGTAGTCGCGATTTGAGCTAGTCTCACTGGAACCAGTTTTTATAGATATGAAAAGTCAGAGCGAGACACGACTTTGAGTTGATCTTGCTTGCCCCCGCATTTAGATTTAATCGAAATTCAGCTTGAGTTGAGCTCGCTAACAGAATTTGGATTAAGAGAGCTGTATAGGGGATCAGCTCTCATATTTATGAATTCATGTGATACAGTGAATGCATGAGTGGCTCCAAACTATATTTTTATGTGAATAAGGGATGTATTGTCTGTTATTTGTGATGGATGTGTATTTCATAATAGGATTGTACTAGTTTTAGATAGTTATAAAAATTACATCTATAATCAATATTTAAACTCTTTGAATCGAACGCTCATTCCTGTTTAAATATTTTTCCTAGGTTACAGAAAAAGCAAGTTTATTATTCGAATCTATTTGTATTTTCCTTTGTAAGTTGTGATGCTTCTTAGTTTAATAATTTTTATTATGTCTAATTATTTGTTTATTTATTTAATTATTTATTTAATTACTAAAATTCTGCTATGACACTAGTTTATGAATATATTGTATTAATTAATGAAGAATTTATGATATTAAATGATTTGTACATATTGTGTATAGAATTGAGCTAGACTCTGAATTTCTAATAGTTAAGAATTAAGTTAATCTCCAAATAAATATATAATAATTTATTTTAACTTGTTTTGCACGTTGAGCCTTGAATTTTTTGGGTTGGTTATGGATTTGAGAGCAATAAAACTTATTGCAGATTTTAGAGGCGTTATATTGACTCAAATCTTAATATCGATCTGGCCCGTAAAATCAGATAGTGACAAAACTTGTATGTCGTGGCCGCATCTGGCGGGCTTGACACTGCTCGGTCTCATGGAAATTTCTTCTATTCTGTAAATTTCAGAAGACTTGACTAAGAAGATGAAGTTGATTAGAGAAGTGAAGAACTTGACGTTACACCTTCTTTCCTTTGTTTTCCCCTTTACTCAATTTGCACAAGTCTTAATGCATGAAAGTAACTAAAAATGTGGAAATGTCAAATTGATTCCTTGATTTATATTAAATAATCAATCTAGCCGCTAAATTTTGATTAAAATCAAACGAAATCTTCAAAGTTGTGATTTTAATTAATTTGTGTACTTCAAAAGATAAAGATTCTAAAAACGACAGAAAATCTATTTGCTTTCAAGACAAAAACATAATCAATCTATAATGCAAGTTTCGCAGAATGACTAAAGGGGCAACAATTATAAACCAGCTACCACGTTCTCTACTATCATGAAGGGCACCAACTGCCAAATTCTCTATTATGGGGCACCGCTCGTTTGGAATGACATTTTTCCGGAAAATCATTTGCGTGCTTCAGCCTTCTTCTGCTCTTTTGCTGAAAAATAGAACATTTGTCAATTTGGAGACATCACATATGGGGAAGGCACAAAATAGTTTGTAAGGATCTGTGAACATTACCAGCCTTTTCTTCTTCTCGCTTTCTAGCAGCTTCTGCCCTTTGCTGACGTATGAGACTCAATCGCTCTGTATGAGAAATAATGAAAGTTAGGAAATTGGAGTAAAAGAGAGGCATGATACCCTTCGCTCTCTCTCTCTCTCTCTCTCTCTCTCAAAACACACTCACTGAGCTAGCAGAGAATGTAAAGAAATTGATAAAAATTGGAGAATTAATAAAGATAAAATGTCAATATTGGTTGATACTTATTAGGTGTAAGAATGTGAAAACAAATACAACACTTCCCAAGCATGCTAACCATCACATCTTCCTGAAAGTTGCTTTTACCTTGATGTGTTAGTTTTACCCAGAATAATTTCCTTCAATTTTCACAGACAAGCCATCAAGGTGAAAAAGATGTTTATATAGGCATACATAGAACAATAATGTAAACTGTCACAGGTGGATCTCATGGGACGCTAAAATGTCAAGAGATATATTGTCCATCAAACCAAGTCTATTTCATAGCTTAACCGCATTCAACATGATTATAGTCAAAATTATCTCTAGGAGGAAAAAAAGGGAAAACACACAACACAATAAAATGCAAATACATGCCTAAGTCTTTTCTGGCTTGTTCTGTTTTTCCTTGTTCTTGCAGCCTCATGTATCGCTCATGAGCTCTTTGTTTCTCTAACTCTTCCCTGCCAGCAATAAACACAAGTTGGAAGTCAAAAAAAATTTCTTCAGGTAGATAATTAATAATTATTAGGTTTGAATCCCAGTTTCAGGATACCAATCCTTCCAGCAAAGATATGAAAATTGGGTACTGTTAATAGTTCATTCCATATACAATTATGCATTCTCTCTTTGGTAGACAATAAGCAGTCCCCACAAGGGGACAAGCAATGAGCCTTTACCAACCTTTCACGCCTTGAAAGCTCTGTTGTTTTCCCAATCTGCAAAAGACCAATGACAGAATTACTTCCCAATGAAACATAATGATCAGAAAAATACAGAAGAAACAACTTATTTGAAACTTACATCAATGTCTCTAGCTTTCACATTCTTTGGCTTTGCCATATTAGGATTTTCGATCTGAATAATACCTTGAGTTCCCTTCCGCTTTTGCTAACAAATTACAGAAAGTAACAAAATTGATTTTCAAATGGATGAGTCATTCCTGCAAACCAATCCAAATTATATCCAAAAAAATGTTTACTAACATCAGGTTCATCATCAGATTCTTCTTCAGACTCCTCCCCAGATTCTTCTTCAGGTTGATCCTCTTCGTATTCAGCTTCTTGCTAAGAATAAGAAAGATTGCTTACATGTAAACACAGATAATGAATTTGGCAAAGATGAATTCGATAAGCAAAATAAACTCAGACAAATAGTTAAACTAAACGTTTGAACTCCTACATGGTATTGCAGGCAAAGAGACTGTTTGTGTGCGTGTGTGTGTGTGTGTGAGAGAGAGAGAGAGAGAGAGAGAGAGAGAGAGAGAGACCTTTTTAAATGTACGAGGACGCGAAGAAGTGCCAGCAACTGCAATCACACATCACCAAGGAAAAGTTCACTCAGTCCTTGCTAAGTGACCTCTATATTCTCAGAGTTCAGGTGAATTTGAAAATAAATTAAAACGAAAAATCATCTAATAACGAAAAATCATCTAATAAAAATGATTATATAGATTAGCTCAAACTCAATAAATACATTCAAACTTAACCTTTTTTTCCTTACTTTAGTGAATACCCTTTGAGCTTTTAGGTCACACTTAGGTCACGTTTGGTAGAGCGCAATGTAATGCAATGTAATTAATTATGTGATGTAATCAAAGTTATAATGTATTGTATTGTCATTATATTTCTAAATTTGGTTCTAAAATAAAAATATAAGTAGTGTAATATAATAATAATTTTGATTTTAATATTTAATTTATTTATAGTGTTAATGATAAGTGATAGTGGTTGGATAGTTGAACAGTAATAGTGGCTAAGCGATGGTGGCGGTGACAATAGCTATGGTTAGGTGGTGGTGGTGATGGTGGCGGCGGCAAGGTGTGATAGTAGTGGTATTAGTAACTAGGTAGAGGTGATAGCTGTGGTGGTGGTAGCAGGGGTAGTAATGTTGACAATAAATGAAAAAAAAAAATCAAAAACAAGTAAATGTAATGATTTTTAAGCAATGCAATCAAATGCGCAATATAATCACGAGATTATATCGTACCAAATATGGCCTTATTTCACAATAAAGCTAGACATACTTCTTTTTCATACAACAAAACCAAAACTTTTATGCAGTGAAAGTTAAATGTTGGAAGCTCTATTACAAATTGTAGCCCCACTGAGTAAATATATTTCTACTGTTTTCTGCCTTTCATCAAAACTAATATCTATTAGCCTATTACCCGACGGAAAACGTTTTACAGCCAGAATCACGGTTCCACATATCATCTCAAGGGAAAAGGCGTCCACAACTAAGACTAGAAGCAAAATTACCAGGTGTTAACTATCAATTTTCCTAATCACAACACGATATATTGTATTGTAGTTAAACGAAAAATCATTCACATACTAAAGAAAACCCCAGTCCTCTAGTACAAGTTGTTGAATTCCGAATCCAACTTGAATTTTAACAACCTTGAACTAGCATCAGAATTTTAGTCCCTTCCACTCTTATGTATTTTCTAAGGGAAAAAAAAAGGAGAAGAGAGAAGTTTCCCGGGGGCTTACGCATCTCTTCAGGAGTGGAGAAGTGGCGCTGACCAGTGGGCTTGCCCTTGAACTTTCCTCTTCCCATCGGAGAAACTAACAGAGCTATAAATCAAAGATTGAATTGGTTGTTTCACTACGATGAGAAGTTGATCTGATCAAGAAGCAGCTTCTGTTTCTATAAAACAGAACTTCGGGTTTTCCCTGAGGATGATTTTGTATCGAATCCAAAAACCCTAGTCCTAGTGGAGAATGGACGTGGACCAGCGCGTGGTGGAGCGGAGAATGATCCTCTGCAACGACGTGCAGCGAGAGAAATCAAAATGAGGGCCTACACGTGTCCGTTTTTATTACCGGTCGCAATTAACAAGGTTTGAGTGTGATTGCTGTTGACACATAACAAGTTGACTTGTTTTGTTTCGTTTTATAATAACTATGATAAATATAAAATTCACAATTTTAACATTTTACTTATTATTCATTATTATAATTTTTATAATATTTTGAGACTATAGAACGATTAAATTTAACGAAATAAAAAATTTTAATTATTTTTTCAAGAACATTTAAAAAATAATTTAACATCATTGATATTTTTGATTTTTTTTTTTAAATCTTAAACAAGAATGTCAAAAGTAAGATGAAAAATGATATTTTTTGAAGAGTGCTTTTATTATTAAATTTTAATGAAAAAGGGCATTTAAGTGCTATAAATTGATGTAGCCAAGTATTTTCTCAATTCAAAATACAAAAATACACAACAGTCATTAGTTAAAATACATTGACAGCAAGCCATCTTCTTCGCCCTTTTTCACCTCAGCTCCAACTTTCAGAACTCAACCCATCAATCTTGCATTAATTATTTGATTGGCAGCAATTATACTAATTGACAGTTGTTTACCATCGCCTCCGATAATGACCCAGATGGATCCACAATGATTCGAAAAAGGGTGCTTCAAGATCAGGTGCTGCTATATCCAACCCCCATAAATAAATCCCCTTCCTCTGACTCTCTAAAACCCTTTGGCAATGCTGATTCAATCATTTCACATCTGGTGCTTTCAGGGTAGCTAGAATAGCTACAAACTCCTCAAATTGATCTTTTTGAAGAATACATAACGCTTCCAACTTCAAATTTATCCAAGAATTTTGCAATGTGCTCATCAAATACCGAACCTGGTGGTTCTAGAACAATAGGACTTGCAAGAATCATAGGCTTGCCGAACTGCTTCTCAATACAAAAACAAAACCTTCCATCTCTGAGCAGGCTTTTTAAGCTAATGGCACCACACCCATCGAAAGAAAGCAATTGGCGTTCCAAGCCTGAAAGCCGCTGACAAATCTTTTTGTAGTTGTAGCAACTAGTCCTCGAGCTTCATGGGCACGTAGCTTGATCCAAGGTGGAGGGAAACTTGGCGGAGGCTTCATCCATCGAACATTTCTCAAGGAGCTCTCTTTCAGGGCTTATCAATGACCAACAGTAGCTGGACTAATGGTACAATAATGCACAGAATTTACGCCAATCCTGCGTGATGCTTCTAGCAACCAATAAGTGAAATCAAAGAAGACGAAATGGGGTTTGGTGTCTGGGAGATGAGCCTCGATGACAGGCGTGAAATCCATGGTAGTCATTAGAAGAGTATGCAAAGAGAAAGGGGCATCGTTTGTTGTCTCAATGCCTGTGGAAGGCCATCCACGTATGGAATAGTGACAGGAGTAAAGTTTATGAGATCTGAGCGACGATTGAATGGCTTAAACTTGGGTTTGGTTTTTGATGGCAGAAGGAATGAGAATTTGTGGCTTGTGTAAGCTCGTTGGATAGATGAAGAAAAGAGCTACGTTAGCCCATAGCAAAGCATGAATACATAACTATGTTAAAGGCTTTGTTGTCATTGGCCGTGTTCATTAATTTCCTGTATTGTAACTCGTAAGATACTGAAACCCTCAAAACTCATGTTTTCTTCCGGCGAGAAGATTAAATATCAACCCACAAAAAGATTATGATTAGTGATGGGAAAATTCAAACTGAATTTATTTAATGATAATGGCTTTATCTAACATTATCTTTTTCTCTTTAAGGTTATATTCTCACCTGTGGTTGTTTGTCCCTCCTAAACCGTACAATGGATCCTCTTCAAAATATCAATTTTTGTAATTTGTAACGCTACTTCTTGGATCGCTTATGTTTGGTTTTCCTTGGATGGATGCTAAATTTAGTTGCACTTTTTGTTTATTCCAAAATTGTTTTGACAATATATAACACCCAGTATCATTCACTTGAAAACAAAATCATTGTTTTGTGTGAACTAAACCAAGCAATATAGACCTAACAAAGGTGTGCAACTATGCATGACATGATACCACACACACATCAAAGAAAAAGAAACATACCCTATAAGGGCCTTAACGTTACTTTTGGATCCTAGTAGTCAACGCTGGTCCCGTTGTGTAGTTCAGAGAAAAAAGCATCCTAATTTTACAAGCTGTATGATTTTAAGTAATTTAGAAGGCCATTGTCATCATTGCGTTTTAAGGTTTCAATCCCCCAGAATGAAGTTTTATAGCATGTATGACATAAGTCATGCTTTCAGAAGAAAAATCAAACCAACTGCAGCTACCAAGTCAAAAATGCATCTGATTTTTGTATTACCCGTATTTTGAATTTGATTGCTCCAGCAGCCCCTTCAAATTTTTGGAATAACAACCTCAGGACTAAAGACTGAAGACTTATAAATTTGGGGGCTTGTCAGTTGCGATCCATATAAAATTTTGTTAGTTTTTAGATAAGTATCCGATCTAGCAATTTAAATTTCCCTTCCCTTCTCTATGGAGTGTCCAAAAGCTGCATACATGATATTCACATGCATCAGGTAATGGTCACCGAACTGGCCTTGCCAATGCAAAGCAGGCATTCAAATTAACTGACATCAACAGCTCTATTACAACTATTTCATTTGGAAGGCGGATCTTGTGGCTGGGTTCAATAAAGCCTGCTTGCCATAGTCCAAGATGTAGAACTATCAACTCAAGGCATACAAATAAAAATAAAAACAAAAATAAAATCAGAGCAACTCATTCTTACCAGGGGATAGCTTTCGTCCACCATACAGCTCACTTGCCAAGGGATTGGAAGCCCAATGATTCACAGCTACCCGACTTGTAGGTTGGAACCCTACTATTTTACCATCAGTTGACAGAACAACCTAAATTCCAATTCCAGATACAAGCAAATTAATAGTGTCAAACAGCATTCCAAGAGTGATGATAAACAAAAGCAAAGAGACGAGTATTGCAATATTCTGGCTGGTACCAACGAAAATTCAATTACTCGCAATCTTCATTTCATTGGTAGAATCAGTAGAAGATTTATGGTCTAATCCATTCAATCAACCCCAAAAGATAGAAATGACAATGGGTGTAGGATGGATTCTGATATATCCACACCCACCCATCTTATTTCAAGTTGGGGTGAGTACTGACTTGCATTAGAATGCACTAAGATATAGCAAAATAGCAGATCAGGGTTCATAGAAGATGCAAGAATGATCAAAAGATAATTGAACAAATTGAATTTCGGATTACCTGATAACTAGCAATATCCTGTGCAGATGATTTCATATCTTCATCAATTTTCTGTTCAGGAGCAGAAGTTGAATTTTCTTCCCTAGTGGATTCAGATTTGCCCATAACTTTCAAGTATTTTGGAACATCTCCAATCCAAGCACCATTATCTGTTTCTGTTATTATATTGCCAGGCCAGCCAAATGCATCCTTAATCTTTTTGACGATCAGAACGCAAAATCCTTGCAACTATCAACATGTGGTTAAAGTATTAATTATATAAAACAGAAAGAAATTCAAAAGAAAAAAAAATTCAAGAATCAAGTAAAATACCTATAGGACCTATAAACTAAAGTCTTCGGAATAACCCAAATAATACTCAATATATTGGCCAGAAATATTCAAGGCATCAGCACTGGATGGATACAAGCACTACCTAACTTTTCATACCAAGTGCTTGCACTTGTGCACACATGCGCAAGTGCATACTACATTGGTGAGCTGGACAAGAGTTTACAATGTATATGTATGTTTACCTTTTCAGCATCCTGAGATTCATTTACTGCAAACTTAATTTCAGATGATGGAGGTGACCTATGTTCTTGAGCGTACATTTCTCCTTTGCGTATATGAGGAAAACTAAACTGTCTGAGAGCAGTGATGGTAATGAGAAAAATTCCACTTGCAAGGCTAGCCGACAAGATGTTCAGCAAAGAAGAGCTCCTCTGTAAGGAATGTAATCAATTAGCCTGATGGTCTCAATGGATTCAACCTGAACTTAACAAAGGAGTACAAACAATCAATTTGCATACCTTTTTATTGGAAAAGTTGGTAAACTTTGTAATGGCATGACATGATAACTCTTTATCAGGCAACGAGTAAACGTCTTCATAGTACATATCTAATATTTCAGCCAATCCAGCCTACAAAATCACATAAACTAAAGTCAGAAAAAGAATGCATGTATCCCATATTGCCACAAGATTGAATTCTGGTAATCCACCAAAACCACGACTTATTTACTTTACCACATTGTTGCACGGGATACATATTGGAGGATTGATAGATTACCATATTGTGACAATATGGGATACATGCAGTAAAATTCACATCAGGGCCAGAATCCAAGAGGAGTGAAAATTGTATAACATGAACATCATCTTATATCACAAAACTAAAGTTGGAAAATTCTGTTTTCTGAAAGTAATGCTCAAGAAGAGTGAATTTTGTATTTACAATGCAAGAATAATAATGTACCATCCATTAACAGCCAAAAGTAAACACAAAAGAACAGAGCATGCACCATTAACAGTCAAAAGGCTAATATAAAGGAGAGAATAGATTACCATTTGGGAATGGGTCAAAAGAACTTCCCACCTATTCTCTGCAGATCTTCTCCATCCTTCAAATTTTACATCCTTAACTTTATCAGCATTAATTTGTAGCCTATAAGCTGGTACATACTCACTTGTCCATGCACTGAAGTCAGGCCCACCAATTTTTTCCAACTTAGAGTGTGCCACTAGTGTCCACCAATTGTACTTGTTTCTCTTTTTTATTCCTCTGAAACTTTCCTTGGTTGAATTAAAATTTGCTAGCAAACTCTTGGCATTCTCTACTATTTCATCTTCAAATAATTTATAAATGACAACAGCAGAGTCCTTGGACACAATTCTCTTGGGCTTCTGAAACCAGCGGGAGATACCACTAGAAGTTTTCCCCAAAAAATCATCAAGGAAATGCCCTTCAGTGTCTTGAAGAGCAGCTATGCAAACAGCTTCTGCAAGCACAGAAATAACCTCTTCTTTTGATGACCTGAGAAAGAAAGATGCAGGAACCTGCTGATATGAAATGCACAAGAGAACTGAACCTGTCAGTATCATGTGGTACCTGCAGGACAGACATATTTAATATGATATCACACAACAGATGGATGCAGATTTCAACCAAAAAAAATAAAAAATAAAAAGATGGAACAAAAGGTGTCCAACCTCTCTTGGGTTTTGAAGATCCTCCATGTTTCTCTTTGTCCCAGGCCTTAACACAACGAGCTCAAAATTCCACAGCTGTTGCAAAACCACTTGTCTAAATGTCATGGCAAGTATGTTTTGAGACGTAGTCCCAGAGAAAATATCTTCAGTGTAAGAACTTCTGAATTTGCCCGCTTTTTCTTTAACTTTCTTAGCAGGTAAAAACTGTTAAAAGCAGATTATAAACTCAGTGCGACATTCATTACAGAGAGTTTGGAACGATTCTTATGCAAAAATTCAATTCGTTTTATGATGAAAATTAATAACTTTTTATTTAATATATTACCCAATTGTGAAAAACAGTTGAAAACAATAATTCGGGAAGCAAATCATCTAGATTTTAATAAGCCTGAAAATAGGGATGGTAAATAAGTTCTGACCAATCGAGTAGAAATGGTGGCGTGCTCATCCCCGGGCCCTGGGAAAATCGTCTCAACGACCATGGTGGGCATGCCGGAATCAATGTGCTCAGCCGCGGCCCGGCCTCCATCGGCTGCAGCTGCAGTGAGAGCCTGCTCGAAGCCAACGGCGCCTACTAAGCTGAGCCGAGCCAAGTCGTTCTCAAAGGTCCTAACGCAAGGGAGGGTCTTTCCTTTAGACTCCGCTACGAATTGGAGAAATGCTTCTTCTTGTTGCTGTTTTGGAGAAGTGCAGAAGAGGACAGGGAGGGGATTTCTGGAACTGGGCAGGGGCAAAATGGGAAGGGAAAATGTAGGAATTGTAGTTTTGGAGGAGAGGGAATGAGAAGGTGAAGAAAGAAGAAGAAGAGGTGATAGAAAGGAGAGAGCTTGACAAGAAGGAGGCATTTTGATTCTGTGATTTTGATGATGGCAACTGGTAAGGGTTTTTGGGGTTTTGAACATTGAATGTAGGCACACGTCAGCAAATCATAGGTTGGGCCCTAATGGGCTTATAAAAGAATTTTCAATGGTGATAATTAAAAGAAAAAAAAAATTTCCAAAATATCAAAAACTCAATAAATTTGGCAGTGCCATGTTGCTAACGTACAAGAAGTTCCTCTTTCCCGTCTTCTGTTTTTGTCTGTGCGTCTCTCCTCCAAATCGCAAAGCTAGGGTTTCGACTTTGCTCGCCAGCCGACATTCCTTACAGGTTATTGAATTGTTCCTTTTCTCTTAAAAGAATTCCTAAACTCGTTCTATTCCTTTATCTTATTTTGATTGATTGATTGATTTTAATTATATGTTGTTTTTTTGGGGATCTCGAGTAATTAACAAGTTTCTGCTTTGATGATTTTTCGCCTATATCTTTATTTTTGTATAGTTGATTTATTTTCATGATAATTTTTTTTAGTTTATCTAGGATTTAATTATGAATTGAGAATGTAAATATTGGGTTAACCTTTTTGCAAAAAGAAATTCTGTTTAGTTTCCGAGCACAAGCAAGCCAGAAAATTGCAGTTCCGTGTTCTTTTGTTGTGGGAACAATTTTTAATCCATAGAATAAAGGGTGAATTTACACAGCTTCCGACGGAGAATTTATTGTTGGTTTTTCTTTCATTCCTTATAAATCAGATAGAATGGTAGAATGTTTTTATTTAAGATTGTTAGGAAGATGATTTAGTGGACCATACTGATGTGCTTTAGTAAATGTGAAAATTTGTTATTTGTAAGCATTTTTTTAAAGCAAATAATATTGTTATTGTAGGACTTGAGCTATGGGAAAGAGGAAGTCAAGAGCAAAGCCTCCTCCTAAGAAGAGAATGGACAAGCTTGACACTGTCTTCAGTTGTCCTTTCTGCAACCATGGCACTAGTGTCGAATGCCGAATGTAAGAATTGTTTCAAATATGAACATTAGTATTATGTGTTACATGTAAGGGAATGTGTAACCGCACTTGAAATTTTGGTTCACTGTAATTAAATGAGTAGGCTACGCACAATGTTTTTTTCATTAGGAGTTGACCTTTTGATGTTGCTTGCATTTTAATTTAGTTAATGTTATTATGGCAGCCTCTGCCTCTTGTAATTTCCCTTGGTTGTTTATACTTGTAGTTCTGATTTTTAATTGTGGAGGGAAAGAAAAAGAGGGGGAAGGGGGGGTGGTGGGGTGGGGTGTTTAATAAATGTGTTAATCAGATATTTCTGGATTATGGATCATTTAGTAGTTGTGTTAATAACTTTTGACATATTTCTGGATTCAGTGATATGAAGAATTTAATTGGTGAAGCAGTATGCGCAATATGCCAAGAGAGCTTTAGCACTACCATCACAGGTATGTTGTAAATAATGTGTTGTTTAGGACACTAAATATTGGATATTCCTGTACAATGGTATATCTGGTAGCATATTCACATTAGTAATAAACCATCTTTTGAGTATTGGATTGAGTGGGAAGAGTTGATTTGCTTTTCCAATGTCTCCTGAGTTCATATGTGAAGAGAGATTTTATCAGGTTGACCTAAAGTATGATATTGGATTTGGCCGTGCGTGATTAAAATAGGTTATATAAATGGAAGGCTTAAGAGTGCATAAATCCTAATTTTAGCTGGTAGCACCATAAGGTCTTTACCATTTTGTTCTGATATTGTAGATTAATAATTGTTACAAATAAAATGATCCAAGGAATATGTTTTCTGATTCTTTTTCTTTGCTTTGCTTTGCTTTGGCAGCTCTAACTGAACCAATAGACATGTAAGTTCATCTTATCCTCAACTATCAATCACCTTCCCTCGCCACCCCACCTTCTCTCTCCCTGATCTAAATCTTTTGATTGCAGATACAGTGAATGGATTGATGAGTGTGAACGGGTTAACAATCTTGATGATGACGGTGCTTGAAGGCAAGGCCTCAAGCCTAGATTCCAGTTCCTATGTTGGAGTAGAATAGCTAGTATCTTTAGCTTTCTCAAGCTTGTCATTCTGTTAGTCCGGAGCTGGATCAGTAGGTGCAAATAAATAAATGTCTTAACAGCATTTGTAGCGCTGTTTAGGAAGCAGATGCATAGTTTGTAACTGCATGATGATAGTTTGTAAGTAACTGTGTTATGGAAAGAAAGCAGCCATCAATGAAGAACTATCTAGATTCTATTGTGTTTTTGCCTTGCAATATAAATAATCAAATGACTTGATGCACTGCCCTTGGGCCAGTAGTTCAGTGGATGAGTACCGCTCTCCCAGTACGTGAACGTAAGGATTCAAATCCTGATATCTTCATCTCCAAATCCCCTTAAGATTGGCAAGTGGTTTTATATTTTCTGTTTATTTTGAAGAGAAGATTTTTACTAATTAGAACATAATAGAAAAGGCAATCAACTAGGTTTGGATCTGCTATCTTAACCTCTCATGTGACTACCTTGTGGAAGCCTTTTGCAGAGGGCTGAACTGCTAATCTAAAAACGGGTTGTGGTTCTTTCATGGGTGAGAAATACAGGCTTCCCTTTCACACAGTTGCACGGGATTTACACTTTGACATATTTTGCAAGATTCAGGTTGAATCTAAAATGTACGTGAAGAGTGTACAAGTTTTGAAAGCCTCCAAACATCAGTAAACGCGTTTACTTTCCCTATTTTAATGATGTCACACTTGCTTACGAGCATCAGCCCAATGATGGCTTTTTCTGCAACATCTATTTACAAGTAAACAGGGCTTTCAATCGCTTCTTAAGATCTTCGAAGTTCCGTTCCAGGATACAGAAAGTTCAAGAAGAAACAATTTTTTTCTTTCCTTTTTCTTATTGGAAACATGCACTATAGATGAGCAAATTAGCATGCACATCTTCTACTCTTGTAGACTAGGGAGAAGTTTGTCACAATCATTTCCCAGGATTAATAAGGAATACTTGCAATGAAAATGACAAGCTTAATTATGCTGAATTTGATACATCTTTCCTGAATGTAACAGGTGGGAGTTTCATGATTAAAAGGATATTAATACCTCAAAATCCATAAATATTGTGATCATAACAACAACAGAGAACTAAATTGGCACAAGAAATTGCAGACAAGATCTGCTAAATTCGATATAATAAATTATTTACAAATTCCTGAGCAAGCAAACTCAGAAACTCCAGTCTGACAATCTAACAGATGATATTGTATACTTGGAAGAAAGGAAGTTACATATTAAGATCATATTTCCCATTAGCAACATACCAGAGAATTAGTATAAAACCTTGAAACCCAAAAAATGTCAGTAAAATAATTTTGCTATAATTTGCGTCCACCACTTACTATTTTGGTGACATGAATTGATTTCCAGTCTTCACCTACCATATCAGTTAAAAATAGACTGATGAAAAACAGCCATTTTTCTTCGTCTTCAGGTTCGAATATGCTCCAGCATCTACAGCAGTAGTAATGCAAATAGCACTCCAATGTGAAAACGAACTATGCACAATTCACAGCCAAAAAAGAGCTTCAATTCATGTTTTTGATGATGAAAAACTGAAGACCAACCCACCAAAAATATGACAATGCCTCAGCTAATGTAACTAGACAATTGTATTGTTCCGGGTGAAACAAAGGTTATTCAATTCACATAATAGTCACCTAGATTCTCAACAAGATAATTGTATGGCGGGCCTAGCTCATAATCAAATGTTTCATTTGTTGGAGCCACTCGATTTGGAGCTGAATAAACACTTCCGACACCAACCTTAACATTCACTTTGGTTCTTCCTTTAACACAACGCTTGTTATCAGAGGGAAACTCAGCAGTTAGTCTACCCATTTGCTTCTGCAGATCGACAACTGATTCATTTGTTATTTTACCCTTAGCACCCTTCTTTCCATCAACAGCTTTCAGTTCCAATCTATACAAAGCACAAGCATCACACTTGTTGATCTCATATTCATAAAGATGCCACTCAAAATTGTTCAGTGGTTGTGGGTCCATATAATAGGATCTCTTCAGCCCCCCATATTCATTCATCACTTGCTTCCTTGATTCATGCCAACCACGCCCACAGTAATCTGGCAATGACCTTTGCTTTCTGTTCCCACTCTCAAATGCTCTACGTGGCTTATCAAAAAAAAGCCATTCCCTAATTGTCTCACCCTCAAGAACTGAAAGATCAAAGAGCTCTGCACTCATAAAAGAGAGTTAATTGACACAACTTGAAATGAATATCACATGTTGTTGGAGAATATGCGGTCTCAATATATAGAACAGGAGAAAAGAAAAGCCTACAGATTATTCCAAAGGTGTAAACAGCAAAACTAAGCTTACCTGGTGCATTCCATGGGGACTTTGCAGTTGCAGCTCCCTCACATTCAGGAATACCAACATCTTTTCCTTGTGCCTTCGCACTTAGAGCAGCAAAAAGAAGACCATCCTTCAGGCCAATGCCCCCGGGTCGAAGAACAGGACCCATCCCAGGTGGACCTTCATTTAATGCTAGGGCATGATGAAAGCTACTGCAATAGTCCTGACACCAGTCCAACCCTCCTTGAGCAGGTCTTGGACAATCCCAAAGTGCACATTTTGGGCCCAGGAAAGCAGAAGGTGGAGGAAATATACTTGGCAGATAGCCAGAAACATGAGGCACACCATCCTCAACACACAAATCTGTGCTATTAGAACCAGTATAGAAGTTTGACTCAAAATTTTGGGATAAATCATACTGATTATAGTCCAAGTGACCAGCTCCTTCTAAGTCGTTAGCCACCATGCTGGGAACTCCTGTAGGAGAGTCTTTTTTACATTGATCAACAAATGGGAAACTGTGATCCTGTTGCCCCTGATTAACACCATATCCCTAACACATATTAAGGCCGGAATCACCATTGTTTCAGTTCTTATGACATGCCAACGCGAATCAAATCATAAAACATGACCAAGTTAAGCACACAAATTATTTTCAGTCCCCTAAAATAAATAAACTGATAGATAAAAGAAATGAATACAGAAAAACTAACACCAACAAAACAGATGTAGAACGTTTCTTAGTTCTTACAATTTAGACCTAGCAATCACTAGGAAAGCAAGTCATGTCAACCAAACAGCAGGTGTACAACTCTGCACCACTATCTTCGAATGATAGCTCACACATATTATGGTTAATTAACAATCTAAGATCGTGACTGAAGCAAATTTACAGCAACTACAGAAATTTAGGATCTGAATAGGCCAAAAGAATATCAACTTTATGCAGAGTATAATAAAAATCTTCAGAACAATTTACTTAGATGCCAATTTATTTCAAGCTACAATACCAAAGCTCTATCACTAGATGGAACAAGACATGAAGAACAAGATTTTAGCTATTCCGGATCGTTTAAGGATATCAACTAGTTCAATCATTAACCCATCATATCCCTAGTTGAGCAGGGAAATTACTACAGTTGCATTATATAATTCTACCGTGAAGCAATATTGAATCTCTAACCCAGTTATTCACCTACAAATTTCTTCCAAAAACATTAATTTTTTTTACTGGGACTATGATTATGAATAGGTTCAAACCAACCAAGCATTCCTCATTTGGGCAATGAGACTCAACCATCACACAAACATTGCATCCATACTGTAGCAATTATTCTCTCCCACTGTACACTTCTGGCCATAACCAAGCAACAATTGCAGTTTCTCAGATTTCTACATCTCAGGATGTTTCATATTCCTCTTTCTGCAGCCTTTTCTTGACTTAAACTATTCACATGCTCAACACCAGATGGACATCCTCCAATGATTTTCTCTACAATCATGAAGGAAGCAAGAAATACATACCAACACAATCAGCACAAAGAAGTAAATAAAGTATAGCATGTAACCAGGTCTTGTCATCTAAAAGAGTAACAAAGTGCAGCCCTACATGATCCAGCTCATCACAACCAAAAACAATGTAAGAACTCCAAACTAAACTTAATCATTAAAACATAAAAAACATAAGTGAATACTACACAAAACAAGAAATGAGGGTGGAAGACCAACCTCCTGAAAGACCACATTATCCCCAATTTGCAAGCTCTGATCATTAGGCTCAGGCTTTGGTGCAGCTAATGCACTAGTGGCATCATCTTCCTCTTCGCAGAGCTGCAACAACCTACATATATCTGACGAGAATGACCCAAGACTTCCACCCTATAATTCCAGAAAGATCATAGTTACAATTCTTAATCTTAGAAACATTCCATCCATCACCATACAAACTTAAGCATTCTAATTATAAATTACAATACATAAATATATATGAACACAATTTCACAAAGGCACACATGCAAAGTTATAGCAATATACATGTACTCAAAAATGGGATTAAAATAGTCAAAGCTAACTTGTTGCAAAGAAGAAGCTGGAGACGGCTCATTGAGCTCAGCTTTCCATTCACGAAGCATCTGGTGAACTTGCTCCTCAAGGACGGCCACATCAATAGTGCGGCTCTCTTTCCTAGCAAACTGCAGATCCATGAACATTCCTTGCAGATCATCCACACGGTTCTTGGCCTTGTCCTTGAATAGCTTATGAGAAGCTGACTTGCAATTGATCTTTGAACCTTTCCCCATTTCAACTACAAAACCTCCCTTTCAGTCCCTACAAAATTCTGCAAAAATATAACCAAACAAGAACCAACTTTTAGTCCCCCTCCAAAAAAAAAAAAGGAGAGATTTTTATTTTAAGAAAAAAAAAATCGACATGAAAACATCAAACTTTCAGTTAAAATACAAATAATAAACCTCAAAAAGAAAATCCAATTGTCTACTAAAAGCATAGGAAACAAATAGAACAAATGAGACTTGAAACAATTTCTTTTAGCACTCTAACTTATAAGCAAAGACAATCAACACCAAATTAACAAAAATAAGCCGAAGAAAACAGAATCGCTCAAATTTTCAGAAATAGGCATTTAAAAAAAATTGAGATTAAATCAAAAAGAGGAGAAAATCTAGCAGAAAATCCACAATAAATGGACACTAAATTTTACCCAATTCTGTTCAAAACAACATGGTCATCCATTAAAAAAAAAAAAAAACTCAAATTTAACGAGATAACAAAACTCACAGGGGTTTTCTACTTCCAATCTCGAGCTCCAGAGAGAGAGAGAGAGAGAGGGAGAGAGGGAAGAAGTGAGGCGAGATTGGAAAGAGAGGAGAAAAGTAAATATTCGAGAACGAAAAAGCAGAGATGCTTGTTACCTCAAAGTTTTTTCTTTTTTTTTTTTTCAATTTCCTAATTTCCAAACAGTACTCGTAGAGACAGTGACGGTGTTTGTGTGAGTAACAGTGGGAGTTATTCTATGTCCTTTTTTTTTTAAGAAAAAAAAAAAAGAAATTAGCGTGAATTTGCTCGTCATTTTTAATTTATTACAAAATTTTATTAATTAAACGTGAAAGTTAAATTAATTTATTATAAAATCACAATAAGCGTGTAAAACCTGAAATTTTAAATAATAAATTATATTATAATTTACTAATAATTGAATTCTTACTTTTTTAAGAATACATTTTTAAAAAATTTATTTTCAATAAGTATTTTTTAAAATATAATATTCACTTAATATTAACTAATTTTTATAGGATAAATTAACCTTTTATTACAAAAAAAAATCCTTAAAATCTCTATTCTACGCTGCTGTTAAAGTTATTTATGCGAGAGCAATTGTGTACGAGGCAAAAGCTCATTTGGTGGATAATATGGTGGGGTATTTTGGTTTTACTCATTTGCCCTCTCCTTTCAATTATAATACAGTTTTAACCTTTCCTCCGAATGTACGCCTTTACCCCTGTGAATTTCACGTCTGCTTTTGCATTTTCTGAGGATAGTTTTGGAAAGCTATTAAAGTTGGGCCCAAACCCAAACAGATGTGCACATTTCTCACCTCTTTCAACTTTTTATTTTTAAAAAATATATATTTTAATTAGAGAAATAAAAGGAAATCTTAAACTTAAAATATTTTTTAATTCAATCATATTAAATTACCTTTAAAACTGTAAAAATATTTTTAACAACAATAATTCTAATAATAATAATAATAATAGTTTATCTCTATAAATTCCATTTAAACAAGTTGTCAAGGATTTACCAGAGATGATGATAGCAACTAACATGCCCTCACCAACACTTTGGGCAACTAAGTAGATTAGTTTGGCACTTGGCTAAGGAAATGACTTTGATCAAATGGCACTTGGCCAACAAGCACACACAGCAAGGCAACAATTGATGCACCCTAAGTTTTAACGTTGACAACCCAAACCTTTTTTAGTCAATTATAGAACCAAACTCAGTGCTTTTGATTTAAGATTTTATTTTAATTTATTTAAATATAATTTAAAATTAATCAATTTTTATTCGATTTCCGTTTCAAATCATACTGTGGTCTAGCCCAAACCAACCATGAAAAGCCCATTTGTTTTTCAGGATTTAAAAATTTGGAAAATCATAATTTAACACGTTAGAAGGAGAAAGATGAGTAGGGGAAGAAAGGCATAAAGGGCTCGTCCACTATAAGGTAAGAGATTCCAATCTTGATGGCCATTCAAGGCAGGATTACTTTTAGTATTTATCAACTATTGTAAAACAACCAGCATCTTTTTGTCAATAAATAATAAAGGCCGGTGCAATGGCCAAACTTTGTTTATCTTAACATTAATCTCACTCCATCATTTATCTTTCTAATCTTTTATGTTATGTTTGATTGGTGAAACGAAAACTAGAGATTAAAAGGTAAGGATTAGGTGAGAAGGTAAGGTTTAGCAACTTATAAATAATTACCTTTCCTTGTATATTAAGAGGCGAACGAGATTAATATGAAATAATTTATTACTTTTATTATTTTTAATTTTTTATTGATGTTATTTAGATATTTAAAAAGAATATGTTAACTTTTTATTTTATTAATATTTATGATTTTTTAATAATTAAATGTTAATTTAGATAATTATAATTATTTTTTTTTTAAATGTTAAAACTTATAAGGATAAAATTTAACCATTGATTTTTACCTTTTTATCAAATATATCCTAAGAAAAAAATTATCTTTTTTTTTAGTAAAGAGATTAAAAAAGTAAAAATTAAACTTAAATGTCACATGAATAATATATTTTTAATTATTGAATTAAATCAGATTAAACTTTTTTTTTAAAAAAGAAAAAGCTATAGTATAAGATAGGTGAATTGTAATTATATTTATAGTATTTATCGTTAAAAATTTCTTTGGATTAGTTTAACGTGAATCAATATTAAATTACATTTAAAAATTTTTAAAAATTCTCTAACAAAAATGAATTTTAATTAATAAAAAATAATTTTGTTTATTTTTATTGATGGAATTAATTTTATTTAGTAAAATAATTGTAACTATATAAACAAAATTTGTTTCTTCTTCTTTCCATCAAACCCTTCCAATTTGGAGGGATGGAATTTGTGGATACTTAAGTGCAAAGGCTTAAAAATTTTCTTTCTTTTCTTTCTGCCTTTGTTTTCATCCGACCAATAAAGGAAATCTTTAATATTTTTCCCCACCGTCTTTCCACTTTTCCTCCAAACCAAACAGATACTAGATTAGCAGATCACAGTTCATCTGCACTGCTGCTCTCCCCTTCAAAAGTTATGTGTGGTACAGGATGGAAATCTAAAAGGAAAGGATAGATATATAGTGATAAATAACTTATTGATTTTCCTTGCTGGAAAATTAAAGCTTTATTTAATTAACCAATTAATAGTGATACGTGTGCGTGTGTATCCACGTATCTTTCACAAAAAGCAGTGCTATGCAGACTAAACTTTCAGAAAGAAACAAATCTGATATGATGTTAGTATACCATGAAGGAAAAAAACAAAAGAAGCTGATGGGGAAGAACGCACGCATAGCATAAGCCTACACGCACATGCAATTAAAAACACAAGCCCAAGGAAAAAAAATTCAGAACAGAACACTACAGAAATTTTAAAAATAATTATAAAAATCATCGATAATTTATCAATAAAAAAATAAAATTAAAACTAATTTATATCTATTAAATTACTAACTGATTACTAACAAATAATTTATAAATAATATAATTTTATACGTAAAAATAACACCTAATATTAATAATAAAATTACTGATCAAATAAAAAAAATATTGATGAAAAAATTCATTTATAATTATCGAGTAATTCGAATTTAATAGGTAATATTAAAAAGAAAATTAAAAAAAATTCAAAACCTTTAAAAATTTTAACTACAAAATTTTTTTATCAGTAATTACCGGTAAACTTATTTTTTTAGGTAATTTTAAGAAAAAAATAAAAATAAAATTTTAAAATAAATTATCTATAAAAATTTTTCATCGGTAATTATAAACGAGCCGTATTTAATTGATAATATTAAGAAAAAAATAGAAAAAAATTTAAAATAAATTAGTTACAAATTACCAATGAACTCGTTTTTTTAGGTAATTTTAAAAAGAAAATAAAAAATAATATTTTAAAATAAATTACCTAAGAAAATTTTTTATCTATAATTACTAACAAACGGTGTTTAGTCAGTGATAATAAGAAAAAAAATTAAAATAAATTACCTATAAAAATTTTTTGTTAGTAAATACCAATAAACTTATTTTTTGTAGGTAATATTAAGAAGAAAATAAAAAATAAAATTTTGAAATAAATTACCTATAAAATTTTTTCATCGATAATTACCAACTTATCTTATTTAATTGGTATTATTAAAATAAATTACTTACAATAATTTTTTAGCAATTGCAACTTATTTTTTTCAGATAATATTAATAAGAAAATAAAAAAAATTATTGATAATTACCAATTAACTATATTTAGTCAGCAATATTATAAAATTAATTAAAATAAATTACCTATAAAAAAATTTTATCCGTAATTATCAATGAACTTATTTTTGGTAGGTACTATTAAGAAAAAAATAAAATTTTAAAATTTTAAAATAAATTACATACAAAAATTTTTCATCAGTATTTACTAATGAATTGTATTTAGTCAGTAATATTGAAAAAAATAAAAAAAAAATTTGAAAAAGCTTAAAAACTTTTGCTTACAAAAATTTTTCATCTGTAATTACTAACGAACCATATTTAATCAGTAATATTAAAAAAGAAAATAGAAAAAATTAAAATAAATTACCTACGAACGTTTTTCATAGATAATTACCGACAAACTTGTTTTTTATTAGTAATATTAAGAAGAAAATAAAAAATAAAATTTTTAAAGTAAATCACCCACAAAAATTTTTTGTCGATAATTATTAATAAACTATATTTTGTCATTAATACTAAGAAGAAAATAGAAAAAAATTTTAAAAATTTTAAAAAATTTTCCCTATAAAAATATTTCGTCGATAATTACTAATAAATATTGATTTCGTCGGTAATCCATCAGTAAATTATAAAAAATGTAAAATTATCACACCATTTATGAATAAATAGAAAAGGTATTAGTTTCTTAATAAAAGGAAAATTACTCCCAAATATATGGCAATCGCGACATAGATAATATGTGGAGCCTACTTTGGGCTCACTAATTATTTATTTTAAAAGACATTTAAATCTTAAAAAATTAAAAAATAATTTTACATTTAAATGAAAACAATTAATATTTAATATTTAATTTAAAAAATAATAAAAAATTTTAAAAAGTAAAAATAAATTTGAAATTAAATTAAATTGAAAATTTTAAATTAAATTAAATTAAATTTAAAAGTTAAATTAAATTTAAAATGAAATTAAATTAAAAATATTGAATAAAAATTAGCTACGAAAAGTTGTCATTACTTACGATAATTTGTTTTCATCTGTAATTACCAATAAAAAGTGTTGTCTGTAAATAGTTGGTAATTTATTAGCGTACAATCCCCTATGAAATTGCCTACAAAAAAACATAATTTACCTACAAAATATTTCATCGATAAATTTAGTGATAACATTTTTTATTTGTAAAAACTATCAATGCTAGAATTTGTAGACGAAAAAATCATAATTACTAACAAATTATAAGCATATTTAGTCGATATTTTTCGTAGTTATTTTTTTAATTTTTAGTAGAAACAAAAGTTTATCAAAAAGGGTTGAAACAAAAACACGGGTTTTGTAACACCCCAAAATTTTAAATTTTATGAGCATTTTTGATATTTTAATTTTATTTAAATTTTAGGAATTTTTTTGAGATTTTTCGGATTTTAAAAATCGGGTTCGATTTTCCGAAAATATAAACTTTGATGATTTTTAAAAATTAATTTAAAGACTACGTGGCAAAACTAAAAATATATTTGGAGTCTACGTATTTTTCTGAGTTTTCTGGAATTTTTTCGGAATTTTTGGACCTCGTTTTCGATCCCGAGGCAGAGTAAAAATTCAAAATTTTGTATTTCAAATCGAACCGGCTGAATCGAACCGGACCGGATCGGACCGGTCGAATCGGACCGACTCCCTGCCCTTTTTCTTCCTCCCGAGCGCGTCGTTCCCTCTTCCTTTTCTCTCTCTTTTCTCTCTCCTCCCTCCCCTGCCGCCGGCCAGCCACCTCCCCGCCACCCGGTAGGCCGGCGCGCCACCAAGCCTCCCACCACCCGGCCCGCGGCCCCAAGCGGAACCGCGAATTCCCTCCCTCGCGCGCGCGGCGTTTCGGCTTCCCTGGCCAAAATCCGGCCGATCCGGCCACCAATTGGACCGGGTCTTGTGTCTAAAATCATCTACTCAGCGAGAGCTTTCCATAGACACCAAGAACGCCGAAATCCATCGAGCGGTTTGTCCAATTTTTGCTCGGGAAGTTTTTAGCCCATTTCGACTTTTGGATTAGATTTCTCAAAAACCGTGAATCCCACGAGAAAACCGAGGGTACCAGCACGCTCCACTCGTCGAGAGCTTCGCGGTGACATAAATTTCAAATTTTTCCGACACCGTTTTTCGGTGAATCCCACGGAACTTCGCAGTGTTTTTCCGAGCATTTAATGAGCTTAGAAAATTCTGAAAAATTTATGTACTAACCCCCGTGTTATGGGCTTCGTGTAGGTATCCTCGATTCACGGAAATTCGACAGTTGACCGGGTTTACGAAATTCCGGCCAGACAGACCCGTTACCGGAAAAGTCTCCGAATTGCACCGAGGTTTTGGCTACCCCCCCATTGTCAGACGACCTGAGCGCGTTCCCGAGGTCGGAATCGGCAAAGGTAAACCCGAACCTTACTTTTTCGTAATTTTCTAGTGCTTAAATAGGATTAAAAATCTATAAAATATTCGTGGTAGCTTAGAAAATTATGATTCTTTTTGCAATAGCTTAGTAATATTGCTAAGGACCGCGGGGCAAAGTTTTAGAATTTTTAGAGCTTGTTGGGGCAGTTTTTGCAAAAATGATCAATTATAAGGACTAAATTGAAATTTTACATATTGTGATGAATGATTGATTTGATGGGCCCAGGAGGGGCTGTGTGATGTGGTTGAGTTGTGGATATATGGATTGTGAGTATAGAAGTGTGTTTTGAGCCCTTTTGCAAGTTGGGTAGGTCCTAGGTATAGGGGAGACTCTGCCGGATTTTCGGCACGACTTAGGACGTATTTGGTCTTTTTCCTTGTTTGTATGGGGTCAAATTTATTAAATGATTGTAATAAAAATTGTCAAGTGAGTAGATGACCTTCTTCCTCCGCCCACTCGGTGACCAAGTCACAAGTCTGTGAGTAAAATATTAATTTTAATTGTAATTTCGATATTATTATATGTTCAAGCATGCCCATGCATCACTTATATGCATATATTTATGTAGTTAAAGTCTAGGCATGATTTATGTTGCATTCATAACTGTTAGCGTGCCATGGATGTTGTTGTGGTAATTTGGAGCAGTGTGCGTGCGTTGGCGTTCGTGTGATGTGGTGTGGACTATGTATAGGACGGGTAGACACGGCTTGAGATCTTCGCTGGGACCGGGTCCTTCGGGGTAGACACGGCTTGAGTTCTTCGCTGGGACCCCGATTTGGTATTTAAGTGGAAGTCCGAGCTGAGTTCTTCGCTGGCACCAGGTTGGATTTAAGAGAGCTGTATAGGGGATCAGCTCCCATATATTATGATTGATGTTACAGGGTGCGTGAGTGCTCCAAATTACCTTTTTGATGTTATGATGTGAAAATGATGTTGATGTTGCATTTCACTCTACAGGGTGCATTAGTTTTAGATAGTTATAGAGATTATGGTTAAAATTGATATTTTACTCTCTGAGTCGAACGCTCACTCCTGTTCAAAAATTTTTCCAGGCCATAGGAGGATATGTTTGAGGTTAACCTGCTTTCTCCCTCGCAGGTCGATTACTAATGTTTGTATAAACTTGTTAAATCTTAGAATTTCCGCATGTGTTAGCAATGTTTATTTGAATTGGGTCTGTAACCTAAATTATTATTTTGGACCTGTAAACTTAATATTATATGCATGTTTGATGGATTGGATGAGGGAGCTGAGCTCCCATTTATTTTTATGCTGATGAGTATGTGGAGGGTGAGCTGAGCTCCCCAATTGAGTATTTATTGTGTTTACAGGTCGGGTGAGTCGAAAACTCCCCGTTGGAAAGTCCATTTTATGGCCGGACTCTGTCGGTTTGATTTCTTGAATTTGGGCCCAAATGGGCCTTAGAGTTGGGTTAATGAACAGTTAGGCTTACTACGGGCCTCGGGGGCTTTAGGCTGACCCAGGTTCTAGTGCCGGTCCGGCCCATAGGTTGGGTCATGACAGATGTGGTATCAGAGCTTAGGCTCCAGATTCTTAGGGAATGTTTGTCTAAACTGTTGAGAAGAGTCTAATAGGAGTCACATGCGGAAAGTAGGGTCCACATTCGTCTTGCATTGTCATCTTTGCTTCTAGTATCTGCTCCATATATTGTGTATAAATATGAGTCTATAGAGCTGTGTAATGTGCAATTTTGAATTTTGTGGGCTAATGCTGCTGAATTTCAGGAAAATGCGTAGAAGGTGAGAGCCGCCATCGCACTGTAACCAGATGTGCCTGACGAGGTGTCAGCACAGGATGAGGCGCCTGCCCCGAGGAGGCGGGGTAGGAGGCCTAGAGCTGCTCAAGTAGAAGAGCAGCTGCCAACAGTTCAGGATCAGTCTTTTATGGCACAGGGTCCTATGGACCCCATGGCAGCTACTCTAGCTGGGTTGCAGAGAACCATCGACATGATGGCGCAGTATATGGTCCACCCTCCACAGCAGCAGCAGTCCACCGCACCAAGAGGAGAACCTTACAAACAGATAATAAATTTCAAGAAATTGGTGCCTGGTACTTACGATGTGTCTGACGATGCATATCGATTTTTGGATTCCTGCAGACAGGCAGGAACAGAATTACAGTTGACTGATAGAAGACTGATAGAGTGTATGCAGCATGTCATGGGGCCTATGCCTAGACAATGGATGAATGACTACGTGTTACCTCGGATGGAGGGTTTGACATGGGCTCAGTTTGTGGAACTTTTTATCAATCGGTTTGTGCCAGAAAGCTTCAGAGATCAGAAGCAGTGGGCCTTTGAGGCCTTAAGACAGAATGGCAGTGTCCAGTAGATGAATATGCTCTGCAATTCGAATTGAGCAGATATGCCCCTACAGCAGTATCTACAGAGACTATGAAGGTGAAAAGATTCCTAAAGGGGCTTGACAGGAGATATGCGAACCTGGCCATGATGTCTGATCAGTCTTTTGACGTGGTAGTTGATCGAGCCAGACAGATAGAGATTAGCTATGCTGTGGATGACAGCGGAAGGGCAAAGAAAAACAGAGCAGAGGGCTCTTCAGGTGTTCCCCACATGGCTACTACAGACAGTGGTGGCCAAACTAATTACAGAGGAAGAAGCAGGAATAAGAGAAGTGGGTTCAGACACAAATCCCGAGGATTCACTGTGGTACGGATCTAGCGGTAGCTCAGTGGTACAGCAGCCTGGTCCAGTTCAGATCCTCCTTGGCACCTTGTGCACAGTGTGGAAGAGGACATTCAGGACCTTGTATGATGGGTTCAGGAGTATGCTTCAGGTGTGGCTAACCAGGTCACTTTGCTAGGGAATGCCCTGTGTTCATCGAGCCACAGATGGGGTCACAAGGTTCTGTTGCAAATGTTCCTCGACAGTTGTATCCTGGTGCTTCCAGTATGGAAGGCAGTCAGTTCAGTGACCAACAGGGCCGAGGACAAGGGGGACGTGGATTTGGAGGCAGATCAGGAGGTAGAAGTCGATGTCGTGGTTACGCCACTCGGGGTAGGGTCGGGCTCGGGTTTTCACCCCGACCCACCAGATGCTCGAGCTTCAAATGCGGTTGTGGCGGTATTCTTCCGGTCCTGCATTCCTATGAGGCTCGTGTTTTAATAGATCCGGGTGCTACGCACTCATTTGTCTCCCCTGTGTTTGCCATGAGGTTGGGTAGAAACCCTACAACCTTAGAATGTCCTTTGTCGGTAGCTACCCCACTTAGCGATAACATAGAGGTAGATATGGTTTTTCCAGGTAGTCCAGTGGTAGTGGATGGAAAGATCCTCCCAGCAGACTTGGTTCCTCTACCCATAATGGATTTTGATGTAATTTTGGGGATGGATTGGTTGGCAACTCACTATGCCACTTTAGACTGCAGGAACAAAAAGGTGTATTTCCACATACCTGGTGTGGAAGAGTTTAGCTTTGATGGTGACAGGAGCGTGGCTCCATATAATTTAGTGTCAGCAATTATTGCTAGAAAAATGTTGAGGCGTGGATGCCAAGGGTATTTGGCATTGGTGAGAGATACATCTGTAGAAGGTGTCAGCATGGAAAATGTTCCTGTTGTCAGAGAATTTATGGATGTCTTCCCAGAGGAGCTTTCAAGGTTGCCACCAGGAAGGGAAATAGAGTTTTGTATTGATGTTGTGCCGGGTACAAACCCCATATCGATGCCACCTTACAGGATGGCACCAGCAGAATTGAAAGAGCTGAAGGAGCAACTACAGGAGCTTTTGGACAAGGGTTTTATACGTCCGAGCACTTCACCTTGGGGCGCTCCTGTTCTATTTGTGAGAAAGAAGGATGGGTCATTGAGGTTGTGTATCGACTACAGACAGCTGAACAAGGTGACTGTGAAGAACAAGTATCCACTTCCTCGGATCGATGATTTGTCTGATCAGCTTCAAGGAGCTAGATTCTTTTCCAAGATAGACTTGCGATCAGGCTACCATCAGTTGAGAATCAGGAATGAGGACGTGTCCAAAACGGCATTCAGGACAAGATATGGTCATTATGAGTTCTTGGTGATGTCTTTTGGACTCAATAATGCGCCAGCAGCCTTCATGGACTTGATAAACAGGGTGTTCAAGCCATTTTTTGACCGTTTTGTCATCGTATTCATAGATGACATTTTGGTATACTCTCGGACCGAGGAAGAGCATGTGTGGCACTTGAGGATGGTGTTGCAGACTTTGAGGGAGCACCAGTTATATGCCAAATTTTCAAAATGTGAATTTTGGCTAGAAAGCATCTCATTCTTAGGACATGTGGTTTCTAGTGACGGTATTTAAGTAGATTCTAAGAAAATTGAAGCTGTAACTGATTGGCTTAGGCCTACAACAGTCACTGAGGTGCGAAGTTTTCTGGGTTTAGCTGGCTACTATAGGCGTTTTGTACAAGATTTTTCCAGGATAGCGGCTCCCCTAACTAAGTTGACCAGGAAGAATGTTCCATTCATTTGGACAGATGACTGTGAGGTGAGTTTCCAGAAGCTTAAGGAGTGTCTAACCACTGCCCCTGTGTTGACACTACCTATGAGTGGTGAAGGATACACCGTGTCGTGACGCCTCGAGTTGGCCTAGGTGTGTATTGATGCGTAATGGAAAGGTAGTGGCTTATGCTTCAAGGCACCAAGAGGCATGAGCAGAACTACCCCACCCATGATTTGGAAATGGCGGCTGTAATCTTTGCACTAAAGATCTGGAGACACTATCTGTATGGTGAAGTGTGCGAGATATACACCGACCACAAGAGCTTGAAGTACATCTTCCAACAGAGGGATTTAAACTTGAGACAGAGGAGATGGATGGAGCTTCTAAAGGACTATGATTGCACCATCCAGTACCACCCTGGAAAAGCCAATGTTGTGGCTGATGCCTTGAGCAGAAAATCTTCTGGCAGTTTAGCGCACATTTCAGTAGAGAAGAGACCATTGATTCAGAAGGTACATGAGTTGATGGATCAAGGTTTAATCCTAGATCTTTCAGATGAGGGGGTATTGTTGGCTCACTTTTCAGTGAGGCCAGACTTGAGGGACAGAGTTAGAGTTTCCCAGCACAGAGACCAACAATTGATGAAGATTATAGAAAGAGTACAGCAAGGTGAAGGTGGTGAGTTTGGATTTGCCAATGATGGCGCCCTAGTGCAAGGTTCTAGGATATGTGTGCCCAATGTGGACAACCTCAGGAATGAAATCATGCGAGAGGCACACTACACACTGTACAGTGTCCACCCAGGTTCCACCAAGATGTACCATGATGTGAAAGATAGTTATTGGTGGAATGGCATGAAAAGAGACATAGCAGACTTTGTGTCCAAGTGCTTGACTTGTCAGAAGGTGAAGTTTGAACACCAGAGACCGTCAGGGAAGCTGCAAGAGCTCCCTATCCCAGAATGGAAGTGGGAAATGATTACTATGGATTTTGTGACTGGGATGCCTCGTACCACGCGAGGATATGATTCGATATGGGTAATTGTAGACCGCTTGACCAAATCAGCTCACTTCTTACTCAGAAGACTACATACTCGTGGCACGGTATGCGGCTCTACATTCGAGAAATAGTCGATTGCATAGAGTTCCAGCTTCCATAATATCTCGAGAGGGCCCCGATTCACTTCTCGGTTTTGGAGAAAGTTGCAGGAGGCACTTGGCACACGATTGAACTTCATGACGGTTTTCCACCCTCGCATGCACGGACAATCTGAAGGACAATCCAAACATCTGGAAGACATGCTTCGCATGAGTGTTTTGGATTTTGGAGGTCAATGGGATGAGCGACTAGCTTTGGTGGAGTTTGCCTACAATAGCATTACCATTCCAAAGATAGGATGGCACCCTATGAGGCACTATATGGAAGAAAGTGTAGGTCTCTTACGTGTTGGACAGAAATGGGGAAGCGAAGGTGCATGATGTAGACCTAGTGCAAGACACTTGAGGTAGTTCCTTTAATCGAGCAGTAAAACACTTTTCAGAGGCGAGAAGAGTTATGCACGGACCCTGACGGAGGGATGTGGAGTTTGCAGTGGGCGACTATGTATTCCTGAAGGTTTCTCCAATGAAGGGAGTCATGAGATTTGGAAAGAAGGGCAAGTTGGCACCTCGGTATATTGGACCTTTTGAGGTTACGGATAGAGTTGGAGCAGTTGCCTACCGGTTGGAGCTACCACCCAACCTTTCTCACGTTCATCCCATGTTTCACATCTCCATGCTCAGGAAATACATTCCAGATCCTTCTCATGTACTACAGCCGGATGTGATAGAGCTAAAAGAGAACTTGACATTTGAGGAGTAGCATGTAGCCATAGTGGACTACCAAGTGAGACAGCTGAGATCCAAACAGATCCCTATGGTTAAGGTTTTGTAGAGGAGTCAGTCAGTGGAAGAGTGCACCTGGGAGTCAGAATGGGACATGCGTAGCAAGTACCCTTATCTGTTCAATGTGTAATCCTGTACTTTATTCTGCCTTGTGTAAAATTCGAGGACGAATTTTCTGTAAGGGGGGAAGAATGTAACACCCCAAAATTTTAAATTTTATGAGCATTTTTGGTATTTTAATTTTATTTAAATTTTAGGAATTTTTTTGAGATTTTTCGGATTTTAAAAATCGGGTTCGATTTTCCGAAAATATAAACTTTGATGATTTTTAAAAATTAATTTAAAGACCACGTGGCAAAACTAAAAATATATTTGGAGTTTACGTATTTTTCTGAGTTTTCTGGAATTTTTTCGAAATTTTTGGACCTCGTTTTCAGTCCCGAGGCAGAGTAAAAATTCAAAATTTTGTATTTCGAATCGAACCGGCCGAATCGAACCGGATCGGATCGGACCGGTCGAATCGGACTGGCTCCCTTCCCTTTTTCTTCCTCCCGCGCGCGTCGTTCCCTCTTCCTTTTCTCTCTCTTTTCTCTCTCCTCCCTCCACGGCCACCACCTCCCACCACCCCACGGCGCGCCACCCAGCCTCCCGGCCCACTGGCCGCCTAAACGGCCGGAAACGCGTGTAATTCCTCCCTCGCAAGTTCGACTTCCCGGCCAAAATCCGGCCGATCCAGCAACCAATTGGACCGGGTCTTGTATCTAAAATCATCTACTCGGCGAGAGCTTTCCATAGACACCAAGAACGCCGAAATCCATCGAGCGGTTTGTCCAATTTTTGCTCGGGAAGTTTTTAGCCCATTTCGACTTTTGGGCTAGATTTCTCGAAAACAGTGAATCCCACGAGAAAACCGAGGGTACCAGCACGCTCCACTCGTCGAGAGCTTCGCGGCGACATAAATTTCAAATTTTTTCGACACCGTTTTTCGTTGGGTCCCACGGAACTTCGCAATGTTTTTCCGAGCATTTAATGAGCTTAGAAAATTCTGAAAAATTTATGTACTAACCCCCGTGTTATGGGCTTCGTGTAGGTATACTCGATTCGCGGAAATTCAACAGTTGACCAGGTCTGCGAAATTCCGGCCAGACAGACCCGTTACCGAAAAAGTCTCCGAATTGCACCGAGGTTTTGGCTACCCCCCATTGTCAGACGACCCGAGCGCGTTCCCGAGGTCGGAATCGGCAAAGGTAAACCCAAACCTTACTTTTTCATAATTTTCTAGTGCTTAAATAGGATTAAAAATCTATAAAATATTCGTGGTAGCTTAGAAAATTATGATTCTTTTTGCAATAGCTTAGTAATATTGCTAAGGACCGAGGGGCAAAGTTTTAGAATTTTTAGAGCTTGTTGGGGCAGTTTTTGCAAAAATGATCAATTATAAGGACTAAATTGAAATTTTACATATTGTGATGAATGATTGATTTGATGGGCTCAGGAGGGGCTATGTGATGTGGTTGAGTTGTGGATATATGGATTGTGAGTATAGAAGTGTGTTTTGAGCCCTTTTGCAGGTTGGGTAGGTCCTAGGTATAGGGGAGACTCTGCCGGATTTTCGGCACGACTTAGGACGTATTTGGTCTTTTTCCTTGTTTGTATGGGGTCAAATTTATTAAATGATTGTAATAAAAATTGTCAGGTGAGCCGGGACAGCCTTCTTCCTCCGCCCAGCCGCCTCAGTGACCACCGTCAAGTCTGTGAGTAAAATATTAATTTTAATTGTAATTTCGATATTATTATATGTTCAAGCATGCCCATGCATCACTTATATGCATATATTTATGTAGTTAAACTCTAGGCACGATTTATGTTGCATTCATAACTGTTAGCGTGCCATGGATGTTGTTGTGGTAATTTGGAGCAGTGTGCGTTCGTTGGCGTGCGTGTGATGTGGTGTGGACTATGGATAGGACGGGTAGACACGGCTTGAGATCTTCGCTGGGACCGGGTCCTTCGGGGTAGACACGGCTTGAGTTCTTCGCTGGGACCCCGATTTGGTATTTAAGTGAAAGTCCGAGCTGAGTTCTTCGCTGGCACCAGGTTGGATTTAAGAGAGCTGTATAGGGGATCAGCTCCCATATATTATGATTGATGTTACAGGGTGCATGAGTGCTCTAAATTACCTTTTTGATGTTCTGATGTGAAAATGATGTTGATGTTGCATTTCACTCTACAGGGTGCATTAGTTTTAGATAGTTATAGAGATTATGGTTAAAATTGATATTTTACTCTCTGAGTCGAACGCTCACTCCTGTTCAAAAATTTTTCCAGGCCACAGGAGGATATGTTTGAGGTTAACCTGCTTTCTCCCTCGCAGGTCTATTACTAATGTTTGTATAAACTTGTTAAATCTTAGAATTTTCGCATGTGTTAGAAATGTTTATTTGAATTGGGTCTGTAACCTAAATTATGATTTTGGACCTGTAAATTTAATATTATATGCATGTTTGATGGATTGGATGAGGGAGCTGAGCTCCCATTTATTTTTATGCTAATGAGTATGTGGAGGGTGAGCTGAGCTCCCCAATTGAGTATTTATTGTGTTTACAGGTCGGGTGAGTCGAAAACTCCCCGTTGGAAAGTCCATTTTATGGCCGGACTCTGTCCGTTTGATTTCTTGAATTTGGGCCCAAATGGGCCTTAGAGTTGGGTTAATGAACAGTTAGGCTTACTACGGGCCTCGGGGGCTTTAGGCTGGCCCAGGTCCTAGTGCCGGTCCGGCCCATAGGTTGGGTCGTGACAGGTTTTAACCATGTTTCATCTAGAGTAAGAATATTAAGATTTCATATCCAATATCTTTTGAAGAAAGAACTGGTTCTAATACCATTTTAATTCACCACTATCACAAATAGTTCAAGTTATCAACAAACAGGTTAATATTGCATACAAAGTTCCATATTCTTAGCATTTTTTCAAGCTAGACTAGCTAACATCGTCAACCTAAAACAAAAGCCCAACACATCTGCTGAAAACCCTGAAAAAAGTTTAGGATTAATTATTTCCATCTGAGCTGAAGGTATCAAGATTCAGGCACAAGATATTCAGAAGAGGCAGCTTTATTGCCCCACAGGTTTAATGTTACTCCAAAAAGTCAACTTCCTAAAAGAAATTAATATCAAGATGAACTAGCATGAATATCCATAAGGATAAGCCAAAAAAGAACACTTGAGAACCTTACTATGCTGAGTGCATGACCATGCTGTATGCATGTCTGTTTGTGTGTGCTTATCTCTAAGAAGGCAGCACAGAAAAATATAGGGACAGGTGTTTGCAAGGAAAAAATGAGTTGGCGTTTAGAACATTGACTTACATTGCCAGATAAAAGCCTAGAGACGTTTTGCGCATTTAAAATGCAGCACACTTCAACAATTATAGTATTTCATTTTATTACCTAACAGTCATTGTTTTATCAACACAAAACTCAATTGCATGGAAAGCAAAAAAGAAAAGGGAAGAACTAGAATTCAGAAAATTACCGTGAAAACAAAGAGTTCCCCTATGAGATCAACAGCAGCCTGGACAGCTTTCTCCTCATTCAGAGGGCGTAACTCAACATCAATTGCATGACCATAGATTCATCTTTGCATTCTCGTCGTCAAACTGTGGTTTGCCTGAACATTTTCAAAATTAATCCTCCAACTGAACAGGAAATGGGGATCAAAATCATATGTAAATATAAAAATTGCTACTCATGAAATGTGATCAAATGCACATGTAAAATCTTAGGTACCTGGGCGATGTTGACGATGAACTGGCGGAACTTGGTTTGAAAAGCGAACTGTTGCTTTAGCTTCTTGGCGGGTGGCCTGCTTAACGTTTTAACAGCTAATGTCCCAAGGTTCACTAGCGGAAGAATCATAATCGCCTTTTTTTTTTCCTTCCAAGTTTTTGAGTTTGATGCTGCGATTGCTGGCGATTAACTGAAATGAAAAACCAATTGCATTTTGTGATGATCAAATTGAAAGATGAAGTGCGTCAATGGCGAGTTATTATCAATAATTTTCTCCTTGATGAAGAAGAAAGATTGGCTGTTGCTGCTGCATTTAACCGCGAAATGGCCAAGTTTTGAGGTTGCAGATGCCAATTCTGACCTGTGAAAACCAGTAATTTTTTTTTTTTAAATGCAAATTTCACTGCATCGAATAGACCAGATCACAAGGTGCAAGGCTCAAGGCCTAGACACGCAAATAAATCTAACACAAACACTGGCCCAAACATGAGAAAGCCCAGAATCCTTAGCTGCCATGCCGCGCCCTAGAACTAAAGGCCCTGTGAAAGCCAGTTCATTGCGTTTACATTCCCTGATGCTCGTCAAATGTTTTTCTTTTCTTTTTTTTTTTTCTTTTTTTTTATAAAAAAAATATTAAAATTTAATTTACATTTTAAAAAATCTCAATTTTAATTTAATAAATAATAAAAAATTATTTAAAAATATAGTTTAGCATTCCTTCTTATTTATTGTAAATTCATTATATTGATGATATAAGAGAAAAATATCTTTATAATTATTCAAAAAAATTAATTTTAATATGTGAATGGCTCGTAATCGCGTGTTTCTCAGCAAAACTGATTATGAAACACTTCCCCTCTCCTCTCCCCTCCGTTCTCTGCGTTCTGCCATGATCTTCCAAAATCAACAGTCCCATTTTGACACTTTCATCTCAAAATCAACCAAATTCTTGCTAATCATTTCAACAATTTCAGCAAAACAAACACACAGATCAATTGAAGCAAGGGATATGTATAGTAGCGTAGAAAGAAGATGAAACTGAGACCATCCTTAGAAAAATTGGAACTGATGGGGTTGGGCAGAGCTGCTAACCCATTCGTTGAATCCGCCATGAAAACGGGGGTCTTAAACGCAATCAACTTCGCATACATGTACTTTAACAATTCAATCATCCAAGTCCTTAATTGATTGCTAATGTATACATGAATCTTTAATTGGAGAACCTGGATATCTTTCTCATTCATTGGCTCACTGAGAAATTGATTTGGAATTTGGGATACCTGGAATATTAGAGCAAAATCAAAGTAAGTTATTGTAGTTAAAATTGATGGAAGCTCATGGTTTAGTTAACCTTTGAAGCAGTTTCCTTTTTGATGTGTAAGCAGCTGAGCTTCTACTAGCATATTTGGCAGTTGTGAATTGGGGTGATGGAAATCAACTTTAAACTTGACTGAAGCATTATGTGGTTTGGTATTGATCCCCTTAACCATTAAATTCAAACTAGCCAGGCCTGGATTGGCGGCCATGACTAGTTCTGTTAAACAGGTGGTATGCAATTCTATTTTAGATTTGGGTATTCTGAAAATTTATTGCTACCACAAGATTGCTGACTGGAAGTCAACCAAAAAGCAACGGTCAAATTTGGCAAAAAAACATGAAGAAAAGCTCCTGGAAATTAGCTGCTGGGAGGTAATTTACTAAATATACATAGCTGGGTGCAGACTGCAGTCAATTATGAATTTAGCAAGTTAGTGACTTTTGTTACCTCATTTGATTTCCCTGGCCTTCACAAACTTGAATGCACGCGTTGAAGTTTTCAAGTAAGCACTTGTGCAGTTTGGTTCGAACTAGAACCAAAATCAGACCTACTTACTAATCCAATTTCAGTTTAATTTTAAATGGACTTATTTCATCTACTTTCAAACAATTAGCAACTTGCGTGTAATTAACTATAGAAAAGGACAGAAAACAGGAACAGTTCGCTTATCCAAGTCAATAAAATTGTCAAATGATTCTAAAATAATAAATTCGATGGACAAAGATTGTCAATAAGTCAAGACTAAAGAACGGTCTGTCTAATTGGGAGCCATTCATTTGTTATCGTTGACCGGCTTTATTATGAACTGGTCTCCTATCGGTTTTTCAATGATCAGCAATCTTTCTCCATAAAAAAAGGGGGGTATTTCCATTCCACCATCTGCCAGAATTTTGGTGAATTTCCTGGTTATGGATTCCATGCATAGCCGGAGTGCAAATGAACTGTTGCAAGCTCAAGTTCATTTGTATAATCACATATTTAACTACATCAATTCTATGTCACTCAAGTGCGCAGTTCAGCTGGGCATACCAGACATAATTCACAACCATGGCAAACCCATCACCCTTCCTGAGCTCGTCTCAGCACTTGGCATCCACCCAACCAAAACCTGTTTTGTCTACCGGTTCATGCGCATGCTGGTGTTCTCTGGATTCTTTTCTACCACAAAAGCTCCTAATGCTCAAGAAGAAGGACAAGAAGCTTATGTTCTAACATCATCTTCTAAGCTCCTTGTCAAGGATAACCCCAATTGCTTGACACCCTTCGTTAATTCATTGCTTAAGCCAGATTTTGTAACTCTAGGGCATGTCTTGGGAGATTGGTTTCGAGGCAACGAGGTCACAGTATTTGAGAAAGCACATGGAATGGCATTTTGGGAATATAATGATAGAAACCCTGAATTTAACCAGCTTTTTAATGAAGCAATGGCCAGTGATTCTCAGATGATGAATTTGGTCATTAGAGACTGCAAGGCAATTTTTGAAGGGGTGAATTCATTGGTTGATGTGGGAGGCGGTAATGGATCCTTGGCCAGGATCATATCAGAGGCATTCCCTCGTATGAAATGCACTGTTCTTGAAATTCCTCAGGTCATTGCCAATTTAGAAGGCACTAAGAACTTGAATTATGTTGGAGGTGATATGTTTCAGCACGTCCCTGCTGCAGATGCCATCATACTTAAGGTATGCTTCTCTGTTTATCAGTGATTAAATTTCCCGTCTTCAAATTTGTTCCTTGGATGGAGCTGGTTTCTTATGTCTGTTAATGAATGTTTGGCAGTTAATTTTGCACGGTTGGAGTGATGAGGAATGCCTGAAAATACTGAAGAAATGCAAAGAAGCCATTTCTAGCAAAGGAAAGGGAGGAAAGGTGATTGTCATAGACTTGGTGATAAATGAGAAGAAAGATGAAGATGAATTGACAGAAACAAAGCTACTCTTTGACATGCTGATGATGTATGTGACTACCGGAAGAGAAAGAACGGAGAAAGAATGGGAAGAGCTATTCTTGAAGGCCGGTTTCAGTCACTACAAGATAACACCCGTACTTGGTTTAAGGTCCCTAATTGAAGTTTATCCTTGAGAGTGCAGGAACCATGTATCAGAATCTTGATAAGATTGTTGAATAAAATTTATCCGCTTAATTAGGCAAGGCACGGCTGTGATGTTAAGCCAAGATGCTGAACTTGTGTTGTTCTTGAAATTTTCTTTTCCCTGAGTAATTAAGAATAAAATATTAGTCAAATTGCAATATTGAGATTCTGCGATTTCAGAATAGGAAGAATGGTTGTATATCTCTAATTTCCATTTTGTTAATTATTTTCACTGTTTAAGTGTCTCACAATCCCATGATAGAAACTGGAAAGTGTCGACCATAATTAGTAGGTTGCTTGGCATTTAGTCCTATTGTTTGTTTTAAACGACCAAAAAAGGAAGAAACATTTTCTGCTGTTTTTGTTGTGACCCTGGACTTCAAGGGACAAGACATTTCAGGCTGTTTTTGTAATGATCCCAGATTTCCAAGGAAGGTTCAAAAACATGTGTAATTGTTTGATGCATACCGATTAAACATTGTGGGAGGTAAATAATTAAAGCTTAAAGTAAAAATATTCTCTTCCTCCCATAAATATGGATTAAATTTCCTTTTTCATCAGTTCCAAATCATTTCTCTTTTGAAATGGCAGATTATTTATTAGTTCACTAATATAATTCTATTAAATATATATTATAAAATTAAAATTCATTAATTTTAAGAATAATTTAGCATAAGTAATTTTTAGTGGATTAATATAAATGGAGGGTATATTAAGAAAATACTTGAGAGAGGGTATGATTTTACTCTGTTATGAAACAGAGTTGGTGATTAAGTTGCAGCGACAGAGCCAATAACAATATTTACAAGTTATTGCTCCCGAAAATTACATGCAAGGCCACTTAGAACATACAACTGTTATATAGTTGAACTATGCATCCATTGTTTTTAGAAAACTTTAGAGCAACGGGGAGATTGCTCTTTTGTGACTAAAGGATCATTTGTCCGAGTTGTGAAAACAACCTCTCTGCCCTTTCATTTCTGAAAGTTCCTCGCAAAGTTAACAGAACTTTCTCTGCATAACAATGTTATTCACTGAGAAAATTTTTTTATTCAATTATTGTTGGCCTAGAATTTGCGAAATATTTTCATATGAAATCATCTTGCTGCTTTACGTGGACAGTGGACTAGTCTCTTCCTTGCATCTTAATGGTTCATGTGACTTCAAAATTCCAACATTGCAATTTCGTCTTGGCAGTCAAGTAATGCTGCTTCAAGAAATCCAAAACATTGCAGAATTTTTGTCAATGTAATTAACTACCGACACGAAAATTTTAAGAAATGTAGCTTATTAATTGCAATTGTTTCTTCCAAGTTGTAAGTTAGGTGGGGTTAGACCCAGAACCGGCCCTGTTAAACCTGGGACAAAAACCGGTCAACGGTTCAAAGACTCAAACCGGACCAAAACTAGAATCTCGGGACCAGCTGGATCCCCTCCTGGGCCTTGAACCAGACCGAACTCCCAGCATTTCGGTACTGGACTGGGTCTTATCATTCACGAATTGGAACTGCCAAATCCGATTTGGAATCAAACCAGAACCAGCCCATGACCGGCACTCGGCGGGGACTTTGTTTATGATCCTTCTTCATAATTTTTCCTCCTCTGCCAACGCCAGTCTTCTTGACATCATATTTTGTAAACGGCAGTTGTCCTTGTCCAAGTCAACTCAACAGTGTGACTGTGGACCTAAAGATTAAACTTTTTTTTTTTAATATTTTCGTAATGTTAAAGGAAACGATCAAGTTCCTTTTCGAGATCAAACCATATGTCACCCTTTTCATCTTAGAATGAAAAGTCCTTCATTCAAACTCTTTGATTTTTTCAGTCAAGGATCATATTTAAACCAAGATGATGTCTTCTTTTTCTATGTTAGGTTCTTTCTTTTCCAACACCCAAATTTGGAAGTCAATTTGCCTATTTCAACTGCTAAGAAACTTCCTCATTAACCATTTCATCACGTAAAAGTATACAGTGCCGCGATTGTATTGTATATATAAGCGGAAAGCTGCAACACACTTCAAGGGCAACCAAGTTGGGAAATTTTCACCTGACATGGAGTTAGATCAAGAGCTTGGAGCTAATGATGAGTTGTTTCAAGCTCAGCGTCACATATATAAACACATGTACCACTATTTAGAATCCATGTCTCTAAAATGTGCTGTTCAGCTAGGAATTCCTGACATAATTCATAAACATGACAAACCTATTACCCTTCCGGAGTTGGCTTCTGCGCTTCAAGTTCCCCCAACAAAAGCGAGCTGTCTGCTGCGCGTTATGCGCATACTGGTGCACTCTGGTTTCTTTGCTACAACCAAAATACACGAGAATCGAGGAGGAGAAGAAGGTTATATTCTTACTACTTCTTCTAGTCTCTTGCTCAAAGATAGCTCCACCAGCTTGACTACCACTGTTCTAGCAATGCTAGATCCTGAGCTGATAACTCCATGGTTTTCCCTTTCTGACTGTTTCCAAGGGAATGAGCTCACAGCATTTGAAACTTATCATGGAATTACTTTTTTGGAATATGGGAAGCAAAATCTTGAATTTAACAATTTATTGAATGAGGCCATGGCCTGTGATTCTCAGTTGGTGAGCTTGATTGTTAAGAACCATAAGGAAATATTTGAAGGTGTGGCTTCACTGGTTGATGTAGGGGGTGGAACAGGAACTCTAGCCAGGACAATTTCTGATGCATACCCTCATATGAAATGCACAGTCTTGGATCTCCCGCAAGTTGTTGCAAACTTGCCAGAGAGCAAAAACGTGAAATTTGTCGCTGGTGACATGTTTCAGTCGATTCCTTCTGCCGAGGCAGTTCTGATCAAGGTATATATATATGTTTTCTTCAATTTATTGACATAAAAACTTATGGGTAAATGGTTATTTTGTCTCAAGTCTTTTGAAGGTGATATTGAAACTTTTTGCAGTCTGTTCTGCATAACTGGAGCGACGAGGCCTGCGTAAAGATTTTGAAGCAATGCAGAGAAGCTATTGCCAGCACAGACAAGGGAGGAAAATTGATAATTATAGAAATGGTGATTAATGAAAAGAAAGATGAAAGTAATAATCAGCTGGCAGAAACAAAGCTCTTTGCAGACCTGCAAATGATGCTTGTATGCACCGGAAGAGAGAGAAACGAGCAAGAATGGGCAAGGCTCTTCTTGGAGGCTGGATTTAATCGTTATAAAATGACTGCTACTTGTGGGTTAAATTCCATCATTGAGGTTTATCCATAGGAAGTCACTTTATATGAGTTTCTTGTTTGTTCCTTCTGAGTTGCTGCATGCAATCGTTGAGCGAGCAACGCAATTGCAGCTTAACGTATCGTGTAGAAGCAACTATATTATAAGTTGCATCTCTAATATATGTTTAAGTTTAATGGCCATTAATAATAATAATAATTAATAATATAGAACATGATTCTGCTAAAGCGCAAATCCATGCTATTTTGATCCCAGTTAAGGAGAATCCATCCAAAAAGAAGAGAACAGGAAGCCCATAAAGAATATTTGGGCCTTGATCCGAGGACGCTGTAATATTCCAAGCAAATGATGAGGCTGGAAATTTATTATTATTATTTTCTTTTTCCATTGGGTGAGATTCAAATATGAGACTGCTGCATCTAGGTGTAACTGAAATTCCATAATTGAGGTTAATTTATTCCGGGGAGTCATTTTATGTGGGTTTGTTGATTGTTGTTAATTTTGCTCTCAACAGTAACATTTCTTAAATAATTTTATTAATAAATTATTGCCTAAATGCCTACTGAATCCATATGAATTGTACATAAAAGATTGCAACTTGTCACTGCAGTCCAACTGAAGTAAGTCAAAACTTTGCCACAAACATTAAACAATTGCTTCGCACCAACAAATCATCTTATGGGAGGAAGTTGTGATTAAACCAAAAAATTTCAAGAATCCATAACTCTTGAACCCTTTCATCATCATTATTTTGGAAAGAAAGGGGGGGAAATGGTTTTCAAGAAGAATTACCTTGATTTGATATTGGTACCTAGTGGCTTGCCGATCATGTTTGCATACCACCTCTTCCTTCTATACAGATATCTTAATCTCCCTCACACCACAGTCATGGGGTTCGAAAATAATGACAAAAGAGCTTGGGTTGAGAGAATTATGCAGGTCTTAATTAATCTCTCTTTCTCTCTCTCTCTCTCTCTCTTACTTGGAAATTATCCTCCGTTATCAAGCTTTAGTATTTGATTTGCAGGCAGACAAAAGAGATGTTAGTATTGCTCTAACTGTTATAGCTTCCAATACAACAGCAGCAACTTTCCTAGCAACAATCTCCTTAACTCTCAGCTCTCTTATTGGAGCATGGCTAGGGAACCCCTCCAATAACATCTTCCAAAGCGAATTAGTCTATGGAGACACTAGACCATCCACCATTTCCATCAAGTACTTATGCCTCCTCACTTGCTTTCTCCTAGCTTTTTCATGCTTTGTTCAGTCTGCAAGGCACTTTGTGCATGCTAACTATCTCATAAGCACACCAGACAGTGACATACCTGTGAAAAATGTGGAGGTAGCAATCATAAGAGGAGGTGATTTTTGGTCACTTGGACTTAGAGCACTGTATTTTGCTCTTGATTTGCTACTCTGGTTTTTTGGTCCTATACCTATGTTTGTTTCCTCTGTTATTATGGTCATCGTCCTCCGTTACCTTGACACCAATTCCACTCCGTTGCACCGGTATCGGCCGCCGGAGAGCCAGATGGTCAAAAGGGTTGGTGATAGATTATCTGAGGCAGCTGTTGACATTGAAGAACTTCTTGTTAGGTAAGAGTTCAAGACAAATAATTTTAACATGGTTCTATTGATCTCTGAACCAATTAAATTCTCTGCTAGCCAATTCATGGGTATTATGCAGTAAATTTTAGGTAAAAAGAAACGTTACAATTTGTAAGCATGGGATTCAATTCAAGGCTATTGCCACAGGCTAAAAGTGATATTCCTCAATATTATATTGCATTACACTCCATTAAACATAAAATAAATAAAAATATGTAATACAAATGTAAAATATCTACAGATATCATTCATTAATTTTATGTAATACTTTAAATTACACCTAAATAATTAAAATTTTCACCAACTCTTGCCTGTTTATGTTGCTTGGCTGGTTGGTAGCTACCAACTGGCTAATTATTTACTAACTTTTGCATGATTGGCCTTAAAATTTTAATAATATCTAAAATATAATCTAAAGGGTATGACGAAAAAAGGTATCTAAAGGGTTCATTTTCAAAGAATATTTTAACACGCAATTCTTGCACACTACCTTCATCTATTCTTTAACGCAACATCCACCATTTCCTTGCAATTGCAACCTTTCTCGCTTGCATTAGAAGATAGAAATTTGATATTATTTCAAAACTACAGTCAATAAAAATGAAACTACTTTAATATCCCAGTGAGAAGACACATAACCTACCTCTAATCATTTCTCTCTTGTTAATTTTATATTTTCCAAAATTAATAATAATTATAATAAAGTGAGGGTGTAACTGAGTAAGTGGTATTGGCAGGGCTGAGATTAGGCAGGTGGCAGAATAATTAATGTTTTGGGCCTTTCGTATCCGTACGATCAGTAGCAACGTTACCATAAAAGTAGCCGACAGCGTCTGCCCACAACGACTGGTTTTGATCCTTTTGGCAAATCCTACTTGGGTCTACGTGTCGTCCCACTTCTTGGGATAAGAGTACTGCTTTTTTTAATGGTTGCAGAGTGGGGCGGTTTTCGAGATCTTCTGTTATTATAGCACTCGCACCACGTGTCACGCATCAGTGCCCCACATCACACCCGGTGGCCCCACCGTTTCTCGTCCTTTTCTGCATGTCATAAGCCCAATGGGCTTCACCTATACATCATGACTCCACTACTACTCACCCCTCTCTCTCTCTCTCTCTCTCTCTCTCTCTCAGCATCTTTGATATTAGTCAAAATTTTGAATTAAATTTAATATATTTTACATTATAAAATAAATATTCATTAATTGAAATATATTAATAATAGATAAAATTGGCAAATATATGCAAAATAATATTGGAAATTAAAAATCACATATATGTAGTTAAAATGACGCGTGTTCGGTCAGGAAGTGGCAGGAAAAGTGGCGTCCGTAGCAAAAAACACGAACATCGGGCGCGTGTTGGGAGCGGGGGGTATGATTGACAAGACCAGAAGTACGATGAAAGGCTGAGATAATGGCAGAAAGGAAGGCAGATAAGGCAGCAAGCACCCGCGTAAAAGTCGAGGGTTTGCTCTGCAGAAAGCGAAAAACTTAGTCGTTGTAGGGGAGCGCTCTTTCTCCACGTTACCGACAAGTGATGTCAATGCACGCTGGCTGTTGGAGATTTGTAGAGGTTGAACATGGCTTGTGATGGCGGAGTAAAATACACTCGCGTTTAAGAGAGTGAGAGGGGTTGGTATCCTTCGCCGGGGGATGGAGAGAGGGGAGTGAGGAATTGGAGGGAATGGAGATAAAGTAACAAGCTGCATTCCATCAATAGTCACTGGTAAACAACGTGGATATTAACCGCTAATTATTTAAAAAAATTGTTAGTCTAATTATCAATTAATATTTAATTAAGGGGATTATATGATATTTCAAATTGACATGATTAATAGACAGAAAGCAGTGGGACGAAAAAGAAAAAAAGTGTATTTGGCCTATGGTGCACGTGAGATATTTCCATCATTCCACTTCCCACTCGTGCCTGCTAAAAAGTTTGTACCTTTTCCCTTCTTTTTTTTTTTCCTTTTTTAAATAAAAAATAAATAAATTAATGTTGATATATTATTCTGGTATATATATTGTTATTTTTTTAATACGAAGATTTATGTATATAAATATATATGATTTTTTTATATTTAAATATTTTATTATAATTAATAAATAATTATATTAAAAAAATTCAATCTTAAATTTAATTAAAATTAAAATTAAAATCAAACTAAAAACAAAATTATTATTAAAATTTTTTTTTCAAGGTCTTGTATTTCATTGTAAATAAGTTAATGAAGCTCTATTTATCTATTTTACAGTAAATAATTTATATATATAATATTTTTTTATGAATATTTTTTATAAAAATATTTTATATTATTTAATTTTAATATTAAATTAATGATGTGTTTATATCATATATTTATAAGTATTTTTATATTTTATTAATATTATCAAAATTAAAAAATGAAAAATGACTAGATATTGTCTTTGATCAATAAATATTTTTAGTTAACCTATTTTCTTAAATATTCTAAACACTAAAGAAATATAGAAAATAAAATTATTTTCCATAAAAAAATAGAGCCTGAGCTTAAAAGACTAAGTGAGTGCTTGATTTATTTTTTGGGTGCAACTGATAGCTAATAAATACTCAAATAAGTGAATCAAAGTATTTAATAAACTTTAAAAATTATAACTAATAGTTAATAGGTAACTATAGGGGTGTTTAATTTACCTATTAGATAGCTGATAAACACTTAAATATGTAAATTATAGTGTTTAGTAAACTTAAAAAAAATAAAGCAAATAGATGGGTGTATCAGCTCTATATTTCTCATCAGCTAAAAGCTAATTCAATTTTATTTTTTATTTATACCATATTATCATTTTTTATTTAACTCAAAAATTAATATTATTAATACTTTTATATTTTTTATTTATAATTTTAACATTTTAATTAATGCATTATGACTTTATTAAAATATTTTTTATTAATAATATAAAATATAAAATATTTATTTATTATAAAAAATACATTTTTTATATTTTAAAACTTAAAATTAATTATAAGTTTTTTTTATCAACTTTGTTGTTTTATAACTATATTTTTAAAATTATTTAACTATTTTTTAAATAATTTAATTATTTTTATTTCAATAATAAAATAAATGATATAATATAGTAAATCAATAATTATATATTTATTTTAATAATAAAATAAATGATATAATTTATTAAATTAATAATTATACATTTAATTTAATAATAAAATAAACAATATAATATAATAAATTTATAATATTATATTTATTTCACTAATAATATAAATTATATAATATATACCCTTCTTAGTCATTTTACATATCAACAGTAACAGTTAAACATAGTTTTACCAAACACTTAATATAAATCGGTTATTATCAGCTACCAGCTATCAACTATCAGTTATCAGTTATATTCAACAGTTAAATCAAACAATCCCTATGTAATATTCATCAACTTCAGTTTGTATCAACTATATTTTTAAAAATGTTTATCATAAGTTAATAATTATTTAATTTTATTTTTTATTTAAATCATATTTTTTTCCCGTGTAACTCAAAAATCAACATTGTTTGCTTTTATCATTTTTCATTTACAATCTTAATATTGTAATTAGCATATTGTAACTTTATTAAAATAATTTTTTATTAATAACATAAAATATAAAATACTTATTTATTATGAAAAAATATATAATTATAAGATTTATCTTTATTAATAATAATAATAATTTTATTATTTTATAATTACATTTTTAAAGTTATTTAATTTTTTCTTATTTTAATAATAAAGTAAATAATATTATATAATAAATAATAATTATACTTTATTTTAATAATATAATAAATGATATAATATATTAAATTAATAAATATATATTTATTTTAATAATAAAATAATATAATATAATAATTTTATATTTATTTCAATAATAAAATAAATTATATAATATATATCTATTTTACCTATTAAAATGATAATAACAGATAAATGTAATTTTATCAAACAGTTAATATAAATCGGTTATCAACTAACAAATAATAGGTATTAAATATATTTAAGAGTTAGACTAAATATATCTTAAAATGTTGAGCCTAAATATTAGAATTATAAGAAAAAAATGGGGTCTAAAGAAAAGCTCTACACTACAAATCGATCCAAAGGCCCACAGTCAAATCCTAAAGCTAAAGAGAAGAAAGAGGCAATAGTCGAGCACAGCGCTGCCTGCCTCTATGCTTCTCCACATTTCACCTAGAAGAAGACGCTCGAATTCTTGAACAAAACCAACTAATAAACTCACACCCAAAGACATCCTTGCATGAAAGAGCAAGATGTCCAGAAAATGAATTAAAAGTTCGTTTTTAGTCCTTTAATTAATCTTGAACTAAAAATGGGCGGTGGCAACCCTAGCATGCGAGAGCAAAGAATTGCAAACCCTATTTGTGAATGCAGGCATGGTGAAAAGAGTATGTATTATGTTGATGGTTTCCCAGCAAGGCAACCAATTACCAACGTTGCAATTGACCATGTGAATGGGAATTTTGGTAAATGGGGTTTTGATATGGACACTTCTATTCCTCTCTTTTCAATCACTTTTTTTTTGGGGTCAAATTTTCAATCACTTGTTTTCCGCTTTTAAAATTGGGGCCTTTTATTATTTTCATTTTATTAGATCATATATTGAGTTAGTGGCGCAAAAAGCTTGACATAAGTAGGGCAGCGTTAGCTTATATTAAATGCCCTCTTTAATTATGTGAGCCGCCCCGTTTATCAAAAGTACGTGGGTGCTCAAATCAACATGCAGTCTCATTATGAAATAATCTTAGTGCGGTTGGTGGCACTGACGCGAAAGGCCAAATTAAAGACAAAATCGAAAGACTTACATTTTATGTCCACGCTCCGTACAGCGTGTTTTTTTCACGCTCCTCTTTTCGATTAATCCAATTTATTATTTAAGCAGGCTCTTGTTTCATATTTTAATTTCTCAAAAATAATAAATTTATAATAAAAATTTTTAAATTATTATTATATATTTCATTTTTCAAACGATTGAACTTTAAATAAGCATTAATAATAAATATCCATCATTAAGAAAAAGAGAAGCCTCTCGTCGAATTCTTGTGTTGGGAGAAGAACGCGCTCAAAAGAGAAAGTAGGATAGTAAACTTTCTGAAAAAAAAAAAAAAGAAAAAAAGCTAAGGCAAAGTCATAGCGAATCGGGCGTTGAGTTGTAACCCGTGTCGTCCGGGTTACCAGTGTGTAACGTACTACTGCTGTTGACACATTTGTCCACACACTCCACTCAATTTACCTTTTTACCCTTCCCCCCTTAAAGATCAGTATTAATTAATTGTGTACACTATGGTGTCCAGAAGTAAAGAGAAATTGATTTAAAATAATGATCATTAATATTTTGAAAAATTGAGTTTAGGGATGGGAATTGTGAGGTTTGTCTTTATATTAATTATAATGGAAATAATATGATCAGTTGCTATTGCTTTTGGCCTAAGAAAACAGCCATAATTGCATAGGGGGAGGGGACTACATCTCCATGCATGAAGGGCAGGCAAAGTCAAAACTTGAGCAGCCAAAATAACGAGATCATGGCCTAAGCTTTGGTTGCAAACTTTTTTTAACTAAATTCTACCAGTTATGAACAATATTATTAGCTAAACATGTTATTTGAACTTCCAATTCAACCCAATAAAATTTTTATTGAATAATCACTTGCATTTTAAATTTAAAAATTGAATTTTTTTTATTAATTTAATAAAATATTTTTAAATTTATAATTTTTCAATTTAATATCCAAATTTCAAATCAAACACAATCTAAAAAAATGGAAAAAAAAGAGAACAGTCTACCTCAAGTTTCAAGTTTGGCAAAGATAGAGTAGACCACTACTTTTCTATAAAGCTCTCAAGTGCTATTGGGGATTCAAAAGAGAGATACAAATGGTCTATTTGTGAAAAATAAACTACTTTAGTAAATTTAAGATAGATTTTATTCTCAACTTTTTAAAGATTATAGCTTTTTTTTTTTCAAAATTAAAAAAGTTGAGGCTACATAATGAAAAATAGCTACTATTTGGACCCACTAAATTTTCATTCACATCTATATTGGTAGATTTTCCACAAAAATTTCAGATCATTATCCTACATACAAGTGAATAATAATTTAATTTTTAATTTTTTATAAAAAAAATAGATGATAAAATGTATTTATAAATATAAAGTTAATAAATAATATAAAACATCAATGCAAATTAAATTTGGAATGACTCGTATTATTGAATAAAATTTATTTATTCAAACTTAATTTATTATGTATATAAAATATAAATATATAAAATTTATATATTTAATAAATAAATTTTAATAGATTTTATATTTTAAATTTATTTTAAACTAAATTTATATAAGAATTTTTTATACTCTAGTTTTGAAGAGGTTTTTAGATTTAGAATGGAAAATAGGATGTCTAAGACGCTGGACCAGCAGCATCAATGAAAAGAAAAAGATTAGATTAGGATGAAAGGAGGGACATGAGAGAGATATCAGGGAGGTGGAAGAGGACAGAATAGACATCCGTCCGGCAATAGAGGAATCCGTACACAGCAACCCCCTTCTCTCTCTCTCTCTATAAATTTTCTCACTTTTTTTCCTCACTTTTAACATGATGGTAGAGTAGTAAAAGCGCTCCTATCTTTATCTCTCTCTCTCTCTCACTCTCTGTGTCGCATATCACATCCCAAGCAGTCTCAGCATTGCAGCAATAGCACCAGGGCAAGGCACTGCTGCTCTGTGTCTCAGTCTTGCAGACGGGCAAAAAAGAGGAGAAAAGTAGAAAACCCATTGAAAACTTTTTAAAGAAAATAATAAGAACAGCAAAATATTAAACCCTCTCCTCCATTAATACCATTTCATCCCCAAATTTACTTTATTTTTAACAAAAATTGATGGCTTTTTCATTTGAGTGAGAGAAAAAGAGAGAAAGAGTCTTGACTCACCCAACCCCATCTCCCTTTTATTAAGCAAATGCCAAAGTTGCACTGATGCAGCAATGAAAACCATTCTCTTTTCTCTCTATAACCAAACCACTTGTCTAAATCTTTTCTTTCTTCAATTCTGTACTCTTGTTGGTTAGTTGGGGTTTGAGGATAAAATGGTGGGCATTATAGATCTTAATACCACGGAGGAGGATGAAACGACACCGTCTTCTGTGTCTTTGTCTTCTCCATCCTCGTCTTCTGCTTCTGCTTTAAGTGCTTCTAATTTAAGTCCTCCTGGTTCTTCTGCTTCTTCTACAGTGTGTTTGGAACTTTGGCATGCTTGTGCGGGCCCACTCATATCCTTGCCTAAGAGAGGGAGTGTGGTCGTGTACTTCCCTCAGGGCCACTTGGAGCAACTCCCTGATTTGCCGCTTGCTGCCTGCGATCTCCCTTCTCATATATTCTGTCGGGTTGTTGACGTCAAGCTCCATGTAAGCCTATGACTATGAATTTCCATACCATCTTCTATTGCTGGATTTTTTTTTTCTTTTTTTGTGTTCTAATGGGTGTTATTGGTCTTTTCAATTTGTGGGTGCAATTTGGTTTGTTAGGATATTAAAAGAAAAATAATTCCCTGTCTTTAAAAAAAATTGGTTTATGCAATTCTATAGAATTAGACTTATATTACAATTGTAAATGAGCAAAAGTAATGAGAAACTGCTATGGAATTTCCATGTATGTGTAAATCTTATCCTTTTTTTTTTTTTTTTTTTTCATTTTGGTTTTCATTGGGGATCAAATGGAGTGCTCGTTTTGCTGGCTTTGTTGTTGAATGTGCAATTTCGTTTTTTTTCCTGGCAGGCAGAGGCAGCCAATGATGATGTTTATGCACAAGTGTCTCTTGTTCCTGAGAATGAGGTTGGTGTTGTTCTAATCTTCTATTTCACTCGGTAATAACTTTAAGAAAGAGTTGCAATTTTACACTTTTGAATGACATAAATGTTTGTCAATGGAACCTCTAAAAGGAAATATTTTTACTTAACCTAGTAATTATTCCCAATCTATTTAAGGCATAAGCTTCGAAGATTCATTTTATTATGATTTGAAAGTTTTACTACCAAATGGGAAATAAAGCACTTGCTTACATGATTCTTTTTTATCTCCTTTCTTTATGTCTTGTTATGTGGACATCTGAAATTGATACAATGAAGTTGATTTTGTTTTGATCATTGTTGTGTTTAGCAAATTGGGCAGGAGTTGAAGGAAAGGAAAATTGAGGGGGATGGTGAAGAGGAGGATATGAAAGCAGCTGTGAAGTCAAGAACACCCCACATGTTCTGCAAAACCCTTACTGCTTCTGATACTAGCACTCATGGAGGTTTTTCCGTCCCTCGTCGGGCTGCTGAGGACTGCTTCCCTCCCTTGGTAATTATCACAGTGCATTTTTCTTTCACCTGGCATGTACTGAAGTAATCCATTTGATAACTTTCATTTATCTTCTTCTGCGAGTGCCTTTATTATTGGGAACTAGTTGATTAGGTTAATTTGGCTAAATTGTACAATGAATTAAGTAGATTTTACTGTAGGATTATTCTCAGCAGAGGCCTTCACAAGAGCTTGTAGCAAAGGATCTCCATGGCTTTGAGTGGAGGTTTCGTCATATCTACCGCGGTATGCATTAGAAACTTGCATTATGTCTTTATGCTTTGATAGTTGATGCCATCTCTCAGATCATGAATAAGCATGTGCTGATTAGGATTTTATTGTATCTCATGCTCCCTAATTTGATGTCTTGAGTCTGCATTTTCCTTTTTGGTTTTACCAGGGCAACCGCGGAGGCATTTGCTCACTACTGGATGGAGTGCATTTGTAAACAAGAAGAAACTTGTCTCTGGAGATGCTGTGCTCTTTCTTAGGTATGGAGTCCTGTTTGAAGGTGAAATTATTAACTTTGTTTTTTTTTTTTTGGCGATTCTTATTTTGCGCCATGTGTTAGGGGTGCGGATGGAGAATTGAGACTGGGAATTCGAAGAGCTGCACAAGTTAAATGTGGGGCTACTTTACCAGCTCAATGTAGTCAGCAGTTGAATCACAGCACTCTCACAGATGTAGTTAATGCTATATCTATGAGAAGCGTTTTCAACATTTACTACAACCCAAGGTATCTTTTCATCTAAGGTCTTGTGTAAATGCAGCAACAACACCATCAATTTTTTGGATCCTAGTATGCAAAACTGTCAGATTGGACATGCAGAAAAATTATAAGAATATATTGCTTGAGAAATTAAATAGGGTGCTTGCAGTTCATCATAATCATTCTAGATTAGGGGGCTTAGGCCTCTCGTAAAGCTTGGTCTGAATTCTAGAGTCTATAACCTCTATGTTACATATGACCACAACACGGTCCAATTGTTGTTCCCTTTTTGATATACGATATTCTTTCTAATTGGTGCTACTTTTTATAATCACTTGGTCACTTCTACTTATCTGTCAAAACCCACAATCCAAAGGAGTAATTATACAGCGCGCAACAGTTTTTCCATGTAGGATATCCTACAGAATGACAACCTAATAGTGGATGGACATGTATGTATAAGTGGGTCTACATGTACACATGGGTGGGTTCCAAAAATTTATAACTACCTTGCAGTTTAGTTTTTTTTTTTTTAAAAAAATAATAATTACATTTGCATATATATGTAACTGCTATTGGGTTGCCATTTTATGTCAAATGCTAACATAGAATAACCGCTTTATTATAAGACTTACTAGGCCTCATTATTTCCATTTATTTATTTTAGTCCTTAAAATATTCATGGGCAATTTGTAGGGCCAGCTTGTCGGAGTTTATAATACCTTTTCATAAATTCTTGAAGAGCCTTGATCATTCTTTTTCTATTGGAATGAGGTTCAAAATGCGTTTTGAAACAGAAGATGCAGCAGAAAGAAGGTTTGACATGCTTTGCTTGTAACATTTCAACTTGACTACTTTTTCAAAATGCTGACTAGAGTCTCTTTGGCAGATACGTGGGAATGATAACTGGAATCAGTGACCTAGATCCTGCTAGATGGCCTGGTTCAAAGTGGAGATGCCTTCGGGTATGTATTTTTTACAGCAATTTTATCTGTAAAATATGCATTTGTTCACATATTCTGGCAGAGACTTTCTCATAATTCGTATGTACTGGAAATAAGACTTGTGCCTTGAGACTTAGCAGTAAGGGTGTTCTTGGACTTGAGAAAATAGGTCTTCATGTCTACATTCTAAGTATGCATTGCTACCCTTGCTTCTATGCCTTCTACGTGTTTTGTTTTGTTATATAGGAACCAACTATTTTGTTATATCATTGTAATTCAGTTGCAGTCCTTTCTGGTGATACTAAGCATGCAAAATTCCTCGCCATTACTAAATTTATAGCATAACGGCAAGGATTTTCCCTTGCTTTTGATCAAAGAAAGTTTATTTTGTTCTTCAATGATTTGTTGGCCTTGTTGGTTTGTGGCTCATTTTTGCAGGTAAGGTGGGATGATATGGAGACTAGCAGGCACAGTAGGGTTTCTCCTTGGGAAATTGAGCCATCTGGTCCTGTTTCCAGTTGCAGTACTTTTATGGCACCTGGTCTGAAGAGAAGCAGGTCCGGATTGCCTTCATCAAAACATGAATTTCCAGTTCCTGGTATGTTCTGCATTCTCAAGAAACTCTATGGTCATAACTAATTCTCTCCATGGTCCAAACAATGTTTTTGACTTGTCTTTAATGTTTTCCTAACAGATGGGATTGGTGTATCAGACTTTGGGGAATCTTCAAGGTTCCAGAAGGTCTTGCAAGGTCAAGAAATTTTGAGTTTTAACACTCCTTATGATGGTGTTGATCAGAATCGGCATCTGTCTGAGACAAGGAGGTGTGTCCCTAGCTCACTTGGTTCTGGGATTGCTACAAGAAGAAATGGTGCCGAAGGACCAGTTGCGAGCTCTGATGTTTCCCATAAAGGCATAGGCTGTAGTGAATCTTTTAGATTGCACAAGGTCTTGCAAGGTCAAGAAATAATTCCAAGATCACCATTTAGAAGATCCCCAACTTCTAATGATGTCTCTGAAAATGGTTGCTTTGGAATATCTGATGGTGTTCAAATGACAAGCTCAAGAAATGGATGGTCTGCCATGATGCAGGGTTATAATACTCATATGCGCCCACCCACACAGGTGTCTTCCCCTTCATCAGTGTTAATGTTCCAGCAAGCATGCAACCCAATTTCAAACCCAAGTCCTGCTTACAATTTAAGTGATCACGAGGAGCAAGGCATTGGCATTCAAAGTTGGTTTCGTAATTCTGAAACATGTGATGGAAAGCGCATGTCCTCACATTCTGAGCATATTTGCAGAAGGGATGATCAGTGGGGCATCAGTTCGTTTGGTGTATCTCGTGACCATATTCAACATGGCATAGCTCAATCAACATTTAGGGGTGGTCATGATATAGTGACTTCATGTAAAAGCAGCTGCAGACTATTTGGTTTCCAGTTGACTGAGGATAGGCATGTTGCTAATAAGGATGATGATGTCTCCATTCCTGCAACATCTCTGAAGCCTGGGTCTTCCTTTCTGCCTCATGTTGGTGAGCAGTTCCATCTGAAGCCTCCAGCAATAACCAATGCTGTTGGTAGCAATTGTACTAAAGTAAGCCCCTATACTGAAAGTGATAAGCTTTTTGATATTTCTTTGTGCTGCACAAGTATTGGATAGGAACTGTGCAGGAGTGCTGTAGGCATGACAATTGATTTTTCTATATGTAATAGGTGCATCGATATGATTAGCGAATTGGATCATTCATTAGGATTTTGAAGGCAGTTTCGTGAATGTAAGGTAGTTTATTAGGTTCGAGATGATAATTAGAAGTAGGCACCTGCGCCCAACAATTCACTTGCAATTTTCAATGCTGGCCTATTTGTGTAGCATTTTGCATATGAACCTTGAACTTGAAATCTTCGTTCACAACTCTTTGCTGTGTGATTGACATAGCTTGTTTTATTGTATTTCACTGAAAACCCTGTAATCCATTTTTTAATGGTATTTAATCATTTGTTTTTGAGTCTAGCTCAGAATGAGCATATATTTCTAGTTCTCATTGATTTTATATCACTGAAGTCGTTGATGTTTGTTTTGCAGGGGATTCTGCAACAGCATCCTGAAAATTATCATATATACTAACAAGCTAGTGGTCGCACCTGAGGCTGCAGAAGAGAATGCCTACGGTTGCGTGGATAATACACATTTTGCTACTTGTGATGAAAGAAAAAATGTAATTAATCTCTTAAGTTAACCCTCTAACTCGCCTGGCTATGCCAAAAAGCTTTTTGTACTTGGGTTCACAGTGACGGATACTTGCTCAACATGGAATTGTCATATTTTGTTAGTGGAATTGATGATATATTGTCTGGTGCTAGCCCGCCAATGCTGAAATATATAAATTATTAAATATAATATTGATAATATGTTAATACTGTGTTCCTTTGTACAGGGTATTCTTTTTTACAATATTATTTATGAAAAAGATCAATATTAGGGTGATGAATGTTTGTATGGTGTTTTACCGTCTGTGTAAAGCTGCATGTAAGAGCCAATTTGAGCATAGGGTTATCACATCAAATGCATGCAGCCAGTGGTACGTCTTGAAAAGAAAATTTTTTATGTGAACATGCAGATAAATTATACAATACATTACGAGTTCTAAATTCTTAAATTTAAAAAGATGAAATTCATATATTTGTTGATCGTGAATGCTTACACATTGCAAACGCATAACAATTTGCTCATCATATAAAGGTTTACTGATTTTCTATTAGTAAAATATATTTTTCATTAAAAAATTTTAAATATTTAAACTTATAAAAAATTAATTTAAATGAATATATAAGGCTAATTGAAAATTTTTAAAAAAAAGGTCATACTAATATGTTATATTTATTATTAAAATTATAATTCTCTCATATTTTACATAAACCTTAACGGATGCATGTTTACCCATTAAAACGGTTTACGTACTCTTCATATAAATTTAAAAATGTTATTCTTCAAATGCTCAATTGATAAAGGAAAGAGTTTTCATCATTCCGATTAATTATTAAACAAAGTAAATAATATCAAATATATTTAATTCTCTAAAAACCCTGATTATTTCAGAAGTCAGATCATTAAGTGATAATGGAAGAAAAAAGACATCAACATCAAAATATGAAAGCTTGGACTTGGATGGTTGTTACGCGTAGGTGGCTAACATGAAAGCCTTTTACTTTCTTGACTTTCTCCTCTTGCCCAGTTTTCATGGACGGGACTCCTCCTGGGCCCTGCTTTGCTCTTGGAATTTTACTTTTCCCAAAAGCTGCTCTTCTTCACTCTTTTTCCTTTGGTTAAACTATCGAGTGGATTGTTAAGGTAAACTAATTATTTTTCCTATTTATAATATTCTATCTTTCTATTTTCTTTTATTCGGTTTATTTTATGCAATATTTCTCCCTAACCCATTAATATATTTTACCTTGATTGTTATTTAAAAAAAAAAAAAACCATTAGTTCTAAGGCAAAACCAGAACAGAGGTCATTAATAAGTTCAAACTGAACCACACAGTAAACATCTAGTAAAAAAGGATAGCATATAAATATAAGTACATTCTTCTTATTTTTAATTATTTTAAATGCATAAATTTTAACAAATTTGTTTAAATTAAAAATTTTTAATAAAAATGACTTTAAAAAAATAGGTTGAGAAATTGTAGATACATTTGGTTTACAAGAGTCTGGTATTTCCTATACGTGTGTGTCAGAGTTCTTTCTTAAATTATGATAGATTAATTTTATATTTATTTATTTGTTTAAAAAATAATCTTATATTTATTTGAAAGGAGCAATTTTATTCAAAATATATTTAATAATTTCTTGAGATGAATTTAATTTGTCATTTAGTGGCCATTACACATAATTGATTCCGTTGCATGTCATTTGAGGTCAAAGCTGGCGAACCCAGTTGCTGAAACTTGATTTATTTTGAGTTTTGACTAACCATTTTCACGCTGAAACCAGGGATCCCTGTTAATATTCTCTGGGGTGTTCTTTTACATTTCGCTCTCCACCAAAAAGAAGTAGCACCAACCTACCAGGAGACTTGGACTAACGAAAACTTCTGGAACCCTCCTCTCTCTACTACGTAATTTTATTTGTTTCTCCTAGGCTTGTGCCTATAGATTCCACTGGCATTTCGGTTCAAATTTGTAAACTTCTCTCCTATTCTGCGAGAACACAGAGAGAGAGAGAGAGAGAGACAGAGACAGAGATGGCGGAACAGGTAGAAGAACGAACTCTCCAAACAACACCAACATGGGCTGTGGCCACTGTTTGCTTTATTTTGATATTGTTATCTATCATAATTGAGCATTTGCTTCATCTTTTGGCTAAGGTATATATATACACGCAAACGATGTGAGAATAATTTTCCATTAAAAATGCTTCTTTCTTTTTTGGCATATATCCTTTTTCCAACTTTAATTTTTTGTGGGTTTGCAGTATTTCAACAAGAGAAGGAGGAAGGCACTCATACAGGCTCTTGACAAGATCAAATCAGGTGAAATTTCCAACTAGTTAATTAATAAAGATTCTTCTTATATTCCGTTGTAATGATTGTTATAATAATTCATGGCTAAACTAGCTAGCTCCCTCTTTCGATCCTCTTTGTAGAATTGATGCTTTTAGGTTTCATGTCCTTGTTGCTAACTGTGAGCGAAAAGCCTATAGCAAATATCTGCATCCCCAAGAGTGTAGGCGAAACTTTTCTTCCCTGTGGTAGTATGACTTCCGGTGAGAGCGAGGAAGAAGCCAAATGTGCTGAGCAGGTAAGATTTTGTCTTGAACATCGAAAATAACATCTCCGTTTGTAGACTTATAAATCTGCTCTAATTTGGCTGGGTTTTTAGTTAATGAATTCAATCACTCGAGACTAATGTGTTTTTGATCAATGGATTATTGAACAGGGAAAGCTCTCTCTGTTGTCCAGGTCGGGTGTGAGGGAACTCCAGTTCCTCATCTTTGTGTTGGCTTCTTTCCATTCCTTTTCATGCATACTCATTTTTGGGTTAGGAATGGCCAAGGTAACTTTCTTAAGCCCAGTTTTGGCAGTGGGGTTTGGCTTCGGTTCATATAATAATATAAGAACACGTAACATCTCATTAGGTCAAGTCTGAGAGTTGCGTTTGCGTGTTTCTTTTCCTTGCATGTGTGAAATTTCGATACTTTTCTTTTTCTTCGACATGTTATTGACTTCTAAAAAGATTACATGAATCTTCAAGCCAAGAGCTGGAGAAGGTTCACTGGAAATAACCCCTCACCTCTAATGTGAATCTCAACAAAGTTTTCCTTTTAATTAGAGATTTTTCAAAATGGGAAAGTAGGACTCTTGGACATGAGTTTGATAATAATAGTGTTTTTTTTACTGTGCACTTTCTCAGATGAGGAGATGGGAGAATTGGGAGGCTGAAACAAGAACCCTTGAATACCAATTTTCAAAGGGTAAGCTTCATAGTAGCAAACTAAAATTTGGTTTGTGTTTTTTCATTTGAAGGTTTAATGGAAGAGTCTCATGATAATGAGAAAACTATCTAATTAATTAATAAAATTAATAATTTAATTATTAGTTTAAACTTTTATGTAATATGTTACGCACAAATCAATGAAATTAACCAATTTAAAGTTGTTTACAAAGCAGATTCTGAAATCGAATCACATTAATTATTTTCTCATATCCTTTTATATTGTTCTTAATTTTAACAGGATTCATTAAAAAAAGAAAAAAAGAAAAGGAATACATGGCCTATAACCTATTCCTATAAGCAATCATAAACTCATAATAAAGACGTACTTTTTATTCCTTGGCTTGTTTTAAGTCATAAAGTCTTATTTTGCTGTGATCTTGTCTTCTAATGCTGAGCATGTTCAGATCCAAGAAGGTTCCAGCTCACCCATCAAACATCATTTGGCAAGAGGCATCTCAGATATTGGACTGAACACAGCCTTCTTCGATGGCCGGTTAGTCTTTTTTCTGTTAACCGAAAAAAAAAAAAGAAGAAGAATTATCATACCATGCTTAAATTTCTGTATCTGATTTAATGGTATAAATTTCGCAGACATGTTTTCTGAGGCAGTTTTATGGATCTGTCTCAAAAGTGGATTATCTCACTCTCAGACATGGGTTCATTACGGTAAAACCATGAAGGACAGTTATTTCATTTAAATTATAGGATTATGTAGAAAAATTCTTGCCAAGGATACAGTCTATTATGGATCTTAGATGGCAATCCACTTATTTGTAACTTAAGTTTATAATAGATCGAGTCTAAATAATAATAATCTGACTAGGTATGCCTTATTTTTAACATTTCTTATAACATGATCTGGCAGGCACATTTCGAACAAGGTACCAACTTTGATTTCCAGAAATACATAAAAAGAGCTTTGGAAAAAGACTTTGGGGTGGTGGTGGGGATAAGGTATATATCTCTATACTTTAAAGATATCTATACAGATAATCACAATTTTTGTTCAATGTCAAATCCATGATATAATTCTGTTTTTGCAGTTTCTGGATTTGGATACTCTCTGTTTTTTACATATTCTTCAATGCGCGTAGTAAGAGCAAACCTACTTCATTATATATTCCTGGCGCATAAATTATATATTAAAAGTTCTTAATGCTAAGTCAACTTCTGTTCTTCATTTCTGCAGAATTTCATAGTTATTTATGGCTTCCATTCATACCTTTAGTGGTAAGAAATGAAACCTATCAATCAATAATGATTTATAAAGGAAGTGCATGAAAAAGACAGAGAGTTAAAGTTTTGTTTTTGCAGTTGTTACTGTTGGTGGGTACAAAACTGCAAGGCATCATAACTTCAATGTGCTTAGATAGCCATGACAAATCTCATGTTGTTAGGGGAACTTTGCTGGTTAAGCCTAGTGATCATTTTTTCTGGTTTAGCAGCCCCAAATTGCTCCTCTACCTCATACACTTCATACTGTTTCAGGTGATTATTCCTTGTGTTCTATTATAGTTTGCATTCTTTTTTTACCCTGCTATATGGCTGTATTCTGAAGGTATATGTATGTTTTTGGCTTTTGGGCTCTTGCAGAACTCCTTTCAACTGGCATTCTTCACCTGGACTTGGGTAATTAAGAATCTCATTATGGGCTTTGTTTTTCTTGTTTTCTTGGGTATATGCTGGTGGAAAAGAAAAATGTACTACTGATTTTGCTTATAAACATGTACAGTTCAAATTCGGTCTAAGATCATGCTTCCACCGAGAAACAGAGGATATTGTCATAAGGCTTGCCATGGGAGTGTTGGTACACTTCCTTTGTGGCTATGTAATACTTCCTCTATATGCTCTGGTCACACAGGTACTCATTGTTTATGTGCAATTTAACTCCATTCTTTATCATTTTGAAGAACCTGATTGATCTTGTGTCGCACAGATGGGCACTTCGATGAGGAAAAGTGTTTTCCCAGATGATGTGGTAATCGGTCTTAAGAGATGGCGAGCCAGGGCCAGGAAAAACCTGAAAGCATCCTACTCAACTGGTCCTCCATCGCTTGATGCTTCCCTTCGATCCCTTGACAGTTCACCGTCATTCAGCCTCGATGCCTCGTTCACTGTAGACTTAGGTAGCTCCTCGGACTCTGAACATGTTGCCATTGAAGTGATGAATGAAGGGGAAGAAAAAGAAGAAGAAAAAGGCAAGGAGAAACAACCCGAGGAGAGTCAAAGAAATGATTCTTTTGATGGGTTTGATTCCAATTTGACCAGTGCAACATTAGTTTTAGAAAAGCAGAGCAATTCTTGAGTTCTAGCACTTTTATTGTATAGAAATGGAAAATATAAAGTATTTGTTATCCGCAGTGATTTTGTCATTCATAATTATTTTGTTTGTTTCTATGATAGTGAAATTTTCTACACTGTTATAAAATAAAATCATCATTTTATCTTTTTCTATTCTCTTTTTCTCTCATCTTTATAATAAATTTAATTAATAATTATTTATCAATAAAATTATTTTATTTTATTTTATTTTATTTAATAATATAGTTATTAAGTGTATTTATTATTATCTATTATTATTATTGAATAAAATATATAAAATTATTTTATTTGATTATGAATAACTTAGATATTTTAATAAAATATTATTTTAAATGTTGTTAAAATAATATTATTTTAATAAAATAATTATTAATTAATTTGATTATAAAAATGAGAAAGAGAAGAAGAATAGAATTGTAATTTTATTTTAAGATAAAGGATTAAAAATAATTTTATTTTATTTAATATAAAAATTTATTATTATATATTAAAATGATTTTTTAAAAATAAAATTAAAATTAAATATTTTTATTATAATCAAAATCAAAGTTAAAAGATGAAAATAAAGTAATAACAGTGGGCGCAACATTTGAGGTTACAAGATGGATCTAGCCCAAAAGAGTTACAAAAGAGGGTTGAGGTGGCTTCTAATGCTTGGAAATGCTGGCTGTTGCCTGGCTGGATTTCTAGTCCTCCAAGTTGTTGAAGTGCTCTCTGACAAGAGAATATGTTGTAATTTGCCCTTCACGAATGAATTCATTTTTGTTAAATAAAAAAAGGGTTGAGTCATATAGTTTAGAGGCCAGACCGCTTGGTTGCCATTTCGTTTAAGAAAGGAAAAACTTTCCATCAGTTGAGTGGGGAAACAAAGAACATCGCTGAGGACTCCCTGAATTTCCAACGGCACTGCAGTACCTTGAAGCCCCTGTATGATTGAAAGCGATTCTCCTTCTCAAATGACCCTGTGTAGCCCTTTCCTTGCTCTTCATGACGCAGCCCTGAAATTAGCTGTGTCCATAGCATCGTTGATTGTCCCCTCAGCATAGAAGACCTAATCAATTTCATCGGTTCTTGGACATTTGAACAGATTCTATCTCTCCACAGAAAACACATTCTCTTGGCAAGAGGGGTAGGCGTCTATTAATCAGGTCACCGGTTGGCAATTGTTCCTGCCAAAAAGTCCATAGAAACATAGAGTTTTTATTGAGTGAATTTGAAAGAGTATACATGTTATTGTCTTTGTACGGTAGGAGCCTCACATTGATTTTCTCCTCCTTATTCTCCCATTTATTGACTTCTTATCCCTGCTTCTATTAAAAATTTAACCAGTTATTTTCATGGAAGTACTAGTTCGTGTTTGATGTGACGAAGAACTTTTACACGAGAGAATTTTCGTTGGTGGTAATGGCGTGTGCTTCCCTGACTTGTGTTCAAGAGGAAGAATTTTCTTTTTGCTACATTGAGGAGGTTTTCATTTTTTTTTTTTTTTTGGTTCTCTTGTCATTTGGCCTCAGGTAGTTTGTGTCATCAAGAATATTGCACCAATTCAATAGTTGAATGCCAAATGCCTTTAGTGTTTAAAGGCCTATTGTGTTCAATCGCATGTTTGGCATCTTGGACGAGGTATACGTACACGTCCCCTAACTCACTGAGAGTGTTTCTGGCAGCCATGACCTCCAAAAGGTAAATAGTTTCTCATCAATTGCACTCTCAAGATTAAGAAAATCCAAAGAGAATTTGGTAGTTTAAGTTAACATAAGAAAAATATAATGTTTCTTTCAAACTTGTTAAGGAAGGAAATCTGTTTGCCATTGCACAACCAGATTCTTGAATCTCAAAAACAGAATTCTATTAGTGTTCATATCTCCTAAGGTGGTTTTAGTTAACCACATTGAGCAGTGTTATTACTTCCTTGGTTATGTTCCCCTCACTCATCAATGAAAATGTTTGCCTTTGGAGTGAAGAGGGAAAAACAAAACAGCACAAGTTCTTGTGGTACCAAGAATTGCTAGTAGTTCAGTGGCTTTGGGTGTTTAATGTTCCTTGAAGGAGCAGAAGCATGAAAATTATTAGTTTAGAACATTAAATTCAAAAATTTTCTTTTAGGGTTTCATGCATTATGTAAGATTCATTATTTACCTAATTGATTTCAATATTCAACAACATATTAAAACACTTTTAATATGTTTTTGGATCTACATTTGCCATTTAAGATTTTAGAATTAACAGATTAATTCATTAGAACCATTGATTAATACAAGAACATGTGCACTAACCTTTTGATGCACTGTTGATGTGTTTGGTACCTTTGGGAAGCACCTAGGACACCAGATGTTGTCCCTCTAGCTTGTCCACACCAAGATCACCAATTACAGCCCCTTGGACAGCTTCTCAAGCCTTTCCAATCAATTAGAAATTGAGGTATTGCCTTTTAGAGAGGTTGCAGATGTATATTGGACACTAGAAACGATTTTAAACAATTTAATTCAAGAGAATGTTGGCAATTCTCTTTGAATTAATGAGAGATGAAGAAGAAGAGAGGAAGAAGACAACAAGGGTGGCGGCACCTCTTTGAGAAAATTAGATTGCTTATTTTGTTCTTTCATTCTTTCACTTATATAGCTAGGTCACCACTTAAAACCCTTGCCACATGTCATCTTCTGATTGGCTCAGAATTTTAATTGACCCAATCATATTATGCCAAGTGTCAAAACTAGAATTAATCTTGACTTTGATCATCTTACATGATTAGAAGACAAATAACAAGTTTATGTGTAGTGCCATGTGTCACCATCTCATGGTGCCACATGTCACCCTGTGAAATGACCAAATTACCCTTGTGTCTTAATTTTGAGTTCTCAACCCAAAATAATTATTTCTCTTCTTCTAATCAATTTATATCAAATATAAATTAATTAATTAATCTCTATTAATTAATTTCTCATAATTAAATTCATATTTAAACACTTTAAATATAAATTTAACTTATACTATACATTCAATAACTTAGATTTGGTTTCAAGCCATGCTAGGGACTTTGCAATCTTATTGCAAACCAAACCTATTTAATTAATCAATTAAACTCTTTAACTAATTAATTAAATCACATTTAACTTGGTGATTACTTGTGTATGAATGTGACTCACTAGGCTCATCACTAATTAGCAATGAGATATGATATCAACTCTTAATATCATCAGAACTCTTTCTTATCATAAATGATTTTTCTAAATCATTTTAGCCAGCTCATAGACTATGGTTAACACCTAGCATAGCATGCCACAGCCACCCAATCAGTAATAAAGTTTACCTTAAATGAATCTATAATCATATGTTACCATGCACTAGAATCTCTCAGTTACAAAATCCCAATTCAAGTTGGAGTCAGGGTTTATGTCAAACCCCATTTGCTATGAATATTATGTTCTCTTTTAATTCCAGTTTTTTATTAAAAAGATTTTCTCATCAGAAACTCTTTTCTGATTAAATCTATATGTCTTGGCCAGGAACTTGAAACATCAAGAACAATTAAATGAACATAGGATTTTATCCCTATTTACTTAGGGTAACAGATTCCATCTTGATCAACACCTATATCCATATATAACTGGTAGGAGCCAACAAATGCCCATATACCCATACACAATACAAGTATGAAAGCAGTATCAAACTCAAACCACCTATATACAAGATAACTGTGCTATCTCAGGTCTAAAGATTATATGCATTGATATGATTTATAACAATGCATTGACAAGAGTAAACTCCATGTGCTTGTCATAAATGTCACTGGTTCGGCCTACTTATCATGCATAAGTGCTTATCATGTTTGTTATATGGCATGAGACTCACCATTCCTTCTTATTTACATCTCATATAAATAATTTGGGAACAAATATGATTACAATCTTTCTGGATAAGTCATGTCCTTATTGTGAAGTACCCTCGATTGTGAACCAATTTATGATACTTTGTGCTAGAAATACTGTCACTCATATTCTTAACAACTTAAGAATAGAATTTCTAATAAAATATCAATGGACCTTTTCTATTACACATAAATATATTATGTAAACGGAAAAGTAAAAATGTCTTTTATTAATAAAATATGTACAAGATACATACTAAATGATATGCTCTAGGGCATACTACTAACAATCTCCCACTAGTACTGGAGCCATTCAATACAATATCTTAGACCCATCTTCTCAAGATGACAGTCTAACTAAGCTTGTGACATAGGCTTAGTGAATGGATCAGTTGAATTTTCAGCTGATGCTATTTTCTACATGGCTACATCGCCTCGCCCAACTATCTCTCTGATAATGTGGTAGCTCCTTTCTATGTGTTTGGATTTCTGGTGAGACCGGAGTTCCTTAGCCTGTATGACTGCTCCATTGTTGTCACAGTAGAGTGGAACTGCTGACTCAATAGAAAGAACTACTGCAAGTTATGTCACGAACTTCTTTATCTAAAAAGCTTCCTTTGCAGCATCTGATGCAGCAATATACTCAGCCTCTGTAGTAAAATCTATAGTCGTACTCTGTTTGGAACTTTTCCAACTGATTGCACCTCCATTATAAATGAACACGTACCCAGATGTAGACTTTCTATCATCGACATCTTATTGGAAATCAGAATCAGTATAACCATCCAATTGCAAGTCACCACCTCCATATATCAAGAATAAATCCTTAGTTCCAAGTACTTAAGGATAGTCTTGACAATATTCTTGACAGCTATCCAGTGTTCCAAACCTGGATTAGATTGATACCTATTAGTCAAACTAACAGCATATGCTATATCCGGCCTAGTACACAATATTGCATACATCAAACTTTCAATAGCCGAAGCAAATGGAATCCTGGCCATTTTATCTATTTCTTCAGGTGTCTTTGGAGACATCTCTTTAGAAATGTGGATACCATGTCTCACTGGTAACAATCCTCTCTTGAAATCAAGCATGTTAAACCTCTTTAACACTTTTTTCAAATATAGATTTTGAGATAAACCAATTATTCTTTTCGCTTTATCTCTATAGATGCGAATCCTAAGAATATAGGTTACCTCCCCTAAGTCTTTCATGGAGAATGTATTTGACAACTATACTTTTACAACTGTTAACATACCTGTGTCATTACCCATCAATAAAATGTCATCCACATATAAGACAAGGAATGTGATAGCACTATCACTAACCTTCTTCTATACACATGGCTCATCCTCATTTTTGATAAAACCAAATGACTTAATAGCTTCATCAAAACAAATGTTCCAACTCCTCGAAGCTTGTTTCAACCCATAAATGGATCGCTTTAGCTTGCATACTTTGAAACCATCTTGGGATTCAAAACTCCTAGGCTGTTCCATGAAAATGTTTTCTTCAATGTATCCATTGAAAAAAGCTGTTTTGACATCCATCTGCCAAATCTCATAATTATAGTATGCAGTTATTGCTAATAGAATTCTAATTGATTTAAGTATGGCAACAGGCGAGAAAGTCTCCTCATAGTCGATTTCTTGCCTTTGGCGAAACCTTTTCCCTACTAGCCTTGCTTTATAGGTCTCTACCTTTCCATTAGAATCAATTTTCTTCTTGAAAACCCATTTATTCCTTATAGGTACAATACCTTCAGGTGGGTCAACAAGATCCCAAACTTGATTCTTATACATAAAATCAATTTTGGATTTCATAGCATCAATCCATTTTGAAGAGTCTATATCTGATATAGCTTCTTCATAGGTAAGTAGATCATCTCCATGATCTACTTTTTCATGAGTAGAAAACTCTTGTTCTTCTTGTTGTCCCAAAATAGTCTAAGAGGGGGTTAATTGGACTTTACAATTTTTCAGCCCTTGCTTATAGCCTAATAAAAAATTGTGGTTTTGTTCAACTAGGTGCTCCTTTATATATAGTGAAAGTGATATGTGTTTCAATAATGTGTCTCTAAATTGCAATTCAAGCTTCAATCAATATTTATAGTAATTTTTAACATAGCATGTATCACAAAATATTCAACTAATTTCTCAACCTATTCAATATATCCTCAACTATATCAACTCAGTCTATTCAATCAACATTCAATATCATACATAGAAATTAAATTTCATAAAAGTAAAGATATTAAGGTTAGAGAGATCAAACACAATGATTTTTATAGTGGTTCGACTTAACTAGCCTACATCCACTCTCTCAAAAAACCCTCTTTGAGTCTTCTCTCCACTATTTGCTCTTTTAAAGGCAAGAGATCAAAATCCCTTTACAACTTTTTCAACACCAAGCTTTTACCAAGGTAGCTTGAACCCTTGACAAGTGCTATCTCAAGCACTCACACTCTCAAGCTTCAATAGGTGCTTATACAACCTCTCTTAAATGCAATTTAATGTTTTAACACTTATTTTCACTCAATACAAATCAAACTATAAAGAAGAGATGAGTTGATTTGCCAATGGTAGCTGAAATACTTTAAAGCTCTTAAATGAAAGTAATAAATGAAAAATCAAGATTGGAGTGCAAATGTAAGCTTTTATCAAGTGTAAAATGAAGTAAAGAAGGTGTATTTATAGTCCCAAATCATTTTAAATTGTTTGAAACCTTTTTGGAATGTTATACACTCTATTCTAGGCAAAATAGCCATTATTTTATCTTTTTGTGCGAAGTTAAGCAACTCTGATCATTTAGCAAACTAATGAAATTTTGGAGACAGTAGTAAACTAATTAGCAAACTAATATTTTAACAAACTAATTTACCAGATGCCTATTTCAACTTGTAATCTTTAAAAATCTAATTCAGACCTTAAGAAAAATACATATTCCAATGGCAATATCCAAGGTCATGATGAGAGAAAATAATAAAAATAAAAATTTAATTTTGAGCTCCATTTGACTAAACTTTCATCTATTCTTTTTACACAAGTTCTAGGACTCAATTCCTAACTCTATGACTTTCATACCTTTACTTTGAGTTTTAGCTTTCATAATCTTGTTCTTTCTCAACTTTGACTCATCTTGAGATGCCTTTGAGTGTTCTTCTTCCTTAGATGCAACTTCAAAGATTCTTCATGAATAAAAGAAAGAATCTACACATCACTTAAAATTAAGTTAGATAGATTCTATTTGAGTTTTGTTATCATCAAAATCAATGCTCATTTTGAGCTACACGGGGTCAATAATCTCCCCCTTTTTGATGATGACAAAACTCAATTGAATCATCAATTAAGAATAAATAAAAGTGTGCGTAAGTTTATGTATATCCAAGCAAGTTAGTATGCGGAAAATACTCCCCCTACATATATGCACACAAGTTCAAAAAAAAAAAAGTATTATCAACTATACAAAACTCCCCCTGAATTTATGCTATAAAGCATGTTCATAAGATATTCACAATTTCAATATGCAAAATGTTAAACTTAATAGTTTGCACATAAACATACTTCCATTTTTAAAGTATAAGCACACATCCATTCTCCCAAAACAAAAGCACACATCCATTCCATTTCAAAATATAAGCACACATCCATTTTTCCAAAACAAAAGCACACATCCATTCCATTCTCTCCCTTTTTGTCATCATCCAAAAAGGAAACAAGAGATATTAATCCAAAAAGAATCAAGTTAGCACAAACTGAAAATCAGTAAAGTAAACAGTAGCAAACTGAAAGAGCATTCAACAACAGTAGTAAACATACTAATAAACTAAAAATGCAGATAGTAAACTAAAAATGCAGATTATTTTCTAATCATTAAGTCTTTTACTCCTTCGAATAGCTTTGGAAGGCACCATCTTCTTCTTGGAGGGTTTAGCAGCAGGTGGCTGAGAAACTTTGTCAGCCAAAGGCTCATGCTTCTGTGGCTCATCCTCATCAAATGGGGTTTAAAGGGCAGAAGCCAGAGTCTGGTATGGATTGGACACTGTAGACTTAACTCTTTTTCTGCTTTTCTTGGCCTAAGGTGCTTCAGTTGTAGAAGGTTTAGGTGGAGCACTCTCCTACTGATCCTTTAGAGAGTCTTCCTTCTTTTGTGTATACTCAACTGCAGGTTCTACAATTGGCTCAGCTACAGGTTCTACAACCTGTTCACTATCATGCTCAACTACAGGTTCAACTGCAGGTTCTACAACCTGTTCACTCTCATGTTCTACAGCAACAGTAGACTCACCAAGCCTAATACCTTCACACTCAACATTACCAAGATAAAAAACATGAGTATCATGAGTAGAGGGGTCACCTGCAGGTACATCAGTCTCAACTTTGGTTGCGAAACCAGTTTCCTGTCCCTGCTTAAGATCTGTAATCTGTTTCTTTAACTCCTCATTTTGAGTAAGCAAATGACTTACTTTGTAATCAATAATATCCATAAATTTTCTCAGAAGTTTAATAGACTGATTGATTGAACTGAATTTCTCATTAATGAAAACTCTTAGCCCTTGAAGCTCACTCATAATCTCATTTTGAGAATCTGAACCAACTTTAGCTGTAGAAAATCCACCTTTTTCAAAATTTTTCTTTCTTCCATCAGTATCAGAATGAATTTCTCTAAGCACAATTAAATCTTCCCTAGAACTCTCCTTAGAGACATTTATATCCAACTCTCTAAACAAGGCAGTTAAGAGATGTGCATAAGGTAATTTACTAATCCCATAAGCCTTACACATATTCTTGAAATTAGATATGCCAAATTCATTCTTACTCTGTTAACAATATGCCACATGACACACATATCCAAGTAACTCAAATATCCATAGCTGCCAGATTTAGGACAAAATATATAATTCACCATATTGTGAATAATCTTAATGTGCTGAAAAGCTTTTGTGCTAGTGGATTTTTCACTAGTGGCAGTGTTGGCAGGAAAAACTTCACTTTCAAATTCAGCCAAGTTAAAACCTGAAACTCTAGCAACATCTCTATGAGCAGAGATTCTATTTCCATCATTCGGCAATTTTAAGGCTTTAGCAATCAATTCAATAGAAATGTCATATGCTCTGTCATTCAAAGAAACCTCAAATCTGTCTTCTTCATCAACTACTTTTAAAGTTCTATAGAATTCTTGAACTAGTCTAGGGTAGTAAACATCAGTGCATTCACAAACATTCATCCATTCTTGAAATTCAAAGAGTTCCTTAAATTGAAAATTAACCTGATCAAAATTATCCCATTTAATGAACTTACAGTCGAGAAGCGCTTTGTCAACAACAGAGCTCGATGATTTTGCAACACTCTTTTTGCGTTGAGTATCAATCCCACGCATTTTCCTCCCCTTTGTTTTTTTCGGTGCTGTCACAGCAGGTTCGACTTCCTTAGATGGGTCAGAGGATACACTGGCGCATTCAGTTTCTGGTATTTTCTTCTTTTCCTTCAATTTCTTCTTTAATGCGACAACAAGGAGTTCTTCAGATGAAGAAGAGGACGGCGAGGTTGCGGCTGGAGTTTTTCTCTTGGTGCGAACCATGAATGGCGAATTTGAAACAGTGAGGTATCGGGAAAGATGGGTTCCGACGCAATGAAAAATGGGTGAGAAATTTGAGAGAGAGATAGGCGCTCTGATGAATATGGGTCACTATTAATGACAATAAAACTGGTATTAGTAATACCATAAACCAATGCAGAGGAGAGAGAGAGTCGGGTATGGCAAAAAAAAGAAAAAAAAATATTGATAGGTGACGGTTTCGTATAGCAGTGGGTAAGATTTCTTGAGTCCCGCACTTTCCCTCTTCTAGTGTACCTTATTTGAATTTTATTTTTATTTCAAATGTGTATATATATATAAAGAAAATGTGAATGGGTAAGAGCATTGATTGGCACGCAGAAAATTCAAAGCACCATCACTTTTTGGTTTGGAATTTGAACAGTACACGATACAGTAAACTAATTTTAGGCATGCAACATTAGCATACAACTTAGTAAACTAATTTCACGAGTACAAAAATAAGTTAGCTAATGTTATTTAGAGTTTTCTTAGTAAACTAATATCACAACAAATTACTCACACATGAGATAATATGCAGATATATCAAATCAATATGAATTGAATTTCACGCAAGTGGTTCACTCATGCCAATTTCCCTTCTAATTTTATAAAAAGTTTCCTCATTAAGTGGTTTTGTAAAAATATCAGCAAGTTGATTTTCAGATGCAACAAATTCAATTTTGATATCTCCATTTTGAACATGATCTCTAATAAAATGATGTCTAATCTCAATATGTTTTGTTTTTAAATGTTAGACTGGATTTTTGTTCAAGTTTATGGTACTTGTGCTGTCACACCTAATTGGAACAAGATTATATTTTAAACCAAAATCCTCCAATTGTTATTTCATCCATAAATTTTGAGCAACAAAACTACCAGCAACTATATATTCAGCCTCAGCTGTAGACAGAGCCACTGAAGTTTGTTTCTTACTGTGCCAAGAAACTAGTGCAAGACCAAGAAATTGACAAGTACCTGAAATATTTTTTCTATCCAATCTACTTTCAGCAAAATCTGAATCACTATAACCAACAAGATTAAATGATTTACATTTTTGATACCATAAATCAATTGAGTGTGTGCCAATGAGGTATTTGAAGATTCTTTTAACTGCACTTAGATGGGATTCTTTTGGACATGATTGAAATCTTGCACACAAACAAACACTAAAATGTATGTCTAGTCTAGATGCAGTAAGATACAAAGGAGAGCCAATCATACCTCTATAAAGCTTTTTATCTACTTCTTTACCTTTTTCATCATTGTCCATTTTAATTGTTAAACTCATAGGAGTGCCCATGCTCTTCAAATCTTCCATTTTAAATTTCTTCAACATATCCTTGATGTACTTTGATTGATTTATGAAGATGCCATCTTTCATTTGCTTAATTTGAAGTCCAAGGAAGAAAATGAGCTCCCCCATCATGCTCATCTCAAATTCATTCTGCATAATCTTAGAAAATTTCTTGCAAAGAGATTCTTTAGTAGCACCAAAGATTATATCATCAACATATATTTGCACAATGAGCATATCATTATGATGCTTCTTAACAAAAAGTGTTGTGTCCACTTTGCCTCTTTGGAAATCATTTTAAAAAAGCAATTTACTAAGCCTTTCATACCATGCTCTAGGAGCTTGTTTTAAACCATATAAAGCTTTAGTAAGTTTATAAACATGATTTGGATGCTCATGATTTTCAAAGCCCAGAGGTTGTGCAACATACATTTCCTCATTAATATAACCATTTAAAAATGCACTCTTAACATCCATTTGATAAAACATAAAATCCTTGTAACATGCAAAGGCACACAACATTCTAATAGCTTCAATTCTAGCAACCGAAGCAAAGGTTTCATCAAAATCAATACCTTCCTCTTGGTTGTAGCCTTGAGCCACTAGTCTAGCTTTGTTTCTAACAACATTGCCTTTTTCATCTATTTTGTTTCTAAAAACCCATTTAGTACTAATAATTGAATGATTTTTGGGTTTAGGCACCAAATTCCAAACTTTGTTTCTCTCAAATTAATTGAGTTCTTCTTGCATGGCAAGAATCCAACTTTCATCATTTTGAGCTTCTTCAAAATATTTAGGTTTAATTTGTGAAACAAAGGCAACATTACCAAAATATTTTCTCAATTGTGCTCTAATCATCATCCTTTGAGATGGATCATCAATGATGTCTTCTTAGGGATGATTTCTATGGAATCTCCATTCTTTAGGTGAATCTTCATGTTGGGGCTCATTCACCTGTAATTCTTCTAAATTTGGCATTTCTTCTTTGATTTGATCATTGTTGGCATTATGGACATCTATTGTGGTATCTCCTTGAGTTTCTTCATCTTTGTCATCAATTTGTTCCATTTCTTGACTTGATTTTACATTATCTTTTCCAAACACAAGCTCATTATTATCATTAAAAACATCTTTCCTTCTAATAGAAGGGTTAGCCTCATCAAACAAAACATAAATAGTTTCCTCAATAGCTAACGTTCTTCTATTAAATACCCTATATGCTTTACTCTTTGTTGAATACCCAAGAAAGATTCCTTCATCGGATTTAGCATCAAATTTCTTCAAGTTATCCTTCTTGTCATTTAAAATATAACACTTACATCCAAATGCTTTGAAATATGAAATATTTGGTTTTCTTCCTTTCCAAAGCTCATAGGGGGTCTTTTTCAAAATTGGTCTAATCAAAACTCTATTCAACACATAGCAAGAAGTATTAATAGTTTCAGCCCAAAAATACTTTGGCAAATTATTTTCATTCAACATGGTTCTTGTCATTTCTTACAAAGTCTTATTTTTCTTTTCTACAACCCCATTTTGTTGTGGTTTCTAGGAGCTGAAAAATTATGGTTGATTCCATGTTTATCACAATATTTCTCAAATAAATGATTTTCAAATTGAGTTCCATGATCAGTCCTTATAAATGTGATGCAAAACCCTTTTCATTTTGAACCATTTTACTAAAAGAGGTGAATTTCTCAAAAGTTTCATCTTTGTGAGTAAGAAAGAATGTCCATGTATATCTTGAATAGTCATCAACTATAACTAAAGCATATGTCTTCCCACCAAGACTAGCAGGAGACATGGGTCCAAACAAATCAAGATGAAGCAATTCTAATGGCCTAGTGTTAGAAACAATATTTTTAGATTTAAAGGATGCTCTTGTATGCTTTCCTAGTGCACATGCCCTACATTGAAATTCATTTTCATAATAAATCTTAGGAAGACCTTTAATAAGTTTTTTCTTAGACAATTTTGAGAGTGTATGCATGCTTGCATGTCCTAATCTTCTATGCCATAAATAACTAGAATTATCAAAAGATACTAGACATGTACCATGATTAGTTTCAAAGTTATTCATGTCAAGCAAGTAAACATTATTAGATCTATTGGCAATGAACAATGTGTCATTATCTAAGTTATTGATTGTACAAAGAGAATAAGTGAACTTTACCTCAAAACTTTTATCACAAAGTTAGCTTACACTTAGCAAGTTGTATTTCAAACCTTCAACAAGTGACACATTTTTAATGTACGGTTTGGTTCCAATTGTGCCATTCCCAATTATTTTTACTTTTCCTTTATCTCCAAATTTCACATGTCCTCCTTCTACCATTGTGATTTTTGAAAACTTGTCCTTTTCACCAGTCATGTGCTTTGAACAACCACTATCTATATACCATTTTTTACTTTCCTTCATCCCTTTGAAACAAACCTGAAATTTAATCATTTAGCTTTAGGTACCCAAGCAACTTTGGGTCCTTGGGGGTTAGTGACCTTAGGTAAGGTTCCCTTTGGCACCCATACCTTCTTTACCTTAAGAAGACCCTTATTAAGTGCACAAGAACTAATCATATGACCTCTTTTATTGCAATAATAACATGTGACATTAGGCAAGGAGGATGTAGATGCTTTAATGACATGATTCTTATATTTACCATAGTTCATGAAACCATCAAAACCAATTCTATATTTTTCATTTGAAATTCTTTGATTTCCAAGAAGTACATCTAGAGTTTCTTTTCTTTTTGTAAATTTTTCCAAATCATTTATCAAAGATTCTATTTTAGCTTCAAGAACTTTATTTTTCTCAATGAGCTTTTCACAAGTTTCTTTTGAGATTTTCAACTCTAAATCTAGCTCTTTAAACAAAATAATTTATCCTTTGTTAAATTTATTTTCTTTATACACATTGGACATGGCAATATTTTGTGATCTCAATGATTCAATTTCTAAATTCATTTTAGTGCACTTTCTTTTATAGTTTCTATACTCATTATATACTTTAGCAAATGCAAGTTTAAGTTCCTCTACATTAGGAGATTCAATAAAGTTTACCTTATTATCACTTTCTTTTTCCTTTTGTGAACTTTCGACTTTCTCTTCAAATGCCATCATACAAAGGTGAGCAGTCTCCTTGTCACTTGATTCATCATTTGAAGATTCTTCACTGTTGCTCCATACTACTTTCATAGTTTTCTTACTCCTGTCTTCTTTTCCTTTCTTCTTTTTGAGCAATGGACATTACATGTCCTGGTTTGTAACACTCATAACATACAACTTCTTCTTTTGAATCCTTGAAACGTTTATCCTTGGGAGTATGCTTTTTCAAGAATTTCTTGTATTTACTTCCTCCCTTCTTGAAAGCTCTTTTGAATTTCCTTTCAAGCATAGCCATTTCATCATCATCATCACTTGAAGCACTTGAGTTGTCACTTGAGTCAACTTTAAGTGCAACTCCTTTCTTCTTATCTTCATCCTTATTTGACTTGAGAGCAATGTTTTTCTTCTTCTTTTGCTCATTTTCAACTTCATCTTTCTTATATACCATCTCATGTGCAATGAGAGATCCAATGAGTTCATCACAGGTGAATGTTTTAAAATCTTTGGTATCTTGGATAACTGTAGTCTTTGCTTTCCAAGATTTTGGAAGTGATCTAAGAATTTTCTTCACAAGTTCAGCTTCCTCAAATCTTTTATCAAGTGTTTTAAGAAGATTGACAAAATCGGTAAACCTTGTACTCATATCCGCAATTGATTCTCCTGGCTTCATTTCAAATAGCTCATAATCTCGGATAAGGAGGTTTGCTTTGGACTCCTTGATGACATCCGTTCCTTTATAAGTGACCTCAAGCTTTTCCCAAATTTCCTTAGCAGATTGACATCCTGAAACACGATTGTATTCATTAAGGTCAAGTGAGCAGTGTAAAATATTAATAGCTTTAGCATTTACAGAAATTTTCTTCCAATCATTGTCATCATATTCATCTTCATTTTTAGGAACTTTAGTATTTCCTTGACCATTCTTTTGAGAAACATGTGGACCATTTTTAATAATTCTCCATGCATCAATATCTATAGATTGTATGAAATTTCTCATTCTCACTTTCCAAAATGAGTAATTAGTGCCATTAAAGAGTAGTGGTCTAGTAATTGAGTAGCTTTCAGCTAGTGGTGCAGGTATACCGGCAGTGTTACTAGATGAACCAGCCATTGGGGATCACTCCAAGGTTGTGACACCTTAAGCAAGAGAGACAGGCTCCGATACCAATCTGTTGTCCCAAAATAGTCTAAGAGGGGGGGTGAATTGGACTTTACAATTTTTTGGCCCTTACTTGTAGCCTAATAAAAATTTGTGGCTTTGTTCAACTAGGTGCTCCTTTATATATAGTGAAAGTGATATGTGTTTTAATAATGTGTCCCTAAATTGCAATTCAAGCTTCAATCAATATTTATAGCAATTTTTAACATAGCATGCATCACAAAATATTCAACTAATTTCTCAACCTACTCAATATATCCTCAATTATATCAACTCAATCTATTCAATCAACATTCAATATCATGCATAGAAATTAAATTTCATAAAAGTAAAGAGATTAAGGTTAGAGAGATCAAACACAATAATTTTTATAGTGTTCGACTTAACTAGCCTACATCCACTCTCTCAAAGAATCCTCTTTGAGTCTTCTCTCCACTATTTGCGCTTTTAAAGGCAAGAGACCAAAAGCCCTTTACAACTTTTTCAACACCAAGCTTTTACCAAGGTAGCTTGAACCCTTGATAAGTGCTATCTCAAGCACTCACACTCTCAAGCTTCAATAGGTGCTTGTACAACCTCTCTTAAATGCAATTTAATGTTTTAACACTCACTCTCACTCAATACAAATCAAACTATAAAGAAGAGATGAGTTGATTTGCCAATGGTAGCTCAAACACTTTAAAGCTCTTGAATGAAAGCAATAAATGAAAAATCAAGATTGGAGTGCAAATGTAAGCTTTCATCAAGTGTAAAATGAAGTAAAGAAGGTGTATTTATAGTCCCAATTCATTTTAAACCATTTGAAACCTTGTTGGAATGTTATACACTTTGTTCTAGGCAAAATAGCCATTATTTTGTCTTTTTGTACAAAGTTGAGCAACTCTGATTATTTAGCAAACTAATGAAATTTTGGCGACAGTAGTAAATTAGTTAGCAAACTAATATTTTAGCAAACACATTAGCAAACTAATATTTTAGCAAACTAATTTACGAGATGCCTGTTTCAACTTGTAATCTTTAAAAATCTAATTCAGACCTTAAGAAAAATACATATTCCGATAGCAATATCCAAGGTCATGATGAGAGAAAATAATAAAAAAAAATTTAATTTTAAGCTCAATTTGACTAAACTTTCATTTATTCTTTTTACACAAGTTCTAAGACTCAATTCTTAACTCTATGACTTTCATACTTTTACTTTGAGTTTTAGCTTTCATAATATTTTTCTTTCTCAACTTTGACTCATCTTGAGATGCCTTTGAGTATTCTTCTTCCTTAGATGCAACTTCAAAGATTCTTCATGAATAAGAGAAAGAATCTACACATCACTTAAAATTGAGTTAGATAGATTATATTTGAGTTTTGTTATCATCAAAATCAATGCTTATTTTGAGCTACACGGGGTCAACACTTCTTCATGAAGAAAACCATATCTCACTGGTGGGTGAGATATCCTGGTTGATCTGCGAGGAATAGTTGTAGATGTTTCATCAATAGGTGCAGATTGACTAGATGGATCCATATCCATCTGATCTATTGGTTGGTCATAATTCTCCAATTCTAACTCTAATTGCCTTCCTTTGCCTCCTTCTTGAACAAACTGTTGTTCAAGAAATGTGGTATCTCTACTTACCACAACCTTTTGTGATGTAAGCAAATAAAAATAATATCCAAAACTATCTTTTGGATATCCAACAAATCGATCATTTTCTGATCTGGTTTCCAATTTATCAGTGTTTAGCTTTTTGATATAAGCTGGACAACCCCAAATCTTAACATGCTTAAGACTTGGTTTTCTTCCATGCCATATCTCATAAGGTGTGAAAGATACTGATTTCGATGGAATCCTATTCAGAATATGCAAAGCTGATTCTAATGCAAATCCCCAAAAGGAGATTGGCATATCAATATAGCTCATCATACTATGTACCATATCCAATAGGGTACGATTTCTTCTTTTAGATACACCATTCAGCTGTGGTGTTCCTGAAGGAGTCAGCTGAGAAACAATGCCATGCTCTTTCAAGTATTCATCAAATTCAGTACTCAAGTATTCACCTTCAAGATCTGACCGAAGAGCTTTAATACTTTTTCCTATTTGATTTTCTACTTCAGATTTAAATTCTTTGAACTTTTCAAAGGATTCATGTTTGTATTTTATCAAATACAAATACCCAAACCTTGATTTATCATCAGTAAAGGTAATAAAATAATGAAAATCACTTCTAGCCATTTCTCTAAATGGGCCACATACATTACTATGTATTAGCTTCAAAATATTTTCAGCTCTTAGCCCTTGTCCAACAAAGGGTGATCTGGTCATTTTACCTTGACGACAGGATTCAAAAGTTGGAGTAGGTTCAGAACCCAATGAGGATAGAATCCTCATTTTCTCCAGTTTTGTAATCCTATCTTCTGCAACATGACCTAATCTTGAGTGCCAAATATATTTTGTACTTGAGATGATTTTCACCATGGCATTACATTCATTTAGATTACTTGCATTTAATTTGCGTTTGTCATTATTATCCAAATAATAAAGACCATCATGCATATAACCCGATCCAACATATTTATTTCCAAAATAAATATTGCAAACATCATCTGTGAACTGAAATTCATAACCATCTCTAGTCAAACTAGATATAGAAATGATGTTCTTAGAAGCATCAGGTACATATAAAAAATTATTCAAACACAAAACATGTCCAGATATGTAAAAAGATTTAGATCCTGTGGCTAAAGCTTCAACAGTTGAGCCATCACCAATCCGGAGTCTAACATCTCGAGAACGCAAGCCGCTACTATTTGCTATTTCCTGCATATCATAAGAAATGTGAGAACTGGCACCAGTTTCTAAAACCCAAGCTGTAGATGAACTATGAGCATCATCAACATATAAATAATAAGATATAGACATACTTTCTGAAGGTGTATCCTTCTTGTCCTTCAGAAAAGCAAGATACTCTGGGTAGTTCCTTTTCCAGTGCCCATCCTGTTGGCAGTGGAAACACTTTCCTTTGCCTCCGTCAGCTTTAGTCTTTCCTTTCTGTTTAGCTATCTTCTTGGAAGGACCAGGAATTTGAGGTTTCTTTTTGTTATTGCCCTTCTTCTTGTTGGACTTTCCAGCAGAAGAAGATGCAATCAAAGCTACCTCTTTTCCTTTATTGCTCAGCATATTCTTTTGGGCAATAACCAACATATTGAGTAAACTAGCCAAGGTGCATTCCTGCTTAGTCATATGAAAATTTATCACAAAATTCCCAAATGACTCAGGTAGGGACTGAATGATCAAATCCGTCTACAGTTGGAAATCCATGTTAAAGTCAAGATGTTCTAGCTGCTCAATCAGCCGAATCATCTCGTGGACATGATCCCCAATATTTTGTCCCTCAAACATCCTCATGCGAAATAGCTGCCTAGATATCTCATACCTGGCATTCCTGCTATGTTCACCATACAACTCTTATAGGTGAATGAGGATTTCACTCACACTCTGCATGTTCTCATGTTGCTTCTATAACTCATTACTCATAGAAGCAAGCATATAACACTTGGCTCTCATATCATGCTCCTTCCACTTGTCCAAAGTTTCATGTTCCTCTTGAGTGGCCTCTGGAGGTAAGGGGCCAGGAACATTTAAGTCTATAACACATCCAATATGTTCAAGGTTAGGACAAGTTTCAAATTTCTTAGCCAATCAGAGAGATTAGGTCCTGTCAACCTATTGCGATCAAGTATGCTTGCAAGGATATTGGGTGGTGGTGGTTATGGTGTGCTCATTATTATTAGAAAATTAGCTGCAGAAAATAACCAAATTAATTAGTAAATGTATCATGTATTTAACCAAAATGATTATGGTCTTTTAATCAAATTGGTCCTCCCACTAACTTAGCGAATCCTACACTTCCAAAGTAGAAAACGAAAATCCTAGTTGGATGGATTTCTAGTGGGTGATTGAATTCTTATAGTCTTATTGATCATCCTCAAGCACATCCATTATTAGAATTACAATAAACTGTAAGTAAGCAACTCCTTGCCCATCACATCTCATGTAAGGTTCAATCCTTTACCTAGCCCCTAATGCTCAAAATCTCAAGCACATCCATTATTGATTTATCTTGTGTTAGTTAAGTTGATCCCATTGAGCCAGTAAATATGCCAATAATTTTAATGTCCTCAAGTACATCCATTATTGGCCACCAAACTATTTACATATTTACTACATCTTATGCTTAACAATTATTCTTAAGAAAATCTTTTAAATTAATTGCATCATATGCAAGTATTTAAAATTTCTTAAAATAATTGCCTCAATGGAGGGCCCATGTTATAATTACTTTAATTATACCATTTCCAACTTAATCATTTGTTTGAAAGATTTTATGGTCGGCCTAATTACTATTATGGTCTCACTTTGTACATTATCCATTTAGCATGCATATATCATATACTTGCATACAATCCCATACATCTCATGCATTCATGGATAAACAATAGATATGGTATGACCATGGACTTTCTAAGGGATTCAATTCTGAGCCACTAAGAATTGAATCAAGGCATTCCTAGTTGCATTTCATTCATTCATATTACAAGAGTTACTGAAGGAGTACATAATCAACACTTGATCTTGAATTCCTCCCACTGGTCCCACCAATGCTCTTAACCTCCTTGATCTTCTTGCAATCCAATTACATAGTAATCCTTGGCATACCAAGGCGAATTTATAAGAACCAAATAAATGAAATTACAACCAAAAAAATATTACAACCTTTATAATACATGCCACCAAAATAAATTAAAATTAATTAATTAATTTACAACCCAAAGAAACATAAAAGAAATAAATCCAATCACATTGGTCTTTTATTGTCCATGATCATCCATCATGCATATCACTATTTAACAATTAAATAAAGCATACATACTTAAATTAAATTAAATATCTCATATTCAACTTAAAAATCCAGATTTGAATATGATTCAAACAAATTTAAAAATTCAGATTGGAATCACATTCAAATAAATTTAAAAATTCATATTTGAATCACATTCAAATAAATTTAAAAATTCAGATTTGAATCAAAATTTAATTGTGTGATTAAAACTCCTAATTAAATAATTTAATTAGTCATGGGTCTAATTATGGGCCTTGAAAACAAGCCCACACTCAATCAAACCTTGCGCACCATGAAGTGCCATCCATGCCGCCACCTATGGTGGTTCCATCATATGTGACGCCACACATGAGCATCCAACCAGCGTTGATTCAATCAACTCTTAATCAAATCACACAATTAAATCATATATTAAACAATCTAAATGGCAAATATAGTGGCTCTAATACCAATTGAATGAGCGGAAGCATAAAAATTATTAGTTTAGAACATTGAATTCAAAAATTTTCTTCTAGGGTCTCATACATCATGCAAGATTCATTATTTACCTAATTGATTTCAATATTCAACAGCATATTAAAACACTTTTAATATGTTTTTGGATCTACATTTATCATTTAAGATTTTAGAATTAACAGATTAATTCATTAGAACCCTAAATTAATACAAGAATATGTGCACTAACCTTTTGATACACTGTTGATGTGTTTGATACCTTTGGGAAGCACCTAGGACACCAGATGTTGTCCCTCTAGCTTATCCACATCAAGATCACTAATGGCAGCCCCTTGAACAACTTCTTAAGCCTTTCCAATCAATTAAAAATTGAGGTTTTGCCTTTTAGAGAGGTTGTAGATGTATATTGGACACTAGAAACGATTTCTAGCAATTTTAATTCAAGAGAAGGTTGGCAATTCTCTTTGAATTGATGAGAGATGAAGAAGAAGAGAGGAAGAAGACAACAAGGGTGGCGGCACCTCTTTGAGAAAATCAGATTGCTTATTTTGTTCTTTCATCATTTCCCTTTTATAGCTAAGTCACCACTTAAAATCCTTGCCACATGTCATTTTCTGATTGGCTTAGAATTTTAATTGATCCAATCATATTATGCCAAGTGTCAAAACTAGAATTAATCTTAACTTTGATCATCTTACATGATTGGAAGACAAATGGCAAGCTTATCTGTAGTGCCTTGTGTCACCATCTCATGGTGCCACATGTCACCCTATGAAATGATCAAATTACCCTTGTGTCTTAATTTTGAGTTCTCAACCCAAAATAATTATTTCTCTTCTTCTAATCAATTTATATCAAATATAAATTAATTAATTAATCTCTATTAATTAATTTCTCATAATTAAATTTATATTTAAACACTTTTTTAAATATAAATTTAACTTATACTATATATCCAATAACCTATATTTGGTTTCAAGCCATGCTAGAGGCTTTGTAATCTTATTGCAAATCAAACCTATTTAATTAATCAATCAAACTCTTTAACTAATTAATTAAATTACATTTAACTTGGTAATTGCTTGTGTATGTGTGTGACTCACGAGGCTCATCACTAATTGACAATGAGATATGATATCAACTCTTAATATCATCAAAACTCTTTCTTACCATACCTGTGTCACCATCTCATGGTGCCACATGTCACCCTATGAAATGATCAAATTACCCTTGTGTCTTAATTTTGAGTTCTCAATCCAAAATAATTATTTCTCTTCTTCTAATCAATTTATATCAAATATAAATTAATTAATTAATCTCTATTAATTAATTTCTCATAATTAAATTTATATTTAAACACTTTTTTAAATATAAATTTAACTTATACTATATATCCAATAACCTATATTTGGTTTCAAGCCATGCTAGAGGCTTTGCAATCTTATTGCAAATCAAACCTATTTAATTAATCAATCAAACTCTTTAACTAATTAATTAAATTACATTTAACTTGGTAATTGCTTGTGTATGTGTGTGACTCACGAGGCTCATCACTAATTGACAATGAGATATGATATCAACTCTTAATATCATCAAAACTCTTTCTTACCATAAATGATTTCTCTAAATCATTTTAGGCAACTCATAGACTATGGTTAATACCTAGCATAGCATGCCACAACCGCCCAATCAGTAATAAGGTTTACATTAAATGAACCTATAGTCATATATTACCATACACTAGAATCTCTCAGTTATAAAATCTCAATTCAAGTTAGACTCATAGTTTATGTCAAACCCCATTTACTATGAATATTATGTTCTCTTTTAATTCTAGTTTTTTATTAAAAAGATTTTCTCATCAGAAACTCTTTTCTGATTAAATCTATCTGTCCTGGCCAGGAACTTAAAACATCAAGAACAATTAAATAAACATAGGATTTTATCTCTATTTACTTAGGGTAACAGATTCCATCTTGATCAATACCTATCTCCATATATAACTGGTAGGAGCCAACACATGCCCATATACTCATACACAGTACAAGTATGAAAGCAGTATCAAACTCAAACCACCTATATACAAGATAACTGTGCTATCTCAGGTCTAAAGATTATATGCACTGATATGATTTATGACAATGCATTGACAAGAGTAAACTCCATGTGCTTGTCATAAATGTCACCTGGTTAAACCTACTTATCATGCATAAGTGCCTATCATGTTTGTTATATGGCATGAGACTCACCATTCCATCTTATTTACATCTCATATAAATAACTTAGGAACAAATATGATTACAATCTTTCTGGATAAGTCATGTCCTTATTGTGAAGTACTTCGATTGTGAATCAATTTCTGATACTTTGTGCTAGAAATACTGTCACTCATATTCTTAACAACTTAAGAATAGAATTTCTAACAAAATATCAATTGGCCTTTTATATTACACATAAATATATTTTATAAACGGAAAAGTAGAAATATCTTTTTATTAATAAAATATATATAAGATACATAATAAATGATATGCTCTATGACATACTACTAATATTCCTTTTGTAACATATTATGCATAATTGAAAACTACATATAATTGGTATTCTCTCTATATTAGGAATCATCAAGCACTCTTTACTTTTGCTTTAACTGATTTGTTTTGTAGTCACTTGGCAAATGATTTGGATGTTTAAGGAACTAATTTTGAATTACTATTTGGTCAGTTTAATAAGCTCTAGCAGAAGGGGAAATCAAATACTTGTGAATTTGCATCTATCTTTCTGTGCTGATACCATACATAAAATAATTGTGCTAGTTTGAAATTGGTGGTTTAGTTTCAATTCGTAGCTTGTACGACTTTGATTTTAGGATATGAGAATCCAAGAATCTCTTTGGTTCAATGAGAAAAATATTGCCACTTGTCATTGATATCAATGAAAGTATTGCTAAAGACTCATTGGTGTTGGACTACGAACAGTTCCATCATCTGGAAGGGAACTTGTTTCCAAAATGATTGCAGGTTCAGAGCTTCTTCCAAGAAAGTTTGCGTCCTAAATACCTCCTGAAACGAGCAGGAAAGCTGAAATTCTGTCCTTCTACGGGGAAATCCTTATTTATTTATTTATATTTTAATAAATGAATGAATTTTATATGAAAAGAATCAACCAATATGTCTGGGTGATTTTCCCTGGAAATTTATGTCTTCATACAGTATCTTGATTTTGAAAGGTAAACAGAGCACATGTCAGTACAGAATCTTTATTTTGGAATGCTTTTCATTTCAATTCAACTGTAGATGTCCTGCAAAGTGTCCAACCCAAAGAACACTAAAAGGGCTCAAATGCAACTTCTTCTCTTGATTGTTAAGAAATAATGGTTGGCGGGCAGTGGGAAACTTGGAAAGTTAGTTGGAAAAACTGACACCCAGTTAGAGTTTGTGCTTTGTAGGTTAATTTTAGAAAGAATGCTTCTTGTGTTTTTCATGCTTTTTGTGTTCTTGAGGGAGAATCCCACGACAAACAAGTTAACGCAAGGCTACGTGTTTTTTCCCTCTGATCTTTTATAAAAAAGATTGTGAAATTAATTGGCCATGGAGTCAAAAATTTCGGCGACAGAGACCCAAAGCAGCAGCAAATTCTTGTCCACATTCAATATATATATATATATATATATATATATAACAGAACGAATCTAGATATAAAATAGATAAAATTTATGCAGTGTATAAATAAAATAGATAAAATTTATATATTTATATATTAAATTTATAATAAATAAAATTTAAGTGAATTATTTTATATATTCATATCTTATGTATTTCAATCATTTTATCTTTTTATTTGAAATTTAAAATTTTTAAAAATTTAATTTAATTAATTATTGTGTTTAAAATGAAAAAAAAAAACTTTTAAATTTTAAAAAAATATATATTTTTAAAAAATTACAAATCAAGAGTAATTGTGTGAAATTTATTTAATTTTTTTTATAAATAATTTATTTAAAATAAATCCTATGTATTTTTTTCCCATTCGATTGGCCACATAAATAATTGCTCTGTCCCTAACAGCAATGATGCCAATTTTGGAACAAAACAACCACGAGATTGAATCATCGTCACAGGCAGACCAGTTGATGTCTTTTATAACTATAAATTATATTGCACACTTTTATCTTTCACTTTTTAAAAATTATTTTATAAAAAATTATACAGCATTTAAAAAATTATAGAGTATTAATTAATATTTTAAAATTTTATTGTTATAATGACTAAATATAATAATAAATTTTATAATTTTTTAAATTTATCTTGTTACTTCTTTCTTTTTTTAATTAAATAATATAAAGAGTAATTTAATTAAATTAAACAGCATTTATTATAATTTATTTGATATAATTATTTTTTAATTATTATATAAAAAATATAAATAACAAATAAAACAAAACGGAGGGAATTGTAAAATTTGTGTGTCTATCACAATTAATAGTTTAGAATTTCACTAAAAATTTTCCTATTTATTTCATTTATTTTTTAAATTTAATATATTATAATTCTTTAATAATATTAATATTATTAAAGATAATTTATCATTTAATTTTAAATTTCAATTGATATTACGGTTTAATATTATATTTTCAAAATTAAATAATTTTTCTCTTTTAGTGTAGTTCACCTATTAATATATGAATCATGCTTATGGAATTTGTAAAAAAAATTATATTTTTAATGATACTATTTATTAAAACGTTTTTGGTATATTAAAGTATATAAATTATTTTATATATTTAACTAATTAAAATTCAAAAATTATATTTTATTATAATTATTAATTAAGTGGTTACACGCAGCCAGGCAGCCTGGGCAAGAAGTTCTCTTATGGAGGCTGGCGATGACGAGTTCTTTGCCGGGTTCCACGTAAAGCAGACGCACCGATGGTCGACCCACCTCAAATTTCAAAGTAAACCCCACAACTTGTAATCTTTTTCTCTTATTTCTGCTCATTTCTCAAAATTTTATTCTAATTACTTATATTTTTGCCCCCTTTTTTCCCTTTTGCATGAATTTCAAAGTAAACTGCTGCATGTAATAGTCTTTGCTCAATCAACAAACAAATAAATATTAATTAATTAATAACGAACCATAATTAACTACTATATATGGATAAAGTACTACTTTATGATTATTTCTCAGAAAAAAAAATACTAGTTTATGATTTGGCTAAAACACCTTTTAATCCAATTTCATAATCGTTTAGGCTAGCAAAATTGAATAATACGTACCATATGTGGCTTGCTATTGAAATTTACCATAATAGCTACATTTATGTAAAGTATGACTATTATTGAAAAGAAAAAATACTACAAATATCATTTTTTTTTAAATATATGATTAAAATTAAAATTTAAAAACTTAAAAAGATTAAATCAAATATTAAAGACAGTTATAATCAAAATTGGGCCGCAGTAGAAGTAAGAGCCGCAGGTGATGTTAAGAATCATAAACATTAGAACCCATTTTTTTATTTTTTACTTCATATATTATGTCCTTTTTTTTAATTTTGACCCATTACGCAATTTAATCAAATTAATCATTGTAAAATTAAAAATATTAATTGATATATTTAATCATTTTTATTGATAAATTTTAAAAATTATATTATCAATTATAAAAATTCAAAATGCAATAAAAAAATGCATTGAATTTCTTAAAATTATTTAAAGGCTAGTTTATTTATTCAGAAAAACAAAAATAATATGAAGAATTCTGACCATCAAAAAACTAATATCCACGTCACTTTCCAGGTGGGTTCGGTGATGACCTCATTCAACATCAGCAAGGATAGGAGTGGATGTTGTAACACGTGGCCGAAAAGGACGGGATGAAATTGAAAACATGGAAAGCCACGGTAGCATTGGAAGCATTATTAAAATCCATGTGGCAAAATCAGCATGAAACGACGGTGGAGATGGACGTAGATAATGGTGCTTCAGCTTCATGTGGTGCGGATTTTGGGCTTTTTGTTCTTATTGATGACGTGCACACGGCTCATTCTCTCTTTTTTTTTAACAAAGATTTAATGTTATTTAGAAAAATTTGATGAGAGTAAGTAATACTATAAATGTAAAATTTCACTAATAAAAAGTGGAAATTTTCTTCTTTTTTTTTTATTATATATCATAGTATTTTCACATAAACATATATGTGAATGGAATCAGATATCATTAATCTTTATGTTTAATTAATTTGTGCTATTAAATAAGTTAATTAAATTAATTTAATAATATATTAATTACTCCCATCATTTACTTTTATTTATATTTTTAAAAGTTATTTTATTCATGATTATTTATTATTTTGATATGATTCGAGGATGGCAAAAGTTTTCGAACTTGACTTGCCCCGCTTCGAACCCGATTAATTTTCTCGATCCCTTCTTGACCTTGATTTGTGTGGGATGAAAATAGAAAAACCTTTTTCTCGCTCTGAAATCCTAAAACCTACCCGTATAGTAATATATGATTATTTTTATTAAAAAATAATTTTTTTTTATATATTTATATATTTAAATATTATAATTTTAACAAACTATATAAATATATTATTAAAATAATATGTAAAACTTACGTTTTAATTATATTTTATTTTTTAATAAATAACTTTATATTATAGACTAACAAAATAAAATAAATAAATAAATAAAAATTTCCCTTAAGAAAACTTGCCCCCTCCCTACACTCCGATGGGAAATGTCTCTTCCCGACCCCGAACTCTTATGGGGCAGAGACGTCAGGAGCGATCATCATCTCTGACTCGCTCCGTTGTCATTCCTAATAAGATTAAGAGTATTATTAATTAAATTTTCTTAATTTTGTCTTAATTTATCTCTATTAAACCTAATACTATTTAAAACACATTTTCTTATCTCATCTTCTCTTTTTTAATTAAATTAAATAAAAAGAAATTTAATTAAATTTAAAATTATTTTATTATAATTTATATAATTTAATTAATTTTTTAATAATTTAAAAATTTTAAATAACAAATAAAAATAGACGAAGGAGTATTAGAGATTTACAATAATTAGATATATAAATCATACACTAAATCTTTGAATTCTCCGAAGTTTTTATTTGAAATCAAGAAAATGATGTTGGATTCATCCTTAAAATATAAATAATTTACTAAAGTAATTTCCTTATCAATTAGAGAAAGCCATGTTTGAACCATTTTTCATCTTTTACTCTAAAATTTAAATGTCCATATATTGATCTAAAAAAATTAAATGATTTTTTTAATTGTATTTAATTAAGATATATACTTTATTTTTAAAGTGTATAAAGTAGTGAAATTTTGAGTTTAAATTTCTCTATTTATATATTTTTATATTAATCATTTCATGATAAGAAAAAAAAATATATATATATATATATCGATTATTTCTTAGCACATTAAATTTTTATTAAATAATATATATATATATATATATATATATATATATATATATATATATATATATATAATGAAAGGGTAAAAAAAATTTTTTTTTTTCCTTTGGATGTATAACTTCTAGCCACTTGCAAAAAAAGTTCCCACTCTATATTTTATTAATTTTTTTATTCATCCAAATTTAATTAAACTTTATAATTTTAAAAATAATTTAATACTATTATTCAATGGCCGAAAGGGCCTGAGATGTAGCAACGAGGAATCAGTCTCTTAAGCGATGACGTTAACCCACGTCACCCACAGTCCGCGTGACGTAAAACAATGCGTAACTGTCGTTGACGTTAGAGTCTTCCCATTCACCCCCTCCCCCACTATTAAATCCTTCCCATCCCCATTATAATCTCCCCCACTCTTCCCTAAAACATTCACTCTTCATTTTAATAACAAAAAACTTTTCGATCGATCTCATGCAAGAAGCTATCCCATTCAGAACTTACATACCGGCCACAGCCACCTCCGGCGGCAACCGGAAATTCCCTCCGATTGGTAGTGCCACCACTATTGGTGGAAATGTACTAGTACCAGCCAATAGAGAAAATTATGTCCAGAAATTGGTGTTGGAGAATTCGGTTATAGTGTTTGGGAAACGTGGGTGTTGCATGTGCCATGTCGTGAAGAGGCTCCTGCTAGGGCTTGGTGTGAACCCCACCGTGTTCGAGGTGGATGAGAAGGAAGAAGCTGCTGTGATCAATGAGTTATCGAATATTAACGGTGGTAAAGACGTTGGCGAAGTTGGAGTGCAGTTTCCGGTGGTTTTTGTGGGTGGGAAGTTGTTTGGTGGACTCGAGAGAGTCATGGCTACTCATATCTCTGGTGAGTTGGTGCCTATTTTGAAAGATGCTGGAGCTTTGTGGTTGTGATTGGACTGCTTAATTTATTTTTCCTTTTTTACCCTTTTCTCATAATTATCTAAATCTTCTGTGATTTCAATTAACGTTTTGATGGGTATGGCTTCTTTCTCTATAGAAATTTCAGAGGAAGGAATATATTGGAATTTTTTTTTTTTTTTTTTTACAAAATGTTGAATTGAGTACGTACTTATTAGTTTTTTAATTTTTCTATTTAAATTAACTCAAAATTTTAAATTTAAATTAAATTTAATTTAAATATTAAAATTAAAATTTTTATTTTTTTAATTAAATAAAAAATAAGACATTTAATTTATTAATTTTAAAATTAAACTTCTTAATTTAATTTTAAAAATTAAAAAATTTAATTAGTAATTTTTAGATTAAATTAAAAAAAATTTAAATTAAATTAAATAAAAAAATTAAAAATAAATTAAATTAAAATTCGCTTTAAATCTTTTTTTTTTTTTAGTGGAGATGATAAAGTTGTAGATCATGTAAATTTTAGTTTTGATTTGGATGTAGATTATGTATGTAATTTTTCATAATTTAGATCATGAATTTATGAAAATTAAATGTTGAATCATGGTGGATTTTGATGCTTTTATGTTTTTAAACCTAATTTATAAGTTAAAATTTGATTATTAAAATAGGATTTTAATTAGTTTTTTTTTTTAATTTAAAGTAATCGTGGGAAAATTTTATCTGGCTGGGTGATTAGGCGTATGAGATATGAAGGTATTTAATTAATTAGAGACGATAATTACGTTTGGTTAGGTCATCATGGTGATGTAAATTATTTGAGAAAAGCTAATTTTATCTTGTCACCCATTAGGCATAAAGTTTCTCTACTCGCCACTCCATGCATCTCTTTGTGGGGTTGAATTTTAATCAAATTTGTATCCTTTCCCACTATGTTTTAATTTGGTCAACCCATTTAGTTTAACTTTTGCATCATTACCCACTTATCACTATTTTCTCATTTTTCCCTTCCAATTTGTATTCTCATTTTGGATTTTTCCTCTTGTTTTGAATGCATAATTTTTTTCATTGTTGTGATGATATAATAAGATTAAATCAAATTTGATTTAATCTAATTTAATTTATATTTTCCATCTTAAAAATCTTTTTAAACGTTTTAAACTAATTTTTTACTCAATTAAATTTGAATAAATTAATTCATCAACATAATAAATGATATCTTTCTCATAATAAAAAAAAACAACTTACTAAAAAAATATATGAGCAACAAATTAAAAAAAATTAAATAGAAAGAGAGGGTTATTGAATTATGATAACAACTTTTAAGGTAACGTTTAATATTTTATCATAATCAAAATACTAGTTTTCTCATTTATATTATTCAGTAATATAGTGATTCATAAAAAGTTATCTTTTATAACCTTTAAAGTTTAAGGAGATATTTTAATTATAGTCAATAAGATTATATCATCATTTTTATAGTTAACCGCTAATCTAATAAATATTTTTATTGAATACATCGGCTTTAACAACTAAACACTAATATTTAATATCTAACAATTTAGGCTAGTAAATAATTAATAACTACTAAAATAGTTAATAACTATTAGAACAATTAATATTACATATTTACTTATATATCAAATTATGAGTTCATCGATGAGTCTTATATATCAAATTATGTCTCCACTCTTTTCAATGTAATATAACAAATTTTTATGTATTATTGATAAATTTTTATAAAAAATTAATAATAAATTAACATATTTAATTTTATCTGTTAAAAAATTTGAAAATTAAATTTAAATTTTATCAATTGATCAATAATAATCAAACTTTTATAATTAATAATTTAATTGCTAGCGATTCAAAAATTAAAAGTTAATAGTATAATTTTAAATGGTTAACTATTGATTTTTAAAAATAATCTAAAAATTACATTCAATAATAAAGCATTTTAAATAAATAATTAAAAGCATAAAAATGAAAAAAATAAAACGAACATTGAAATTGGTTGAGATGTTTGGACTGCAAAATTAAAATAAACATCTATACGATTTCATTTCAACAAAATTAATGTTATTTTCAATCTCATAAATACTTAAATTTATCGAATTCGCATTTTGCAGCAACAAAGTGGATCTATCAGTTTCATGTGATGCCAGAAATAGAAGATTAGAGAATCTATGCACACGTGTTAATTACCAAGAATAGCTTTTCCTAATCCACTAACAAAGGAAGTTGCCCATGATTGTTTAGATTAATATATAATAATTAGAGTCCACGCAATTGATCACCAAAAGGTGGATTATCTACTCAACTAATTAGGCCCTTTATCTTGATTTCATTAGAAAGATACATCCATCTTCTTTTAATTCAATTAATTAATTAATCAAATCCAACAATTAAAATCAAAATTCTCTCTCTATTGCTTATGAACAATAGATGAATGTTGATTTACCATTGCAGTTCATGAAAATTTCTTATGGCTATAAATCTATAAAATATAAAATAAATGAGTCAAATGTATATTAGATATAAATTCAAACGCTTCGACGCTCAAATTAAAACTAGTATGAGAATAAGTGTATAATATTAATTAGAAAAAAAAAATAATATATGAGACTATAGAGATTTAAAGTTTTGATATGCGACTTGAATAAAATTATATTAGAATTTAGTTTAGAAATTTTTGATTAAAGTGATTCAATCAAAGGAAATTCAATTTAAATAAAATTCAAAATCCCAAATAAAGTAATATGTTTATCTACACTAGATAAAGTTAATTAAGATATTTATCATTCGATTGATCAAACTTTGAATGATACTATATCATAATGAAATCAGCAGCCAAAACTATTCAATAACCCAACATGTGTAGCCTACAACTTATCATCAATCAATAAGAAAACTATTAAAGATTCTTTTTTCAGTTTTTTTTAAAGAGAATTTAATTTCTAGTTCTTGACCATTTCAATCTGCTCTTGGGTTTTGTCGAATGCAGATTTTTTTTTCTTCCACAATCCCTTTTGCCAAATGAACAAATCTATGGTCAAACTTAGCTCCAAACTTGGAAGAAACGCACAAAAATCCAAAATTAGGTTTGTGGAATTTTTGAGATTCGTGTTCTGTTCCATTGTTTTCCACGCATGCAAATTTGATCTGAATAATTTAATATCACAAGAAAATATAACGATTATGACCTTAACCCTTTTAATTTAAAGTGATTATAAATAAGTTGATGGCACACTTGATAAAAAATATTATGCTTATCATATCTACATATAATCTCATTAAATTTATTTTGAAATTAAAACTTAAAAGAAAATTGATAAAAAAGAAATTAATTAAATTAAATTATTATAAAATTTAATTTTTCAAATAGGAAAAAATATTTCCATAAATAGAATAATCGAACATAAATATGTCATATCATTAAAGAGTTAATGACGAGTCTCAAACCTGTAATGTAGGATGAATGGTTCTTTTTCTTAACGGGTTGAATGAAGTCCGTACAGTGAGAGCTAAATTTGAAACACAGCCGAAGCAAGCCCATGAAGTTCTTGGGCTAGGTTGAGAATGGGTTAGGATTTACAGGCCGTTTTCAAAGTCCTTTTAATTTTTATTTTCCTAATTTAAACTTTTTTTTTTTAAATTATCAGAATTTAAAATTTTAATTTCCTACATTAAAATAAACAATAATATTATCCCATAAATACTTCATTATTCCAAGATATTTATTTATTTAACTACAATTATAAAATAAATTCAAGGCTTTGTCTTTGCAATTTCATCACATGTCAATATTATGACAATTTGAGAAAGAGTGTTACTAAAATTATTTGAAAATAAAATAATTTCAATATGTAAAAAACTTGCTCAACAAACATCAATGATCATAAATAAATAAATAAAAAGTGGTAAAAATATTTTATTTTATTGATATAATGAGAAAAAAAATAATTTATCATAGATTTTTAATTCATTATTGAAAGACTATAGGGAGAGTTATTGGAGAAAATAAATTAAAATAGATATAAGAGAAGGTGAGAGGAGGTGATTCTTCCAATAATATGTATGTTAGTTGCCTATTAATTCCAAAAGTTTTGCTAAGTTGACGCAAAATTATTGTACCAAATTAGAATGTTTTTTATTTAGCTGTATGATTGTTGTTGATGATTGAAAGTTGCTAGTTTTATGATGAATTATAATTGATGTATTTTAACGATTTAAAAAAATTATATACAATTTTTATTGTTGATATATAAAATTATAAATAAAGTATATATATACAATATTATTTATTATTATTAAAATAGATATATAATTATTAATTTATTATATTATGTTAAAATTAAGAATATAATTTTTAAAATTTATTATTATTTTTTTATGTATACACATACTTTTGATCATATAAGAATGGACATTACAAGTAGTTCAATTATTATTTATAATATTTTATGTTTATTTATAGTTTTAAGTAATTTATTCATATAAAAAATTTGATTTAAAAAAATTATAACTAATAAATTTTAAAAGAGTAATACAATCTAAATAAAAAAATAAAAATAAATCAACAACTAGCTAATAAGTGTCACGACCCAACCTATGGCTTGGACCAGTACTAGGACCTGGATCAGCCTAAAGCCCCCGAGGCCCGTAATAAGCCTAACTATTCTTCAACCCATGACTAGGCTCACAATTTAAGCCCAATATGCATATAAAATAATTTAAATTAAACTGTTATAATTTTATTTCGGGCTAACTTAGCCTAGTAATTATCAGAAACTAAAATTAGGAAAGCCCAGTTTAACCCTGTTACATCATTTACAAAATATTTAAAATTCATAAAAATTTTTCATTTATTAATATAAAAACTTAAATTCATGCAGTCCCTGACAGGATTAATGCTACTACTACTACATGCGGAGTTATAAATTACAAATTTAGACAATAATAATACCGTTAAATAATTTTCTCCATAACTTACGAGGAAAGGAACAGATTATTCTGAAAAAGGTTTCCTCCTGTAGCCTAAAAAAATAGGTGAACAAGAGTGAGCGTTTGACTTAGAGAGTAAAATATTAATTTTAACCACAATCTCTATAGCTATCTAAAGCTAATGCACCATGTGAAGTGAAATGCAATATCATCATAAATTTCATACAAAACACATCAAAAAGGCAATTTGGAGCACTCACACACCCGAGAGTGTCAAACAATACATATATGGGAGCTGATCCCCTATACAGCCCTCTTAATCCAACTTTTGCCAGCGAAGATCTCAAGCCGAACTTTCACTTAATAAACCAAATACGGGATCCCAGCGAAGAACTCAAGCCGTGTCTACCTCGAAGGACCGGGTCCCAGCGAAGATCTCAAATCGTGTCTACCTGTCCTGTCTATATTCAACACCATACCACACGCACGCACACTGCTCCAAATTACCACAAACAACATCTATGGCGTTTTAACAGTTGTAAATGCAACATAAAACGTGCCTAGAGTTTAACAATATATATATATATATATATATATATATATATATATATATATATATATATATATATATATATATAAGTGATACATGGGCATACTTGAACATATAATAATATTGAAATTACAATTAAAATTAATATTTTACTCACAGTACACTGATGACTATTGTGGCTACTGGATGGAGGAGAATAGTTAATCTCGATCACCTAATAATTATATTATTAATTTATTAGTACTAAGTCAAAATAAAACATATATATATATATATATATATATATATATATAAGTGATACATGGGCATACTTGAACATATAATAATATTGAAATTACAATTAAAATTAATATTTTACTCACAGTACACTGATGACTATTGTGGCTACTGGATGGAGGAGAATAGTTAATCTCGATCACCTAATAATTATATTATTAATTTATTAGTACTAAGTCAAAATAAAACACTAAAGAGACAACAGACAACCTAATTCATGCCGAAAATTCGGTAGAGTTTCTCTTATACCTAGAACCTACCCAACCTGCCAAAAATGGTTCAAATAGCACTTCTAAACTCAATCCATATCTCATCATCATTATATGGCCCCTCTTGGGCCCTCCAAATCAAGCAATACTCAAAATCTTAAAAATTACATTTTAGTCCCTATAATTGACATTTTGCAAAAATCCACTCAAACAAACTCTAAAAATTATAAAATTTTGCCCCGTGGTCCTTAATAAAGTTATAAAACTATCGCAAAAGTAATGGTAATTTTCTAATCACCCATGAATATTTTGTTCAAGAATATTACTCAATTCCATAAGTTTCCAATGGCTAACATATTCTTAATTCAACCCAATTCAATACTCACATATTTAAACCTCCATTCTCAAGCCTCAACCAATCATATAAAATTTAAATATCATAATTTCAAATAATCTTATATACCCATATGCTAAAAATCTAACTAAAATCTATCTATATTTTTCAAAAATATTCTACAATCACTCAAAAATTCAACAAACACCATAGAATATCTCCAAATAATTTTACTTTCATCATATATTTTTCTTAGAATTTTACTCCAATTTTTCCTGTTAAAGAAACACTGCATTTATGCTCCACAGACAGAGAAATAATGAAAATAATCTTACCCGAAATTTATATGTGACACCCCTTACACGTTTACAGTGTAGCTGAGCAAGATATGTCACACAGTGTACCGGAGCACCAAATCATATTTCCATTACAATTTATCCTTTTTAATTCATTTATTTACAATTTTGATTAATCTGAATTTTCCATAAATTTTATAGAAAATTCGGCAGAGTGCCGACTGTAAATTGGAAAAACAGTTCTTCTGAATTTGTTAAAAACACTTCCAATATAATCATATTATCAATCTCAATCAACCACCAACATATTTCCACAATTTCTCAAATGACTCCAATATTTCAAAATTCAATTCGTTTCATATCATACTCAACTCAATAAGAAATACTCAAATTTATTACTGAACATGGTTTATAGATAATTACATCAAAACATAATTACATGAGTTTATAATATACATGGTAAAATAAAAGTCTAATTACAAAAGTTTACAAAATACAAAATACCAAAAATAACCTAATGTCCTACCAATGCACTGTAAATGTGAGGTGACTCTGGACTCTGTGTGCAGATCTGACAATTCACCCGGTCTGAGGTTTGCTAGACTCCCCAGCTATGTCTCTAGTACCAGCGCGTGGCAAAGGCCACGCGCTAAGCAATTATGCTTAGTGGTGCCAATATAAAATAAAATAACTAAAATGAAATAAATATGCAGAATGTGTGTTTATATTTTTATGTAGACTTAATTTCTGGCATTTATTACAGTATTATTGGATTAAAGTTTGGTAAGATTTATTTTAATTGCCCGAGTAACCTATACTAGTTGACTGGACTGGATAAATGGGTAAACTGACATTGGGTACCAAGTACCTCGGACCATCACACCATCGGTCACATTGTGTCTCTTGGTGTGCAACAGAACAACTAATAAGCTGTAATAATTATTAGGGATAAAACCCAAGTATAACAACTCAATCAACATAGCCAAAGGCTATTTTATCACAGAATGGCACGGGAGGCCATAAAACACAGAATAGCATAAAGCCATATGCAGTACTGCAAACAGAACCCTATTGGCATGCCAATCTATCCAAACCAATTTTACTAGGTGTACTATGGCATATTACACTTTTAAATTTTACAATTCATGAAATTGAAGTTTAAGTGTTACTATTTATTTCATTAGTCAAGTAAAATGTTGACTTTAGCATAGACAATAGGTACATTGGTTCTAATATTCCTAACATACCACATTTTGTATTCTAAAGTTGTTGGTATTGGTTTCCAATACCATTTCAAAGCTTAGTGTTAATTATTCATAATTTTCAAATTTTAAGCATTATGTTTACTGTTCCATTAGTCATTTATACAATAGGAATTTGGTAAAGTTGTCTTCATAAAAATTGTTTCTTATTGTGTCTAGTTATATTTCTTTTTTTGATTCACTCCATTCGGAGTTTTGTAGCTCAAGTTATGGCCTAAACACCATAATTGGCCGGATTATAAATTTCCAGATTTTTCTGGGCAGAACCAATTCTACATGTTTTGTACACTGATTGTATATCAGTTTTTGGACATGTTATGGTCAAAATTTGGGTTTGGTTTCTTCATGAAAGTTATAGGTCTATGTCCCAGATATCTGATGGTAAAATTTCAGGTCAATTGGACTTTTCTACACTGAGTTATGACCAAATGAATAAATACTATTCATTTGGTCATTTTGCCAAGGTAGAATGCAGGTCACCCGGATTAGGGCAATCTTTAGGTCAACTTGGTTTGCTTTTCTAGGCATGCTTTCTTCACCAAAGTTGTGTCATTATGTGTCTAGTTTTATGTCCAATTGACCTTGCACCAATTGAACCTCTGCAACTCCATTTATAGCTAACCAAACCTGCTGGACTCATACTCAGTCCTGCAGGTCAGCCAAGGCAGCTCATCCAAACTCAAATACCAAGTCACAACTCACTTAATTTCCTCAACATACACAGCCAAATGGTCACTAATTGACCATTTAAACTTTCATTCACCAACACATAAACAAAGTCTCAATTTTATACCCAAACCCTAACTCTACCATCTCAAATCATGCATTTAACTTGCATTTCATTATCCTAATCATGAAGTTAATGTTAAGGGGAGCCATAATACCATTTTAGTTCTAAGAAATCTTCAAAACCCTATCAAGTTCAAGGCTGCCAAAAATATTGGGGAAGGTATGCTTATGATTTTCTTTAAATTTCTTTATAAATATCCACTAATTCTACTCCTTCCAGATGAATTTAAAGAAAAAGAACAAGTTTGGTCACTAACCTTTAATGGAGTTAATCTCAAACTTGTAAAATCTCCCCATTTCTACTTCTTTTTGTTGTCTTTAGCTTGCCCAAGGTGTAGTGAATTTTTTTTATGAAGACAAATATGGCTTTTATGGTGAAAAACTTGAAGAACTCAAGTTGGAAATGAAAAAAAATGGTGGAGTGCTTCAGGAAGAAATTTCGGCCACCATGGATGGATGAGGAAGATGAAGTGATTTTTGGGTCTTCCTTATCCTTTATGAAGTGTTTATTAAATTTTGATTGGTGGAAGAATTTTTAATGAGGTCATGCTTATGTCATTATTTGTCTTTTATTCCATTATTTTTTTTTTGTTTTGTTTTTCTTCCTTACTTCTTTTATTTATTTTTATTAAATTTTTCATCAATATTTATTCATATTTTATGTCATATAATTCACTTACTTAAATGGACAAGTTGGTCAAAAATCATCTCTGAAATCGAAATGACCAAAATGCCCTCAGTTTGGCTTAACGAGCTAAAATTGTGTATACCAATTGATTAAATTTTCCTTGCATTTTCTTAATATTTTATTGTCATTGGAACCCCAATAATCCTTCCCTGAGGTCCCAAAAATTATTTCATGAATTTTCTTCCGGTCTAGGGCTTCTAGTTGCGAGGACCGTAACTTTTCACTAGGTTACCCATCGCTAGGGCACCGACTCATTTAACTTTGTTGTATTTTATTTTTAAAATTTTTTCTAAATTTTTCTTATTAATATTTGAGTTAATTATGGTTCTTCACTTTAGTTTAAATATTTTTCTAGATGTTCTAGCTGTCCGGACTGACACCGATCACTGGAACAGTAGAATGCACGGAATTGCTGCAGTGAGGGTGTTACAACTCTTCCCCTCTAATTTAAATTTCGTCCTCAAAATTTACCTGATGCAAACAGTTAAGGGAACTGTTGCCTCATCGTCTCTTCACTTTCCCAAGTTGCCTCCTCGGTATTATGATGCCTCAATAGTACTTTCACCAGTGGAATTTGTTTATTTCTCAGTTCCTTCACTTCCCGAGCCAGGATCCGTATGGGTTCTTCTACATATGTCAAGTCCGATTAGATTTCAATCTCTTCATGGAGATGACATGTGAAGGGTCTGAGCGGTATCTTCTTAGCATAGACACATGGAATATATTATGGATCTTATCCAGTTATGGTGATAAAGCTAGCCGATAGGCCACTGGTCCTACACGTTCAATAACTTCATATGGGCCAATGAACCTAGGTCTTAACTTACCCTTTCTTCCAAACCTCAGTATCTTCTTCCACGGTGAGATTTTGAGAAACACTTTCTCGCCTACTACATACTCTCTCTTTTCTCCTCAAGTCAGCATAAGATTTCTGTCTATCTAAGGCGACCTTCAAATTAGCTTTGATTATCTTTACTTTATCCTCAGTCTGTTTCACCAAGTCTGGTCCTACCAGCTTATCTTCGCCCAATTCAGTCCAACATACTGGGGTTCTACACTTCCTCCCATATAGTGCTTCATATGAGGCCATTTGAATGCTAGCTTAGTAGCTGTTGTTATATGCGAATTCTGCCAGTGGGAGATATCTATCCCAACTCCCTTCAAACTCAATAACACAACTCCTCAGCATATCCTCAAGGATCTATCACATAATTTATATTGTTACTATCATTTCAATTTATTAGTTGTAAAAATTCAATTAGTTTTTAGGTTTACTTGGATTACTCGTTCTAACTGTCCATCCGTCTGAGGTTGAAAAGCCGTGCTAAACTGGAGTTGTGTGCCCAAGGCTTCTTGCAACTTTTTCTAAAATCTCGATGTAAACCTTGGGTCTTGATCAGATATGGTGGAAAGTAGAATTCCATGCAGTCTAATTATTTCACTGATATACAACACTGCTAGTTTCTCCAGTGAGTAATCAGTCCTAACTGGCAGAAAATGTGCTGACTTCGTTAATCTATCTACTATCACTCACACTACATCATGCTTCTTTTGAGTGAGAGGTAGACCACTAATAAAATTCATAGTGACCCGATCCCATTTCTATTCAGGTATGCTTATAGGTTGTAGCAACCCTGATGGAACTTGATGTTCTGCTTTAACTTGTTGACATGTCAAGCACTTAGTAACATAGTTAGCTATATCCTTCTTCATACCAGGCCACCAATAATGAGGCTTCAAATCATTATACATTTTTGTGCTTCCCGGGTGCATAGCATAAACACTAGTGTGTGCTTCTTACAGAATACTAGTCTTCAGTTCCCCATCATCTGGTACACACACTCTTCCTCTATAGTATAGACACCCATTTGCTTTCATCTCATAATCAGTTTCCTTCCCCTCTGGAATTTTACCCACAATAACCATTAATTTTTCATCTGCCTTCTGCCCATCTTGTATCTACTATAGCAGGTTTGGCCTCACTTGTAACTCAGCTAAAATAGCTCCATTTTGAGCTAAGGACAGATGAGCATTTAGTGATCTTAAAGCTGTGATGGACTTTTTGCTCAAGGCATCAGCAACTACATTTGCCTTCCCAGGATGGTAATCTATCACACAATCATAGTCCTTTAGGAACTCAATCCATCGCCTCTGTCTAAGATTGAGCTCCTTCTGGGTTGGCAAATATTTTATACTTTTGTGGTCTGTATAGATGTCACATTTTTCACCATACAAATAATGCCTCCATATCTTCAGTGCGAAGATAATTGCTGCTAACTCCAGGTCATGAGTAGGGTAGTTCTGTTCATATGGCCTTAACTGCCAAGAAGTATAGGCGACCACTTTCCCCTCTTGCATCAATACACACCCTAACCCATTATGCGAGGCATCACTATAGACCACAAAGTCCTTTCCTAACACTGGCTGTGTTAACATTAGTGCTTCTGTCAACATAGCCTTCAGCCTCTCAAAACTGGCTTGGCACTTGTCATTCCAGCCAAATTTCACATTTTTGTGTAACAACTTGGTCATTGGAGTAACTATGAAAGAAAACCCCTTCACAAATCTTCTGTAATACCCAGCTAGTCCCAAGAAACTTCTGACCTCAGTTGTATTTATGGGAGGCTTCCATTCCATCACTGCTTCTATCTTTTCGGGATCCACTCTAATCCCCTCAAGTGATACTATGTGTCCAAGGAAGGAGATTTCACTCATCCAGAAGTCACACTTGGACAGCTTAGTATACAGCTTCTTTTCTCGTAGGGTTTGCAGAACAATCCTCAAATGTTCATCATATTCTTCCCTGGTCTTGGAATACACCAGAATATCATCAATAAAGACCACTACAAACTGATCTAAATATGGATTGAAGATACGGTTCATAAGGTCCATAAATGTTGCTGGTGCATTTGTTAACCCAAATGGCATCACTAGAAATTCATAATGTCTATACCGGGTTCTGAATGCAGTTTTTGACACATCTGCATCTTTTACCCTTAACTGATGATACTCTGATCTGAGATCAATTTTTAAAAATACACCGGCTCCCTTTAACTGATCAAACAGATCGTCAATTCTGAGCAATGGATATTTATTCTTTACAGTTACCTTGTTCAACTACCGGTAATCAATGTATAATCTTAAGGTTCCATCCTTTTTCTTCACAAATAGTACCGGAGCTCCCCATGGTGACACACTGGGGTGTATGAACCTTTTATCCAGTAACTCCTGCAACTGAATTTTCAACTCTCTCAATTCAGTGGGTGCCATCTTATAAGGAGCAATAGAAATTGATGCTATACTCGGCATCACCTCAATAGCAAATTCGACTTCCCTTTCTGGTGGTAAACCAGACAATTCTTCAGGAAATACATCTGGGAAGTCTCTTACTGTGGGTATGTCACACAAATCTAGCTTAGCCTGCCTAGTGTCCACCGCATGTGCTAGGTAGGCTTTAAAGCCTTTTCTCATCAATCTTCTTGCAACTGTGGCTGAGATAACATTGGACAGAAAATCTGTCCTTTCACCTACAACTGTAATCTCATTACCTTCAGGAGTTTTTAGAGAAATCCTCTTCAGTCTGCAATCAACTATTGCCTAATGATGTGATAACCAGTCCATTCCCAAAATCACGTCAAACTCGTAGAAGGGCAATTCGATTAGGTTTGCCGAGAATTCATACCCCTTGAATCCTCAATGGGTAACCTTTATACACCTTATTCACTACCACACTATGGCCTAGTGAATTTGTGACCAGAATGTCTTGATCACTCTCCTCTATTAAAATTCCCCTCTCTACGAGTAGTTTGATGCAGATTTATGAATGAGTGGATCCTGGATCCACCAATGCATGCGCAGATGTGTTGTAGAGGGAGAACGTACCCCTGATAACGTCTGGGGCATCTTGTTCCTCCTGGGCTCTCATGGCATAGGCTCTAGCAGGTATTTTGGCCTCTCAGCTGACTCAGATGCAGACCTCAGTGATCGACCAGCTACCTCAAATTTACCAAGCTTCCTAGCCCTTTGAGGTGCAGGGGCAGGCCTATCTGCTTGTGTTGGGGCAACTGTAGTAGTCCTCTTCGGACAAATTTTGATCTGATGTTTTGTAGATCCACACCGCAAGCATGCACCAGTCACTCACCAACAGTCCCCCTTATGCCACTTCTGGCAGTATGGACAGGCAGAAAATGCTAGGGCTGGTCCCTTGAATACCGTCCCTGGAGAGCTGCCCACTGATGATGTGGACTGGCCTCTCCTAAGTGTGAACTGTGGTCTGGGCCCCTGGGACTGACCCTGACCTTTTGGTTGTCCCGAACCCTGAGCAGGAGGACCCTTACTCTTTTTACTAGGAGCAGAGAATGAACTGGACTGACCTGGACCCCTCTTCTGCTGTCTTTCCCTTCTATTTTGCTCATTTATTCTGACTCTTTCTACTTTTGATGCAGCATCTACTAATTTGGCAAAATTTGTGATCTCCAATGTTGTTATCATGACTTTGATATTGTCATTGAGCCCTTCTTCAAACCTTCTGCACCTCTCTACCTCTGTAGGGACTATCTCCCTCCCATACCGGCTCAGTCTGACGAATTCAGGCTCATACTCTACTACTGATAATTGCCTCTATCTCAAACTGATAAATTCTCTTCTTCTCTCTTCTAAATACACTTTACTGACATACTTCTTCCTGAACTCTGTGAGGAAGAAATCCCAGGTGATTTGATCCGATTGCACCTCACTGGATACTGTGTCCCACCACTAGTATGCATCATCTTGAAGTAGGGACACAGCACCTTCCAGGTTCTGCTCGGGGGTGCAATGAAGCTGTTTTAACACTCTTACAGTTCTATCCAACCAGTTTTCAGCTGTCATGGGGTCATCCTTCTTCTTTCCAAAGAAATCCATAGCCCCATGTTTTCGTAGTTTTTCCAGATGGGACTTCTGTGGTGCTGGTGGAGGTTGTGGCTGTGGTTATGGTGGTGGAATTGCCCACATCATTTATCGGTAAAATTCAGTCATTTGCTGAAATCATGCAAACTGAGGTTGGGTAGGTGCCTCAGCTGCTGGTGGAGTAGATTCTCCCCTGCCTCCAAATTCAGCCCTTGGTAGAGCACGACTCTCCACCTCTTCATCAACTGCTCTTTGAGAAGCAGGATCCATATCCTAATCAAAATAAGAAAACAAATAGATATGCATCAGTGTCAACTCAACACTTACAAATGCAATACAATGGTATGCACTCTATCTAAGCCTACAAACGCCTAAACCAATGCTCTGATACCACTAAATGTGACACCCCTTACCCGTCTACAATGTAGCCGAGCAAAATATGTCACACAGTGTGCCGGAGCACCAAATCATATTTCCATTACCATTTATCCTTTTTAATTCATTTATTTATAATTTTGATTAATCTGAATTTTTCACAAATTTTATAGAAAATTCGGCAGAGTACCGGCTGTAAATTAGAAAAACAGTTCTTCTGAATCTGTTAAAAACACTTCCAATATAATCATATTATCAATCTCAGTCAACCACCAACATATTTCCACAATTTCTCAAATGACTTCAATATTTCAAAATTCAATTTGTTTCATATCATACTCAACTTAATAAGAAATACTCAAATTTATTACTGAATATAGTTTATAGATAATTGCATCAAAACATAATTACATAAGTTTATAATATACATGGTAAAATAAAAGTCTAATTACAAAAGTTTACAAAATATAAAATATCAAAAATAACCTAATGTCCTACCAATACACTGCAAATGTGAGGTGACTCTAGACTCTGTGTGCAAATCTGACAATTCACCCGGTCTGAGGTCTGCTGGACTCCCCAGCTATGTCTTCAGTACCTGCGAGTGGCAAAAGTGACATGCTAAGCAATTATGCTTAGTGGTGCCAATATAAAATAAAATAACTAAAATAAAATAAATATGCAGAATGTATGTTTATATTTTTATGTAGACTTAATTTCTGACATTTATTACACTATTATTCGATTAAAGTTTATTAAGATTTATTTTAATTGCCCGAGTAACCTATACTAGTTGACTGGACTGGATAAATGGGTAAACTGGCACTGGGTACCAAGTACCTTGGACCATTACACCATCAGTCACATTGTGTCTCTCAGTGTGCAACAGAATAACTAATAAGCTGTAATAATTATTAGGGATAAAACCCAAGTATAACAACTCAATCAACATAGCCAAAGGCTATTTTATCACAGAATGGCACGGGAGGCCATAAAACACAGAATAGCATGAAGCCATATGCAGTACTGCTAACAGAACCCTATTGGCATGCCAACCTATTCAAACCAATCTTACTAGGTGTACTAGGGCATATTACACTTTTAAATTTTACAATTCATGAAATTGAAGTTTAAGTGTTACTATTTATTTCATTAGTCAACTAAAATGTTGACTTTAGCATAGATAATAGGTACATTGGTTCTAATATTCCCAACATACCACATTTTGCATTCTAAAGTTGTTTGTATTGGTTGCCAATACCATTTCAAAGCTTAGTGTTAATTATTCACAATTTTCATATTTCAAGCATTATGTTTACTGTTTCATTAGTCATTTGTACAGTAGGAATTTGGCAAAGTTGTCTTCATGAAAATTGTTCCTTATTGTGTCTAGTTACATTTCTTTTTTTGAATCACTCCATTTGAAGTTTTGTAGCTCAAGTTATGGCCTAAACACCATAACTGGCCGGATTGCAAATTTCCAGATTTTTCTGGGCAGAACCAATTCTATAGATTTTGTACACTAATTGCAGGTCAATTTATGGACATGTTATGGTCAAAATTTGGGTTTGGTTTCTTCATAAAAGTTGTAGATCTATATCCCAGCTATCTGCTGGTAAAATTTCAGGTCAATTGGATCTTTCTACACTGAATTATAATTAAATGAATAAACACTATTCATTTAATCATTTTGCCCAGGCAGAATGCAGGTCACCCGGATTAGGACAATCTTTAGGTCAACTTGATTTGGTTTTCTAGGCATAGTTTCTTCACCAAAGTTGTGCCATTATGTGTCTAGTTTCATGTCCAATTGGCCTTGCACCAATTGAACCTCTACAACTCCATTTATAGCTGCCCAAACTTGCTGGACTCATACTCAATCCTGCAGGTCAGCCAAGGCAGCTCACCCAAACTCAAATACCAAGCCACTACTCACTTAATTTCCTCAACATACACAGCCAAATAGTTACTAATTGACCATTTAAACTTTCATTCACTAACACATGAACAAAGTCTCAATTTTATACCCAAACCTTAACTCTACCATCTCAAATCATGCATTTAACTTGCATTTCATTATCCTAATCAAGAAGTTAATGTTAAGGGCAGCCATAATACCATTTTAGTTCTAAGAAATCTTCAAAACCCTACCAAGTTCAAGGCTATCTAAAATATTGGGGAAGGTATGCTTATGATTTTCTTTAAATTTCTTTGTAAATATCCACTAATTCTACTCCTTCCACATGAATTTAAAGAAAAAGAACAAGTTTGATCACTAACTTTTAATGGAGTTAATCTCAAACTTGTAAAAACTTCTCCTTTCTACTTCTTTTTTTTGTCTTTATCTTGCCCAAGGTGTAGTGAATTTTTTTTTGTGAAGACAAATATGGCTTTTATGGTGAAAAACTTGAAGAACTCAAGTTGGAAATGAAAAAAAATGGTGGAGTGCTTTAGGAAGAAATTTCGGCCACCATGGATGGATGAGGAAGATGAAGTGATTTTTTGGTCTTCCTTATCCTTTATGAAGTGTTTATTAAATTTTGATTGGTGGAAGAATTTTTAATGAGGTCATGCTTATGTCATTATTTGTCTTTTATTCCATTATTTTTTGTTTTATTTTTCTTCCTTACTTCTTTTACTTATTTTTAATAAAATTTTCATCAATATTTGTTCATATTTTATGTCATATAATTCACTTACTTAAATGGATAAGTTGGTTAAAAATCATCTCTGAAGTCGAAATGACCAAAATGCCATCAGTTTGGCTTAACGAGCTAAAATTGTGTGTTCCGATTGATTAAATTTTTCTTGCATTTTATTGTCATTGGAACCCCAATAATCCTTCCATGAGGTCTCAAAAATTATTTCATGATTTTTCTCCTCGGTCTAGGGCTCATAGTTGCGAGGACCGCAACTTTTCACTGGGTTACCCATTGCTAGGGCACTGGCTCATTTAACTTGGTTATATTTTATTTCTAAAATTCTTTCTAAATTTTTCTTATTAATATTTGAGTTAATAATGGTTCCTCACTTTAGTTTAAATATTTTTCCAGACGCTCTAGCTGTCTGGACAGACACCGGTCACTGGAACAGTAGAATGCACGAAATTACTATAGTAAGGGTGTTACATTATCTGTGTCTCAAAAATTTTTAAAATTTATGAGGTAGCCTCTGGAAGTTGAATCATCTCCAAAGCCCACCGGAGCCACCACCGGAACTACCACGCACGGTGGCCGGCCACTGGTCGCCAGCAATGTTTACCTGATCTGATCATACCATCATGTTTCTCTCTTCTCCCTCAGTTCATAGGTGGTCTCGGATCGTCAATCCAATGGTCGGATCGTCCTAGATCTGACCCAAAAGCTTGAAAAACCCGAAATTTCTCTTCTCCATATCTCATTCATCCGACCTCCATTTGTTGCAAAATTAGCATAAAAAAAAAGCTCTCAGGACAAGCTTTCCAACGCCACCTGAATCGCCTTGATCGAATTTCGGATGAAGCCGGAATTGCGTTGGGAAGTTGCTGCCCACTGTGCGCGTTGAGGAAGAAAACTCCTACATTTGCGCCGCTGCCGGCGTTGCTCCAGCCAGCTGGCAGCTTGCTGGCGTCGCCCAAGGTGGGGGGGACGCCTCGCCGGCCAGCCATGGTGGATGGAGGCTCGCCAGCCTAAAGAAAAGGGGAGGGGGAGGGAGAGTGACGGGAGGGAGAGTTTAAAGGGGGGGGGGGGGGGGGCGCGGCTGGTTTTGTTTGTTTTTTTTTTTTTTTTAATCTGAAAATGAATATGGACATACATGTTGTTTAGATTCATTTCTAGAAATAAAAATTATAATATACAATAAATAAAAATAATAATCATAATATTTCTTTTTTATTTTATTTATAATTTAAAAATTTTGGGTTATTTTTTACAGTAAAAGTTTTAAAAATGAAACTAATAAAATCAACAGCTGATTGATGCTAAAATTAGCTATCGGCAACTGATTCATAATTTTTATTAAACACGTATAAAATCGTTGTGGGATAAAAAATATCTATCAACTATCCTAAAACGCTAAACCAAACAATAATTTAATCTATACTCTTTAACATTTCGTTTCTTTAAAGGGTGACTATGATTTCATTTAAATTATGGAATTTAACATTCATTAATCTTATTTGTTCAGTATTATAAGAAAACTTATTCACATACATATATTGTTTCAAGTTTCAAATTCAAAATTTCACATTTAGCTCAAACTCGAAACCTTAAAATGATTTCAATATCATTGATAAACCTTTTACTGATAGTATCACTAATATTATTTATTTGGCGATAGTGCCACTAATTTATATTAATATTCAGAATTCCTAGGAAACACTAATCTAATTATAATTAATTGAGGAAGTTGAAGGTGGTGATGGGAATTAGGGTTTTACAATACCTATATTGTTATTATAACATGAACACTAGAATTTGGGATATTTTAATATTTTATAAAGTCAATTAAATTATTTTAATCTGAGGTATTCACATCAATACAAAAATAAAATCATAAAAAAAGAAAAATATCTCTACTAAGTAACAAATAAAATCTATTCTCTGTTAAACAATGGGAGAAATATATGTTCTTACTAAACTGATGAGGCTGCCTTTTAGTTAAGAATATGATATTATTTACATTGATAAAGCAGCCAAGACAGTTGGAGCCAACTGCGTTTTAACTTTTCAGGGAATTAATTATTTTCATGAGCTTCCCATTATTCCAAAATTGACATAGCTCATTATTCCTCAATTAACTTTTTTTCTTAAAAAAAAAAGAAGAAAAAATTGACCCTCACTGCACAGCCTTGCTTTTTAGATTTTAATAAGTTGTATGGACAACGAAATATATATTATCATAAATAAATCAAGCTTTATTTTTATTAATAAAAATAAATTAGAGGAGGCTTTTTGATAGGGATGAGCATTCAGTTCGAACCGAACCGAATTAAATTATAAAAATTTAAATTTAAATTTTTGAAGCTAAACCGAATCGAATCGAATCGAACCGCTCTATTTCAATTTGGTTTAAACCGATTGATTTTGATTTTTGATTAATTTTTTAATTTAGACTTGATTTTCAAGTTATTTGGTCTAATTTTGACTTTGGTTTGAACCTAATAACCATTAATCAATGAAATTAAACAATTAACATATATAAAATTAAATATCATTCATAAATTTTTCATAAAAATAAATCAATTCAAAAATTAATTCGGTTCGATTTAGTTCGATTTGAATATATAAATTACTATTCGGTTTAATTCAGTTCGATTTAGTTCTATTTGAATATATAAATTACTATTCGGTTCGGTTCGGTTTAACCAATTTTTTTTTCTTCAAAACTGAATCGAACCGAAATAACTAAAATTTTTATAATGTAAAATCGAACCGAACTGATTAAATTTTAAAATCAAATCGATTGAACTAAATTAACTCAATTTGTTCAATTTTTCAATTTGAACCAAATTTTAGTCAGCCCTACTTTTTGAGGTTACTTTGAGACGTTTTATCTTGTATTTGATATTTGCTTTTAACATTTTTGTACATTCTACGTCTTATAGCAAGCAACAGCTAGAATAATTCAATGTAATTGATTGTCACCGCTACTATTATCGCCTATCTACCACAGCTATTATTATTATTGGTTAATCATCATTATCACCATTTGATTGCTACTATTTATTATTATTATTATTAGAGAATATTGTCACTTGTTATTAACACTACAAATAATTTAAATATTAAAATAAAAATTATTATATTTTATTATTTTTATTTCTATTTTATAATTAAATATAAAAACATTACATTTTATCATTCATTTTATTCCATTGTATTACTTCATGCTAAATACAGGCTTAGATATTCAGCAATTTCTTTATGGAAAAGTTTAAAGTGGAGATAAAACTTGAAATTTGGAAAGTAAGTACAGAGAGATGTTGTCCAGTTACTGGGAATCAACGTGAACCAGTAAGAGTGCAAGCTCTCAGTCAGAACTTAGACCCAAATCTAAATGAGTTTTCCACTCGAATGAAAGATGCACTTAAAAATTAATCCACCCTCTAATGTGAATATTAAATCTGTTACACCGCTGCTCATATCAGCTTGAGCTTTCTATAGATTTGCTGCTTACACATTAATGAGTAGGCTTGTCTACAATCAAAATAATAAATGAAACACTAATAAATTTTAATTTAATAGCATTAAAGTCGTTTAAGCTCTCAATGCTATAAACATTTATGAACAACAAAATAAAGGATTTTAAGGGGCTTTGTTTAGCTGGCTCAATTGGGTCCCACAAATTTCAAGCCACAAAGGATTCAAATCTCCAAGGGCCTTGGTGGTACCAGTTGTGTAATTATCTCATTTTCTGCCTCTTTCTACTATTGTTTTCTTTGCAAGTACAAGCATGCTGCATATATTCAACTATTACACAAACATCAGACAATTCAGAACACGTATTCTTGTAACTTGGGAAAAGGAAATTTTGAGGAATATTTCATATCACTCACTCCTTATGTCTATTCTGCCAAAATCATTTTCACAAAATTCCACTTATTTGTTAAAATTATGTTTAATTAATGCTATATGATACCTCTTTTGGCCCACCAGGGCAAGCATTTTCCTCCTCAACATTCCAGGAAAAATCTAAATGAACATCTTATGTCACCTTGAGTTGAATGCTGAAGCCAGAAAAGGGCATTTCCAAAACTGATGCATTACTTCAAATATAGCAGCCAAGTTTTGCTTATCCACCCTTTAGATCTATCTGCTTAGTTTCTTTCTAAAACTGGAGAAGAGAAGGAATCATATATTATATACAGCTGCAAATAGTTCACAGCATATGGCTGAATAAAAGATCTTTTCAATTATCAGGAATCATATGCAACACTCTGTTATTATGTCATTCAATAGTTCCTCCATTGTCTCGGCCAAGATAAAGAAGAAAATCCAAGGACCATTTTCTCTGCAGCTACAGTCTGCGGGAATATTGTTAAAAAAACAACTAACGAAGAAGAAGCTCAAAATGATCAGAGTAACTATTCTGATGCATACCTTGTCATGATTTGAAATACATAACCAGTCATTTCTAAGGCTTGACAGAACAGGAACATTTAAAGGCCAATATGCAATTGGTATAGCTTCATATTTCAGCATCCAAGAAAACTCCAACTTAATTAGCTCTGCAAAAAAGAAGTGCCGGAGATGCAAGTTTACATATGACGTATTATTCAATGTGAACAATGAGATGAGTACAAAACAAAAATTTTAATGTATAGTATATGTTAATATAAACATGCAGGTAGCTCATGACCATGCAGCCAATCAGGTCCTAGGTCAGGAGTCCATTTATCTTCAGATTCTGTTTTATGCACAATTCCATTAACAAATAATACATAGATGAACCCAAAGTTCACCCAATCCTACAGCCGCAAAAAGAATATTTCATGCAGCGAGCCTTCTCATCTTGAAATAAACTACATAGACTAATGATGTTCATTTAAATCATACCTGGATTTATTTTCATAAATAAAAACTGCATGAATAGGCGCTCAAAAGCCAACAAAATAAATTTAATGAAAATGTAGATTTTTTTTTTATATATATTTTTCTCAGAAAAACAAAATGATTCTAATCAGAAACCAAAAATCAGATAGCAAAATGTTGGATGATGTCTCCAAGAAGATAAAAAATACTTATTATAAATACTAGAGGAATAGCTTCATAATATCTTCCCCTCTCTGACAATGGCCAGAATGAACATGCCCAGTCTTATCCTCCCACCAGGGTTCAGGTTTCATCCTACGGATGAGGAGCTCATCAACCATTATCTGAAAAAGAAAGTCTCTTCTTCTTCTAATCCAGAACTTTCTATAATAGCAAATATCAATATCTACAAGTTCAATCCTTGGGAACTTCCTGGTGAGGCTTCAATTTTCTCAACTCTAATTGATGATCATACAACAAATTAATTCTAAATTCACTGTATATTTCTGTTAAGAGCATCATGATTGCTCAGCTTGTTTGTGCAGGAAAGGCCCTGTTTGGGGAAAATGAGTGGTTTTTCTTCAGTCCAAGAGATAGGAAATATCCAAATGGTGCTCGCCCAAATAGAACAGCTGCATCTGGTTACTGGAAAGCGACAGGAACTGATAAACCAATACTCACCTCCAATGGATCACAATGTCTTGGGGTGAAGAAAGCACTTGTATTCTACAAAGGCCGAGCTCCTAACGGCATAAAAACCAATTGGACGATGCATGAGTACAGGCTTCTTAATGATAATCATCAGCTGCACAAGCTAAGAGGATCAATGAGAGTAAGAATTTTATTCTGTTCTTTAAAAGGAAAGCCTATGATAAGAAATACATATAATTTCTGATCATATATATAATAGAAATCAATTTTGGCTTTCGTTTTGAAAGATGAATCCATGGACTACCACTTCTGCTATTCATATTCAGGCATTTTCAAGGTCTGTTGCATTGGAGAAATTTTCTTTCTTTTTTATTTTTGTTGGTTCATTTGGCTCTAGACTCAAACTCGGGAAGTTATAGCCCCGAAGACTACTCCAGTGCCAATGAGTTAAAACTCATTGGTAGAATTGGAGAAATTTTCTTGGAGCCTGAAACTTAAATTTTCTGCAGGACTTGAATAATCTGATTTTTGTCCTCCTGTTCCTTTTTTCAGTTGGATGATTGGGTTTTATGTCGAATTCGCTGGAAATGCAACAGCTTGATACAAAAAGAGGAAACTTATGAAAGCAGCTGTGGCAGCTCTCTTCCATTTTCTCTAGGGTGCTTACAAGGTCAAGAGGCAATGAAAAGTAACATTACACTTAAAGACTATGACTATGATTTTCAAGCTTTTCTTAATCCTCTAGAAAGTGAAGAGACGGACGGACAAGCTGAATTCCAAGAAGGATCTCCTGGGAACTCATTTTCAGCTGTGGATTCTGGTTTTCAACAAGCGCCAACAGTTTCCTCCCTAAAAGAGGCACTTGAGTCCATCAAGAAGGTGCTCTTTGTCGGAGCATTCGAGGAGCTGGTGCCAGTACCACCAAAAAAGAGGCTGCATGTGTCCACTTCAAATAATGCAGAAAATGCAAGTATTTTTCAAGTCTCTTCTCCTACAATTTCACCATCATATCCGCAGAGCTTCTCATCAGGGTTCATGTTCTAAATTTTACTATCATATACAATATCTTCATGCCCTATTAAGACTGTATAACGTACACTTGTTTGAATCCAATGTCCATATGCAAATAACTCAGGCCATGATTTCATATAGAATAACATCATGGTTTTATGAATAAGAGTGTCTGTTGCTTCAAATGCCTCCCTTTCTCCAAAAACACTGGCAGACAACACACAAATATATTGATTAAATTTCACAATGCGGATAATTTCTTTTATTTTTGTGTCATATGCTTTTATTACGTTAATTTTGGAGGCCAGGAAAGGGAATTGAAGATATTGGCCTTGAAAATGGGAGAACAAGAAAAAAAAAATCTTAAAAAATTATTAAATACATCGAAGAGCACCCAATAATAAAAAAGGGTATGAAACTTGAGAGACAATGTCTTTTAAGTATCAAGATAATGTGTTATTTAATATTTTATTGTTTTAATTAGTTTTGAGTGCAATTTAGTCTTTAATTCAATAATAATAAATCAGGGAGCATGATGGCTTAGTGGTAAGCCTTGAAAGTTAGAGGCCTCCGATCCCAGTTTGACTTCCCACACTGATATTGATGACTTAATATTGTTTCCGCTTGCAGTTAATGGTTGAATTGACTTTGGATAGTCCCATCTTTTAATCAGAGCTAAAATGAAGCCGTTTAACCGTGAATTCTGGTCTATGGGGTAATAACCGTCACATACGGAGAACTCTTTTTTTCATGGTAAAAAAATTCATAATACATAAATTTTTAAAAAAATTATTTAAAAAATTAAATTAATATGGTCAAATCATCGAGATAAAAATATTCAAATGGGAGAGATTGAAATTGACTCTACTTTAAGGTGATTTTAACTTGAGTTCCAATCCCCAATTTAATAGAATTGCTTTTGATTCAAATTCTAATTCAACCCAAACAGTGATCAAGCTTAATGTGGCATTACAATACCAATAGAACCATAATGTAATTTTTTAGTTTCTGCTAATGCAAATTGAAATTTGTATGGTAAAAAAAAAATCTACTAAATAAAAAAATTCAAAACTTTACTTAATTACTTAATTTATCAATTCTTTAAATTTTGACAAATTAAATAAAAACTTTTAAATTGGAGAAATTTTATCGAATTATTAAATTAAAATATGAGAATTTTGACTTTTATCACTAGAATGCTATGATAAACACACTAAGATTAAAATCAATTATATAATTTTAGTGAAGACCAATTTATTTATGATAAACACCTTACTGTTCAAGTGTGTAAATGAGATATAAAAACAGTTTTATAAGCATAAAAGTAAAAAATGCAAAATTTTCATCATGCAATATTAACAGAAATATAAGTTGAATTGTATATTCAAGGCAAAAGTCAAAATCATCAATTTTAATTTTGGTAATTGAATAAAATTTTTTTAAATTGAAAGTTTATGATTTAATTGTAAAAAATTTTAAAAATTGAATAAAATAACAATTCACAAAAAATTTTAGATTTTTCTAACTAGTAGAAAAAAAATTGTAATTTTAGCTATTTTAGTACCTAATAATTATTAACAATTCTATAGCCTAGTTATTGATTGTAAGACTTTTTTATTTGTTTAATTACATATGATTTTTTTAACATTTTAAATATTGAAATTAAAAATTTAGTTGTTGAATTATCATAAATTTTTTAAACAACTTGTAAATTTATATATGTTATGAATTATTTAATTTTCAAAATCTATAATTTTTTAATATGTTTTAAAATTTTAATACCATTTTATTTATATTAAAATTTTTTTATTTAAATTTAATATATTATAAATTTAAGATATAATATATATATATATTTATTTATTTTGACATTATAATTTTTATATATTTTTATTTTAAATTTATAATAGTAATCGCTCCCCACTTAATCGATGACCCAAATAAGAAAATGATTAACAAAATAAACTTTACCCATTTCTAGCTGTCAGCTTTATTTCCACGCTGTCGTTCTGAGTTCGGATTTGAAAAACCTATCCCATTCAACCGCATCAAGCACCTCAAGTATAAACCCATTATGGTAATTTCCTTGTTCTCTCGGTGACTTAGTTCCTACGCCCGCGTCAGGATCACTCGGATCTTATTAATTTTAGCATCCCAAATGACAAAAGCGTCCCTGCTTTTTTAAGAATTGGACCACTCAGGCGAGCCCATTACAGTAATTTCAATCATCCATACGCTTTATAAAAATAATAGGACACGATTCAGAAAGGGGTCTCTCTTCAGCTCTTCTCTTTCCCTCTTCAATTTTAAAACCCGCTAGGAAAGCAGAAGCAGGGAGCATATAGAAAAAGCAGAACAGATCCCTGAATAACCACCATAGCTACGGTCAATAGAAACAGCACCGACGCAGTCACCACCGCTACCTTGAGAGGATGTTCAAAATCTTCAACAGAGGAAAAGAAACTGCCAGCGATTTCTCACCGCAATCATCGCCGTCTCCTTCCTCGTCGATGTCGCCGTCTCATGTGACTGGACCGCCGAGGCCTATCAATTTGGTGTACCGCGACAGGGATGGGAAGTTCCGGATGGATCCGGAAGCAGTTGCCACGCTTCAGCTGGTTAAGGAACCAATCGGTGTCGTTTCGGTTTGTGGTCGCTCTCGTCAGGGCAAAAGCTTCATTTTGAATCAGGTAGTTTTTTGTTTTCGCTTATAGTTACTCGCTTTTAGAGAAGTAGTGAAAATTTTTGTTTCCTCTTTGGTCTTTGCTATTTTGAACCTCTAGGGTTTGTTAATTTTGAATTTTGTGTGGGATTTGGTTGGTAGTTTTTGATGTTGTTATTTCAAGTAAAAATGCCATGTTTTATGGGTTTTTTTAAGCAATTAGGTGCATCAACTCTGCTACTGAAACAGTAATGTGAAGATAAATCATAGAAATGTTGGCTTTTATAGTTTCTGCTGCGTCTAAGTTGTGAACTCTTGGAATTAAGTTTTGTTAGGGTTTACTAAGTGTTGGTTCTGACAATGGAGGTGAAGATGAGACGGAATGGAGCTGCCTGTAGCAATTAACTGCATCAAGTTTACTGTTGCAGACGATACGGAAGTTTCTGTTTTCATTTTGAAATCCTGCATAGCTGGTGTTATTATTTCTTTATTTTAGGAGTGGTTTAATCAGGAGATTCTTTGTTGTTACTTGCTTATATTTGCATTTTTGAAGCAAGTAGAGTCCTGGCTGGTGTGCTCCATTCCTTTTTTGATTGCAAATTTGCAATACTTCGCAGTGTTCCCGCAGCTTGAAGTCTTGATGTTATACATGAATGTATAGTGGATTATTTTCTAAGGATTATTCTACTGTGGTAACTAATGATCACTTTTGGACAAAAACCTTTTCTTTTATCTGCTTAAAGAAGCCACTACATTTTATTTGCTAAATTATCTTCAAATCAACTGAGAGCTTTTTATTTTATTTTATTTTATTTTATTTTTATTTTTTTAAATACTAGGTTAGTTAGCAATTGTTTTTGGCTGTTATATCTAGAAAAATAAAAGATTTTGTTACTCTTTCTAGTAATATTTTGTTTTTTTCTCCATTTGAACAGTCTTCTGTATCTCCGGCAGTTCTCACTTAATATATATATATATATATACACACACACACACACACACACACACACACACACACGCGCGCGCGCGCGCACTTTGTGCTGAAACAGTAAAATTTTGAATTCTTTCTTCATAACCTCACAGCTACCATGTCATGGCATCATTGTTCTTGTGGTGACTTATGTTGAAACATTTTTTGAATTTAGAGAATCTCAGTGATTAGACTATGTGTTGCTAAGAAATTTTATGCTAACAATTAACATTTATTACTTCATCTGTATCACATGACTGTTGAGATTGTCATTTATCAATTAATTAACTAGGACCTGTGCTTGCGTTATGTACTGTAGCTTCTTGGGAAGAGTAGCGGATTTCAGGTAGCACCAACTCATCGACCGTGTACAAAAGGACTTTGGTTGTGGAGTGCACCCATAAAGAGAACAGCTCTTGATGGAACTGAATACAATCTTTTACTATTAGATAGCGAAGGAATAGATGCTTATGATCAAACAGTAAGTTTTATTTCCTTCTATTAGAATTAACTGACAATTATTTTGTTGCTAGTTTATTTGATATTTTGATTGGTTCAAGAACTTTGGGCTGACTTGTGTCAAATTTTATTCCTCACAACATATGGTTGGCTACTTATATTGCATAGTTACTGTTAATACTGTGCATTTCTCTTTTTTATTCATTTCACTTACTGCTTTTGAATAATGTTTAATAATTTGTCATTTCGTGCTTTTCTATTTTGACTTCCTTAATTGCCATATATTTTTTCTTTGGCAGGGGACTTACAGCACTCAAATATTCTCCTTAGCTGTTCTCTTATCTAGCATGTTCATTTACAATCAGGTGAGAACAAGTTATGCTCAGATTTTTGCCATTCTAATTAACTTTCATTGTTTCTTTTCTTCTTCTTCTTCTTCTTCTTCTTCTTCTTCTTCTTCTTCTTTGTTATGTTCATTTTTATTTTCAATATGTTTTCGTTGTAACATGATAAACTTCCCAGCAAAATGATTAATTTGTGCTGTTGTCCCAGTGGCCTCTTTTACTGGATTTATTGTTCACTCACCTATCTAATTACTTCTATTTAGATGGGTGGTATAGATGAAGCTGCACTTGATCGTCTCTCTCTTGTCACTGAAATGACAAAACACATTCGAGTGAGAGCTTCAGGAGGAAAGAGTAAAGCTTCTGAACTTGGACAATTCTCCCCTATATTTGTTTGGCTTCTAAGGGTATTGAACTCTGAAATATTTTATTCTTATATTATTTTCCTTTTATGTTTTGAAAACAATGGTTTTTGACATCATAAATGCTCTAGATGTTATGTAAATGGCTTTGAATGATTGATTTCTTGCAGGATTTCTATCTGGATTTAGTAGAGGATGATAGGAAAATAACACCCCGTGACTATCTAGAGCTTGCCCTAAGGCCTGTTCAAGGTAGTGGAAGAGATATAGCTGCCAAAAATGAGGTAACTTTTGTCATGGATTTTATTTATTCTCACAAGTAATTTAACAAATTTTTTTTTTCTTCAGTAATAATTCTATGTAGATAGTTTTGCATTTTCTTCAAAGTGGCAAAGATGCATTTGCTAAGGAATTTCCAATTAAATGTGTTGGACGTGATTCTCGTTGATATCAATTTCTGGTGCTGTCTTACTTGCATAGGGGTGCATTGAGCACAACATATTTTGATTTTTTTTTCCCATATTGGAGGTGTTAATTGTGCAATAAAAATGATTTGATAGATTCGAGACTCCATTCGAGCTCTCTTTCCAGATAGAGAATGCTTCACCCTCGTGAGGCCTTTGAACAATGAAAATGAACTCCAACGACTGGATCAAATATCGGTTAGTAATATCTACACTTCTATATTTGTGGGTGTGTGGTTGTTTAGGATTACTAACTAGTGGTTGGGTAGTAATCTCTTTCTGGAACATCACATTTTTTTACCCTTTTATTTTTTTTGTAGTTGGACAAATTAAGGCCTGAGTTTAGATCTGGGCTGGATGCACTTACCAGATTTGTTTTTGAGAGAACAAGGCCTAAGCAAGTTGGGGCCACTATAATGACAGGCCCGATTCTTGTTGGTATCACAGAATCTTATTTGGAGGCTCTTAATAATGGTGCAGTGCCCACAATATCCTCTTCGTGGCAGGTTGGCTTCCTGTTTTGAATTCTTGTTTTATCATGACAGATATAAGGGAAGATTGTTTACACTATGGGTCTTCCATTGTGTAATTGGTTTCTCAATTCATTCTTCATTTGCTTTAGAAAATGGTTCTAAATAATTATTAGGTAATGCTTTAATAACTTATGAATATGAATTAATAATGGAGCCTTCACTATATGTCAACTTAGATACTGATGTTTAATGGGATCAATCATTATTATATTAAGAATACTCAACTCAACTCAACTAAACCTTTATCCCAAAAATTTGGGGTCGGCTATATGGATTCGCTTTCTCCACTCTAAACGATTTTGGGTTAAATCCTCAGAAATGTGTAATGCTTCTAGGTCATGTTGTACCATTATTATATTAAGAATACTAAATCGAAATGTTATTTGGCTTAATTGTAATATGATAAAACATAAAAATAACTAAGAGAGCCATCTTCTTTAAAGGCAAAAAGAGAAGAAAGTAAAGAAGTATTCCAACTAGGTCTTTTTTTTTTTTTTTTTACCATGGGCAACAAAAAGAATAGGAAGGAGGAAGTAAAAATATTCTTGTGATTACATGTCAAGTTTAAACCAAGTAGAGCTAAAAGTTAAATTTGTGTTCAACATGATAAGACCAGTTAAACTTTTCTTCTCCTTCCTAGATTATACGAAACCTTTTCAGATGGAAGTAATCTTGCAAGCTAAAACCAGTAGTTTTAGCCTTGATTTCAAGAAGAGGGTGATTTTGGATTGCAAAAATTGGGATGAGATAGAATATGCACTTTTCTATCATAAATCTACAAAATTTCAAATATATGGGTAATGGGTGGATGGTTCTTCCACACTTAAAACTGCTATCTATATTCTGAGTTGTGGAGTGCACCCTTTTTAGGAAGTTTCCTGTTTATTCCACATCTTAATGTTGTTATATATAGAATTGTCTGGTTTTTTTTCTTGTTAGAAACAATTACTTCTTTGGTGCATCAGCTGTATCTCCTCCCGCCCTGTGACAGCTAAGATGTATTTAACCTTCAACTCTAAAAGGAAAAATCTTTTAGGAAGTTCCTATATAGCATCAGATGCTACAATTTATTTATTCCTTTTCATCTTCCCTGATATATTATTTTGCAGAGTGTTGAAGAAGCTGAGTGTCGAAAAGCACATGACACTGCCACTGAAGTTTATATGTCCACTTTTGACCATTCGAAGCCAGCTGAGGAAGTAAGTGGAACTCTTTTCCTAATTATTTGATGATTTCTATTATTATCTAATTTCAATAATGTTAGGCTGCTCTGAGGGAAGCACATGATGAAGCAGTTCAAAAATCAATCGCTGCATTTAATGCTAGTGCTGTGGGGATTGGTTCGGCAAGGACAAAATATGAAGGACTTCTGCATAAATTCTTCAAAAAGAAATTTGAGGTGATGGATATTTAGAATACTATCAGGAAACATTTAATCTATGCCTTGTATTGGTTATTGCATTCTTCTGTATCTTTTGGAGTTGCTCCTCCTTACTCTTGAGCTTGGAAATTGTGCTGTAGATTGTTGACATTTATATGTTTTAACTTCTGCAATTGAGTCAAATGTTAAAGGCTGTAGCTATATTTTGGGTCATTCATATGCACTAGGTGTGATCCTCAAACCAATTTCATACATTTTAGTCTTTAAAGTTGATTGATCACATAGTGTAAAAAAAAAGAGCAAACTTGTAATTATAGAGGTTTTGGAAACCTTATTGATTAGTAGTGAGAATTTGCTACTGATCTTCTGTTTTTAAGTGACAACACTGGAAATAAATTCTTTGTACAGGGTTGCTTTTTGTCATGTTCAGTTGCATTTTACATGACTGGTTATATTAAACTGGCCATTGATGCAGGAGTATAAGAAGAATGCATTTATAGAGGCAGACTTGCAATGCTCAAATGCAATACAAAGCATGGAAAAAAGACTCAGAGCAGCTTGTCATGCTTTGGATGCGAATGTGGATAATGTTGTGAAGGTGAGTGTTCACTATTGCTAACAATGTTATGTATTAATTTTGAGTCTGTCTGCTGCTTTAATGTCATTGCTAGATGTCTTCAGTTGAGGATCCTAACATTTAAGAGGTGGATCAAATAGGCTACATTTATGTTTTGACGGGTAAAAAAAAGTAAAGCTGGTTTTGTCTATTAGTTTTCCCCTTCATATGTTTTTTGTTTCCTTGGCTGGCTTGTATTGCAAAGGAGCCTGTTGGTCTGTTTTTTGGGTGAGTGGCCTATGCTTTAACCGTTTCATGGGAACCTATATCTGTCACTGCATTTTTCACTATGGAATTGATACTCTCTAATTGTATTAGTGCTTATAATAATGTGTGAAATATATCATTGATAAGAACTTAATGGCTTCAGAAGAATATGTATTTAATGAGGATGACTTGGCATGCATCTCCCTTATGTGCAAGGTTTTTTATTGTTGATGGATTTGCCATTAAACTCGGAATAATATTGCAGAAGTTGGTTGTCATTTTTTGTGTTAAACTATGTTTATACTTGTTTGTGAATATTCCGTGCAGGTTCTCGACAGCCTTCTATCTGAGTATGATAAATCATGTCATGGCCCAGGGAAATGGCAGAAATTGGTTACTTTCCTACAACAAAGGTCTGTATCTGCCTGCCTGTCCCTCCTCTTCCCTTTTGGTTGTTTTTGAGGTTTTGCGTATTGACTTTGTTTGCTTGCAAATAAAATATTTGCTATTGAAATTTCCAGTTTGGAAGGTCCAATCCGTGACCTTGCCAAGAGGCTTAATGATCAAATTGCAACTGAGAAGACTTCCCTCTCATTAAGATGTCGCTCAATTGAGGATAAGATGGAAATGCTTAACAAGCAACTGGAAGCTAGCGAGAAACATAGGTCTGAATACATGAAACGTTATGATGAAGCTATCAGAGAGAAGAAGAAGCTATCTGATGACTTTATGAAGCGCATGTCTGACTTGCAGAGCAGTCGCAGTTCACTAGATGAGAGGTGTTCTAGCTTATTGAAAACACTGGAATCTACTAAGCAAGAAGCCTCAGACTGGAAAAGAAAACATGACCAATTGTTATCAAAGCAGAAAGCTGATGAAGGCCAGATAAATTCAGAAATTGGAATTCTTAGGTCTCGAACCAGCGCTGCAGAGGCAAGGCTGGCTGCTGCTCATGAGCATACCAGGTCAGCTAAAGAAGAGGCAGAAGAGTGGAAACGGAAGTATGACATTACTGTAAGAGAAACAAAAGCTGCTCTTGAGAAGGCAACAATTGTGCAAGAGCGAACGAGCAAAGAAACGCAATTGAGGGAAGATGCTTTGCGAGAGGAATTTTCTAGTCGTTTGGCAAAAAAGGTGATCTCTCTGTGTTAAATGATGTGTGCATGTAATTAATACATTTTAATTTTTTATTATTTCACACATTCATGAGTAGACAGCCTTTTATAATTTTTGTGCCGATCAATGTGCAGGAAGAGGAAATAAAGGAGAAAAATGGGAAGATAGAGTATGCTGAGCAATGTATGACAACTATAAACTTGGAGTTAAAGGTGTGTTTCTTGGATCATTTCATTATGGAAACAAAATATTGTCTCTCTCTTGTGGACTTACCTTTCCTCTCACTCTCTGGCACACGCATGCGCATGAGCATGTGCACGCACAGTAGTATTATTTCATAAAATATGAAATATTGAGCAAAAGATTAGAAGTTATGCGTGAGTGATAAGTGATAACACATTTTGCAGGCTGCTGAATCAAAAATTAAGAGTTATGATTCCGAAATATCATCCCTGAAGCTTGAAATCAAAGAGGTGGTTGAGAAATTGGAGTCTGTGAATGCTAGGGCACAATCTTATGAAAGAGAAGCTAGGATACTGGAGCAAGAGAAGATCCATTTGGAGCAGAAGTACCGATCTGAGTTTGAGAGGTTTGCAGAAGTCCAGGAAAGGTGTAACCATGCTGAAAAGGAATCTAAGAGGGCTACTGAATTGGCTGATAAAGCACGTGCTGATGCAGCATCTGCTCAAAAGGAAAAGAGTGAGCTTCAGAAATTGGCAATTGAAAGATTAGCCCAAATTGAGAGGGCTCAGAGGCATATTGAAAGTTTGGAAAGAGAGAGAACTGATTTAGCAGATGCAGTTGATAGAATAAGAGTGTCAGAGATGGAGGCTCTTTCGAAAGTTTCACTTCTAGAGGCAAGAGTTGAAGAAAGGGAGAAAGAAATAGAGTCACTGCTGAAATCGAATAATGAGCAGAGGGCTAGTACGGTTAAAGGCCTTCAGGATCTTCTGGATTATGAGCGTAAAGCCCATAGTGTTGCAAACAAAAGGGCAGAAGACCTTTCTCTTCAGTTGGAAGCAGCACGGGCAAAGCTTGATTCACTCCAACAGGAGTTGACATCAGTTCGTTTGAATGAGTCAGCATTGGACAGTAAGCTAAAGGCTGCTTCCCATGGCAAACGCATTAGAACTGATGATATTGAAATGGGTGTAGGATCTGTTCAAGACATGGGTACAAATGACAGGATTTTAAGACCTAGTAAGAAGTCCAGAAGCACAACAAGCCCTTTAAAGAACACACAGCCAGAAGATGGTGGTTCAGTGTTCAAGGGTGATGAGGATAACCACAGTCAACAAACTGATCCGGAAGATTATACCAAATTCACGGTGCAGAAACTTAAGCAAGAACTCACAAAACATAATTTTGGTGCGGAGCTCCTCCATTTGAGGAATCCAAACAAAAAAGACATCCTTGCTTTGTATGAGAAATATGTTCTCCAGAAGTCGTAGGAGTTCTATAATCGACTTGTATAGGTGTGATTGTAATCTACTAGAAATTTAGTTAATAGATCAGTGTGTGCTTTAGAAGTAGGTTTAAGTTCTGAAGCGGTTGGTTGCAGGCCTTCGTACCAGGTTTGGAAAGTCATATTTATGTTAAAAAGAGGAGTTTTAGTCAGAAGTGAGTTGAGGGGGAGAAAGTCTTTGTTCTTCTCTGTTTTTCTAAATCCCCCTTTAAGAATATTTGTTGGCATTTGGTCATGGCAGACCTTTTTATTTGGTGTCCTATATGAATGAACTTTGTAATGATTTTCTTGGCTAGTAAATATTTGAATGCCGTTTTCGCCTATACTTGCTTGACACAGCTAATCCTTTTGATTAGTCAAATTTCGTTGTCATTATCAAAATTCAAATCCATTGTTTACTATGTCATTTTCATCGGCAAGGAAAGTTCTAGCGCAGAAAAGACGAACTTATATGTTTCGTTTTAGGATTCGTCCATTTTGACATGATAAATGGTTGTTATACAGTTTTCCCTTCTAATTCAGACGCAATTAATTGAAAATATTTTCTCGTTTTCACATGCAGTACCCTAGCCTTCCACCTTTCACAAGAAAAAGATAATAAAAAGTGGAAACACTGGCATTTGGTGTACATTACACATAGATATTTTAGAACTTGCAAAAAAAAATTCAATTTTTGCATATCATGCTGTATCAAAATCAAACCATTTACTCTGCAATCAGAGAATTTTCGAAGAAGAAAGTACATTTTTTTGTAATTTGGCCAAAAATTTAAAAGAAGCAAAACTTACCTGCCAACTAAATTAATCATTAGTTCACCGTTAACCATTATCATTGCGTGGCATTTAAAAATGTCGAGTAATTGTTTTTTGATACATAAAAAAGATGAGTGTCATGATCCAAATTATGAGCCGGATTGGGCACTAGGACTTGGATTTGCATAAAACCCCAAAAACTCGTAGTAAGTCCAATTATCATTCAACCCAATAATGAAGCCCATATTTGGCCCAATTTCAAGAAACAACCGGACAAAGCCCAGCCATAATATGGACCATCCAATAGGGAGTCCTTAACTCACCGGACCTGTAATATCAAAACCAAACCATTTGGGGAGCTCTCACCCACACAATCATCCATAATCAATATAAAATCAAAGGGGAGTCCAACTCCCTCATCCAACATAGGCATCCACCCCACACTTACACATACATGTAGATTATAAATTACATCCAAATTAATAGATCTTACAGTCCCAACTAAATAATATGTTCCTATACATGTGGAGTTCTAGAATTCAAATCTAACATTACAAATTACGAAGATAATGGCAAATAGACCTGTGGAGAAGGAAGCAGGTTAAATACAAGAAAAAGCTCTCTTGTAATCTAGAAAAATAAGGTGGACAGATATGAGCATTCGACTCATAGACTAAGATATTGATTTCACATACAATTTCTATAACTATCTAATTCTAATGCATCCTTAGAAATGAAATGCATCATCTTCATGCAAGCCATATAGATCATGTCAAATCACATCATAGACAATCTGGAGCACTCACGCACCCGTGTCAAATCCATACTCACACATACATATATGGAGAGCTGATCCCCTTACATAGCTCTCTTAGTTCTAATCTCTGCCAATGAGATCAACTCAAAGCTGGACTTTCTCTTATTATCCAAATGTGGAGGCCAACGAGATCAGCTCAAAGCGTGCCTACCTTGACTTATCCATAATAAGGATCAGGTCCCAGTTAGTCAAGTTCCAGCTACATCTACCCGTCCTACCCATATCCCTATATACACCACATACACACCCACTCACACACACAGTTCCAGATTGCCATAAGACAACAATCACAGTAATGTCATCAAGAACAAATGCAATATAAAACGTGCCTAATATTTATTACATACATATATGTATAAGTGATGTATAAACATGCTTTGAATATAATAATATTGAAATTATAAATAAAATTAATATCTACTCACAAATTAATCGATAGTCACTGTGGCGGCTGGGCGAAGGAGGAAAGCTGACCCAGTTCACCTAAACATTATATCAAAAATTTTATCAACATTTACTTAAAATAAAATTTTAAAGAATCAAGGGAAAATCCTAAGTTTTGCCAAAATTTTGACAAAATTTTTTCTATACCTCAAACCTACTCAACTTGTAAAAAGATCCAAATAACACTTTTAAATCTCAAATTCCCACAACCACATCTCATCAACATCATATGGCCCCTCCTGGGCTCTCCAAAATAGTAAAAAATCTTATAGTTACACATAAAATAATTATTTAAAAATTTAGGGTGTTACATTCTTACCCCCCTTACAAAAAAATTCGTCCTCGAATTTTACATGAGGTAGAACAATGACACAAAGTTACATATCAAATAAATATGGGTACTTGCTGTGCATATCCCACTCTGACTCCTAAGTGAATCCTCCACAGAATGACTCTTCCGCAGGACTTTAATCATAGGGATCTACATAATTTTTCTGTCTGTTGAAAATTGTCTTTAAACGTTCCCTGATAGAAGGAACAATCTCTGAAGTGTACTGTACCAGATCTAAATCATGTACTCTCTCCTCTCTAACTTATGTCCAACACAGAGGAGATCTACACTTCCTGTCATATAATATTTTATGAAGCATCATTCTGAAATAACTACCTTTGCATGCACCTTATCAGAAACCATTGTTGATCATATTTGGCCATTGAAGCGTTAGCAAGACTTTTCTCCATGATAAAAGCACTTGTACTTCTTAGTTTTGTGATATTATGAGCTTCTAGTCTACTTTTTGCCATGAGGTCATTGTACCAACTCCTGTCTGTCTTATGTAACTAGCTGCGTAGAACTCCATCTATCTTCTCTGCATCAAATTTAAATCCCTCTATTAAAAAATATACTTTAAGCTTTTATAGTCAGTGTATATTTCGCACATTTCACCATATAGGTAATGCCTCTAGATTTTTAGTGCAACGACTATGGCCTCCATTTCCATACCTTGAGTGGGATAGTTCTGCTCGTGCCTCTTTAATTGCCTTGAAACATAAGCAGTACTTTACTATGCTGCATCAAGACACACCCTAACCCAACTCTAAAAGCATCACAGTACACTTATACCCTTCTCCACTCACTAGCAAAGTCAACACAGGAGCTGTAGTTAAACAGTCCTTAAGCTTCTAGAAGCTTTCCTCACATTCATTTGACTAGAAGAACGAGACATTCTTTCGAGTCAACCGTGTTAGAGGAGCTACTATTCTGGAGAAATTCTGCACAAAACGATTGTAGTAACCTGCTAAGCCTAGAAAACTTCGTACCTCGGTGACTATAGTAAGCCTAAGCCAATCTGTTGCTGCTTAATTTTCTTAGGGTCCATCAGAATACCTTTACTAAAGACCACTTATCCCAAGAATGAGATGCTCTCTAGCTAGAACTCACACTTTGAAAATTTTGCATATAGCTGATGCTCCCTTAATGTTTGTAACACCATTCTCAGATGCTATACATGCTCTTCCTCAATTCGAGACTACACTAAAATGTCATTTATGAATACAATGGCAAAGCGATCAGAAAATGGCCTAAGCACCCTGTTCATTAAGTCCATAAAGGCCGCTGGTGCATTAGTGAGTTCAAAAGACATCACTAGGAACTCATAATAACTATACCTAATCTTGAACACTGTCTTTGGCACATCCTCACTTTTGATCCTCAGCCAGTGATAACCTGACTGCAAGTCTATTTTTGAAAAGTACCTTGCTTCTTGTAGCTGGTCAAACAAGTCATCAATCCGTAGAAGTGGATACTTATTCTTAATTGTCACCTTATTTAAGTGTCTGTAATCAATGCACAATCTCAAGGATCCATCATTCTTCCTCACAAACAGAACAGGAGCACCCCAGGATGAAGTGCTTGGACATATGAAACCCTTGTCCAGAAGCTCTTGTAGCTGCTCTTTCAGCTCCTTCAATTCTGCTGGTACCATCCTGTAAGGTGGCATAAAAATGAGATTTGTACCTGGCACAATATCTATGCAGAACTCTATTTTCCTTTCTGGGAGCAATCTTGAAAGCTCCTCAGGAAACACATTTACAAATTCTTTGAAAACAGGTACATTCTCCACATCATTACCTTCAACAAATATATCCCTCACTAGTGCCAAATATCCCTAACATCCACACCTCAATATCTTTCTAGCACTAATGGCTGACGCTAAGTTGTATGGAACTACACTATGCCACATCTATTACCTACAGCTTTTCGGACTTCAACCTCAAATCTACCCATTAGCAAAAGTTTCATCCATCGAATCTCATCCATAGATAGCACTCCCTCCAGCTTATAGTTCAGAAGGGCTATAAGCCCTGGTAACTAACTTGATCTAACTCTTGTTATTGCTCTGATCGTTCTTTCATACTTAATATTAGGGACACACTTAGCATTATTTCCTTTTAAAGAGAATGTGTACGGACTGGTGCCTACCAACTCCTTAAATACTGGGTCACCTCAACACAATTTCCCTTGCTTATATAGTCTTCTTGAGCAAAAAACATGAGCTAAACTTGAAGAGAAAGAGGAATCTCCTCCTACAGTCAACAACACACTATTTTCTATAGAATAATATTCAACCCATGTCTCTTGGTCTTCTTTTTGAAATTTTATCATTTCTTTCTATAAGATATCAGGTGCAACAATCCTTCTGTTATACCACCGATTTGCCTAACAAATCATCCTAAGATTTACTATCTCTACTTATACTCCATTTTTACCTTTTATGCCTACCCTTGTTCTTTTGTATCTCTATATCTCACTGTATTCTAGAAGATATCACTCATTAACAGACTCTTCCAAAATTGATTCCAATCATATCTACTGCCATAACTCTTATCCTTATACTTCTCAGTGACTTGTGATTACTACTCATATGTATCCTTTCCTGCTTTATCTCCTACTGTCATTCTGTCACTTATTTTCATTCATGTTTCCTTATAAAGTGACCCTATTTATCATACTGAAAATACTTACCTATCCCTTGATCACAAACCCCATAAATGCTATCTCACCATCTCTTCTCAAGACCTAAGCCTATGTGCCATTTTCCAACATTCTTTTTATTCGTTATGGTTATTTGAATCATTATATTTACTTTTATTTAACTTACTACTTGTTAATTCACTCATTTGCCGGATAGGACAGTTCAAGACACCATTGCACATCCTACAACTTTTGCTTGCTCTGATTGCATTCCTCAACTAACTATCCCCATATTGTTAAAAGTTTAAATGGATCTTATCCCATTGCTACCTACTCCATCTTGGGAACATGCAATAGATAGAGTTTGATCCATATCCTGCAAATTTGAACTGATGCATGCATTTTATATCATCATTTAGGTATAATTTTTGCACATAATCTATCCTTGTTCATAGCTATTACTATAGATATTAGCATATATTTAGTCAATTTTGTAATTTTACACTTCTTAGTTTAATTTTTAGAATTTGTTTGTTTTGTAGGTTAAATTTGGAGAAATTTAGTGTATTTTGATTAAAGCAGCTATTTGAAAGAAATTAGAGTTGAATTGCAAAAATTTTGAAGTTGAGTTAAAGAGGCCGAAAGTGACACAACCAGCGACATAACTTGTGCCACAGGTTGTGTCGATTGTCAGATATGCAGTTTTTCTCGGACAGCAGGTTTCACAACATGCAACGCAACCCGCAACACAACTGATTTAGCTTGTGTCGTTTTACTGAAAATGGCTGACGTGGCATTTTCGTTCCTCTGATTCAATATAACACTTTCTCTAGAATCTTTTGCCTTTTTACCCATTCTAGGGCAAACCTCTGAACCATATAAAAGCTCCTTTATCTCTTTCTTTCCATAAGGAGAAAGAGAGTGAGATTTTGCAAGAAAGAAGGAGAGGAAGAGAAGCTCGTGAAATCTGGTTTTGCAGCAGCAGCAGAAGCCGTTTTCTACAACTCTCCAACAGCAGAATCTTCATCATTTTACTGGGTTTTTCTGTTCCTTAACTTAGATTTTCATTATATCTTCATTTCTATACTTGGGTTTGTTTTGAAACCATGATTTGTGAGTAGATCTTTGAGATTCTAGAGATGGGTTTGTAAATATTACTTTATATTGTGTTTTTGAACTGATTTAGTCATTTAAATGAGATTTGCTGCATTTTGATTTATTGCTTGTGAGCTTAATGCCTTGCTTGATGAATGGGCCCTCATTAAGTTAAGTTTTAATCCTTGACAGATGGACTGAAAAGTGAATGTTTGGGATAGATAATCTTGCAATAAACTTATTTTTCTTGGTGTTAGAGATAAGCTAAGAGGATTAAGGGGACTGTGGGAGGTAGGGGCGTGAGGCGAAATATCATCCATTAGAATTATATAAAATGCACCAGGTAATGCCCAGGAAAGATGGTGGAGTCACAATGGTCTCACTTAAGTACCACCTCCTTAGACAGCATTTCCTAGACATGCACTTCATACAATCCTAATAGAATCAAACCACTGGTAAGTACCGTCTTCCCATAACACTACCACGGTACTAAGGATTTATGCCACGAAGGCATAGATAGACAGGAGTCGCCACCCGGGTAATAACCGGGACATATTCAGTGTTTCTTCCGAGGGTCATGGATGGCAACTTACTCCTTGCAGAGTTTCCACAACCGTCATTACCATAGCCCAATGTATAGGTTCGGGATAGTGGGTTGGTAAGTGGAAGGTGTTAGGCACCCTTACGCTGGTCTAACCTCGTTAATTGAGTGCAGTCCTCTACTAATGTTTCTAGAAGTCTTGTTTATTATTCCTTTATTAAAATTTATCCTAAAAAATGCAATTCTAATCCTACACACGAAAGTAATTCACAAAAAGGGTTGTTGTTTACACACAATTTTCATGCACAAGTAATTCCTATCTATGGTGTTGCTAATTATTTTATTGATATTTAACTTATGACTAAAATTAATTTATTATTGGGAATTTAATTTACAAACAAATTCAATTTCAAATAACCCTATGTTTCTATTTAACCTAATTAATTAATTTTCACCAAGTTACCCTAAGGATAATTGAACTAAGTTAATTATGTACATGTGTAATTTATTCTAATATCACATAAGGCCCAAACAATCACAACCTAATAAAGATTTCTAACATGCAAATTTATTTTACAATTATCAAGTATTAAATTAAATTTATTTACATGCCAATGTTAGTTTAATTTACAAACAAGATTAATTTTAATTTACAAAGTATTTATTTACATTAATTACATGCAAAAGTCAGTTAAATTAAAAATATTGTTAATTTTAATTTACCAAATAAAAGTTCTATTATTACTACAATTTCATGCCAATGGTTATTCAAGAAATTTAGAGCTACTTACCTGTTGGTAAATGCAGTTGCCATTGGGGCAAGCTACCCTTAAAAAAGGGTCTTCTCTTCTAGTATGGCAATGATATCCCTGGCTTACTCCCGTTTAGCTCCATATAAGCTCCACGCAAATGCCCTCTTTGGTACTTACCTTAGGGCTACTTACCAATTTTGTTTGTAATAAAAAATAAATAAACTAAAGAAAATAAAAGAAATAAAGAAAATATTAATAACAATTTACATTGGATTCTAACTCTAGTCTCCTAAAGGGTTAAGATTCCTAATTAGTTACAACTACCTAATGGTCTAAGTCTTCTAACATGATCCAAACACTTTATAACACTTCTTGAATTAAAAGAATACAGAAAATAGATCAAATATCAATTAAAACCTAAGAAAATACAAGAACATGCATAAATATACAATTTTTAAATTCTGGCAGATTAACAGTAGCAAGAAATTCGATTTTTTAAAAATAGTTAAACATGCCTAAAAATCATAAAAAAATTACAGAAGATAGCCTACATATCATACAATAACATAAAATTTATAAATCAAACAAAACCCTAGCCGAATGATCTACATAAATCGTAACTCTTCTAAGTGACAGAATCGTACTACTTTTTTGTAAAATTCATAACTCATTAACCACAAAAGATATGAATGCAAAACCAATTGGAAAAGATTCATAAGATTTTGAAGTTAATTTTAGACACTAGATTTGCACAAAAATATTAAGGAACAAGGGAGATATGGGCTCCACAAGTCGAATATCCTGCAAATCAGATTTTACAGGAATCCTAACTTCAAACAGCCATAACTTACAAAATATTAAAATTTTTTTAGTGATTCTTGAGCCTAAAATTAATGGAATTTCGTGTAGAATATGAATGTAATTTTTTCAAATTTTTTACAGATTCAGAAAATAAAGAAAAATAATAAAAATACGAGAGACAGAAACTAAACATGTGCAGAGTTGTGTATCCCCTCAAATTAAACATGATTACATGATCTATATGAACATATAAAATAAATTGAAGACAAAGAGCATAGAATTAAAATATTGTGTGGCATAGATCTTGAATCTTGAAAAGAAAACAACAAAAACTGACCTTCCAGAAATCTTGTATGAAAATCTTCTTGAAGAAAAGAAAAAATAAGGAAAAACTCAAAAAGTCTTGAATATCTCCAAATTTCCTGTAGCTCTGAATTTTCTCTTCCTCTTTCCTTTCATCCTCCCCTCTTCTCTTCTCTAGTAGGGTATTTATAGGGTTTTGGGAGAGAGGTGTGATAGGGTTTGGAGTCTTAGGATGATAAAGTTTAGATGACTTAAACAACTACAATTGCAGAGTTCGAATAAGACTGGGATATGGGTGAGGTGTTTCAACCAATAGGAAGACAGGAAAAAATGGAAGGCACCAATAGGGAATGAGGAAGAGGTGTGGTAGGATTTGGAGTCTTAGGGTGATAAAGTTTAGATGACTTAAACAACTACGATTGCAGAATTCGAATAAGACTGGGATATGGATGAGGTGTTTCAACCAATAAGAAAACAGGAAAAAAAAAATGGAAGGCACCAATAGGGAGTGAGGAAGAGAGTGGGGCCAAGGAGGAGAGAGATATTTTATTATTTTAATTTTTTTAAAAAAATAATTAAATGGGTCCCATTTAAAATTCCTAACTAGGCTTTCTTAGGCCCATAGAGCCCAATTAAACTTAATTAGATCCATTTAAGAACTACCCATATTAAATTTAAACAAAATAAAATTTTATTTAAATTTAATTAAATTAATTTCCCCAAAACTTTATTATTATTTTTATTTTTTCAAGATCATGCCACGGAATTAATAATTCAGCTCCATGCCTTCAATTATATCTTACAGTCATATAATTTTTCATCATCGGGTTTCCCACGGCCTCAATGCACATACTCATCACAAATTAAGGGTCTACAGTTTGCCCCCCACTTTGGCGAAAGTTGAAATCAATGCGAAAGCATTGCTCAAGTTTCGTCAAAGTGAAACTCAAAAATCTAATAACTATGAAACATTGGCTATGAGGATCAAGTATATCTTGCTCGGTCGATATACTCTATGTTATGAGACTAGCTACGGTCTCATAACAGTAATAACTGTGTCATGTGAAAAATGAGTGTATCTTGCTCTGTCGATACACTTTGCGTCATGAGACTAGCTACTGTCTCATAACAGTGATAACTGTGTCATGTGAAAATTGAGTGCATCTTGCTCTGTCGATACACTCTGTGTCATGAGACTAGCTATGGTCTCTTGACAATGGCAACTGTGTGATTTGAAATATTGTGGATTCGTATTTAGGACCGCAGTCCTAAACTACCTATGTATCCCCCTCATTATCCTGAGGAAGAATCAGACCCACTCGTAGTTCGACACTTGAAACTGTGGTGATGCATGTTATTCTACGCCTTACACACCTACAGGTGACATGTTGATGCGTGTTCTTCTACGCCTTACACAACTATGCCATGTGCCCTAAACAACGTCTAAGGACTTACCAAAAAAACATCTGTCATGAAATATTGTGGGTTCGTATTTAGGACCATGATCCTAAACTACCTACGTATCCCCCTCGCTATCCTGAGGAAGAATCAGATCCACTCGTAGTTCGACACTTGAAACTGTGGTGATGCATGTTCTTCTACGCCTTACACACCTACAGGTGACATGTTGATGCGTGTTCTTCTACGCCTTACACAACTATGTCGTGCGCCCTAAACAACGTCTAAGGACTTACCAAAAAAATATCTAATTCGTGATTTGAAAAAAATTGGGATAACTTGATCTCAAAATTCTCTCTGATTTTTGTGCTTCCTGTATGCTATTTCCTATCATGAGAATGCAAATTTTATTGGAGATTCTATAAAAAAACATAGTCCTCTGAGGGATCTCTTTTGCAAAAACTTTCTTTTAGCCTCAAAATTTTTGAGAAAAACCATTCACTAAAAAGACTTCCTTAAGGTCACAATACAATTTCCCTCTGATTTTTCTTTTTCTTCTCTCCCCCTATGGTTTCTTCCTTAACTCATTTCTCTTCCATGAACTCCATTCTTTGTGCCCTAACTTTTGCCTGAAATGCCTTTTTCGGTTTTCATCTCAGCGGGCTTGCTCTAACTTTTGCCTAAGCGGCCCTTTCGGGTTTTCCACTTAGCGAGCTCTCTTTTTTCTTTTCTTTTTCTTGTTCTTTTTCTCTTTTTTTTTTCTTTGAAATTAGACAATCACCAGGATATTCATATCAAGCACCTATTCTATCATGCTCACAAGACAATAGGTTAAATCAAAACAATGCAGTTCAATTACTTAATCTTTTGATGTATCCCTCAAGACACAAACATTCACAATCATAATTAAATAAAACATATTCTTGGTTAATGCAATAAAAACTTCTTTATTTATTCAGGTACACCATTACTCCCTCTTACATTTAGTTTTGCTAAATTTCTAACCTTCCAAAGTTAGAAATAAGCTTTATAACCTGCCGAATGGCCTTTTCAGGTTTTCCATCCAGATCTTCTCTCATCTCTCCTTTTGCTTAGACTGCCTTTTGTAGGTTTTCAATCTAGCATTTTTTTTTCTTTTCTTTTCTTTTCTTTTTTCTTTTTCTTTTTTTTTTTTCGTTCTTTTTTCTTTGACCCTTACTTTTGCCTAGACCGCCTTTTGCAGGTTTTCAGCTTAGCGGGCCTGTCTCACACAAAGTACCATTTAAGCCTGTCTAAATTGACTGGTTCTTGAAATTCATCCCATCCAGGTCTGATATTCTTACAGTAGCAAGATCTTTTTGACTATGTGTAGACCATCCCAGTTTGGCTTAAACTTTCCTCTTGGATCAAAAGGGATGGGTCGAGTTTGTTTCACAACCATATCTCCCTCTTTGATCTTTCTTGGCTTCACCTTCTTATTAAAGGCTCTAGTTATCTTCCTTTGATAAGCCTGCATATGATACAAGGCTCGCATCCTCTTTTCATCAATCAAAGCTAGTTCTTCATATCTCTTATAGGCCCACTCATTTTCTAGGATCTTAGCTTCTAGCATCACTCTTAAGGATTTGACCTCTTGCTTAATGGATAGCACTACTTTAATCCCATACACTAAAGAGAATGGGGTTGCCCTCGTGGATGTCCTTGTAATACTACGATACTCTTAAAGAACATAAGGGAGTTTTTCAGGCCAATCCGTATATGTTTCGAACATTTTTTCCCAACTAGAACATTTCCATTCATATGGGGACCACAAATTTCCTGCAAGTATTTCTTTCATTATTTGCTCAGCCTGTTTTTCTATCACACATAAGAGTTTGTAGAATTGTCCCCCAGCTAAAGTAAGTTGAGTGGCTAATCCATGAATTGTTGCTCTATCTCTTTTGTAGGCTTATTGTGAGTATTCTCTCACTTCCAGAGACCTCCTTATGTCTTCATATCATTTTCCTTCTCCCTCTAGGTCCATATGTGCTACTACTAATCCTTCATAGCATAAAATTTTACTCCTCATTAGGATAACTGGCTAAGTCAACTTTTCATCACTCTTTTCCTATAGCGACACCAGCGTGGCTTGGGAATCGGCCATCTGATTTTAAGCTCGAGGCATGTGCTTCTTGGTACTTTGTTAACAAGGCTATAAATTTATCTCTTTCTTCTTGGGTTAAATCTTCAGCTAACTTAATGTCTTTAGGATTATTTGGTGTACCCAAATTAATAGAGATCGATTTTGATGCATTAATAGAAACTGATTCTAAATGATTATGAATGCCATGCATACGTCTATTAGAATAAACATCAAACAAGTAAGCAAAAGGACTGGTCATGTTATTGATCTTTGCCTCAAAATCTTTATCAAGTACATCAGAATTGGAAACATCAGTATCACTACTGTGAGCATTACAAAAGACAAACTCAAACTTAGGAGTGTAACTTTAGGTTCTTGGCTTCCATGTAGTCTTTAGATCAATGGTGCTGATTTTCTGCTCTAATTCTTTTACATGTGATAACCCCTAATCATATGTCAAGGTAATTGCCCCCTCTTTCAAGAACTTAGGAAGCTTTGACTCTTCTTTCTCTTTTGTTGGCTCATAGCCCAAACCATAACTTGTGATTTGTCCCATCATCTCAAGAAAAGTCACCAGACCATTTATACTTTCTCCTAGGCCTGTGCTAAGAAAAAACTCCATCCCTTTCTTCATAGTAACCATTTTTAGATCCATCTAGTTTTTATAGATCTCAACAACTTGAAAATCAGACACTAGTGGAACTAAACCATCTAGTTTTCATGCAACTACCTCCTCATCAAAATTGGTCCAAACATCCAAAGGACCCTCATCATAGCTAGAATTATCACAAATGTCAACAAACATTATAGACTGAGGTTCATTGGGCTTTTGGATTGGTTGGATAGGTTCAGTGGGCTTTTGGATGGGTTGGATAAGTTCATTGGGCTTTTGGATGTGTTGGATAAAGTTAATAATTCTGTTAGGGTTATTTGGGGTGATGGAGATCATGTAGAGACTTGGCGTAGGTAGAAATTTTGGCTAGGCATGGGGCTTTTGGGTTGATTTTCTGGGTCAATCATCCTTTTGGCATCAATTAGGTCTTAGATATCATGCTTAAGTTAAAAGCATCAATCGGTGTCATGACTGTGGGCTTGGTAGGACCGATAACATTGGTTGATATCATAGCTAGGTGGGAGTGGATTTGGTAGTGGTCCGGGTGCTAAGAGCTATAGGAGGTCTTGAGCTTTGAGACGCTCCAAAACTTCGGATAAGGGTTGGCTAAATTGAAAAAATCTTCTTGGGGTTTGAGACACAATTTGAACCTCAATAACTTTAATGCCACTTAATTGGCCTACTCTGGGGCCTCTTTCTAAAGTTGACCACAATTGTCTCTTCTAGCTCAAACATCTTGGCATTCAATATTTCATCAAGCACGGCCATAATTTCTTCCATCCTAAGTAGTGCAGGTGAAATCCGCACTAGTCTCTTCCCTTTCCTAACCCAAGTGACCTAATTGGAAGTCTCTTTGGTGTGTTTTGAGGCTATGTTTGCTAAAAAAAAAATAGGATTTAAGAGTTAACCTAAGCATACTATGTACATGAATGCAATGCATGAATGAACCATTTTTTTCTTTTTTTTCTTTTTTTTTCTTTTTTTTTTTTTTTTTGCCTTTACTTTTACAAAACCAAAACTGAACCATACCAATAGAACCAAAACTAAACCAAAACCAGACCATATAAACTGAACTAAAATTGGACCAAAGACAAAATTAAAACCAAAGACAAAAAAAAATCTCAAGAACTGAATCTTCGCCTCCTTATACCTTCAACTCTCACGTGCAGGGTAAGAAAAAATTCTATCCTAGGCTACGGTACACTGGACACACCAACAGGGGATGGTCCAGGACGATCCTTCCCTCACAAACAAAGGATTTATATCCTTAAAGTTTAACCATAAGTAAGCATCCTCTTGCTTAACATAGGTTTTGAAATGGACTTGGGCCTATACACACATTGGGCCTATGCATAGGCCTAGGTTCATTTCAACTACCACTAGAACTTATGGTTTGAACAGTAAGGACATGAATCCAGCACAACAAAAATCTATGGGGTACCTAGGGTTGAAATCTATGGCTCATGGGCTTTATTGGGTAGGAAAAGGGTCACCCATGCGAGAGCTTGTCCATTAAGCACAACGGCCGGAGCTGTGGCTCTTTTATATACTCGAAGGTACGGGCATGGGGTGCTAGCATTCACCAATTCGTCATAGCTCGAGTAGAACCATGGTCTCCTTGGCTAGTACTAACGAGGCTAAAAGGGTAAGGGTGATCCGTGTGATAGTGTAGTGCAATGCAAAAAGTTTAATAAAGGAATAATATTAGACTAATAAAAACATGTTGGAGTAACTATCCATTTAGTCCCCAGTGGAGTCGCCAAACTGTGGGAGGTGGGGCGTGAGGCGAAATATCATCCATTAGAATTATATAAAATGCACCAGGTAATGCCCAGGAAAGATGGTGGAGTCACAATGGTCTCACTTAAGTACCACCTCCTTAGACAGCATTTCCTAGACATGCACTTCATACAATCCTAATAGAATCAAACCACTGGTAAGTACCGTCTTCCCATAACACTACCACGGTACTAAGGATTTATGCCACGAAGGCATAGATAGACAGGAGTCGCCACCAGTGTAATAAGAGGGATATATTCAGTGTTTCTTCCGAGGGTCATGGATGGCAACTTACTCCTTGCAGAGTTTCCACAACCGTCATTACCATAGCCCAATGTCTAGGTTCGGGATAGTGGGTACGTAAGGGGAAGGTGTTAGGCACCCCTTACGCCTGGTCTAACCTCGTTAATTCGAGTGCCAGTCCTCTACTAATGTTTCTAGAAGTCTTGTTTATTATTCCTTTATTAAAATTTATCCTAAAAAATGCAATTCTAATCCTACACACGCAAGTAATTCACAAAAAGGGTTGTTGTTTACACACAATTTTCATGCACAAGTAATTCCTATCTATGGGGTTGCTAATTATTTAAATGATATTTACCAGATGACTAAAATTAATTTATTATTGGGAATTTAATTTACAAATAAATTCAATTTCAAATAACCCTATGTTTCTATTTAACCTAATTAATTAATTTTCACCAAGTTACCCTAAGGATAATTGAACTAAGTTAATTATGTACATGTGTAATTTATTCTAATATCACATAAGGCCCAAACAATCACAACCTAATAAAGATTTCTAACATGCAAATTTATTTTACAATTATCAAGTATTAAATTAAATTTATTTACATGCCAATGTTAGTTTAATTTACAAACAAGATTAATTTTAATTTACAAAGTATTTATTTACATTAATTACATGCAAAAGTCAGTTAAATTAAAAATATTGTTAATTTTAATTTACCAAATAAAAGTTCTATTATTACTACAATTTCATGCCAATGGTTATTCAAGAAATTTAGAGCTACTTACCTGTTGGTAAATGCAGTTGCCATTGGGGCAAGCTACTCTTCTAGTATGGCAATGATATCCCTGGCTTACTCCCGTTTAGCTCCATATAAGCTCCACGCAAATGCCCTCTTTGGTACTTACCTTAGGGCTACTTACCAATTTTGTTTGTAATAAAAAATAAATAAACTAAAGAAAATAAAAGAAATAAAGAAAATATTAATAACAATTTACATTGGATTCTAACTCTAGTCTCCTAAAGGGTTAAGATTCCTAATTAGTTACAACTACCTAATGGTCTAAGTCTTCTAACATGATCCAAACACTTTATAACACTTCTTGAATTAAAAGAATACAGAAAATAGATCAAATATCAATTAAAACCTAAGAAAATACAAGAACATGCATAAATATACAATTTTTAAATTCTGGCAGATTAACAGTAGCAAGAAATTCGATTTTTTAAAAATAGTTAAACATGCCTAAAAATCATAAAAAAATTACAGAAGATAGCCTACATATCATACAATAACATAAAATTTATAAATCAAACAAAACCCTAGCCGAATGATCTACATAAATCGTAACTCTTCTAAGTGACAGAATCGTACTACTTTTTTGTAAAATTCATAACTCATTAACCACAAAAGATATGAATGCAAAACCAATTGGAAAAGATTCATAAGATTTTGAAGTTAATTTTAGACACTAGATTTGCACAAAAATATTAAGGAACAAGGGAGATATGGGCTCCACAAGTCGAATATCCTGCAAATCAGATTTTACAGGAATCCTAACTTCAAACAGCCATAACTTACAAAATATTAAAATTTTTTTAGTGATTCTTGAGCCTAAAATTAATGGAATTTCGTGTAGAATATGAATGTAATTTTTTCAAATTTTTTACAGATTCAGAAAATAAAGAAAAATAATAAAAATACGAGAGACAGAAACTAAACATGTGCAGAGTTGTGTATCCCCTCAAATTAAACATGATTACATGATCTATATGAACATATAAAATAAATTGAAGACAAAGAGCATAGAATTAAAATATTGTGTGGCATAGATCTTGAATCTTGAAAAGAAAACAACAAAAACTGACCTTCCAGAAATCTTGTATGAAAATCTTCTTGAAGAAAAGAAAAAATAAGGAAAAACTCAAAAAGTCTTGAATATCTCCAAATTTCCTGTAGCTCTGAATTTTCTCTTCCTCTTTCCTTTCATCCTCCCTTCTTCTCTTCTCTAGTAGGGTATTTATAGGGTTTTGGGAGAGAGGTATGATAGGGTTTGGAGTCTTAGGATGATAAAGTTTAGATGACTTAAACAACTACAATTGCAGAGTTCGAATAAGACTGGGATATGGGTGAGGTGTTTCAACCAATAGGAAGACAGGAAAAAAATGGAAGGCACCAATAGGGAATGAGGAAGAGGTGTGGTAGGATTTGGAGTCTTAGGGTGATAAAGTTTAGATGACTTAAACAACTACGATTGTAGAATTCGAATAAGACTGGGATATGGATGAGGTGTTTCAACCAATAAGAAAACAGGAAGACAGGAAAAAATGGAAGGCACCAATAGGGAGTGAGGAAGAGAGTGGGGCCAAGGAGGAGAGAGATATTTTATTATTTTAATTTTTTTAAAAAAATAATTAAATGGGTCCCATTTAAAATTCCTAACTAGGCTTTCTTAGGCCCATAGAGCCCAATTAAACTTAATTAGATCCATTTAAGAACTACCCATATTAAATTTAAACAAAATAAAATTTTATTTAAATTTAATTAAATTAATTTCCCCAAAACTTTATTATTATTTTTATTTTTTCAAGATCATGCCACGGAATTAATAATTCAGCTCCATGCCTTCAATTATATCTTACAGTCATATAATTTTTCATCATCGGGTTTCCCACGGCCTCAATGCACATACTCATCACAAATTAAGGGTCTACAGGGACTTTCCAAAATCAATTAGAGCTTTAATTGGGTCTTTGTTAGGTTTGAAATACCGTGAAAACATGGTTTGATTTAATGAATACGAACTTTGAAGTGCTTGAAAAAGGTTTCAAAGAACTAAGAATTGATTTCCCTCAAAATTGCAATTTTCATGTGTTTGGCTAAATTAGAGATAAACCACATACAAACAATATTGAAAACCCTATCTCTAAAATCACTTTAATTTTTATTGAATTTAGATTTAATTCCTCCCAATTTCATAATTAGCAATTTTAATTTAAATTTTGGTAATCTAGTTTAATTAATTTAGTTAATTGTTTGATTTAGTTTAAATTCCTCAAATACCAGTTTTAATTTTAAATTTCACTTTTAATATCTTTAAATTTTACCATTCTAATTAGCTTATCCTTTTATTTCTAATTTAAGCACAATTTCTTGTGGGAACGATATTATTTTTAAAACTATACTAATGTGACTCGTGCACTTGCAGAAGCTACTTCACAGTTAGCACAATCAAGTTTTTTGGTGCCGTTGTGGGGGACTTGTTTGTTTTTAAGTTGGATTTTAATTATTTTAAGCTGATTAGAATTTTTATTTTATTTTATTTTTACTGTTGTTCCTTGTGTTTTTCAGATACTTTTCTTGTTTATGAGACGATCGAAAAGCACAAGTGATACTGAATTATTGTTCAACCCTGAAATTGAAAAATTCTGTCGAGCCAACAAAAAGGAGTACAAGAGAAGAAAGGAAGCAGAAAAGGAAGAACAACAAAGATTTGACCTAGAGGAGAAAATTGAAAATATAGAGAATCAAAATAAAGCTATTGGTGGAGATAATGGAGGAAATGAGCAAAATAGGCAGAATGAAGTTGTTAATCAAAATGATCCTCAGAGAAGATCCATGTTAGATTATGCTTTTCCTAGATGTGCAGATGTGAGAGATAACAGACCTATTATTGGAGCTAATCAATTTGAGTTAAAGACTGGTCTCATTTAAAAGGTTCAGAATTCACAATTTGGAGGTAGTCCACTTGAAAACCCTCATTTTTATTTGAAGAAATTTTTGATGATATGTGGCACACAAAGGTAGTCTGGAGTTTCAGATGAAGTGATTCGGCTCACCTTATTTCTATTCTCTCTTCGGGATTTAGCATTAGAGTGGTATGACTCACTTCCACAAGCTACTATAGCTACTTGGGAGTAGCTATCTCAAGCTTTTCTATCTCAATTTTTTCCACCTGGGAAGACCACTCATTTGAGGAATTTGATGGTAGCTTTTAAGCCAAGGAATGATGAAACTTTGTATGAATCTTGGATGAGATTTAAGGAGCTTGAAAGGCAATGTCCTCATCATGAAATACCCAAATGGATGATTGCTCAGAATTTCTACACCAGAGTTACTCCAGCCATAAGAAACACAATTGATTCACAAGCAGGAGGAGATTTCATGAGAATGACAAGTGAAGAATGCTATGATCTATTAGAGAAGATTGCTCATAATACCCATTTATGGGGAAATCCTAGAGCACTTGAGCCAAAGAAGGCTGAGATTTATGAACTTGACTTAGTTAGCTATATGAATGCAATATTTGATCAGTTGACTCAGCTTCTTAGTAATTTTTGCACAAAGGCAACAACCTCAACTCCTACAACTATGCAACAAGTTGCCTACACAGATGGAACTCAAAGTTGTGGAGTTGATTACTCTTCTTATGGTGATAATTATTTGCAAGAACAAGCTACTTATGCAGGAGGTTATCAACAGAAACCTATGGGAAATTCTTACTCTAATGTGAACAACTCAACATGGAGACCACAAGCAACTTTTGCTCAACAAGGTCAAAGCTCAAATTATGCTCATAACCAGCAGTATATGCAGCAGAATAGACCTCAGTTTCAGCCTCAATTTTACCCCACAAGGCAGCCACAATCTGGATATCAAGCAAGAGCACAACAATCCCTTCCACCTCATGAACCGAAGCCAACCTTGGAAAGCATGATGGAGAAATTTTTTGCTGAACAAAGCAAGATGAATAGCAAATTGGAGGAAGAAATGCAACACATGAGACAAACAATTACAAGTCCACAATCGTATGTTGCAGAAGTGGTAAGAAAGTTGTTCATTGGGAAGCAATTGGCTCAACAAGCAAGCTCATTGGGAAGCAAATCCTATGGGAAACTACCCAGCCAACCATAAAACCCTCATAAACAATGTAAGGTTGTGACTTTGAGAAGTGGTAAGAAAGTTGGTCAAGAGAGTGAAAACAAGAGAAAAGAAAAAGAGAGCACAAAAAGAAGAAAATTCAGTTGAGAGCAAGAAAAATGAAAAAGAAGAAGAAAGCAAAAGTGAGCAAGATGAGGGAGAGAAACCATACATCCCACCTGAGCCTTACAAGCCCACCCTTCCCTACCCTCAAAGATTCATCAAGCATAAGCTAGACAAACAATTTGACAAATTCCTTGAAGTGCTAAAGAAGTTGTATATCAATATGCCATTCACTGAGGCACTATCCCAAATGCCAAGTTATGCTAAGTTTTTGAAGGAGATTCTTACCAATAAGAGAAGGCTAGAAGATTATGATACCATTAACTTGGGAGAGCAATGCAGTGCTATAATTCAGAAAAAGTTACCTCCCAAACTCAAAGATCCGGGTGTATTTTCCATTCCTTGTCATATAGGTGATAATTGTGTGGCAAATGCCTTTGTGACCTTGGAGCTAGTGTCAGTCTAATGCCACTTTCAATATATGAGAAGTTGAATATGGGAGAGTTGAAGCCCATAAACATGTATCTTTCATTGGCTGACCGTTTAATTAAGTATCCAGAAGGCATTCTAGAAAATGTGCCTATCAAGGTTGAGAAATTCTACATTCCTGTGGACTTTGTCATTTTAGATATGGAAGAAGACACAAAAATTCATATCTTATTGGGAAGACCCTTTTTGGCAATAGCTAGTGCATTAATTGATGTAAAGGGTGAGAAATTGACACTTAGAGTGGGAGATGATCAAATGATATTCAACATCAATCCAGCCATGAAAAGGAAACATGAAGAAGTTGAGTCTTGTTTGCGGGTGGACATTATTGATGAGATTGTTCAAGAGCATTTCAGAAAAAGCTATCCACAAGACCCTCTTGAAAATTGCTTAGTCCATGGTGGGAGCATTGATGATGATAATCACAACATAGCTACTTTTGCACAACACTTGGAGAGCTCTCCACCACATCCTGAAGCCACAATTTTTCAGCTTGAAGAAGTGTAAACTTTGGAGATTAAACCACCATCATTAAAGGTAGAGGATGCCCCAAAGGTAGATCTTAAACCTCTTCCTTCCAACCTCAGGTATGCTTTTCTTGGACCAAATGGAACATATCCTGTTATAATTAATGCATCTTTAACTGATATTGAGATTGAAAAATTGTTGAGAGTTTTGAGACAATATAAGAGAGTTTTGGGTTATACAATTGATGATATAAAGGGAATTAGTCCAACAGTCTGTATGCATAGGATTTTCCCAAAGCCAAATAGTAGACCTTCTATTGAACACCAAAGAAGATTGAATCCTACAATGAAGGATGTTGTGAAAAAGGAAATCCTGAAATTACTAGCTGCTGGAATTATTTACCCCATTTCTGACAGTGAGTGGGTTAGTTCTGTGCATGTTGTACCAAAAAAAGGTGGGGTGACAGTTGTTAAAAATGAAAATAATGAATTGATATCCACTAGAACTGTTACAGGCTGGAGAATGTGCATAGACTATAGGAAGTTGAACAATGCTACAAGAAAAGACTATTTTCCCCTTCCTTTTATAGATCAAATGTTAGAGAGATTAGCCAAGCATTCTTACTTTTGTTACTTAGATGGATATTCTGATTTCTTTCAAATTTCAATTCATCCTGATGACTAAGAAAAAACTACCTTTACCTGTCCCTATGGCACCTTTGCATATCGAAGGATGCCATTCAGATTGTGTAATGCGCCTGCCACCTTTCAAAGGTGCATGATGGCCATTTTTTCTGATTTTATTGAAGAAATTATGGAGGTCTTCATGGATGACTTTTCAGTATATGGCACTAATTTTGATTCATGCTTGACTAATTTGTCTAAAATCTTGTAGAGGTGTGCTGATAATGATCTAGTGTTGAATTGGAGAAATGCCACTTTATGGTCCAAGAGGGGATCGTTTTACGGCATTTGATATCAAACAGGGGAATAGAAGTAGATAGAGCCAAAATAAAAATTATTAAAAAAATGCCCCCTCCAACCACTGTCAAAGGAGTGCGGAGTTTTCTTAGACATGCCGAGGTTTACTGGCGATTTATTCAGGATTTTTCTAAACTTGCTAAACTCTTAACAAATCTTTTTAATCATGATGTTAAATTTGATTTTAATCAAAATTGTATGGTTACTTTTTGCAGGTTAAAGACATCATTAACAACAGCTCCTATCATGCAACCCCCGGATTGGACTTTGCCATTCGAAATCATGTGTGATGCATGCGAGTTTGCTGTTGGAGTTGTCCTTGGCCAGCGAAAAGATAGAAAACCTTATGCCATTTACTATGCAATCTGAACCCTTAATGAATCTCAAGTTAATTATGCTACAACTGAAAAGGAGTTCCTTGCAGTAGTATTTGCACTTAATAAATTTCGTTCTTATTTGGTCAACTCAAAGGTAATAGTTTTCACTGATCATGCAGCAATAAGGTATTTAATGAGCAAGAAAGAAGCTAAATCTAGGTTGATTAGATTACTTCAAGAATTTAATTTAGAAATAAGAGATAAAAAAGGTGTTGAGAATGTGGTGGCTGATCACCTTTCTAGGATAAAAACTGAAAATAAAGATGATGATATTGTGCCAATTGATGAGTTTTTTATGAATGAGCAGTTGTATGTGTTGAAATCTGCACTTCCATGGTTTGCCGATATTGTGAATTACTTGTCTTATGGTGTCTTGCCACCTGATTTATCTTAGCAGCAAAAGAAAAGATTCTTGCATGATGTTAAATTTTATTATTGGGAAGAGCCTCTTTTGTTTAGGAGATGTAATGATGGAATAATTAGGAGATGTATACCAGAGGAAGAAATAAATGATGTTATTTACCATTGTCATTCCTTTGAATATGGTGGTCATTGTAGTGTCTCAAAAACTATTGAAAAAGTATTGACATCCCTAATATGTTTAAACATATGAGAGACTTTGTAAGCAAGTGTGATAGGTGTCAAAGGGTAGGCAATATTTCTAAGAGAGATGAGATACCCCAACAGTCCATATTAGAAGTTGAATTGTTTGATGTGTGGGGAATTGATTTCATGGGACCATTTCCATCCTCTTATTGGAATAAATATATCTTAGTAGGGGTGGACTATGTATCTAAATGGGTAGAAGCTATTGCTACACCTACCAATGATGTAAAAGTTGTGGTGAAATTTCTAAAAAAAATTGTTTTGACTAGATTTGGTGCCCCACATGCCATAATCAGTGATGGTGGTAGCCATTTTTGCAATCACCAATTTGAAAAATTGATGAAAAGTATGGGGTAAGGCATAGGATTGCCACACCATATCACCCTCAAACAAATGGCCCAGTAGAAATCACAAATAGAGAACTTAAGCAAATCTTGGAGAAAATTGTCAGCAAGTCTAGAAAAAATTGGTCTCTTAAATTAGATGACACTCTTTAGGCATATAGAATAGCCTTTAAAACCCCCATAGGAACTACACCTTATAGGTTAGTTTTTGGGAAATCATGCCATTTGCCCGTAGAGTTAGAATATAAAGCTTATTGGGCCATAAGAGCAATCAATTTCAATTTACAAGCTGCTGGAAACAAATGACTTTTGCAACTTGATGAGTTAGAAGAGTTGAAACTTGATGCTTATGAAAATACTAGGATCTATAAAGAAAGAACTAAAAAATGGCATGATAAGCATATCAAGAAAAAGGACTTTAAAGAAGGAGATTTGGTGCTCTTATTCAATTCAAGGTTGAAATTTTTTTCAGGAAAATTAAAATCAAGGTGGTCAAGTCCATTTAATGTTGTAAAAGTTTTCCCTCATAGTGTTGTGGAAATTTTTGGTGAAAAATCTGGTAATTTCAAGGTAAATGGGCAAAGGTTGAGGCATTATTCAGTTGGTGAGCCAATTGAGAAGATAGCAACCTGCTATCTCTCTCATTCTCTATAAAATTTTGATTGAGTAAGGTCAAGCTAAAGACCTAAACTTAGCATTTTTGGACATAACCCATAATTTTTCATTGATTCTTTATTTCTTTCATATATTTGTTTTAAGTTTTTTTTATACTCTTTATTCAGAGTTTGACATTGTTTTAATTTTCTTGTGCAGATGGAATACAATTCATTGCAAGCAAATGAGCATTAAAAAATTTGTTTTAGTTCTAGTTTTAAATTTCAGCTTTAAATTTTAGTTTTAAATTTGTTAACTTATACTTTTCATCTTTCTATTGTTGATTATTTGCTGGTGGATTTTGCAGGACTCATTGCCCTTTTTGTTAATTTTAAGAGGAATAGTTTCCAAACTTTGACATCTTGGTTTAAACAGAAAATTATTTGAATATGGATGTGTAAATTGGTGCTTTGAAAAAAAATAAATTTTTTATGAGTATTTGATGAACATAACAGGTTGAGCAATTAGAATTTATGTTATGAAGGTCTAATCACTTGAAATCTAATTTGTTTCAATTTTTTAGGTACTGTGTAGATTTGTCAAGTTTACACAGCAGATTTCACAATCTGCGGCTCAATCGATTTTGGTTGTGTCGTAGCTTGTGTTCACTGGGTGCAATTTGGGCAGAATATTTCACAACCTGCGACATAATCGATTTTGGTTGTGTCATAGCTTGTGTTCACTGGGCACAATTTGGGCAGAAGATTTCACAACTTCTTGCACAAGCTCCATCCTTGTGTTCAAACTTGTGTCGTTTATTTTGCTTTGCAGGTTGACAACCCAATTCACTAGAATGGGCCCGCGACCAACCCCATGCTAAAAAGCCCACTAACCCATGAAAAAAAAAACCACTAACTAACTAAACCAAACCCATGGCCCGTAGCCCATTTAACTAAACCCATACCCAAAGCCCGTCATCATTTTCTTTTTACCAACAGCCTTTACCTAATTACCAAAGCCCAAAGCCCATACCCATATCCAAAACCCATCACTTTTACTCCCTAACCCGAACCCATACCCAACAACCCCACTACCTCCCTCTTTCTCTCGACATAACCTCCGACACAACCCCACTCATTCCTCTATGCTGTAACCTTCGCCACCCACGATCCTCAACGACATTTTTTTTCTTTCTTCTTTTACTTCTTCGTATTCTTCTTCTTCTTTTTTGCTCCCTCTCTTCCATTTTCGCCATGACCGATTCCCCTCTTTCCTTCGAAAACTCCCCTACCCATCCCTCACACCCTACGCCGCAACCTCAACCCACCAAACCCATGGATATTGACTCGCCGGCAACCCATTCTGGTGATGCCCCCATTGCTACATACAAGAAGAAGAAAGCAAAGAGTATTAAGCCACACAAAACCACAAGCGGCACAAAGAGAAAGAAATCCGAACAGCCCACACAGCCTCAACCAGTCCAGCCGCCCACTTCTGCCGTACCTGGTGCTCGCCTTGGAATCCTGAGATCAGCGGTAAAGCGCCCAGGGAAATCTTCAGGTAACCCCGCTATTCCTTCATCTGTGCCTATTTCCAGACAATGGGTATTGCCTACTGCCGAAATAAAGAAAAATAAGACAAAAATTGAAACTAGAGAAATTGTTCAGACTCAGTATTTGGATGTGTTTACACTTAAATCTTTGAATATATATAATGAAATGCAGAATTTGTTGGATGCTTTGGGTTGGGTGAGATTTCTTCATAAACAGGAATTGGTTTACCCCACTCTAGTGTAGGAATTTATGGCCTCCCTGTCCACTAGTAAGCATAAATATGAATTGGATAATAACTTGACAATCCACTTTAGATGCCTCGATCAAGATAGGGTACTGTCCAGGGAAGACTTTCATCATATATTCGGGTTCCCCACTGATGGTTTGATTAAAATGCCTACCAGTAGAAGGGATTATAATGGGCATGAATTTTGGCAGCAAATAGCACCCTTAGCAGGTGTTTTCAAACCTGGGCACAGTAAAGCCTCTAAAATTGAGAGTCACTCCTTGCGATTACTTTAAAGATTAATTGCAAACACAATTTTAGGAAGACTAGCAAGTGTCGGCACAATGTCTCAATATGACCTATTTTTTTTGTGGTGTGCCAAAACTGGAAAAAAGATTTCACCTGGTTATTACTTTTGCTGCCATGTGCTCCACCAAACTACTAGGGGTACTGGTAAGATTGTGTTTGGAGGTTTGGTCACACCCATTGCGCATTATTTTGGTTTTGACCCTCAAGTTCATAGGTGTGCTGCCGTCACAACTGGTTTGCTATATTTGGATGGACCTCATTTGGCCAACCCAACCAAAAATTTTGTATTAAAAATGAGGCTACACAGCTTTATGAGATTCTGGCACCAGCAGCAACACCACCAGGCTCCCCTCCTGCAATTAGCTCCTCCTCATCATCTGAGCAACCTATTGAGCAGCCTTCTACACAACCTCCATGCCAGGCTCCACCAGCTGCACAACCTGCTTGATCAACAGCTTCTGGACCCTCCATGGTAACCCTTCTGACATTCATGGAGAATCTCAGTGATTAGATCTACTCCTTTCGGCAAATGACAGATGTCTCTTTTCAAACATTAAGGGATTTAGCTGATATATATTTGGATAGAAGTGCTAAAATGCAAGACGAGTTGAAAGCCATGCGAGCTAAGCTAGAGCAGATAGAAACTAACTAGGCACTCATTTTGAGCATCCTTTCTCCACAGCAACCACCAAAAGCACCACCACCTCCACAAGATGGCAAGGGCAAAGGAGTTATCATTCATGACTGACCAGCTTTTATTTTCAGTTTACATATTTCATGTCTTTATTTTAGTTGCTTAATTAATTAGTGTTTTTAGTAGCCTGTTTAGTTAATATTTTGCTTGTGTTACTTTTCTTTTACTTGAAACATTGCCTATTCAGTAATTTTTTTTTTTTTTTTGTAGTTACTCATAAACACATTTTTCTTTTGAATCTTTAATGCTTTGCTCACTTGCTTTTATATGCTATTTTGGAAGTTCACTTGATGAGTGGATATCTCATGGTTATATTTTTGAACTTAACCTCTCTATTTCAACTTTTTGAGTTTAATTGCTTTAATGGATTCCATTCCACTATTTCTTTTGCAATGAGTGCAGCAGTTGTCCAAATTTTATTTAATTAAATTGGCTGCACCTTCAATGAGGTAACAATTTTTATCTCAGCTTGTGTCATTTTCAGCATAAGTTGTGCTACCACTTATGAAACAGGATACTCCTTATCCACTTTAGGCTTACATATCCATTCTTTATGCACATATTAGCCACCTATTTTCTGCACAATATTTGAGAAAACCCATTGCATTGATAGCCAAATTATCCCATTCCTTGTAATCTTTTAACATTGAGGATAATGTTCATCTGAGTGTGGGGGAGAGGGTAAATTTTTTACAAAAATTATTTTTCCTTTTCACTTGCATATGGTGACATACTCATTAATTCATACTTGTACATATTCATATATATACACTGCATATAGCTTCATACACTTAGTTATGCATACTTAGTTACATATAGGTTGATTATACATTTATACATTCATGCATTTCATTTATTCATTTAAAATTTTTGGATTTTTAAACCAGTCTTTGAATTCCAGAAGCTGCTTATTCAAGCAATCCAACTTGCCTTTAGATGGTTAGTGGAATGAAAGTTCCAGCTGGGTACAAAGTCTTAAGCATTATTCTTTCTCTTACTTAATAGCTGAAAATTAATATATTCATCTAGGTATGCAGATTCTAATTAGTTATTTTGAGTTTTGAGTGTCTGAATAAGCCTTTAAGGAAGAAAAAGGTCATTGTCGTCTCACATTCCTAGAACAAGCATTTTAAATCTTTCAAAGCGAAATTTTTAACTTGCGTTTGATAAGAATATGATTTAGGCATTCCTTCATATTTTAAACCTCACATTTAGCCTTAACCTATCTTAATTTCATTTCAACCCTTGCAAACCCCCTTGAACCTTAATTCCCTAATTTCTTTGGAACCCAAATCATTTACCTAGCCATAAAACCTAAACACTACCACCTATTTATGAAAATAATATTTTAGCAATTAAGTGCACAAAAAAAAAAACTTGGAGGATTGAAACATCTTGAAAAGTGCTAGAGTAATTGTGAAAAGCTGATAAAAAAAAAAAAGGTCACCAAAATATCCCAAAGGTAATTTTGGATGTGACATGAAATAGGGACAAATACAAAATCAAAAGAGTATAAAAAGTAGTCCCTTTATATAATTATTGTGATAGCACTTGAGATTCATTGTGAATTTCTCTCCTCTTGATAAAAAAAATGAAAATAAAAAAAAGAATATTGGATGCACTTTGAGTTTCGTGATTAATATTATTCTCATATTTTATTTTCCTTATTCCCTTTCTTTGTTAACCACAATTTTACCTTATGTGACCCCATTACAACCCTTAAAAAGACCTAATGATTCTTTGAAAAATGTTTGTTACATTAGTGGAGTTAGAACTTTTATGCTTGCATATGGGTTTGGCAATATAATCTTCCATACATTACTCACCATCTATTTGAGACACATTAGCTATCTATTTCATTTAGGTTTGTTTTGGCATAATTGACTCTTGTAGCTGGTTGGTATTTGTTGCTTGGGTTGATTAGTGAATTCTTAGCTATTCTGTAATTATTGAGAGTGATTGCTTCATTCTTTGTGCTTCGTTGGTGGGAATTTGAAATGTTGATGGCTAGAGGTAAGTTAGTAGTTTGGATTAGTGATTTTTGTGTTTTCAAAGACTGATTCTATTCCCTTCCAAATGAGTTTTAATGAAATTTTGCTTGGGGACAAGCAAAAGTTTGAGTATGGAGAAATTTGATGCATGCATTTTATATCATCATTTAGGTATGATTTTTGCACATAATTTACCCTTGTTCATAGCTATTACTATAGATATTAGTATATATTTAGTTAATTTTGCAATTTTACACTTCTTAGTTTAATTTTTGGAATTTATTTGTTTTGTAGGTTAAATTTAGAGAAATTTGTTATATTTTGATCGGAACATCCATTTGGAAGAAATTAGAGTTGAATTGCAAAAATTTTGAAGTTGAGTTAAAGAGGCTGAAAGTGACACAACCTGCGACACAGCTTGTGTCACAGGTTATGTCGATTGTTAGATATGTAGTTTTTCTCAAGCAGCAGGTTTTACAACCTGCAACACAACCCGCAACACAACCGATTCAGCTTGTGTCGTTTTACTGAAAATGGCTGACGTGACATTTTTATTCCTCTGATTCAATACATCACTTTCTCTAGAATCTTCTGCCTTTTTACCCATTCTAGGGCAGACCTCTGAACCATATAAAAGCTCTTTTATCTCTTTCTTTCCATAAGGAGAAAGAGAGGGAGATTTTGCAAGAAAGAAAGAGAGGAAGAGGAGCTCGTGAAATCTGATTTTGCAGTAGCAGCAGAAGTCGTTTTTTGCAACTCTCTAGCAGTAGAATCTTCATCATTTTACTGGGTTTTTCTATTCCTTAACTTAGATTTTCATTATATCTTCATTTCTATACTTGGGTTTGTCTTGAAACCATGATTTGTGAGTAGATCTTTGAGATTCTAGAGATGAGTTTGTAAATATTGCTTTGTATTGTGTTTTTGAACTGATTTAGTCATTTAAATGAGATTTGCCGCATTTTGATTTATTGCTTGTTAGCTTGATGCCTTGCTCACAACGGGCCCTCATTAAGTTAAGTTTTAATCTTTGACAGATGGACTGAAAAGTGAATGTTTGGGATAGATAATCTTGTAATAAACTTAGTTTTCTTGGTGTTAGAAATAAGCTAAGAGGATTAAGGGGACTTTCTAAAATTAATTAGAGCTTTAATTGGGTCTTTGTTAGGTTTGAAATACTGTAAAAACAGAGTTTGATTTAATGAATACCAATTTTGAAATGCTTAAAAAAGGTTTCAAAGAACTAAGAATTGATTTCCCTCAAAATTGCAAGTCTCATGTGTTTGGCTAAATTAGGGATAAACCACATACAAACAATATTAAAACCCTATCTCTAGAATCACTTTAATTTTTATTGAATTTATATTTAATTCCTCCCAATTTAATAATTAGCAATTTCGATTTAAATTTTGTAATCTAGTTTAATTAATTTAGTTAATTGTTTGATTTAGTTTAAATTCCTCAAATATCAATTTTAATTTTAAATTTCATTTTTAATATCTTTAAATTTTATCATTCTAATTAGCTTATTCTTTTATTTCTAATTTAAGCACAATTCCCTGTGGGAATGATATTATTTTTAAAATTATACTACTGTGACCCGAGCACTTGTAGAAGTTACTTCACAGCTAGCACAATCATGAACTTCGTGTTCTGGCACCTGACACTGCCCTAACTATGACCTGCTCTAAGTCCTATACTTTTATATCCTATATCTTGACAACTATCCTCACTCATGTAATCTTGTTCAGGGCTTTCTAATATTGCTTTTCAGTTCGTCCTACTTACCTTGCCCCGGATGGCACTTTACGTACTTTATATCTCACTTTGATCTCCCTAATCTTATCCTATTCTTGGCTATTCGGTTTTCCCTTAAATTCATCTCTTTTATGTTCCCCAAAATAGAGCCTTGATTACTTTATTCCCTAGCTCCATTCTTCTTTTTGACCTGATAGCTATGCTAGATAACTGTACCTTTCAGTGTCTCTACTAGGTCCTCTTCACTTTGTACTACTCAAAAATGATCTTTCAACCACTCTGATTAGCACTTCCACTGCCATTCGAATTTCTCTCCTGTTACATCTGAAACCAACTATCCAAATTTTCATTTTTATATTTCCTTTTATCTACTGATATTCTATGGCTTATTTTTGCTAACTTGCAGTCATTGTCCTTTCCTCTACTTAACTACAAACTACCTTCTAATATCTCAAGGAGGGGATCTGAAAGGATTTTACTTTCTTATATCCACTCAATTATTCAAAACTTCAGATACTGGACACCATCACTCGTTATTCAATTCATAGGCTTTTCATCCATCAAGATCCAATCACTTATGGTTCCTAGAATGAAACTTATACCCTCTCTAAGATACATAAGCCAACTGTTCTTTGCCACACTCCAGAGACCCATTTAAGACATCATTCCATAGATCATTATATTAGTGATACTCTTTTGTCTCTCCTGAGAAGACATCACCATACTCTGCAGCATCACTGACTATAAGAGAGGTATCACATCTACTACATTATCACAACTATGTAAAGTTATCTGCTCTCTTTTTATATTGTAGTCTTTCCTAAAATGTCATTTCGTAGGCTACGAGTATTATTCATAACCTCCAATCTCCTTTAAGGAATAGAGCAGTACTAACACTCCACTATCACACAAGGGAGGTGTTATCTTCATTAAACTTTAGGCAATATGTTTACCATAACGTCAACACTGCTAATGATCTCATTACACTACAACCATACTAAAAACCTCTAGTCTCATACCACTTATGCTATAACTCTACGCTCAAGTTAGGATAACTGAGTCACTGACTCTAGTTATCATCTAACTGTGACCTTTGATATTCTATCTCAAGAGTCCTAAACCCTAACTAGGAGTTTCCAACTCTTCTGTAAATATAAAACTTTGTCCTATTATAATTGTACCAAAACAGAGGCCATTCGTAAACACCTTCATAAAGGAACAACACAGGGAAGCACGCAGCTCTATACAATAATCTCATGTTGGTACTGTACTCTATAGTGTACAATACAAACATCAAGAACATTACATAGTTACTACAGTACATCCTAGCAGACCATGTTTTCCAATCTTTTATCTCTCTCAAACCCACTGATATCATAACTTTCTCTGATTGGGCTGTCTACTGACTACTGCTAGCAGTGATACCTTCACTCCTATTTAGGGCAATTATAATGTCATAACTCACCTTTATGTACTCATGCCTTGCATTAGATAGGCACACCATTTAGCCCTATAATGATAGAAACATAACATTTTTTGGAGTACGCATTCCTAAGGCAAACCTCAACACATTTGCTAACTTTAACCCACATCACCACGTACTCCACAAAAATTGAACCACGAAACTGAAGCACTCTTACACTATCCAAGGAATAATGCAAAATCTAGAAACAAGGAATTACAAAAGAAGATGAAATAGAATCATATACTCTGTATGTGACTCCTAATCAGATTTTTCTTAAGGCCTCAGACATGCATTTCCCATGAATCTGAAGCCTAAGCTCTGATACTATTATTGTCAGGATCCAAATTATTGGCCGGACCGGCACTAGGAATTGGCTTTGGGTCAGCATAAGGACCCTAAAACTCATAGTAAGCCCAATTATCTTTTAACCCAATCATGAAGCCCATATTTGGCCCAATTTCAAGAAACAACCGAATAGAGTCCAGCTATAATATGGACCATTCAATGGGGAGTCCTCAACTCACCCGACCTGTAATATCAAAACCAAACCATTTGGGGAGCTCTCACCCACACAATCATCCATAATCAATATAAAATCAAAGGGGAGTCCAACTCCCTCATCCAACATAGGCATCCACCCCATACTTACACATACATGTAGATTATAAATTACATCCAAATTAATAGATCTTACAGTCACAACTAAATAATATGTTCCTACACATGCGGAGATCTAGAATTCAAATTTAACATTTCAAATTACGAAGATAATGGCAAGTATACTTGTAGAGAATGAAGCAGGTTAAACACAAGAAAAACCTCTCCTGTAATCTGAAAAAATAAGGTGGACAGGTATGAGCGTTTGACCATAGAGTAAGATATTAATTTCACATACAATTTATGTAACTATCTAATTCTAATGCATCCTTAGAAATGAAATGCATTATCTTCATAGAAGCCATACAGATCATATCAAATCACATCATAGACAATCTGGAGCACTCACGCACCCGTGTCAAATTCATACTCACACATATATATATATGGGGAGCTGATCCCCTTACAAAACTCTCTTAGTTCTAACCTCTACCAATGAGATCAACTCAAAGCCAAACTTTCTCTTATTATGTAAATGTGGGGGCCAGCGAGGTCAACTCAAACGCCGTGCCTACCCCTACTTATCCATAATAAGGATCGGGTCCCAGCGAGTCAAGCTCCAGCTGTGTCTACCCGTCCTATCCATATCCATATACACACCCACTCACATACACAGTTCCAGATTGCCCTAAGAGAACAATCACAGCAATATCATCAAGAACAAATGCAATATAAAGCATGCCTAATATTTATTACATACATATATGTATAAATAACGCATGAACATACTTTGAATAAAATAATATTGAAATTATAAATAAAATCAATATCTACTTACAAATTAACCGAAAGTCGCTGCGGCGGCTGGGCGAAGGAGGAAGGCTAACTCGGCTCACCTAAATATTGTATCAATATTTACTTAAAACAAAATTTTAAAGACTCAAAGCACAATCCTAAGTTTTGCCGAAAATCCAATAAAATTTTCCCTATACCTATAACCTACCCAACCTGCAAAAAGATCCAAATAATACTTCTAAATCTCAAATTCCCATAATCACATCTCATCAATATCATATGACCCCTCTAAGACCCTCCAAAACAGTCAAAAATCATATAGTTACATATAAAATAATTATTTAAAAATTTGAGGTGTTACAATAAGGGTCCAATTCTTCAATATGCATGTTGCCATTCTAAACAAATTCCAAGCTTCTGGAATTTTTATATGTTTACTAATCTATTTTTCCATTAATGCTTCGGCATTAGATTTGATTCATTATCTTGCATTCAACTTTAAATTTAATCAATTGACCATTCAAATTAAAACTAGATAATTTTGCAAGAATCAAACAACTTTATTTTATGGTATGAATTGAAAAACAAAATCTTAGTCAATAATATGTAAAATAATTCACTTGGCAACCAAGCAATCTTTCAAAATTTTTGAAATTTTTATTTTTAGAATATATGTATGGGCCATATACATATTATTGAGTCTCTTTTCAATATTGTATTATTAAAGAATGGCAATGTTTTCCCATTATATATTATTTAAGAAGGGAGGAATATATATATATATATATATATATATATGGTCATTAACATATATTACAAGTTAATTGTCATTAAATTAATAGTTTAGTTGTTGATTATTTGTTTGATAACCCATTTCCTTGTTTGAAGATCTATCAACAGCTCAATATAAACTTGTTGAGATATCTATAGAATATTACCTAACTTGGACGCAGTAACTATTGCCTAAGAGAACAAAAACGAAAACATATATAGGTAGTAACTATTGCCTAAGATATCTATCCTACCCTACTCTTTTGCTTTTTCTTTTTCCATAGATCTCATCCATCGTTTAGGAAGGAGATTCTTGAATAGCTCTGAGTTTTTTTTTTTATTTAATGAAATACCACAATGTGGTGGAACACTTAAAAGATTTTTTTCATTTAAATTATATCACTAATAATCATAAATATAATCTGTCAACAAAATGATATTATTACATAACTTATAATTCTGAACGTTTATCAAATAATAAACTTTAGTTCAATAATATTCGACTCATTTCCGGATATAAAATTTTAAATTTTAATTTTAATCAAAGTCAAAAGAATCAAAATACTCTTCTTTAAAATTAGATATTCACATGTATATGAAATTTCTGAGAGAAAATTGAAACCTTAACTGCATTGAATTTATTCAAACAAACTAGTGTATATGAGATGAAAATATTAATTGTTAAGCTATAAACCCTATATATATCAAACTACCTAAAGCTTATAAAAGTTATCTTTGTAAACTTTCTACTACAAATGCAACTCACCATATTGTAACATTATATCACCACATTGTTTTCCCTGCTTAAGAACAACTGAAAATAGTTTCATGGCCAAAGTTTTTTCCAAATAAACCTTGGCTTTCTTTATCTTTTAAGAAAGAAGCCATACCTATACCTTATTCTCCAATCCTCTTTAATTTCCTCACCAAACTAAAATCTCACTGTAATAAATTATATGTATGACTGCTACACCACAACAACAACAACCACCAAAACAATAGTCCTTGTCATTGCTGCTCTCTACCAGAATATCTCTATCTTCTCTGAAGCTTGCCCTTGCTTGTATCAGCAGCTAATCGAAAAAAGGAAGATCCATCACCTTGAATAACCATATTTGGGATTAACTGAGATGGGCTTTCTCTATTATGGCTCCCATGATCATAAGAGAAGAAAGGTGGATTATTATAGTAATCAACAAGAGCTGGGTTCTTAGCTAAAGGAGCGTTTTCATGGTCAATTCGATTTCTCAAGTTTTGGTCAAGCGAATCTTTAATGCTAGAACCACATTGTCTAGGTTGAGTTTGGTAGAAAACCTTTGAAACCACTAGCTCTCCTTCTTTTTCTTCTTCGTTTTGGCCAAGATGGTATTGGTGCATAACCCAATTTGTCTTTTCAGGTTTTCTTTGCCTTCCATAGTTTGTGTAAAGCACCAAAATCTTTTTGAATCCTTTCACCGTCCCTCCGGAGAAAACTGGCCTTGTTTTGCCAGTTTTGTGCCATCTGGTCTCGCTCCCATCTTCATCAGTGTGCACTTTTCTGCGTTTTCTAGTTCCAGTTGTGTATGCCTTTGAAGGCCTGTGAAAGAAGTGCCGGACTTGGCCATCGTTGCTTACTCCTGCATCATAAGAATGTGCTTACAACACATTGTCATATTTTTCTCATTAAAATGTAATATTATTTTATTAGAAAGTATCTATTTAAGCTTGGAATCGCTTTAACTTGAGCCAAAAAAAAATTTCTTACTTAAGTTCAGTTCAACATAGATTCAATATATAAATGTTAATAACACGTATTTATATATTAAATTTACAATTAACTGAGTTTAAGTAAAAACTTCCCTTCCTAATATATATTATTTTACTTATAAAAAAAAAATAAATTTACCAATATATGTCTTTTAGAAAAATAAGAGTGTCCATTATTCTAATTGATTTGCGTTAGAATGAAAATATATTATTGAAGTTATTAATTCAGTATCTCCACCAGATTTTTTTTTTTTTTTAAAAGTACACCTAGAAGGGAAAGCAAAGACACGTTTAAATTTAATGCTATAGTCCCCACACTATTATGCTAGATTCCACCACAGAATAGAGTAATAATTTAACAATAAGATCAAAAGTGATCAAAATAAATAAGTTACAAATTGTGTTAAACTAAAATTACTTGTTTTCATTTAAATGAAATATATTAAATTAATAAATTTTAATTTACTGATATTAAAATCATTTTCAAAATTATAAACTCTTTAGTTTCGAGTACTAATTAAACCAAATGAATGAGAAAAACATGAAAAACATTTAGACTCAAAAACTTTTTCCAGCTATAGATTTTGTCAATTATTGATTGTGAACTTTGAGTTTTCATTTCGTGTCAAATTGTATATGGGAGCGTATGGAGCCTTAAGTAAAACTAAGAATGCCAACTTAATGATAACAACTGTTTCCCTACCCTTTTGTGCTCTATTATTATATCATCAATACAAACTTAAGAAGATTAATAAAGTTAGAAATCTTTTTGATGCATAAGTTACCCACAAACTTGTTGTTGTTGGTATTGTATCTTTGTGCTACATTTTTTAGGTTTTCCCTACTTAATATGTTTTTGCCATGCTTTGGCCTAGATTGGATGTATTGAAATGACTTATCGATCAAATTCTAATAAGAAATGTTTATGCTAAGTTTTTCTTATTTTTTTTAATAAATTTTTACTTATTGAAAAAATTAAACTAGAAATTCAGTAACCACGTGATGAAAGCATCATTAATTTAGATTACAATTAACATGTTTATGAAGCGCATGTAAGCGCACACACTATATTGCGCGCTATTGCGCGCTTAAATTACACACAGTTAAAAAATACTAAATGCAAAATCTTTAATTACTTAACATAAATTATATTTTCATTTTTCATTATGGGGTTTGATTAAAACTCAAGAAATCATAATTTGCTGTCTGTCTCATTAGAATAACCAGAAATGAGACTCTTCACCTGTAAGAAGAGGTTAGGATTAGCAAATATATAGCCTACTTAATTACATTTTTTACTTATAATATAATTAAACGGGTTAAAAGTTGATTGGTTAGGCATTATTAATCTAAACAAATTATCAAATACACCCTATTAATCTATTTCCAGGCTCAGTAGCTGATAAAATCTAGCTAATTACGCCAGTAAGATTCTGATAAAACTAATCAAAGATGTAAAAAGGAGATGAACACTACCTGGTAGCTTCTCAGGATGGGTATAGCAAATACCATTCTCTCCCTCAATGGTTGGGATGAATTCGTCAATTAGAGGGTGAAGCTTTCGCATGTCAGACAATATCTTGGCTTCTAAATGCTCAAGTATTTCTTGGTCAGTCGGATCAAACTTTACTCCTGCAGGTAATCCTGGTAAATCATGAACTATCCCACCAGCCTATGATTTGTCCATGACCAAAAATAAAAAATAAAAAGAAAGAAGAACAATTTAGCGAACAAGAAGAGGACAATATATAATGGGTTTCCAAAATCACATATTACATAGAATATATACCTGATCTTGCAACTGGATATCATGGCCGCAAGAAGGGCAAGTTATGGTTCGAATTTGATCAATTTTGGTATCAATAACAGTGTTTTCTTTGGAGCTGGCTGTGACTAATTGAATAGCTCTTTCATCAACTGAGTTATTATTGCACCATGTCATTTCTCTAGATTTGCTCTCTGCCCATCAAACAGTGGAAGTTTTAGTCTCTCTTCTCTTCCCTTCCCAAAAAGAATCAAGAGCAATCAGTACTATCAAGAAAATAATAAAAAAGAAAAAAGAAAAACAAAAGAAAGAATAAGATAAATTATACACGGCTAAAAAGAAAGAAATATTACAAGAAAAAAAAAAAAAAAAGAAAAGCAAAACTTGTCTCTTTAAAACACTTGTTTGTGTGTTATAACCCAAAGCCCAGTTCTGGTATCTTGAAGTTAGGAAAGGAATTTAATGCTTCTACACCTTTTCTTGCTTCTATTGTTTGATTGATTGGGTTACCACTTCTAGCTACTGCAGATTCTCGCGCAGAGAGAGAGAGAGAGGATTGGATAAAAGGGTATAAAAAGAAAAAAAATAGGGAGAAATATTCTAGAAATAATATAGATTACTTGGACGTCAAGGTTTGGTTATGATAATGTACATAGTGTTGCATCAAAGAATAAATGCGGTCTTCTTCAGCCTACTTTTCGGGTAGACTACCAGTAATATTATAATTATTTTATTTTTATTAGGTTATATTTTGGGAATGTTAAAGCTTAAAAAAAAAAAAAAAACATATATACAGAAGGAATGTAGGGTGGGAGATGGAGCTACTAGCTACAACACCTGCTTCATCACTTCTCAGACGTTTTACCTCTTTAGAGAGAGATTAGCTGCTGTGTCAACCTTGAGTATGGTTTAAGCCATATATGTGAAATTTGTTGTGTGCCAATTGTATGTATATGTGTATATATCTCACACCAACTTGTATTGCTATCAGCTGCTAATCCATTTATTCACCTTTAATTCTTATATATTCTCTCCATCTTCGACTTTGTAATACAGACTTTAATTTTTTTTTCTATTAAAAATATATACATTTGAATTTGGATATTACATCGGTAACTTTTTTTTTTAATTTTATTTATTTTATGAAAAATAATTTGTATATAAAAAATATATTCTATGAAAAATATTTTTTTAAAAAATATTTTCTATGAAAATATTTTTTATGGTTTAGTCGTAATGTTAAACTAATAGTATATATATATATATATATATATATATATATATATATATATATATATATATATATATATATATCAAAATTTAGAAAATAGAAAATAATTTTTATTTTTTTAAAAGTGAAATCATTTTCTTTAAAAAGGATTTAATTTTTCCTTTTCTTTAATTAAAAAAATATTTTTCATTAACTTATTTTTTTAAATATCTAAATACTAAAAAATACAAAAAATATTTTCATGAAACAAAGAATCCTTAATATTTGAAATTTTTCACATATTGCAATATGATTGATAAATTAGATACGTGAAAATTTTTCATTAATATCAAGAATAAAGTATCAACGTTAATCCTTTTCAATAAATTATTATCTAAATATATGGTTCTTATGGCTTTGGATAGAAGCCTATTGTGCTTTGCTTAGGCCATAAGATTATTAATGGAAAAAATTCTGGTCAAATTTAGGACCACAATGGGTTAATGATTCATATATATTTCAAATTAAATTAAAATTATTTTGTCGCGATTTCTCTTTTATTTAAATTTAAATTAATCGAATCAGAATTAATAATTTGATTAAAAATAAATTAATCATTTAAAAAAAATTTTAAAAAATATTAAAAGTAGTGTTTGGTGTAAATAAATTTCATAAAATTTTATATAATTAATTTATAAATATAAAATTTTAGTATTTAGTTCAAATGAAAATAAATTTAAAATTCTTAATAATTAAACTAAACTAAATTTTATTAAAATTGACAAAATTTATAAATAAATTTTAAATTTTAAATAATATATATTTCAAGAGATGAAATTATTTTTTTATTATATATCATTTCATTTTATTTTATTTATTCTAAATATAAAATTCATTTCATTTGAAATGAATTTCATATTTAATATAAAATATGCCAAACAAAGAAATTCATTTGTAAATTAATTCTATTATGAAATTCATTTTCAAATGAAATGAAATTTATGATAGAATTAAATCAAATAGAATCAATTAAATTTGGATTAAACTGAATTTGAAACTGCTGAAATTAAAATCAAACTGATCTCTATGATCCAATTTAAACCATCATCGAAACTGCCACGGTGATCCTTTCTACACATGCATAGCACATATCTTATAAATTTATAATTTAATCATTGGTTTTGATCCTCCAAACAAGGATCTTCTGATTAGTTTTGATCTGCACCAACAAGCGAAACATTTAGTGAAGATATATATAATAGTTAGCAAAAATAAAATTATTTACATATTTCATGTCAAAATCCCAAATAAAAAGAAATGTAATATATATCTAAATAATTTTAAAACAATATTTACTTACATATCTACAAAGTAACATTGCTTTAATTGATATTATATCGATTAATTATATATTGGACTCACGAAAAATATTAACGAATTCTATTTCCAAAGATTATATTGTTAAAATATTAAACCAAATAAATTAAAATTATGATTAAAAAAATCATACGAAAAGAATATTATAATATTATATTATTATTGACTTACTTTTTTTACTACTTAAAGTTTAAAACAATTTTATTGTCATTTTTTAACTGAATAATATATTTTTTTATAGAAATATATTTCCTAATAAACTAATTCATTTAATAATTAATAGCATTATAAAGTCTAAGCAATATAAAATAGTCTATTGCTCCTTCATTATATATTAATTAGTTGTGTAGCTTTCTCTAAAAAATATTGTAGCTACTACTGCATGCTTAGCAACTTAACTAGTTTATGTAAATTAATTTAGATTCTTAATTTTTTCTATAAACTTTATATAACTATACAATTTCATATAAAATTCAAATTATATTATATATAAATTTAGATTTTCATAATCGTTAATTAAAATTTAATATAATTAAACACACATATTATAATATAGAAAATAGTTCGAGTCAGACTTGAATTTGTGACCATAAAAAAAGAAGAAAATAAATTGTGCTTGCAGCAACTTTGAGCTTCAAGCCAATTGATTTTTGGCCATTTTGATCGCCACGTACAATACATATTTCCAATTAAATATAATATTAAGTTATATATATATATATATATATATATATATATATATATATATATATATATATATATATATATATATTCAAATAAATTTAATTTTTATAATTTTAAATTTTCTAAATATATAAAATTAATAATATATTTTTTTAATTGATTCGCATATTCGCTTTTTATTATTATCATTATTATTATTATTATTGATTTTGTCCATTTATGTCTTTGCTTCTCCAAGAAGCTAAGCTATGAGACAACTCAAAGCTTAGTCGTTAAGCTTTTCAAGCTGTAGGTTTTAACGTGTTGATTAGGGTTTTGAAATTTTTTTCGTCAAACATCTTTCCCGAGTTCGATGAATTTCGAGTTCATGGGCCACTTTGGACCCATAAACGTTGACCAAACTGATCCTAAATTTAATTGAGATTGAGCTCAATTAAATTCAGAATCAAAATTAAAAGTTGAGATAGTATGTATAATAACCGTATTTACATTAAAAATTATGTAAAATTAATTAAAAAATATATAATAAAATATATATTTATAAAAAAATTTAAACTCATATGAAGATGAATTTATATATTATTAGATTGAATTTATATATAAATATTTATATAATTTATATAAACACTTTAATTAATTTTACATATATATTAATATAAATATTTAATATAACTATAATTAAACTCATTTTTATATGAATTTAAATTTATATTAAATACATTATATAATAAATATATAAATTTATATATAAATATTGTAATCTAATAAGTATTAGACCCATCTTTTTATAAGTTAGAATTTTTCTTAACCATGCCCTTAAAAGTTTATCTTTATCAAAAATAAATATAAAAAAATTTTAAAAAATAGAAATTAAAAAATATATATAAAATATTAAGAGTTTAAAATTAAATAATATAAATTAAATTTACATAAAAATAGGAAGGTAAAAGAAAAATAAAAATATTGAAAGGCTAAACAATATTTATTTAAAAAAAATACACTAAAATTTATATAAAAAAAAAAAGTTTATTTTTCATTTTTTTTTTTTTTTTGAGGGGAGGTCCCTAATCCTCCGCCTAATTCCGCCTTTATTTTTATATATAGTATTTTGATTTCTGGCCTAATAATAAATTTAAAATTTGAGAAGAATAAAGTGTGATATATAATTGGTTTCTGCCTTTCTGGCCTTATTTATTTGAAGAATAAACAATAATTCAACATTCTTATTTATTTCGCGAATAAGGTTGGGAAGAAGCAAGTATTTCAATAATCTTATTTATTTCACCAACAACCAACATTATCAACATGTTCAATGCCAATCCAAGCAAACCATCAAAATACATTTTATCCTTATATGAGGAAGACGACGTTGATCCACGTCAAGCTAAGGGTCATTTTTCAGGTCTAAATAACCCCACCTTCTATATATCGATAGACTATATATAGAAAGACAACCAAATTTCCTTAGATTTTACAGAGTGGGAATCAACGACACAATAACTTTTAGGAACACTGGCAGGGAGCCAGGGAATTGTATTTTTCTGTTCATTTCCCGCACAGAGATGAGAAGATTCATATACAATTACCCACTAATTATGTAAAGATTCAAAATGCAATCAGATCTTCAAACTTTGGAGTAAAGTAGAAGGAGATCGCATCATTATATATATATTAAATATAAATGGGTTGACGCGAGAGCTTCCTGATTAGCTAGATAGTCCTTGCTGTGCTTCCTATTGCTAAAACAAGTCTGGCTAGTGGCCACGACTAGGAACGTGTTGTATGGGTTTGTAGAAATTTTCTTTAACTCTATGGAAGTTGGTCAATTTTGTATTTACCACATTATAAAAACTGGAAACTTGTACACCAAGGGATATACATATCTCAAACTCTTTTATTATCTTAATTTTTTTAGTTATCCACATTTCAAAAAAATGAATCATTTCTAATGATTTATTTATACTAAGTGAAGAAGCTTGTGAAAAACAGTTTTTTACCTTTTATTTTCTATTTTTTAACAAAATTTTTATTTTTATTTTTTATAAAATATAAAATATGAAAAATGTGTGTGCACGTGTAAATAATAAACGATTTTCTAATTTAATAAAACAAAAAATATTCGAATTTTTCATAATTAAAAAATACATTACTGTAAAATATATTTAAAAATGTTTTATTTTAAAATTATTTAATATATATTATTTATATATTTTATAATAATGTAATTAATGATAAATAATTTTTTTAAATAATTATTCATTTTTAATTATGAAAAAATTTTAGTATGATCTTTATTATGAAAAAGTCATTAATTTTTATTTAAAAAAATTAAAAATAAAATTTTTATAATTAAAAAATTAAAGAAAAATAAATTAAATATGTTTTTCAAATTTTAGTAAAATTCTGAAAAAATAATTTTTAAAATTTTTATTTTTTAAAAATGACACATATTAATATAAAACATTATTTTTCAATTTTCTTAATTTGTTTTTTCATATTACTCCGATTTTTTATGAGTCAACAGGCCTGACAGCAGGTTTCCCTCAAAATTGTGAGGTCCAATAGGCCGGGGCCAGTTTCATGTGTTGAGCATCACGTAGGAAATTAAGAAGAAATTGGGAAAGATGGGGTATGGGCCAGATCACTCTGCTCCCATTTTTAGCCTAGCAAGAAAATGATGAGGCGATGGGCCCCTCCCTCCGCTCTTCTAACCGTTAACTTTTATTTTTATTTTTATTATTTTTTAATTAATTATTTTAAATATAATTTAAATTTATATTAACATTTTAAATAAATATATGGTTATTAAAATTAAATTAAATTTTTAATCTTTATCGGCCAAAAAGAAATTTATTCTTTAAATAATTGTAATTATTTTTCTTTATATATTTATATTAAAATTTATGTAAAATTAAATACAGCATATATAATGATTACATAAATTTATATATAAATATTTAATTTAATAATTATTAAACTCTTATTCTATATGAACTCAAACTTTTTATAATTATAATCTTTTTATTAATTTACTTTGATTCTCACAGCCTAAAATTATTTAAAATTTAATGTTGATTTTTAAATGATATTATTTTTATTATTAAATTTAAATAAGATATTTTTAGTATAAAATTATATAAAATATTGAAAAGGGAAAATGATATTGATGTTATTTATAATATTTGAAAGGGATATTTTTTTTAGGCAGGAAATAAAAAAAATAATTGATATCGATAAGGAATCGTGGAAATTGGAATTCATGCTTTTAAAGGTTTTTTGCATTGAATTTTACGTGGGGATGACCTTTTCATAATTAAAATTTGGAAATGCTAAAAGATAAGGTGGAATGCATAAATTGGAATCTCAATTTTGTGTGAAAAGTTTGATAGCATTGATCTCAATTTTATTATGATTTATTTAGCTTTTACATTTTTATGTTTACATCCAAAAAAATCTTGATTAAATAAAAGTTTGACATCACTTTTTTTTAAATGATAAAATAAAATAAAATTTTTATATCCACTATTAATTTTAATTAAAATTTTTAATTTTATTAAATTTTTTTGGATAAAAATTTAGGTGAGGGAGCTCTGCCCCAATTAAGGGCGAATAGGGTGAATACTATTTGATTTGAATCGAATAAATTGAATCAAATCATCTTAATTCAGTAATTCAATTTGATTTTTAAGATAATTCAGTTTGGTTCAATTTTGCATTTTAAGAATTTCGGTTATTTCAGTTTGGTTTTGTTTTGGAAAGAAAAAAAATCAGTTGAACTGAACAGAGCTGAATTACTATATTGATTTTAAAATTGATTTATTTTTATAGGAAATTTATAAATTATATGTAATTATATATATATATAAATTATTTAATTTCATTGATTAATGGTTATTAGGTTCAAATAATGTCAAAATTAGATTAAATAACTTGAAAATCAAGTCCAAATTAAAAAATTTAATTTTGATAATTTGATTTGGTTTGAATTGAATAATCAGCCCTATCGAGTATGCCATCAACTTCTTAGATTATCCAATAAGTCTTACTAACTAAATCAACTTTTGTTGACTTAATTTTATGAATTTAACTGTAAACTTTTTTTTCCCAATTTTAACAATAATAAATATTTGATTCCATAAAATATTTTTTTTATTTAATTTATTTAAAAATAATTATTAAAATAATAATATTATGATAGTAATTGATAAATGTCAATAATATCGACAAATATTTAAATTATTTTTATTTATTAAATTATTTAATTAAGTTCATCATTAAAATTAAAATTAATATGAAAATTAAAAATTAAATTGATAAACTTAAAATGATTTTACTAAAAACAAAAAATATATATATAAAAGTTTGAATTTTCTTAATTGTTTAGCCTTATTCTTTCGACCTTTTAATTTAATTCTCATCACATTTTTATTTTTAAATTTTTAAAAAAAAAAAAAACAACTGTCATTTAATAATGATAAAAATATGATAAAAAAATTAAATTAATATTATTAAAAGCTACGTGAATAATTGTCTTTTACTTGTTTTCATGTATATGTATTAATTGGTCTATTAATTAAATAGATTTATGTTTAATAGATATAAAAATAAAAGTTGAGATAATTAATAAGCCAAAATAGGTTTATTCATGGGTTGATTTTGATTTGGTTCTAACTTGAAATCAATGGTTCAAGTTCACAACCTAATTAAATCTAAATTGGATTGAGGGTGGTTCACTATAATTTTGATTCAATTTCAATTCAAGGACAGATTTCAATTCCAATTTGATCTAATAGTAAATTCTACTGATCCAATAATTTAAACATTTTTTAATTTTTTTAAAAAATATTAAATCAAATTAATTTGATTAGAAGTTTAAAAGTATATGAATTTAAAACCGATTTAATATTATTTTGATTTGACTATTGATTTTAATTTCAAATTAATCTTAATTTCAAATTGAAATTCTTTTTTTCTTCAAATTGAATTTGGACCATGATGAGGATTAAATCAAAATAAAAATTTAAAATATCATTAAACTTTTCAATAAAATTTTAGGGATGGGAAAGAAAAACTCCAATGTAAATGAATATAAGCTAATTGTAACAAGAAATTTTGTTAACATGAGAGGGTACTGGTAATCAAATCTGAGTCGATCAATTGACACTTGACAAAGACATTCCACCAACCACCAACTTAGGTAAATCTACCACGTTTCTGGAGAATTATTATTATTATTATTATTATTAACCAGGCGATCTATTAAAATGCAACTTTAAAATTTTAAAATATGGTGGAAATTTTATTTATTAATTTTAAAATTATTGTCTCTTATTATTAAATTTTATATTTTAAATAAAGAAGTTATAATAATAAATAAAAAATATGAAATTATACTTTTTGAGATTTTTTTTTTTTCAGTAAATATGGTTCTGCTAATTTACGTTTTCTACAACGAGATGTATAAAGAAAAGCAAAACCTGTGATGACAACTTAGTCCAACAATTGAGCAGTTAAAGGTGAGCTACCTATTCAAATAAGAGACGTACCATATTGCCCAAGACTGACGTGTTATTTTTAATATATATATATATATATAATAAAGTTCTCAAATTAAGATAAACTCAACTTGAAAGTTTGTTGCCTTTTTTGATATGATCAACACGTATAATACAAAATCTGATCTCAAAATTTAACTCTACTATTCTCCATTATTCATTAATAAAAAAAAAAAATCATTTAGTTATTGATGGTGAGGCACTTTCCATAAAAAAGGCATTATTAAAAATACAATCATAAAATTTAAAGAAATTAATTGTCTATGAATCATAAAATAGATATAAAAAAATATATAGTATGGATCTAAAAAAGTTTAGCTATTTGGGTGGTCTCCCCAATAAAGGTCTAAGATTCTTGGTCATCTTAATCATTCAACCACAATCTACATACATAATAGTAAGGACACAATTTGAAAAATCACATTAAGAATGGAGCAAAGAGTATTGAAATTGTTTAGAATGAATTAATTGATATTTGTCAACAAAAATGTGTTAATTGATGTTGTTTGACCAATGATTCAGTAAGGGAAGAGATGCTGGACCCATATGCGTCGATCGAGAAGGAGCTATTGATGATATAATAATTTCTTTCTCATCTAATCACAATTATATGCTCGAAAAGATTTACAAAAAGGCAATTAATTAGTCCAATAATGATGAACTAATGAAAAGCCCAAGAAAGTACTACAGAGAATATATTTGATTAAAAACGGAGAAAAGAAAATGGGTCATTTTCATTTCACTCCCTATAAAGATCCCTATTCTACACGCAAACAAAGATAAAATTTCACAGCCCAAACGACAAGTCACCGGCCCCTCCTGTCCCATTCAACATTTTCCCCTTTTAATTTTGCCAGTCCCACTTGAATATTAAAGTCAAAAGAAATCCCCCAAATCTCAATTTTCTTGGCATATCATCTTCCTCCAGCAATTTTAATCCATTTTAGACCCACCTAATTAGATTGCTCAAAATTGCTGGCAATTAAATTGCTTGGATCTCTTATAATGGATCGAATCATGCACGTACCTCAGCCTCCAAACTGTTTAGAATTGCTGCAACTTGAACAATTGTAGGCCTGCTCTTCCTAGAATTGCTAACACAAGCTGAAGCAACCTTGGCCAATCTAATAATTGGCTTCATATCAGAAGGTAATGCAAGTCTAGGGTCTAAAACCTCACTAAACTTGAGTTCTTTAATCAAAGGCAATGCCCACTTCACAAGTAATCCTTCCTCATTTCTCCTTCCAGTCAAAAGCTCTAACAAAACCACACCAAACCCATAAACATCACTTTCTTTGCAAGGGCCACCCCCTATCTCACTCCAGTATTCTTCATCCACATGCCCTGCAACTCCTCTTTTTTCTTTAGGTGCTAAAAAGGATAGCCCATAATCACTAACCCTAGCAGAAAACTTCACATCTAGAAGAATATTTGAGGCCTTGAAATACCCGTGTATAACATTTGGTGCCATCCCTTCATGCAAGTACTCAAGCCCTCTAGCTGATCCAGCAGCAACCCTCAGTCGCCGGCTCCAATCCAATAGGGAACCCCCATCAGAATTTTCATGCAAATAAAAATCCAAACTGGCCATGCCAACAAATTCCATAACAATAATTCTCTCACCAGGAGCCTGGGAAAATCCCATTATAGGCACTATATTTGGGTGTTGGGCTAAAGATAGCGTTTTGAGTATTGAAGAGAACCCAAAACCAGCATTGCTCAAAACAAGAGATGGGTGAATTCTTTTAACTGCAACTAGCTCTTCTCTTGGCAGTACGGCTGCGTATACTGTACCTAAACGACCTTTACCGATAACTCTTCGATGGTTAAAGCCATCAGTGGCAGCGTCTATATCTGTCAACGGATATGTGGGAGCAGAAACCTTGACTGAAAGACTTTCTTCAGATTCAACAGGTTTCTTTCGGAAGAAGAAATAAAGAACCAAACCAAGAATGATGAGAAAAATTGAAAGAAGAGCAAGGATAAAATCATAAGCAATTTGCTCGCCGGAACCCATCTTCGTGATCTTGTTTATGTTGGTTGATATATCATGATCTCTAATACAAGGAATTGCTTGTAGAATTGGGCTTATATATGAGTGAAAGAAATAAGACAAAGAAGAAAAGATGATCCCTGTGGCCTAAGTGTGTAAGCTTTGAAAAAGAGGGGTTCTTTTTGGTAAGAAAGTTGGAGTTTCTCTATAGCTTAGATTTTTAGTAATGTTGGTTCACGGTTGGCCGCCCCATCTTGTACTTTTTGTCATGAGGAAAGATTACAGAGACCCAATTGTTTTTTTAATTTGTGAAAAGTTTTTAGGAATGTTAACCACTGTTCCATTCAATTCCTGCAGAACTAAAGTAATCAATTCAATCCTTTGATCTTAGCCTGAGCAACAAAGTCAATATTTAAACATCATGCATTAATTATTAATGCTTATTTATATACTTTGTCATGCTTAGGTAATTAATTCTTGTTGTTTTGGATTCCTTAAAATCTGCAGCATAGGAATATTAGCTTGTCAAGATTTGGGTGGACTAATTAATTAATTATCCTAAATTGATTAAGATATTTGTTGATTGCTATACTCACCTTGCCTTTTACGGATCAACTGGGAGATAGTATGATTAATTTATCATAATTATATGTTAATACTAGTTTAGTTATAACAGCCCTAGATATAATCTCATCAAGCTCACCTAGCTGTAACTGTTATATTGTTTGCTAATTTTTCATTGAGAGTAATTTAATTTTGAGTCTAATATAAATAAATTGATTTTTTTTTTTATTGTTTATAATTTATAAATATTAATTTGTGGGTGCGAAGAAATAGAATACACTATTAAGGAGACAGTTCAACTGTTCAAGTATTAATTGGTTCTGTTGGCATTTAGCTATCAAGAATTGATCTTGGCATTATTCTTGCAAAGGCAAAGCTCAGCTAATGGATTGGAGCCCGTTGGTTTGGGTTTTCAAACTATTTGTTTAATGGTGGAACTCCAAGCCTCATTTTCCTTATAAGCCGAAAGGGTATTGCCTTGTACAGCTAATTGATTGAATAAGGAGGAGGCAATGCTGCAACCGACACTACCAAAACAAGCGCCTATATGGGTTATTATCCTAATCGAAGGGCACATTCCCTTGTATTAGGACACTACCAAACGCCTATATATGATTCGATCGGATCAATTAATTTAGATTTAAGTTTCGTTTATTTTGCTAAAAATATTTTTTTTTTAGAAAAATATTGTTTTATATCTTTTAGGGTATTTAATAAAATTAATTAATAAAAAATATTTTCTAAATTAAAAGAAAATTTTAACTATTTTAAAGAAAATGTAGTTTCTCTTTTTAAAACATAAGTTATTTTTTGAATTTTGATATTTTTAAAAAAATATAAAAATAATTATATATAAATAATATAAACACATGCTATTAGTTTAACATTACAATCAAATAAGAAAAAATATTTTTATTTTCTTTGAAAATATTTTTTATATACAAGTTATTTTTCATAAAACAAACGGTCTTAAATTTTTTCACTAGAAAAATAACCCTAACTAAATTAAAATTTTTAAAAATTAAAATTAAATTAGACTGAATGATAAAAAAAATGTTATCAATTTAATTGAATTTAATTTAATTTTTCAATTTACACTGAATAAACAGAGGTTGAAATGGACAGGAGACGGATCAAAACTCAAAACAGACATTTTGGGCTTGGCAGGCTTATGTTTCAGTTTTACTAATCCATTGGTGTGTGTATATAGTTGGGAGTGGGATGGGCTAATGGTAGGCCTTTCACCTGATATTGGAGCTAGGGTGTTGGCTGGGCCTGGATATCTACTGCAGGCTCAGCCTTCCAATTTCAGGCAGAAATTTATTATGTTGGACTCGGAGTTTAATCCCATACAAAGTAATGAATTCAAACTTTAAATTTTATAATTATGAAAACGACTCTAGCATAATTAAATTACACATTTATTTAGAATCCTTCTTTATCACAGAAAATTTTATAAATTTCTTGATTTTGATATGATTGATTATCAAAATTAGAAAAAGAAATTTACTGTAAATCGAAAAACTCATGGGCTGGGCCTCTGGTTGTTCATGTCTCTTAGGCCTTGGCCTTGTTCTGCATCTTGCAAATTAATATATTTCTCTTTGAAAAAAAAAAAAAAAACCAAGATAGCTCTAAGTGACTAAACACCAAAATGCCACATTCATTTCTAAAAAGACAGTGGCAAGTGAGCTCTACAGAGCGCAGGCCGCACAAGGAGCCAGCAATCCTGTCATTTAAATGGGCTGGGGCCATGGGGCATGAGCATGAGGGGACCACGATCCCCTCCCTGTGGGCATATAACTCACAAGTACACAAGAAATTATCTTATATATTCATGCCCCCTTTTCAATTTTTACAATGATTCCCCTTTTCTGGGATCTTTCCGTATTACTGCTATATCCCAAGTCCATAAAAGCAGATTTCAATAGTGCCAGCCAAGAAAAGCCCCACCATTTTCAAGAAAAATCAAGTTGAGGCATTAGAGCAGTAAACTCTGTAAAAACATCACTTTCAACAAATGATCTTACACGAAGGGCAGGACGCCATTTTATGGAGAATTTCAGGAATAATTACTTCACATCGTAAAGGAATTTAACAACAATCTCATTAAAAAAACTTAACAAATTCCTTACTTCTCATTTTTCACTCTCTTTCCTCATTTTGTAAAGCAAACTGGGAAGTTATGGCCCTAGAACAAGAAAATTGGAGCTTGTCTGCCTGTTAACTCCTTCAAAATCCCAAGTTGGAAACCAAAATTTAATTTATTGTAATTCTCAAGCTAAACTTCCATGATCTGAGGCATCTTCATAGTAATAGGGTGTTAATTTCCCGTCTTTTTTAGCAGTCTTAGGGATGTTCTCTGGTCTAACTTCTTGCAGCATTTTTACCACCCTTCTCATCGATGGACGGTTGATGGGGAGAGGACTAGTACAGTGAATGCCAATGTTGAGGACCTTGCATATTTCTTCCTTGAAACAGGAATCTAATTTGGGATCAATAACATGGTCTACTCCTTTCTGATCTATAGTGGTGCATACCCACTTGACTAAGTCCTTCTCGCCGAACTCTGGATCAACAGGAAGTTTCCTTGTGACCAACTCCAGAATAACCACACCAAAGCTGTAGATATCACTCTTTTCATTCACTCGAAGTGTGTAAGCATACTCTGCAATGAGATAGCACAAAACAGGAAGTATTATTTTCAAATTCAGTTGAAATTATTAGGGATGGAAAAAAACCATAATATATTTGCAACAAAAAGCTTGTAAGGAATGCACATCACAGATGGTAACTTGCAGTCCAACTTTCAACTAAAGTTATATGAAAGCTCATAATGCAATTGCACTATTTATTCATATCTAATTATATTACATGACATAAGTTTAATATCAGCCCTAAGCCTCTAGCTAATGGTCAGAAAAAGTGAGAAAAAAGCTCTAACTGGCATAACACAGTCACTAAGTAGCTAGCTCCAAGACTACCACAAATCACAAAGCATTTATCAACAAGACTACAACAAATCAATTCCAATTCTGCAACATATAAAATCCAACACTAGTTAAGAAGGATGGGTGCTAACCTGGAGCAATGTAACCACAAGACCCTGCAATGACAGACATGGACTTGGGCTTTCCGGTGGTGGAATCAACCACCTTGGCTACACCAAAATCGGCCACCCGTGCTCCAAAATCCCCATCCAACAAAATATTGTTGGACTTGACATCTCTATGCACAATTGGAGGAACACAATCGTGATGCAAATAGGAAAGACCTTCAGCTGCATCTAAAAGGATCTTATACCTTGTTGGCCAATCTAGCAACGCTCCCTTGCTACTATGCAACAAATCACCCAAGCTACCATTAGGCATGTACTCGTATACCAAAAGTTTGCAGTCTCTAGCGGTGCAGCAACACCATAGCTTAACAATGTTCTTGTGCCTAATCTTACCCAAAGTCTCAACCTCTGCTTCAAACCCATCGTCCTGGAACTGACCCTTCTCAACGTCGCTTTCATCACTCTCCTTTTTGGCACCTCCCCAGAGCTTCTTGACCGCAACTGCTTCGCCACCGCTAAGCATAACCCTGTACACTTTCCCTGAAGATCCAGTTCCTATTACATTATCCTCATCAAGAGAAGCCAAGATCTCGCATTCACTAAAACCCAATTTGTGAAACGACATTAATGTCCATTTTGACTTGTCAATAGCTCTTGCATTCTTGAAACTCCGGTACTTGAAATAGAACCAAACCACACCAATAACAAGGACTAGAGCAGCGAGTATAAAAATGGACTTCAGCAACCAGGTATAACCTTCGCCTTTACCTTCACCTTTCCCATCGCACAGACCTTCAATATCTTCACATAAGCCAGGATTTCCAAGAAAGCTACTTTTGTACATTTCCTTGGCAAACAGAGGTGGAATCTCCCCAGATAGCTTATTATTTGACAAATTGAGCTGATTCAACTTTAAATTCTGCAAGCTAAGTGGGATTTTACCAGAAAACCTGTTGCTAGACAAATCAAGATAATTAAGCACAGGCAACCTTCCAATTTGCTCGGGAATCTTCCCCGAAAACTGGTTGTTAGCCAAATTGAGCTCATTCATTTTCTTCCAAGAATCAACCCCGCTTGGCAGCTCACCAGAAAGCAAATTCCCATGAAGATCCAGACTTCCTAACTGCTTCAGATTCACTATACTCACGGGCAACGGTCCACTGAATTTATTTTGACTTCCAGAAAATGACCCAAGATTCTCTAACCACCCAATCTCCTCTGGTATGCTTCCATTGAAATGATTATTATCTAAAATCAACAGCGACAAATTTGCTGCACTTGCTATGGCCTTAGCAATTGGACCTGAAAATGAATTGTTAACAAGCTCAACAAGGTACACATGAGGCAGGCCCCAGAAACCAGATGGCACTTCACCGGAGAACTGGTTATGCCCAAAGCGGACACGCGCCAAGCTCTGGCATTCACTTAAACTTTCCGGTATTTGACCCGAAAATGAATTGTGTATCATTAGCAGCTCCTCTAGCTCGCCCTGTGCACACAAACTCGCAGGGATTTCGCCAGTGAATTTATTGCTTGACACGTCGAGCCATTTCAGCGGCGAGTTTTTGCCGAGGTTTTGAGGCAACTCGCCGGTGAGTCTGTTACGAAACAGCCTGAGTTCGTATAACCCTGGCGAGTTGGCAATGCTTGCAGGCAAGCTCCCTTCGAATTGATTCTCATAGAGATTAAGACTCTCTAATGGTAACCGGCATAACTCGTCAGGAATCGGCCCAGTTAAGTCGTTCATCGACGTGTCAAGCAGTCTCAATGCGGTCAAATTCCCTAACCCTCGAGGCAACTCACCGGTCAGCGAGTTGTTGTAAAGCTCGATTTGGAACACGCTAGTCAACTCAGTGAGTGAACTCGGGATTTTGCCTACTAAATTGTTGACTGCAAGGTCCAAATCCTTGAGATTCTTGAGCTGACTTAGAGATTCAGGTATTTCACCAACTAGATTACACTCCGTAAGCCACAAAATCTCCAGGTTGGTCAAGTTCCCAAGCTCCGGGGGAATCCGACCAGGAGAAAACGGATTATAAGACAAATTCAGCATCTTTAGAGTAGTAATGTTGCCCAAGAATGGAGGTATTACTCCATCAAAGAGATTATAAACGAGAGAAATGACCTCGAGTTTTTGAAACCGACCAAAAGACTCAGGAATATCACCGGAGAAGTTGTTACCGGTGAGGTCGAGATACCTGAGGTTGGGGAGATCGGCTAAGGTGTGAGGGAGTGTACCAGTGAGGTAGTTCTGAGCGAGATCGAGGTGGTGAAGATACTGGCAGGAGGAAATGTCAAGAGGGAGAGTATCATTAATGAAGTTGTTGTAGAAGGAAATGGAAGTGAGCTTTTGGAGGCGGCAGAGGAGGGAGGGGAAAGGGCCACTTAAGTTGGAGTTGGAGAGGTCGATGGAAGTGACGGAGTGGGTTACAGGGTTGCAGCTAACGCCAAACCAGGAGCAAGGGGTGGTGTCGCGGTCGGACCAGGAAGAGAGAACGGAGTCAGGGTCAGAGAGTGAGAGCCTAACTTGGTGGAGGTAGAGTCCTTCTTGGTTGAGAGAAAGGGAAGGGGAAGGAAAGAAGAGGGAAAGGAAAGGAAGGAGAAAGAGAAACATAGCTGCCATTGTCCGTTGATGGCCGTAGAGAGGAAAGAGTGAAGCCTAAGGCTAAGGAGACGGGTGGGCATTTCAGGGTAGTATTATAGGAGAGTTGAAATGGAAAAGAAATGATGCTTACCCAGGAGTCATGAGGATGTGGTGTGGGGCTTATTCTGTAGTTTTCCTGTTGAAACATTGCATGAATGTGAATCATTCTCTCTTACAATTTTTACTAAAAGTACTAATTTTAAGACAAACTCCTCACAAATTGTAAAAGCCTAACGTCCTTTGTTTAAAATTTAATTGAATTTTATATAATTTATATTTAATATAATTTTATAATTAAAATTTATTTATTTTTATTTTTTTAATTATCCTTAATAATAAATTTTAAAAAAGTATAATCTGTTACTTTATAAAAAAAAATCTTATACTTAAAATTTATAATAATTAATAAACACATAAATCAAATTAATAATATATTAATTAAAATAAAATAAATTTATATATATCATAATATAGGATAAAAAAAATTAATGATAGAGAGAACATTTTAAAAAAAAATATATTATTATTTAAATTTTGTAGAATTTATTTTAAATTCGATTTTAATTAAAAAAAAAACTGAAATTTACTTCAGAATCGGACGTTGGGAACGAATCGTACATGGGATATGAGCAAGGATTTAAAGGCAGCTCCTAGTTGCTATTGATGAGCTAGCTGTTCGGAGCCTGTGTTATGGGAGTCCACGTCCCCATGTGTCTTGTTTTAGATGCCGTTTGTTTGGTCAGAAAATAGAATATAAATGCTAAATTCATTTTATTTCCACTCTTCACATTTTTATTTTAAAATTACAATAATACTTTTAGAAATTGTATCACCCATCTTACATCATCATCATCATCAATATAATTTAATTCATTAATTATTAGAACAAATTTATGAGAAGAATCAAATGAATAATTTTTTAATGATACAAAATTTATTTAAAATAGACTTGGAAATTGATTATTGTGTTAGGCATTGCGTACTAGTTTACTCTCGTTTTAGACATGATGATGAGCAAGTAGAGACATGCTTAGAAATTTTACAAAATGTTGTATAATTTGTTGCACTAGTAAATAATCATAGATTAGTGGTAAAGTTGTCTGCCAAACCATAACACGATGTGGAAATTATCCTCATAGTTTATTTCACAAACAAGACAACGACATTGCATTGAATAGGAGACGATATTTCAAATTTTTAGGCCTCGAAGTTTTTCAGATTTGCAAATTGGTCCTTTTGGCAGTATATATTATTTTTTTAAGGTAATATATTAATATGAATAAAAAGGATGACTATAATAGAAATTTTTTTTTTCATCCACTATTCCCTTATTTGGGAAGAGGCTTTTTAAAATAATGAAAAACAAATTTTAAAGAACTTGGGTTATGGAGTAAATTCAGCACAGGGCATATATGTATGGTGAAAAGTTAGCAATTTATCCCATTATGCTACCCAATTAATCATGCAATATGCAATACATGGATAAAGGCAACAGATTGAGTTGCATAAGCTACAGTGAGAATGAGAAAGTGAGATTTGGAGGATTCAAAGAGAAACAGGAAACAAAAGATCATGAGTTGCATTGCATAGTGTTACTGGAGATTGAGAATGGAGAGGGTCAAAACAAAGCAGTGAAGCATGTCCCTTTGGCATGGTGTGGTGTCCTAATCCTACTGTACATATGGATTAATATATACATGGAGTAAATTGCATATCCTTTCACTTTGTTCCAAAATCTTTCTTTTCTTTTTTTTTTAAATTATTATTATTATTAGCAAAGTTCCAAACCACTCCACTAACTCCACCTGATTATATATTTGAAAATTATTGTTCAAATATGGCTATGCGTAGGCCACTGCCACACCCACTGACAATACCCCTTCTTATTTAAACATTTTTTAGGAAATTAAAGTCAAATTACTAAAATTTCCACCTCACCCTTAAATTGTAGTTTTCTTCCATTTGCATTGACAATTTTTGAATTAGATATTTCACAAAATTCAAAAATTTAATTGAAATTTCTTTTTTCCTTTTCTTTTTTTAAGTATTATAAGATGAGTCAAAGAGAGAAATGAGATTCTTATTAATCAAAATAACTGTTTCAACTTATTAATTTTTTACATTCATAATAAACTAATTTTTTACGCTTTGACATAAGAAAGTATGCTTTTCATTTATGCGAAAAAATACATAAAACCCATAAAAAATGAAGCGAATTTTCATATAAATATATTATTTTAATACAAAAAGCTGGAATTTCAAAATTTTAATTTTTTTTTTTACAGATTCTGAGTTCTGACTACCAAATCTTTTCAAATGGAGAATTTTTTTTTTTAATAATTCTTTAAATTTCAACAGCCGTATTAAATAACGAAAATGATATAAATCCATAGAATTTTAAGATTTTTCAATTAAGAAAAAATTAATAAGCAAATTCTATTTTTAAGAAAAACTAAACCCAAAAGAAAAATCTAAAATCCTCGTGTGAATATCTGCATAATTTTTGTGCCATAATTAAATAGTTGGGTCTAGTCACTCTCGTGTGCAGCCACACGATTCTCAACAGTCACTTTCGGAGCTTTTCCCTCCTCCCCACGGCTAAAATTTTCCCAAGAAAAAAAAAATATTTTATAATTTATGCACTTTATTAATAAAGATTTGAGTTTTCTTTTTTTTTTTTATTTAAAAGTCTGTGTTTTATATTATTAATATTATATTAAAAATAAAATTATTAAATAATATTTATATATATTAACATAATAAATTTTTATATATTTTTAAATTAATATGATAAATGTATATTAATTTATTAAATATATATATCAATTTATTTATCGATTTCCTGAAAAATATGTTATTTTACCCTCTTCTTTTTTATTTGGGATGACATAATTATATATAATAAAATATATGAGCTATGGAGAATTCTCACTTTAGTATATATTAATCTCGTTTAGTAATTTTATCTTTAATTATTAGTGGCATAACAACACAAGTTTTTAAGTGTAAAAAAAATAAACCTTAGATTCTTATCAATAACATAATACTAACGTGTATTTTTCTCAAAAAAAAAAAAAAATTCTTGCAGAGAAAATAAATAAAAGAAGAATAGGGTAGTTATGAGTTAAAAGAAAAGATTTATTGCTGGCAAGGATTTTAGGACTTGTAGATGTCATCTCTTATAAGGGTCACCAATTAGGAATTTTGAGACGCACCCTATTTATTGAGGATATTGAGAGGCCTACGTTAAAATTTCAAATGCACAGAGTTTGGTAAACTATGTTATTATAGCACCTGTTTGCAATTGTTAAAAAATATATATATATTATTTTAAAATTATTTCTTAAAGATTTTAATTAATTTAAATTTAATATATTTTAATTATAAAAATTTACGTCATTAATTTTTTTTTATCAGCATTTTAAAATGGTGTTTTTTTTAAAAAATAATTTTAACTTCAATACCAAGCAAATGAATAATGTGGTAACGGATCACTGACGACTCCTCTCTTGCAATATTTATGATGGAGAAGTCGATTTCTGGTCATCAATATTTAAAAACCATACCAGAAAGCAATTACTTCTACTTATCCTTCTTCAATTCCCCCACCCTCTTTAATCTTCAATTTTCAAAATTTTTATTACTCAACCCACTCCCTCTGTCCCGTAATAAAGAACATATACATTTATATTATTATTATTTTAACATGTAAAAATAAATAATTATTTTTTTATATTTTTGCAATTACAAAGTTTATAACTTATTATTATTACATCCACTTTTATCTATTTTTTAAAATTATTTTATATAAAATTATCTCTCATTTAGAAAAAATTATGTAAAAGTTAACAGAGAGAGTATAATAATTATTCTTATGATTTTTCAAAACTTATCTTATTTTCTCTCTCTTCCTTTTAATTAAGGGAAATATAAAAATATTTTATTATAATTTAAATAATTAAATTATTTTTTAATTATTATATAAAAATTTTAAATGGTAGATAAAAGTGGGTAGAGAAGTAACTAACAGTATATAAAAGTTAATACGTATACTGTAATATGAGATGATGTAAAAATTCGTCTCCTTTCTACCCTGTTGCCACTGCTTAATTAGAAGAATGTGAAGGCCAGCTGCTTAATTTGGAGCCTTTAATAATGCTGGTGGTCTTGCATTTAAGGATACAATTAATCAGCAATCAGGGAGCTGTTCCTATGGTTAATGTTGTAATCAAAACACCCTGGACCCTTGGATCCATCAATGTGTGGGTCCATACTTAAGTAAATCGTCAACAACAATTCATAATAATATATGCATTCCAACAACTAAATCTTTTTTTTTTAGAATAAAATCCAATTTAATTCTCAATCTAACTCCCAGGAATTTACTTCTTTAAAAGTTTAAACCAACTCAACTGAATACCAGACATGTCCATAACTATTTTACTCTGAATCCCTGTTGTATACCCACAAACCAGAAAGATATACCAAGGAAAAAAAAAAAAAACAGAAATCATGTCCAAGGAGACAAAGTTGCAACAAATTTTACAGTGTTAGATGCGTACATTAACTTCAAAATCAAGTTAGGTTTTGACCGAATAAGTGGTTATGAACTAGTGGGTTAGCCTTTGGATTTTCAAAAGCTAAATACAAATTGAAAAGTTGAAATCTTAATTTATATTAATCTTTCAAAGTTTAATTTTACCTGGCTCTAGCAATCAACCATCGAACAGGTATAATAATACTGTTAGAGATATTAAATTATTTTTGACACTATTATCTATAAATTTAAAATTTTAAATTAAATAATTTTTTAATATAATGTTAGAGCTTTCCCCTGAGATAAAATGGAATTTTATTTGTTCATTTTTAACTCCAATAGACATTCACGCACTTGAATCCGCATATTGTTAAGTCATTAAAAAAAAATGCTACGTGTAATTTATTGTAGAAATGGCATGGTACGGAGTATGAACAGTAGAAGCTAGGTGGGACTGTTTGGGACGATGATGGCCAAGTCAACCTCGTGAAACAGGAGGCTAAATCTAAACTCTGAAATCAAAGTTAAGACATGAGACTATTTCTCATGCAGCTAAGGGATAAGGGTTTGCACTTTGCAGTACCAAAAATTAAAGCTTTGACAATATTTGTGTATTACAGGGTGATGATGATGTCTTTGCATGAAACCAACCAAATGAGTTTGGGTGTTGGATGGTAAATGAGCAATGCCCCTGTAAAAGTGTTGCTTTTGATTTAAGCCATAGCAGGGGAAAATGTAAGCTATGATTGATTAAAATTTCATCAAGTTCCTAGAAAAAAAAAGTGTCAGGAAAGAAACTAGAATTTTTATCATTTAACAAGAAGAGGAAAAAAGGGTTTGAGAGAAACCTGAGCACTTCCTTGCATTCTGCCATAACTTTTTGTGAAGCAATTGATTTCAGCTTGTAGGGTAAAAAAACTAAAGTTGTTAGATGTCAACTTTTGCTATTATTCTTGCCATGATTGTGTATGATATCTAATTTTAATTCAGTTATACTACCAGCCTTTTTAATTTGTGCTTCAGCTGCCTGTTCCTTCTTTTCTCTCTTAAATTAAAAGAAAATTTCTTGCATTTTCACTATACATGTTGGAAGATGCACTACTACATTTTAAGTATCTGGTTCAAAATAATTCTTGAATTTCTTACATTAATTAATCATCACTTCCCTAATTTTCAGAGTTAGGGGAAAATAAAAGTCAAGTTTATTAACTACCTTTCAATGATTATATTAAGTAATTCCAAAGAATGTCAAAAAAAATTTCTTTCTTTTTCATTTTCTTTAATTTCTCTGTCACATCAACATCCCAAACGGGACAAATTAAGGTGATAATTTTTTGCACGATTTATATAATATTACTTGACATAATTAATATATAATTAAATAAAATTGACACTATGATTATGATCTACAAAAATTATCAATCTTAATTAAATTAATCAGATAAATTTGTATTATTTAATTTTGAGTTTTTTTAGATGACTCTAAATTTCGACTATATTTAAAGTTTATCAAATCGATCTACTGTCACATTATTTTAATTCTCTATCACAGTTAGAACACTCAACATGTACACCCATGAATTAGCAAAAATAAAAAATCAACCTTTTCTTGAGTGGCCCCACTGTATGACAAATGCTACAAACAAAATAAATATATATATTTCTTAATGTTTAGCGTTAGACGTGAATAAATATATAGTTTAAATATTCAAGATGCCAAACTTGTCAAGGCCTAATATTTTTATATATAATTCATCAAATCATAATTTTTAATTGAAATTAATTATAAAAAAATTTACATCGGTGTACGTTTGGAACCCAGCCCACCATCTACTGAAGATTGGGATCAATTTTTGTGGAGCCCATATCCAAGGTATGTGGGGACAGAAATTAACTGTTAACTTTGAGGCTAAGTACATGGTTTTTGATTCCATATATAAGAAGGGGATTAAAAGCTTCAAAAGAATAGCAAAAGGCAGTGGATGGCTCCAACCCATTTGAGCCTGATCCATACTACAGTCATAATTGTCCTCTTATGCTTCAATCCCTTGCCAACATCTCCCACTTTCACGCCACTTTTTGAGTGGAAAAAAAAAAAAAAAAAAATATATATATATATATATATATATATATTGCCTTTTGCAACTGTGTTATGGGTAATTTTTTCTCCCATCTTTGTGTGTAGCTTTCTCTTCTTTTGTTATATATACTTGCTTTCCTGCTTGTGAATCATTAGTGGTGGTAGCTAGCTAAGGTTATATATAAAAAGATCTTGATCTTGTTTATACTAGATCTAGTGTGATTCTTTAAGATGCACAAATCAGCAGCATAGCCTACTTATAGTAGATTCAGTCAATGGCCAATTTCGGTTCAAATTAATTTAGAATCATTGATTTACAATTTATCAAAAGGATGACTTTGAATCAACTTATAATCTTTAAGATTTCAATTTTGATTCAATATATTCAAATTTATTATTTTAAAATTTTCTATTTTTTAAAATAAAAAAATTGATCTAACCTAAAATTTAACTAAATGATTTAGGTTCAATATCAATCTAGTTCATTTACCATTTAAATCAAATACAGGCTTGATCGATTTCGATGAGATTAATTATAGTGTTGTTATATGGGAAAAGGCCACAGCTTTTTTCCTAATTAAAAGAAACAATGCTTTGTTTATATGATAATTAAGTGATTATTATTATTATTATTATTGATTAACAAAATTATTTTGACACATAATTAATTAACCAGCAAATTATTGTTAATTAATTTCAGCAATCATTAAGAGACGAAGTCTGTAGATGAGATAATTATGATATGTAGTGCCTTAAACACAGCTGCAATCACAAAAACAGGATAGCGATCAACTAAAGGCAACTTATTTTTAAATTACTAAACAAAAATTATGGGTGATTATGAAATGTTAATGGGATTAGACTTTTGAGTTTAGTGCCTTTGCCATCCACATGCTTATCACGTGATCTCCGGACAAGGAAGTGATGATACAGAAAGGAACAAGTGATTGATGGTTGAATTGAATTGGAGGTTGACGTTGTTGCTTTGCTTGTTGCTTGCATTTCTTGTTCCCTCGCTGGAAATAATCATTCAATCTATGGACGAATGGTGGTGTTTGCGTGATCAACTTAGCTACTCAGTTGTGATTATGGGTGTAAAAATTTAATAATTAGAAAATTACATCCATTTCACTCTTTTAAAATTAATTACTATTTAAATTACACTTGCACTTTATTCATTTTTCTATTTAAATAATTTTATCTTTACCATTAAAATAAAATATTAAAATGTTATTTATTTTTTTTTTTCAGTTGAATTCGTGAAAATAATGCAGCCATAATAGTGATGACAAGTGAGAGCTAAAACAGTGAAATATAACCCACGTTCTATTATTAAAAGGAATAGTTTAAAAGGAGCATATTCTACAGCGTAGGGTCATCCAGTTCTGCTAAGCTATGACCTATGAGCCAAAGGCTTTGGCATTTACCCAAAAGTATAATAATAGTAGTCAAAATATACTGATGTTGTACAGAAGCAACGAACAGAAGAGAACGAAGGGCATATAGATATAGTCATATAGACCAAGGAGGTACTAGTATACTAGTGATGTCTTGTTTTTTACTGGATTGAAACTAGGGAATTTGGACTGAACCCTGAAGAGCCATAACTAGCAGAGGAAGTCTCAGTTATACACAAGGACATGCAAATCCTCGCCAGGGCAAGCAAGGTATCCATATATATATATATATATATATATATATATGTATATGTAGTCCTAAATATAAAACAATGTAGACCACGTACTGTAGAAAGGCACATGGAGGTTGGCAAATGAGACGCAGCCAAGAAACATAGCCCACAATTGTAAGACTCTTTTTTTGTATAATAGAACACTGCTTCAGTTGTTGGGCATTAACTTGCAACAGTTTTCAGGTCCACTTTTGTCTTGTGTTAGTGCGAGCGTTATCATTCATCTAGATATATAAATACTTAGCAACATAATTAACCCAAGGTGGTCGCCCTGTTTATTCAAGTTGGATCTTTTCAGTTTGTATTTTCAGATAAACAATCAATTAACTCAAGAAAAGGAAAGAGGAACCGGTTGAGTACAAGGGTTCAGGCTCTCAATAATTAGAATTAAGGTGAAAAGAAAAAAAGAAAAAAGACTTATTTTGATTTGTGCATATATATGAATCATGGAATACGCAAGACCAGAGAGTCAAGATTTGTGTGCGAAAAGATTGTCTCATTCTCATTGCATTTGAAACGCCTCGTTATCACATCACCACGCACTATCCCACTATCTCTCTCTCTCTCTCTCTCTCTCTCTCTCTCAATTATGAATGGATTAACAGAAAGGGAACATCTTGTGGGAGATGTGGAGAAATGGGTTGAAAGACTAAATTTTTTTCTTGGAGCCATTTACGAGTGAACAACACACAGTACAAACAAAATCGATTGCTTTGCACTTTTCTTCTGTATAGACATTGGCATTTTCTCATATGATCCAAGGGGGCTTTATGGGGACAGTTTTATTACTAGATAGGGTCCATTTTGACGGTGGTAGGATTTGTGTTATAATTTTTTGAAATTATATTTAAAGATTTTTTAAAAATTAATTGAATTTAAGTATTTTTTTTCAAGTGACTTAAAAAATATTTTTTTCATATCAGCTCAATATGTTTAAGACATTTTAAATAATTCTGAGATAATCCTAAATAAAATCTAATTATAATCGATTAGAAAGGGTTTTTTTTCTTGATTATTTTATTAACAAAATTTTAATTTATTTTAAAATTCATATATTTATATATGAACTGACATAGCAACATCCTTTCGAGCATTCCAATAGAATTTTGTCAGATGAAGTATTGATTCTTGGTGTGAACAAGCAGCCTTTTCCAGCGCTCTGTTCTTATTTTCCTTGTGCTTAATAAAATTTTATTGCTTAAAAAAAAAGTTGGTACGAACAAGATCATCGAAATTAAAATGGAAATTAATTAAATACACTTTAATGATTGCTGACCTGCTCGAAAAAGTTAATGCTCTTGTAAAAAGTAACATATATATATATATAAAGTAACATATATATATATAAAGTAATATATATATATATATATATATATATATATATATATATCCCTTGTTGAAGACATATACCTAACCATTTGGACCAGATTCTGCAATTCTATAATCTTAGGAGAGCTCTTCCCTGTCAAAATAAATAAAAACTAAGAACAGGCCGGGAAGGAAGAACAAGGAAAGGAATCTTTTTGGAGAGATAATAACTGGACAAATGTAGACAATTACACTATAGAACAATGCAAATAATTCTCCTATCCTCTCATGGTATTAATGGGGTCATAAAAACAATTGTTTTATTTAACATGAATGTTTAAACATGTATAAGTACTTGTTTTGCACGTGACGAAGGTGTTCGAGGCCTTTAAGAACTTAAAAAGCATTGGGTTGTAAGTTTAATGGGCTCTGTGAGCCCTATATCATTTGACAGGGCCTGGCTTCACCAGCTTCACGGAATTTTAAATCTCACAGTTGTATATATATATATATATATATATATATATATATATATATATATATATATATATATATATATATTGCTGATTGCTTATCTCAGGAAGCTAATGCGTGAAAGGTATATGCATTTACTTTTAAATAAAGTTGCGTAATTTGATGTCTTAAAGTTACACTTTGCATTATCTCCAGAAAATACAATGTTTAAAACCATCAAGAGTTTCCATACATAAAACTCTTTCCTTTAATCCACTCTTCTAAGGTTGCAACTTCTTTAATTCTTTTTTTATTTGGCTTGGATTGAAATTCCATGGCGAATCGATAAAAGCCTTTAACCAACTAATTCACATCAGTAACTAATTGAGTAACTAAAATTGGAACCATAACTGTAACCGACAACTTCTTAAATTCTAGTAAAAGCCACCTTCTTTCTATTTTGGGTTTCTATTTTCTTGCAAGACATCTCTAGCTCATACCCTACATTTACATCCAATTAAATCCTAATCTCTTCACTCATAAATACATACATAAATAGTTGACACAAGCTGAAAGGGTCATTTCATAAAAGAGTACAGAGAGTTTACGGGCAATGGAGATTAAGGTGGAAGATGGAAACTCTCATGATCACCATCTCAATGAGCAAAAGCTTCCCCTCCTGGAAGCTGCAGGTTTGCCCATGCCTAACACACAAGTGAAAAACCTGATTCAGAAAGCGATTACTCAGACATTTAAGAGCACAGCCCATTTGGCTAATCTATTACCAACAGGAACGGTTCTTGCTTTCCAGCTCTTATCGCCCATATTCTCTAATCAAGGCAACTGTGACTCAGTTAGCAGGTTCATGACCACAGGTCTAGTAGCTCTATGTGGCTTGTCATGTTTCTTATCGAGCTTCACAGACAGCTTTATAGACAAGAACGGGAACGTTTGTTATGGTTTCGCTACATTTCGTGGGTTATGGATTATTGATGGGTCAGAAACTATTGAACCTGAGATTGGTGCAAAGTACAGGCTGCGGTTTATAGATTTCATGCACGCCCTCATGTCAATACTTGTGTTTGCAGCTATTGCGCTGTTTGATCAGAATGTGGTAAATTGCTTCAATCCAACACCATCCGCTGAGACGCAGGAAGTCCTCATGGCATTGCCAGTGGGGATTGGTGTAATTTGCAGTATGTTGTTTGTTGTTTTTCCTACACAGCGCCATGGAATTGGCTTCCCTCTCTCTGCTATCTGATATATACTTGGTTCCCTGCTTGCTCTTCAAGATGTAAAGCTCAGGCAAATATATTTGTACGTGTCGTCATTCTTTTCTGTATTCTTTTGTTAAAGGATTCACATATATGATCATTTCATTCTCCCTGCAAATTGAACCATTTTCTGGCTCTTCAAATCATTAAATTATGTGATCGTTGTCATTATACATACAAAAACAAAGAATTATTCCAAGCTCCTTTGCTAGGGATGTATTTTGAATGGCATTCTTTCTCTTGCATTCTCAGATACAACTGGATCACCTCGTTCCTATAATGGTGTTAGGCATGGACCCTTCTGCTGAAACAAAACAAACTTTTGCCCGCCAGTGGTTGTGGCCTTGGACAATATTAGAAGATCATAGACAATACTGATCACCGTTCAAACAATTAGAAAATGTCTCACCAAAAATAAGTGACGCACCATACAATGAAAGCAACAAAACCCCATTTACAAAACAGCTTAGCTTCTGCATTTTAACTTGATGATTAATGGAATCTCCCCGATCTGTCTCTGTGTGTCTCCGAATGTCATCTTTCATACGGGCATCCAAATTAAGAAATTCCTCCAGCTACTTTTCATAACTCATAACGACCAATCTACTTGTCATAACTCATAACGACCAATGTACATCCTCCAATTCTAGCCTCACTCGCATATAACTTCTACTTTTACCCCATATAAATAGAGTTACTTACCCAAACCTATTGGTATGAGCTTAAACCGGATAAAATCATATTTAGGTCATGACTGAGGCCAAACCAGATAACTCTGGCCATCTAGGTGAACAAACTCTATCTGCTTCTGAAATGGGCAAAAGACCTCTAAAGGTAAAGATATTTGTCACACCTTATCCCTCTGTAATATAACATGATCCTGTATAATACCTATTGAATTACCGAACTTCACCTACCGATAACTCATTAAGTACCTTACAAGTGATTTTAAAATCATTTTCTTACTTTTTGGAAGTGGTGAGCATTTTCTTACCTTTAATAGAAGTTTAAAAGCTAATTACAATTTTTTTCCATTTTTATTTGTCCGCAAAGTTTAGGAAAATTTTGGCAGAATACCGTCTGTATTTTAATAAAACAATTCTTTAAATACCAGTAAAAAACTTCCAATAATTTGTTTCATCAATTCAACACTACACAACAAACTGCAACATCATTTCTCAAACTCCAAAATTCAAATCAATAATTCACAACTCAATATTTCCATTCATTTTTCATTAAAGTAAAAACAAATTACATTTATCAACCACTTTACATTAGCAAATCCAAAATGATATTATTACAACTTTATACAACTACTCATGACCAGTTTTTACATATACATACAATTATATACACAAATATAAATATTACATTCAGGGTATACGTCACGACCCAACCTATGGGCCGGACCGGCACTAGGACCTGGGCCAGCCTAAAGCCCCCGAGGCCCGTAGTAAGCCTTAACTATTCATTAACCCAACTCTAAGGCCCATTTGGGCCCAATTTCAAGAAAACAAACGGACAGAGTCCGGCCATAAAATGGACTTTCCAACGGGGAGTTTTTGACTCACCCGACCTGTAAACACAATAAATACTCAATTGGGGAGCTCAGCTCACCCTCCACATACTCATCAACATAAAATAAATGGAAGCTCAGCTCCCTCATCCAATCCATCAACATGCATAACATATTTAAGTTTACAGGTCCAACATGATAAAAATATTACAGACCAATTTCAAATAAATACTGCTAACACATGCGGAAATTCTAGGAGTAATTAAAATTACACAATATTGATAAACAACCTGCGAGGTAGAAAAGCAGGTTAACCCAGAACAAAATATCCTCCTGTGGCCTGTAAAAATTTTTGAACAGGAGTGAGCGTTCGACTCAGAGAGTAAAATATCAATCTTAACTATAATCTCTATAACTATCTGAAACTAATGCAACCTGTAGAGTGAAATGCAACATCAACACCATATTCACATCATAGCATCAAAAAGGTAATTTGGAGCACTCACACACCCTGTAACATCATTCATAGTATATGGGAGCTGATCCCCTATACAGCTCTCTTAAATCCAATCTGGTGCCAGCGAAGAACTCAGCTCGGACTTCCACTTAAATACCAAATCGGGGTCCCAGCGAAGAACTCAAGCCGTGTCTACCCGGAAGGACTGGGTCCCGAAGAACTCAAGCCGTGTCTACCCGTCCTATCCATAGTCCACACCACATCACACGCACGCCAACGCACGCACACTGCTCCAAATTACCACAACAACACTCATGGCACATTAACAGTTATCAATGCAACATAATTCGTGCCTAGAGTTTAACTACATAAATATATGCATATAAGTGATGCATGGGCATGCTGAACATATAATAATATCGAAATTACAGTTAAAATTAATATTTTACTCACAGACTTGACGACAAATCACTGTGGTGGCTGGGCGGAGGAAGAAGGCTGTCCCGGCTCACCTGACAATCATATTACAATCATTTAATACAAATGACTCAATACAAATCAAGAAAAGACCCAAATACGTCCTAAGTCGTGCCGAAATTCCGTCAGAGTCCCCCATTTACCTAGGACCTAACCAACCTGAAAAAGGGTTCAAAACACACTTCTATACTCACAATCCATATATCCACAACTCAGTCATATCACACAGCCCCTCCTGGGCCCACCAAACCAATCATTCATCACAATATGTAAAATTTCAATTTAGTCCCTATAATTGACCATTTTTGCAAAAACTGCCCAAATCAACTCTAAAAATTCTAAAACTTTGCCCCGCGGTCCTTAGCAATATTACTAAGCTATTGCAAAAAGAATCGTAATTTTCTAAGCTACTACGAATATTTTATGGATTTTTAATCCTATTTAAGCACTAGAAAATTACATAAAAACAAGGTTCGGGTTTACCTTTGCCGATTCCGACTTGAGGACGCCTTCGGGGCGTCGACAATGGGGGTAGGCAAAATCTCGCCCAATTCGGAGACTTTTCGGTAGCAGATGCATCGCGGAATTTACGCGGTCAATCAGCGAATTTCCGCGAAATGAGAATACCTACGAAGCCCATAACACGGGGGTTAGTACATAAATTTTTCAGAATTTTCTAAGCTCATTTAATGCTCGAAAATACACTGCGAATTTCCGTGGGACCCACCGAAAAACGTTGTCGGAAAATTTTGAAATTAATATCCAGCGAAGCCCTCGTCGAGTGGAGCGTGCTGGTAGCCTCGGTTTTCTCGTGGGATTCACGGTTTTCGAGAAATCTAGCCCAAAAGTCGAAATGGGCGAAAATCTTCCCGAGCAAAAATCGGACAATCCGCTCGATGGATTTCGGCGTTCTTGGTGTCTATGGAAAGCTCTCGCCGAGTAGATGATTTTGGACACAAGACCCGGTCCAATCGGTGGCCGGATTTGGCCGGAGAAACTGGAGCGGCAGCGCGAGGAGAGGAGGAGAGAGAAGAAAGAGAAAAGAGAGAGACGCGCGCGGGAGAAGAAAAAGGAAAGGGGGCCGGTTCGATTCGACCGGTCCGATCCGGTCCGGTTCGATTCGGCCGGTTCGATTCGAAATACAAAATTTTGAATTTTTTACTCTGCCTCGGGACCGAAAACGAGGTCCAAAAATTCCGAAAAAATTTCAGAAAATTCAGAAAAATACGTAGACTCCAAATATATTTTTAGTTTTGCCACGTGGTCTTTAAATTAATTTTTAAAAATCATCAAAGTTTATATTTTCGGAAAATCGAACCCGATTTTTAAAATCCGAAAAATCTCAAAAAAATTCCTAAAATTTAAATAAAATTTAAATATCAAAAATACTCATAATTAATAAAATTTTGGGGTGTTACATTCTTCCCCCCTTACAGAAAATTCGTCCTCGAATTTTTTTACACAAGGCAGAATAAAGTACATGATTATACATTGAACAAGTAAGGGTACTTGCTACGCATGTCCCGCTCTGACTCTCAGGTGCACTCTTCCACTGACTGACTCCTCCACAAAACCTTGACCATAGGGATCTGTTTGGATCTCAGCTGTCTCACTTGGTAGTCCACTATGGCTACAGGCTGCTCCTCAAATGTCAAGTTCTCCTTTAGCTCTATCACATCCGGCTGCAGTACATGAGAAGGATCGGGAATGTATTTCCTGAGCAAGGAGATGTGAAACACGGGATGAACGTGAGAAAGGTTGGGTGGTAGTTCCAACCGGTAGGCAACTGCTCCAACTCTATCAGTAACCTCAAAAGGTCCGATATACCGAGGTGCCAACTTGCCCTTCTTTCCAAATCTCATGACTCCCTTCATTGGAGAAACCTTTAGGAATACATAGTCGCCATCGCAAACTCCACATCCCTCCGTGCTGGGTCTGCATAACTCTTACATCTCTTGAAAGTGTCCTCGATCGTTCCACGATTAAAGGAACTACTTCTGAAGTGTACTGCACTAGGTCTACATCATGCACCCTTGCTTCCCCCATTTCTGTCCAACACAGAGGAGACCTACACTTTCTTCCATATAGTGCCTCATAGGGTGCCATCCTATCTTTGGAGTGATAAGCTGTTGTTGTAGGCAAACTCCACCAAAGCTAACTCATCCCATTGACCTCCAAAATCCAAGACACTCATGCAAAGCATGTCTTCGGTGTTTGGATTGTCCTTTCAATTGTCCGTCTGCGAGGGTGGAAGGTCATCTTGAAGTTCAATTGTGTGCCAAGTGCCTCTGCAACTTTCTCCAAAACCGAGAAGTGAATGGGGCCCTCTATCGGATATTATGGGCCGGAATTCCATGCAATCGACTATTTCTCGAATGTAGAGCCGGGCATCTTGTGCCCACAGTATGTAGTCTTCTGAGTAAGAAGTGAGCTGATTTGGTCAAGCGGTCTACAATTACCCATATCGAATCATATCCTCGCGTGGTACGAGGCAACCTTGATCCACAAAATCCATAGTGATCATTTCCCACTTCCATTACGGGATAGGGAGCTCTTGCAGCTTCACGACGGTCTCTGGTGTTCAAACTTCACCTTCGACAAGTCAAGCACTTGGACACAAAGTCTGCTATGTCTCTCTTCATGCCATTCCACGGTAGCTATCTTTCACATCATGGTACATCTTGGTGGAACACAGGTGGACAACTGCAGTGTGTAGTGTGCCTCTCGCATGATTTCATTCTGAGATTGTCCACATCGGGCACACATATTCTAGAACCTTGCACTAGGCGCCATCATTGGCAAATCCAAACTCACCACCATCACCTGCTGTACTCTTTCTATGATCTTCATCAATTGTTGGTCTCTGTCTTTGGGAAACTCTAACTCTGTCCCTCAAGTCGGCCTCCTTTGAAAAGTGAGCTAACGATACCCCCTCATCAGCGGATCTAGGATTAAACATTGATCCATCAACTCATGTACCTCTGAATCGGTGGTCTCTTCTCTCGAAATGTGCGCCAAGCGCGGAAGATTTTACGCTCAAAGCATCTGCTACAACATTGGCCTTCCCGGTGGTGCTTGGATGGTGCAATCATAGTCTTTGAAGCTCCATCCATCTCCTCTGTCTCAAGTTTAAATCCCTCTGTTGGAAGATGTACTTCAAACTCTTGTGGTGGTGTATATCTACACACTTCACCATACGGTAGTGTCTCCAGTTTTTAGTGCAAAGACTACGACCGCCATTTCCAAATCATGGGTGGGGTAGTTACGCTCATGTCTCTTGATTGCCTTGAAGCATAAGCCACTACCTTTCCATTCTGCATCAAAACACACCTAGGCCAACTCTGGAGGCGTCACAATACACGGTGTATCCTTCACCACTCACAGTAGTGTCAACACGGGGCGGTGGTTAGACACTCCTTAAGCACGGAAACTCACCTCACGATCATCTGTCCAAATGAATGGAACATTCTTCTGGTCAACTTAGTTAGGGAGCCGCTATCTGGAGAAATCTTGCACAAAACACCTATAGTAGCCGGCTAAACCGAAAACTTCGCACCTCGGTATTGTTGTAGGCCTAAGCCAATCGATTCTGACTTCAATTTTCTTGGGATCCACTTGAATGCCATCACTTTGGAAACCACGTGTCCCAAGAATGAGACGCTTTCTAGCCAAAATTCACATTTTGAAAATTTGGCATATAGTGGTGCTCCTCAACGTCTGCAACACCATTCTCAAGTGCCACACGTGTTCTACCTCGGTCCGAGAGTATCCCAGAATGTCATCAATGAATACGATGACAAAACGCTCCAAAAATGGCTAGAACACTCTGTTCATCAAGTCCATGAAGGTCTTTGGTGCATTAGTGAGTCAAAAGACATCACCAAGAACTCATAATGACCATACCTTGTCACGAAAGCCGTTTTGGACACGTCCTCATCCACGATTCTCAAGCGATGGTAGCACGATCGCAGTCTATTTTGGAAAAGAATCTAGCTCCTTGGGTGATCAAACAAATCATCGATCAGGAAGTGGATACTTGTTCTTCACAGTCACCTTGTTCAGTATGCGTAGTCGATACACAACCTCAATGACCCATCCTTCTTTCTCACAAATAAAACAGGAGCACCCCAGGGTGTAGTGCTTGGACGTATGAAACCCTTGTCCAAAAGCTCCTGTAGTTGCTCCTTCAGCTCTTTCAATTCTGCTGGTGCCATCTGTAAGGTGGCATGGATATGGGGTTTGTACGGAATAACATCAATGCGAACTCTATTCCCTTTCGGTGGCAACCACGGAAGCTCTTGGGAAGACATCCATAAATTCTCGACAACAGAACATTTTCCATCTTGACACCTTCTACGGATGTATCTCTCACTAATGCCAAATACCCTTGGCATCCACGCCTCAACATTTTTCTAGCACTAATTGCGACACCAAATTATATGGAGCCACGCTCCTGTCACCATCAAAACTAAACTCTTCCACACGGTATGTGGAAATACACCTTTTGTTCCTGCGGTCTAAGGTGGCATAATGAGTCGCCAACCGGTCCATCCCGAGATTACATCGAAATCCATTACTGGTAGAGGAACCAAATCTGCTGGGAGGATCTTTCCATCCACTACCACTGGGCTACCCGGAAATACCATGTCTACTTCTATGTTGTCACTAAGTGGGGTAGCTACTGACAAAGGGCACTCTAACGTTGTAGGGTTTCTACCCAACCTCATGGCAAACACGGGGAGACAAATGAGTGCGTAGCACCGGATCTATCAAAACACGAGCCTCATAAGAACGACGGAAGAATACCGCCACAAGCGCATTTGAAGCTTGAGCATCCCGGTGAGTCGGGTGAAAACTCGAGCTTGTCCCCTACCCGAGTGGCGTAACCACGATCATCGACTTCTACCTCGACCGCCTCCAATTCCACGTCCCCCTTGTCCTCGGCCCTGTTGGCCACTGAACTGACTGCCTGCCATGTTGGAAGCACCCGGATACAATTGTCGAGGAACATTTGCAACAGAACCCTGTGACCCCATCTGTGGCTCACTGAAAACGGGGCAGTCTCTAGCAAAGTGGCCCGGTTGGCCACACACAAGCATACTCGACCCCATCAAACAAGGTCTGAATGTCCTCTTCCACACTTGTGCACGGTGCCAAAGAGGATCTGAACGAGCAGGCGCCTTGCCTGAGCTGTTACCCTGCTTTGGATCCGTGCCACAGTTGAACCCTCGGGATTTGTGTCTAAAACCACTCCTCTTATTTCTGCTTCTTCCTCTGTAAGTAGTTTGGCCACCACTATCCATAGTACCCATGTGGGGAACACCTGAAGAACCCTCTGCTCTGTTTTTCTTTGCTCTTCCGCTGTCATCCACAGCATAGCTAACCTCAATCTGTCTGGCTCGATCCACCACCACATCAAAAGCGATCGGACATCATGGCGAGTTCACATACCTCCTGTCAAGCCCCTTTAGGAATCTTTTCACCTTCATCTTTTCTGTAGCTACTGCTGTAGGGGCATATCTGCTCAATTCCAGAAATTCTGTAGCATATTCATCTACAGACCTGCCATTCTGTCTTAAGGCCTCAAAGGCCCACTGCTTCTGATCTCTGAAGCTTTCTGGCACAAACCGATTGATAAAAAGTTCCACAAACTGAGCCCATGTCAAACCCTCCATCCGAGGTAACACGTAGTCATTCATCCATTGCCTAGGCATGGGCCCCATGACGTGCTGCATACATTCTATCAATCTTCTATCAGTCAACTGTAATTCTGTTCCTGCCTGTCTGCAGGAATCCAAAAACCGATATGCGTCGTCTGACACATCATAAGTACCAGGCACCAACTTCTTGAAGTTTATGATCTGTTTGTAAGATTCCTCTCTTGGTGCGGTGGACTGCTGCTGCTGTGGAGGATGGACCATATACTGAGCCATCATGTCGATGGTTCTCTGCAGACCAGCTAGAGTAGCTGCCATGGGGTCCATGGGACCCTGTGCCATAAAGGACTGTTCCTGTACTGGGGTTGGCTGCTCCTCTACTTGAGCAGCTCTAGGCCTCCTACCCCGCCTCCTCGGGGCAGGCGCCTCATCCTGTGCCGACACTTCGTCGGGCACATCCAGTTACAGTGCGATGGCGGCTCTCACCTTCTACGCATTTTCATGAAATTCAGCATTAGCCCACAAAATTCAAAACTGCACATTATACAGCTCTATAGACTCATATTTATACATAACATATGGAGCAGAAACTAGAAGCAAAGATGACAATGCAAGACGAATGTGGACCCTATATTTCCGCATGTGACTCCTATTAGACTCTTCCCAACACTTTAGACAACATTCCCTAAGAATCTGGAGCCTAAGCTCTGATACCACATTTGTCACGACCCAACCTATGGGCCGGACCGGCACTAGGACCTGGGCTATCCTAAAGCCCCCGAGGCCCGTAGTAAGCCTTAACTATTCATTAACCCAACTCTAAGGCCCATTTGGGCCCAATTTCAAGAAAACAAACGGACAGAGTCCGGCCATAAAATGGACTTTCCAACGGGAGTTTTTGACTCACGACACATAAACACAATAAATACTCAATTGGGAGCTCGGCTCACCCTCCACATACTCATCAACATAAAATAAATGGAAGCTCGGCTCCCTCATCCAATCCATCAACATGCATAACATATTTAAGTTCTGGTCCAACATGATAAAAATATTACGGACCAATTTCAAATAAATCTCGCTAACACATGCGGAAATTCTAGGAGTAATTAAAATTACACAATATTGATAAACAACTGCGAGGTAGAAAAGCGAGTTAACCCAAAACAAAATATCCTCCTGTGGCTGTAAAAATTTTTGAGCAGAGTGAGCGTTCGACTCGAGAGAGTAAAATATCAATCTTAACTATAATCTCTATAACTATCTGCAACTAATGCAACTTTGTAGAGTGAAATGCAACATCAACACCATATTCACATCATAGCATCAAAAGGTAATTTGGAGCACTCACACACCTGTAACATCATTCATAGTATATGGGTGATCCCTATCTGACTCTCTTAAATCAATCGGTGCGTGAAGAACTCATTTCGGACTTCCACTTAAATACCAAATCGGGGTCCCAGTGAAGAACTCAAGCCGTGTCTACCGAAGGACCGGGTCAATGAAGAACTCAAGCCGTGTCTACAGTCCTATCCATAGTCCACACCACATCACACGCACGCCAACGCACGCTGCCGCTCCAAATTACCACAACAACACTCATGGCACATTATGATTATCAATGCAACATAATTCGTGCCTAGAGTTTAACTACATAAATATATGCATATAAGTGATGCATGGGCATGCTGAACATATAATAATATCGAAATTACAGTTAAAATTAATATTTTACTCACAGACTTGACGACAAATCACTGTGGTGGCTGGGCGGAGGAAGAAGGCTGTCCCGGCTCACCTGACAATCATATTACAATCATTTAATACAAATGACTCAATACAAATCAAGAAAAGACCCAAATACGTCCTAAGTCGTGCCGAAAATCCGGCAGAGTCCCCCCTATACCTAGGACCTAACCAACCTAAAAAAGGGTTCAAAACACACTTCTATACTCACAATCCATATATCCACAACTCAGTCATATCACACAGCCCCTCCTGGGCCCACCAAACCAATCATTCATCACAATATGTAAAATTTCAATTTAGTCCCTATAATTGACCATTTTTGCAAAAACTGCCCAAATCAACTCTAAAAATTCTAAAACTTTGCCCCGCGGTCCTTAGCAATATTACTAAGCTATTGCAAAAAGAATCGTAATTTTCTAAGCTACTACGAATATTTTATGGATTTTTAATCCTATTTAAGCACTAGAAAATTACGTAAAAACAAGGTTCGGGTTTACCTTTGCCGATTCCGACTTGAGGGCCTCGGGGCGTCGACAATGGGGGTAGGCAAAATCTCGGCCCAGTCGGAGACTTTTCCGTGCAGTGCATGCAGCGAATTTCGAACCGGTCAATCGTCGAATTTCCGAAATGAGAATACCTACGAAGCCCATAACACGGGGTTAGTACATAAATTTTTCAGAATTTTCTAAGCTCATTTAATGCTCGAAAATACACTGCGAATTTCCGTCGGACCCACCGAAAAACGTTGTCGGACTATTTTGCTCTTAATCTCCAGCGCAGCCCTCGTCGAGTGGAGCGTGCTGGTAGCCTCGGTTTTCTGGGATTCACGGTTTCAGAAATCTAGCCCAAAAGTCGAAATGGCGAAAATCTTCCCAGCAAAAATCGGACAATCCGCTCGATGGATTTGGCGTTCTTGGTGTCTATGGAAAGCTCTCGCGAGTAGATGATTTTGGACACAAGACCGGTCCAATCGGTGGCGGATTTGGCGAGAAATCGGAGCGGCAGCGCGAGAGGAGGAGAGAGAAGAAAGAGAAAAGAGAGACGCGCGGGAGAAGAAAAAGGAAAGGGGGCGGTTCGATTCGACCGGTCCGATCGGTCGGTTCGATTCGGCGGTTCGATTAAATACAAAATTTTGAATTTTTTACTCTGCCTCGGGACCGAAAACGAGGTCCAAAAATTCCGAAAAAATTTCAGAAAATTCAGAAAAATACGTAGACTCCAAATATATTTTTAGTTTTGCCACGTGGTCTTTAAATTAATTTTTAAAAATCATCAAAGTTTATATTTTCGGAAAATCGAACCCGATTTTTAAAATCCGAAAAATCTCAAAAAAATTCCTAAAATTTAAATAAAATTTAAATATCAAAAATACTCATAATTAATAAAATTTTGGGGTGTTACAGTATAAATTTATACCCGACAAAACTTTAGGAAAGGTGGCTCCAAGATTCTCAGCAGCTCACTCTGCTGCTCCTCTAGTCTCTATATCTGCGACAGCAATAACAGCCATCGCTGAGTACTATAACTCAGTGGTGCACAACATACTAAAATAACAGTTTATGCATAATTTAAATCACATTTATTCAATTATTGAACTGAACATGAAAAACAGATACAAAACATGATTTATAAATTTTTAGTCCAAACAATTTCATTTAGGAAGTCTCAAAACAATTTCATAAAAACACACAGTTATATCATGTAATTCGAAACGTAATCATCTCAATAGCCAGAGGCTTATGAGAAATCACAAGGCTAGCTAGCTCAAACTATAGGTACCCATTCAATTTCTTCCTCTACTGGCACACACCTCAACACTTCAGTCGGTGAGGGAATCAAAATTCGAAACTATTTCTTCCCACTAGTCATGCTAGTGAGGTATTCAAATGTATGGTCATGACAATGTGATTTTAAAATTATCTTAACAATTTAAGTCAAAAGTATAATACACATTCTGCAATATAAGTAATTCATTTCATGCACTTTGCAAATGAATTTTAAAAAATATTAGTGTTGTGCACAAACCTTATACGAGTCGCCTCTTGGCCTTGACTCGATGCTTCGAGTTCTTTCCTGGTATTCTTTTCGACTGAAACACACAATTTTACAGTGTTTCAGTATTATATTTTATCATAATCCAAAAATAATTTCAAATCTATTTATATCTAACTTAAATATGTTTAACTTGAAATTCTTTAAAATTTGTATTTCGGTGTTACTATTCATGACATTATTCAAGTCAATTTGTTGACTTTCTAATGTTTAATAGGTATGGGAATTCTAATTTCACCCACATATCACATTTTGGTTACCTAACTTGTTGGTTTTAGTTGTTTTCTCAAATCTTAAGTCTTTTAGGCACAAATTTTAAATTTTCAGTTTTGGTGTCTTATTTTGCACTGTTCCATTAGTCATATTGTTGTGGTAATTTGGTTAAGTTTTCTTCATAGAAGTTGTTCCTTATTGTCTTAACTTTATTTTTCCTTTTTGAATCACTCCATTTGGAGTTTTGTTGCCCTAGTTATGGCCATTTGAACATGGCCGGCTAGATTTGGTGTTACCCAGAATTCTAGGCAATTTCTTGGATTATGGCAGTTTTTGTAGGTTGACTGCAGGTGGTTTTTCAAACAGGTTATGGTCAAAATTTGGATTTATTTTCTTCATGAAAGTTGTAGAGCTATGTCTCAACTTTCTTTCGGTATAAAATTCAGGTTATTTGGACCTTCCTAGACCAAGTTATAGTCATTTACATAACTACTATTCATTTGGTCATTTTTGTACAGGTTAGTATGCCCAATTCCGGATTTAGCCTAATTGTTCACTAAGTTATGGTCACTTTCTGGGCATGATTCCTAGATGAAAATTGTGCTATTTTGTGTCTAGTTTCATTCCTAATTGGCCTCACACCAATTGGGTTGGTAAATTTTTAATTTTGGTCCCTAAAAGGGACCTAGGTCAAGCTGCCTGCAGATTGACCTTCACCAATCCGAATTGGAACTTGGTTCCAACAATTCATACACACCACAAATGGTCACAATTGACCATTTCTCAACTCAAGTAAGGTTAACTACATCATTTGGCCAATTCTCAAATTTTTCTCTAATTTCTTCAAAATGCTCAAATCCTAACTACACATAAAGTTCAATTTAATGCATTCAAAGTGCACATTCATGATCTTTACACCTAATGCATCTCAAATAACCATTCAAACTTCAAACTCATTCACTTCAAACCCTAACCCTAGCTGGACGAATTTCATGTTTGATTCCTCAACAATTGTTTTTATTTGATTTTATACAATTTTCTAAGTTTATTAAAGCATATTTGCATGAATTTTAAAGAAAAACTAAGTGATTGATGACTAACCTCTTTCTTTGAATTTCAAATCTTCAATTTCTATTTTTCCTCTTTCCTTTTCTTGATCAATCACCTTCTCAAGTTGGTCTAACAAGTTTAAATGAGGAAATTTGGGAACAAAATGAGGTTTAATGGGGGTTTGCAAGCTTGATCTCAAGATTCCATGGTGGTTTGTAGTGAGAGAAGTGGGAGAGAGAGAGGTGACGTTTTTTTAGAAAAGAAGAAGTGAATTTTTTTCTTTTTATTTTTTGTCTTTTATCTCTTTAAATTAGCCATTTGACTTGGTCAATTATTGGGCAAAATTAATTTTTATTTTGACATCATTTGTGATGTCATCAAGATGATGAAATAAAACTTTTTCTTTTCTTTTTCCATTTTCCTAAATTTTTCAATAGTTCTTTAATTTAATTCTCTATTCCGAAATTTTCTTTTCTCCTATTTTATTAGACAGTTAGGTCAGGGGTCAGCTCTAGGGGTAAATTGACCAAATTGCCCCTCACTGGTTCAATCCAGTTTGCAAGTTGTTCGATATTTCTTTCGGATCTCTTACCTAATTATTTGACCTGCTTAACAACTATTTTTCATGATTTTCTCTTTTCCACTGTATTCGCAATGGTCCTAAAAACCGCGGTATCACATTTTACGGTTTAAAATTTGAGTTTAGACTGACCTCGCAGTCATTCCCGAGAAGGTCACCCTTCGTTGTAACTCCCGGCTCATTTAACTTCTTTTGTTATGTTTTTCTTCTTTATACTTAACCATTTGGCAATTACTAATTATTTGTGTTCAGGGCTTAACTAAGTGTCTTAGACGTGGTTCTAATCTTCTTAATTATCCAGACCGACAACAGTCGCCGGAATAGCAAAATGTACCAAACTATGCCAATAGGGATGTTACAATACTGATAAGCACAAACGTTCTGGCCAACCATTTGCCTACTGGAACCGCCCATTGTCTCAGCAAAGGGTCACTGCCACACACTAGCAGGGCCATGACAACTGTGCTGGTTGCTCTCTGTGGAACATTGTATTTCTCAGTAAGCTTCACCGATAGCTTCAAGGACATGAAGGGGAATGTGTGTTATGCGTTTACCACAGCCCGTGCATGGGTTGTGGGTGATTGATGGGTCAGAAACAGTCCTCTCAGCTGGAGTGTAAATGAAGCAATCTCTTATTGTTATCAATTCAGATGATGTATATATAACTACATTTGCAATTAAATAATTGTCTTTTTGCAAATAAATGATTCACATGCTACTGTTAACTGGGATTAAATTGGTTCCTATGTTAAGATCTTATGAGCAATGCGTGGCCTTCCATTCCAGTTTCTGAAAAACCATAGTGCATGCTAACTCTACCGCAATAATTACATGAATAAATAAGTAAAAGAACAAGAAGAATTTAGAGCACACATGAATGATTGAAAGGTGAAAGTTAAATCTTTAGTCATATAGCCAGAAAGCCAGTTCGTTGAAAGAGGAAAGTTGCCAAGTATAGTTATTGTTTATCGGTGCATTGTAATAGAAATAAATAAATAAATAAATCATTGATCTTCCAATGAGCCATTAGGATGGCAAAAACAAATGAATATCTAACCTGCTAAAACTTAATCAAAGTTATAGAGTACTGTGTATGGAAGATGTCAATGACAAGGTGTACTTCATTTGTTGAGATAAGATTTACAGAGCCAGAGAATCCTCCGTTTTCAACCGGCCGAGAGAAAAATGGAATCCGTGCATAAAATGAAAAAGGAGCATAGTTTTATGCAAATCCCACGACATGCTAGACCAATACATTCATAAGCTTCATTGCTAACAAATCAGAAGCTTCCTGCACCTTTCTTCGATCCCAAAATCCGCACACCAGTGCACTCCATGTTTCCCAGTCAGGAACAAATCCATCCAGAGCCATCTCATCAACAACGCGAACAGAATTGTGCAGGTCTCTTTTATTGCAAAAACATTTTATAAGAGAATTGAATGTCGCATATTCAATTGAAATGCCTCTTGTACGCATGCTTAAATACAATTGGAAGGCTCGATTTTGATGGCCATCTGTAGAGAGACCTTGGACTACTATATTATTAATCCTAACATGAAGGCTCCATGTTAATCTGTTTGGTGAGATCCCCCCAAGTACCATCTCTTCAAGGAAGTTTGCAGCCTCCAGAAACTTGGAATTTTCACACGACCCATTTATGATCTTCCCATACAGCCCTGCATCTGGGTTTATCCCCTGAAGCTTCATCCGGTCAAGCATCTCCACAGCTTCAAGAAGCTTCCCTTCTTTACAGAGGCCATCAATTAAGGTACTATAAGTTATCATATTAGGCTTACAGCGCCTGCTAACCATCATCTCCAGTAGCTCCATGGCTTGTGAAGATCGCCGATTTTTGCAAAGACCATCCATTAAAGAACTGTAAGTAAACACATTTGGCTCAATGCCCTTGGCCTTCATATCTTCAAGCAACCCGACAGCTTCGTCTATATTAGTTGACTGAGACAAGCCATGTATCAAAGAAGTATATGTAACAACAGATGGAGAACAACCTTTTGTTTCCATCTCTCTAAATAACTCCTTTGCTTCATAAATCTTCCCCAGTCGACACAAACCATTGATCAACGTCCCATATGTATATGAATCAGGATTACACCCACGATTAGGCATCTCACGAAATATCCTTAAAGCAGCATCAATGGTTTCACCGTCCTTGCAAAGGGCTTTAATAAGAACATTAAGAGATACAACACTAGGTGAAATACCAATTTCTCTCATATAACGGTAAAACCTCATTGCAACCTTTAACTGGTTCTCTTCCACAAGAATAGCAAACACAGTAATATAAGACTTCTGTGTGGGTTTGCATTCAAATTCATTCATCTTACGGAAAACCCTGATGGCATCTAATGGCTTGTGCACCCTGCCATAAGCTCTGCAAACAGACAGGAATATATCTTCCGTGATATTACATTTTTCCTCCTTCATTCTATTAAGCATCTCCTCAGCTGGTCTAAACTGGTTCGCAGAGAGCAATTTAGAGATCATGACGCCAAATGTTTTATGATCATGCCTAAAACCATTACAGTACTCAGCCGTGGCAGAGTCAAATATGAGTAAAGCTTTGTGTACGTCCTTTTCCGCGCGTATTAGCTGCTCAACTTGAGAAGGCTTGATTTGTTTCGACCATTTAAACAAAGTTTTCATGCCCATCACTGCCTTTTCCTTTTCTCAATACTACCTTGCACCAACAGCAAAAACAGCAAAGGATGCAGTTTCTTTAAGCCGTGAACCACACGATAACTAATAAAAAGTAAAGCAATACATCAAGTGGCGCATTGGGTATTGTGATAGAGTTGATACGGATCAAATTCGAGATAAAGGGAAGGGCCACATTTCTCAACGCATTTTATCAAACAGGTGGAGGGCAAGAGATGAATATTGAAGACAAGAAACACAACATTCTCTCAAACGATGTGGTTTTAACAGTGTGAGGGGAATTAAGAGTTGAACGAGACGAGTTCTCGAGAGGGCAGTAAAATTAGAAGTGCATTGTTATGTTCGTACTTCGTGTCGTTGGGAGAGTCGGAGACGAGAGTGAGACCAGGAGATGATTCATCCTTTAAGCAGGTTTTATTTTTATTTTTATTTTTTATTTCACACAATAATGGGCCTGTAACAAACATACATAAATAAAAGGCCTAGAATAAACAAGTTACTTAAGGGCCACAACAAGCAGAGCCCAGTAAAACCCAAAACCAACAATACAACAAATAAAATAATATCACATCAAATAATACAATAATTATGTAAAAAAAAAATTTGCTCACACTATTCAATGGCCATTATACAATAAGGACATGTTAGCTAGCCAAGAAGTCCATTGGCTTCTCACAACAAATTCTTCCTATTCTTGCTCTGCCTAAAATAATGTGCATATTTTAGATTTAATTTCAAAGTTAATTCTACTTTGCCTATGGCACTTTTGGGGCAACAACAATGTGAAGAGAAGGACAAGGACTCCTGACACTGCCAGTGCCCAAAAAAAGAAAAAAAAAATTCAGAGTTAACAGTAGTGTATAGTTATGGTTTTCAATGATTGGAGGCTTGAACCGAATCAAGACACCTCAAATCTTTCACTTCGAGTGGTGGTATTAGCTTAAAACAAAAGCTCTGTGTTTTATTCCACGGCCCCTCCAAGGTATTTTGGTTTAATGGATTGTGACCTATGAATAAAATGTAAGAAACAGCATGATATAGTTGTCCATGTTTTTACGATGCATGTGTCAATCCTAGGACCTCATTTAGGTTTCTGGAAATTAAGCTACCTTTCTTATATTTATTAGAGTTTAATTGAAACTTTTAATTTTAAATTTAATAATTTTAAAAATCTCTAAATTAATCCTGATAGAACAGCGACTTTGAAACGGTAACAAGTCAGCACCTCGCGTCACAGGAAAAAGCAAATTGCAAAGGAAACGATAAGAGGATTGGAAAAACAGAACAAGAGGATTGGACAATACTTGCTCTTCCTCGTAAGCCTCTCCCTATAGATAAGTGGGCCCACTCCCACACCCCTTTCTAACAATATTATCCCAACCCAAAATTATATAAATAAAAATTAAAAATATTTTTATATTATTTTTCATGTATCAAAAATCAAATCTCTCTTCTCTAGAGGATTTATTTATACATGAAAAGCAAGCATCTCCCATCAAAATATTCTCATATTCTAATTTTGCTATTGCCATTCATATACCGTTCATCATATAGTATATTTAACTCCTGATTCTGTTGCCACTTATTAGCGTGGTCCGCGTCGCAGGATAGCGACAGTATACGATTAACCGCTCGACTTGTCATTTGAGAACCACAAAAAACGGTAATCTCTCCACCATAAGAGCTCACTCCAGGTACCAAAAGCACATTTCCCCACCCTCTTTCTCTCTGAGTGCAGTCATGGAGTCGCGAGTTTTGTCACACGCACCCACCACCACTATCTCCTCTTTACCTCATTTACGGTGGTACATGCGAGAGACCAACACTTCCAGCTTTGTCTCAATGAAACCAATCAGAGCCGTTGGTGATGGCGGTAACCTCATATGGGGGAGGCAGCTGCGTCCATCTCTGCTCCTCGAGAGCTCTACAGCAGGAAAACGGGAGATTCTCAGGCAGAACATGGCAGCCGCTTCATCTCCTGCTGAGGGAAGCGATTCCTCCGGGTGAGGTCCGTTTCCTCCGTTCTGACGCTGTTCACTCGTTCCTTTTCGGACTCTGACTTGTCGTTCGTATTCTTTTTGACTCGATACTTTTGCAGGGATGCAAAGATTGCTCCGGTCGGGTTCTTTGACAAATATCCGGCACTTGTCACCGGATTTTTCTTCTTCATGTGGTAGGTCAAACCTCCGGTCTTGGTTCCTTACCATAATTCGAAAATTACTGGATTTGATTTCTCTCTCTTTTTTTCTTGCAGGTACTTCTTGAACGTGATATTTAACATAATTAACAAGAAGATCTACAATTACTTTCCTTATCCTTAGTAAGTAGAAGTTTGGATGCTATAGTTTAATCCATTGAGTTCAAAGTGCGTAAGATAGCATGGTTTTGACGATTGTCTTCTTCTGGGATATGTAGTTTTGTGTCAGTGATTCATTTGTTCGTTGGGGTTGTGTACTGCTTGGTTAGCTGGGCCGTTGGTCTTCCTAAGCGCGCTGTAAGTGAATCATCCTTTGGGCCCATTAACTTTGTTTATGTTAATTTATTTATTATTATTATTTTTTTATCACAGCTTCGATCTCTTGCTTTTCATATCTATGTTCTGTTCTGGCATGGCCTGTTTGGCCCAAATTAAGTTTCGGTACTTTAAACTAACATGATCTTTGATCTGGATAATGAAAGTTTCAGACTTCATATTTATAAAAATGATCTTAGTATCACCGCATCAAACTCATCAGATCAGATTGTATGCTTTAAAATAATTGGACTAGAAATACTTTTTTAAGTAATTTTTTAGCTGTAATGGAGGTATGAAACTGGAAGTGAAAATTGATGACCAGTGTATAAATGCATTTGTGCTTAAAGGATTTGAGTTATTATTTTGCGTTTGATAATGGTAATGTATTCTTAAAAACTGACATCCGAAAATGTATTTTCTACGTGCGATATTAGTCATTGTTAATAATATGATTATTACTTAGTCCCTGTCTGATAATTTTTATTGGTGCTCTGCGTAGCCCATTGACTCAAACCTCTTGAAGTTGTTGATACCCGTTGCTCTATGTCACGCAATAGGCCATGTGACCAGTAATGTCTCATTTGCAGCAGTTGCTGTCTCGTTCACCCACACAATCAAAGGTGATACAGAGAAGTCATCTTATTTTGCAAATTATAGGGACTGAAAAATTCCATGTTACTAGCAATAATTGTCTGACCATTACACTTAGTCTTGTTTCCTTGGTAGTAATTATCTTGTTTCGTTTCAGCGCTTGAGCCCTTCTTCAATGCTGCTGCTTCTCAATTCATTCTAGGACAGCCAATTCCCATTACTCTATGGCTTTCACTTGCTCCTGTGGTTATTGGTAAGCTCTTCTCTTTTCGTGTCTGCAAATGTCATAGCACCTAATTAATTGATATCCGAATACATTCTATTTGGAATACATAACCGTGTCTTTTTGATTGATTTAGCTCTTACATGTCATCCTATTAATGTGAGTATTGTCCTTGAATGTGGAACTTCTCTTTGATTTTGCATGAATGATTATCGTGTAAATGAACTTCAGGCGTGTAATTTGAATTGGTTTGTGCAGTCAAAAAGGGGCTTTGCCTATTAAGGGTTGTTAAAATACAGCTAAATTTTTCTGAAATCTAAGCTATGAATAAAATGCAGGTGTGTCCATGGCATCATTGACTGAGCTTTCATTCAATTGGACTGGGTTCATTAGTGCTATGATTTCCAACATCTCCTTCACTTACAGGAGTATCTACTCAAAGAAAGCTATGGTGATTTTACACTCGTGTTTTCTTTTCTACCAAATGCTAATTGATTTTAGAAAAAAGGCCTTTTTGCATTAATTGCCTCTTTTTGTTAATCCTGCTGCAGACTGATATGGACAGCACTAATGTCTATGCTTACATTTCCATCATTGCTCTCATTGCCTGTATTCCACCTGCCATTATTGTGAGTAAAGAAAAACTTGATGCCCCTGAGGGTTCATGTTTGTAAGACAATTAAAAAGTTCCAAACATTCAATTTTATAAAGGTCCCTCCATGTTTGCTCATGTTTGAGTCATGCTCTCATTTGCAGCTTGAGGGACCCCAACTGCTGAATTTCGGGTTTAAGGATGCAATTGCTAAAGTGGGGATAACCAGATTCATCTCAGACCTCTTTTGGGTGGGAATGTTTTATCACCTATACAACCAGGTAAGAATGTCCTTAATGATCCTTTATCATAATCATCCAGAATATCAATTTATTAACTTTCCCTTTTCAGCAATTCGTTCCCTTGGTTGCATTTGATCAGCAACTCTTTTTAATGTTATAAAAATGAACTATTTGTTAATTAATTCATCCCCTTATCTCCAGTGCCATTATTTCTCTGAAAAAGCGTATTGTGATATACTGATATTGTCTTTAAGAATTATAAAGCAATTTTTGTGTATGAAATTTTCAGTTGGCTACCAACACTTTGGAAAGGGTTGCCCCTCTTACCCATGCAGTTGGCAATGTGCTCAAACGTGTATTTGTGATTGGCTTCACAATCGTGGTCTTTGGTAATTGTTAAATTTTCATTGTTATATCTCTTATTATTAATTTTTCAAGTACCATAAAAAATAAAATCGTATCTCACGCTTCCCTCCTTACAGGCAACAAGATTTCAACACAAACTGGTATTGGAACATGCATCGCAATTGCTGGTGTTGCAGTCTACTCATTCCTCAAGGCTAAGATAGAAGAGGAGAAACAAGTGAGTATCAACTCGAACAAGATATGGCGAAATATAACTGTTGATTAAGTGTTAGTGTTGAGGTTCTCCTCATTAAAGTAATAGTAACTCTAAATTTGGTTTCTTTGCAGCAAAAGAAAGCAGCATGAGAAGGAAAGAAGAATCAACGTGCTTGTAAAGTGTTGTTCTATATGTTGTTCCAAAGATAAAAATGACAATTTGAGTATCTTATTTGTCACTCTGTCGTTTTGCCTTCCATCAATTTTCTCAGATTCAGGTTTACTTGAAACAGTGTATCTCTTGCTCTGTCCCAGCTCAGAACAAGCTTATATGATAAGAATCTCTAGAGTTTAACAATAATACGTGGGGTAATTAGTGCGACCACTCAATGAATATTTTTGTCAAAATTACTAAATTTTAATTTTTTTCATAAAATTTATTGAACTTCAATTTAATAGTATAAAAGTTACCGTGATAAAAAATTAAAAGTTTTCAAGTTAAATTATTGAGTTATCAACTATTTTAAAGTAAAATTATCTAAATTGACCTTTATGAAATCAAATTAAAATTCAATGAGTTTTATAAAAAAAAAAATTAAAATTGAATAACTTTTATAAAATGCTCAAAAAGTTGAGTAACCGCATGTAATATGATAACGAAATATGTGAATATTAATTGCTATAAACTTATCACTCAATAAATATATCCAATTAATTAAGTAGGATAAGAGCCTCCTATTATCAATTAGAATTCTATTTCCTGCGAACACTTTAAAAATGTTTAAAAATTCTAAATATATAATATTAAAGTGAGAGGATACGCTCTTAATATTATTAATAGAGAAGACTTAAAAATTTTACATCTATAAATATTTGAATTCAAATTTTAAAAAATATTTTTTAATATTTAAATTTTATTGCATCTTAATAATTTTACATTATTATTTTAAGTTAATATATTAAATGACAATAGAATGGAAATGCGATAGTAGCCCAGTAAGCTCAGTAGAGCCCTAAGAGAAGGGCCGGGGCCGCCCACTAACAGAAACCGGAAATCTTCTCTTACGCTTGTTTGTGTCAACCGAAAGGGTCGAATCTCCAAAAACAATGAATGTTCTTTCCAAAGCTACAAACAAGAACCCAGCTGAGCCACCTATAAGTCCTTCATCAATTTTCCCTTTTTATTATTTTTTTAGAAAAAAACGAAATTAATTGGTGTTTTTGCTCACATGATCAACATTATATATCACGAAATCAAAAAGATAATAATAATAATAATAATAATTAAAAATGGAAAACTAAATTAGAGTCAAGAAGGACTACTGTTGGTTTTTTCTTGTTCATGACTTCTGCTTTTCCTATTTTCTCTTTTATTAATAATTAATAATAATAATAATAATCATAATAATTAGAATTTTTATTTATTCTTTTTCTCATTGAAATCTCTTATTTCCGAATCAGATAAACGAAAATGTTAATTGAATCCAACTTTCTCTTTCTTGACTATTACGATATTTAATTCTTAATACAATAGAGAGAGAGAGAGAGAGAAAGCCAAACAAATAGCAATTTTCACGATTTATTTTATTTTTTACCTTTCTCTCTATGTCTTTCTCTTTTTGATTGTGTTTTGGTAACCCTAATTCTTTCGATTTGTTGATTCTGTGATCGCGATCGCTTCAATGGAGTCGAATTCTGAAGGTGAGAATCAGAATAGAGGCAGCAGCGCCAACAACAATATTGGGAATTCTAATGAAGGACACAGCAGGCCCAAACGCCAGATGAAGACTCCCTTCCAACTCGAAGCTCTTGAAAAGGCTTATGCTTGTTCGTGAACTTCTTAATCTCTACTTTTTTTTTTTTTTTTTTTGTGTTTATGCATATTCAGATTTTGTTTCTGTTTCAATTTTGTGATTTCCTATGTTTTTCATCTCATTGCTTTGTGTGTGTTTTTATATATGTATTTTTTATTGTATGCAAATATTTATTTTAGCTCTCTTTTTTGGTGTGTGTGTTTGTTCATTCTGCTCAATTTTCGTGAAGTGAATAAATTTTGATGCTTATATAGTTAAAATGTACATGTTTACAAGTTGAATATTTTTGGTTTGGTTTGCTGATTTTGGTGCTTTCTTCATGATTTAACAGTGGAGGCATATCCATCAGAGGCCATGCGGGCAGACTTATCACAGAAGTTAGGTCTCTCTGATAGGCAACTGCAGATGTGGTTTTGTCACAGGAGATTGAAGGACAAAAAGGAGATTCCTGCCAAGAAACCCCGTAAGGCAGTGCCATTGGAATCTCCTGTGGAGGAGATGAGGGCAATGGCGCCTGAGCCTGAGCCTGAGCCTGAGCCTGAGCCTGGAAGTGACTATGGGTCTGGCTCAGGTTCAGGCTCTAGCCCATTTATGGAGCCAAGGAAGGTGTCTTTGGATGATATGCCAATGATAAGGAGGTACTATGAATCCTCGCCTCAGTCAGTTATGGAGCTTAGAGCTATTGCATGTGTGGAGGCACAATTGGGCGAGCCATTGAGGGAGGATGGGCCAATTCTTGGGATGGAGTTTGATCCATTGCCACCTGATGCATTTGGGGCGCCTATAGGTATGAGCAGCTTGAAAATTTTTTTTGTTTAAAATTGTTCTGCATCCTAATTTTTTATGTTGGTGTTGCATTCACTAACATTTTTTCGGTTATTCCATGTGCAATAGCAATGGCGGAGCAGCAGAAGCGGCCAATGCATTCTTATGCTGGCGAAGTATACGAGCGACATGATGCAAAATCCAGCAAAGTTGGTTTCTCAAATTCTTCATTTGAGTCTTCATGTTAAATTCAGCATATTTGGCATGCGCATTGATGGATCAGATTTGTGATATTTCCTTGCATTTATGAAATTGCAATATGGTTTATATGCTTGATGAGTCCTTAGCATCTATTTACCATAGTTTGTGGTTTTCTTGTTCCCAGTTTCAAGTCCTTGGTGATTCAAAATTTTCTGCTGATATTTTTTTGTTCTGGACATGCACTTGGCCCTTCTTTATCTTGCTGCTAATAGATAAACCCTCATGAGAATAACAACTTGCAATTAACATTTAAGAAAAGTTTACTGTGCTAAATAGCCTAAAGGTAGGTGGTAACCTGGAGTTGAAAAATGAAATACCTGCTGGAATTGCCATCAATCAAGTAGTCTTGTCCACACCCCCCAAGTTCTTAAGGCTAGTTTTCTCTCCATTGCTATTCTTGGCATTTTTTTATGTTTCTAGACTGGATTTTCTAGACTGAACTCTATAATGTAACTATTGCATAGATATTGACCATGTAACTTTGCTATTGAGGTCAGAATCTGGTGTGGAGCAGTTCTGCTTACTAGAACTTTTATGGTGATAGTGCTTAAAGAAGGATTGCTTATGGACTCGTAGCATGGTTAGGGTTCAAATGGTTGAGCTTTAAAGGCTAAGCAAGTTGCAGAAACAGGTATAAGCTGCTGGAATATACAGATCATAGCAATAACAAAGGATAAGAAAAGGTTGTTGATAGAGATAGAGGTAGAGAGAGAGGGTTTATTTGATAACATTCTTGTATTGCACTGAAGGTTTCGATTAATGGTAATTGGTCAAAGTGGCAGTTGTGGTATTGGACCATACTGGATTAGCAAAATTACTTGAATCAATGTAAAACAACAATTTAACTAAATATGCATCATAATCTTGTAGATTCAACCAAATTGCTCCAATAGCATTAATCATGTGCAACTAACAATTTTAAAATTGTGCAGAACAAATAACTGATAACATAAACTAAAAAGATTAAAAGAATATCCTACTTGCAAAAAGCTTTTGGAGCAAGCTTGGAATTGAGTAAATCCTTGAGAAATCAAGTGATTTAAGTACTTCTATGTCAAAATAAGTTCTAACAGGATGAATTCAAAGAATGGAAGATTGTTTTTGGGATCTAGGTAGGTGAGAAATGGAGTTGGATGGCAGAAAATCCATGTTTACAGCTCTTATAGGGATAATGGGTATTACAGCACCAATAACTTGTAAGTCCATATTCAGACTGATTAAGGGTGATTAACCATTATCAGAGTTGTGAACAGGGAATATTGAATCAGTAGGCCGAATCCCTGTCACTCAATAGGTGATATGTTAATTTTTGGTAATTTATGAAATCTAGACAACCTTGACGCTTCCCCTCATAGCCAACTTCAATCTTCGTTGGTCACTGAAGTCTAATTCTTTGAGCTTGCTGTTGCATAAGACGGCACTTTTTGTAGGAGTTGACGGAGTAAAGGTAGCATGCTCTTTGTGTTTCCTAATCATTATTGAGCATATCCTGCTGTCAATTGTCATGGTTTAGATATGTTCTGGGTGTTATTTCTATACAATTTCCGTTTTGAGTAATTGGGTGCAATTGGATTTTGGGCAGGAAGCATGTTTTATCTTCTTCTTTCCAAAATGAATCATGAATCCAAGAGGCCTTCTGGTCAAATGAAATGAATTAAGAAGAAGTTTGTCTACATTTTTGCTGTTCCACTCTCTGGTTGAGTTCCTCTTTTCCTGACTGTTTGTATTAATATGCTAAGGTTCTCCAAAGAACAGGGGATTCTTGCTTATGATGTGTTTTGATAAATTGTTTCGGTGCTCTTAGTTTGATATATTGTATGCATTTCCAAGTCAAAATCAAATATCTGGTTATATAGTGTAGTATAGCGTGGTTTTATATTGGTTAAAATTCTCACAGCAGCAAAAATTCCATCCCAGGTATCTGCAAGGGCTTTTCATGAGTATCAGTTTCTCCAAGACCAGTCCAGTATTAGATCTGATGCATATGGACAAGTTGATCAATCTCCTTATCGCGATCCTTCAGTTGATATTCCGAGGGGTAAAGCATCAATTATTCATGAAGATGAACCATTGGCCAAGGTTCAAGGTGTTCGCCATTTGTCTCAACCAGACAAGAAGGGACATGCCCTTTCATCACTTCACAGGGATGATGACTATCTCCTTCATCATGAATCAGTTACAAACAATAGAATAGGTGCTCATTCTACTGTTCACCAAATTATGGGATCACAAAATCCAGATATTTTTCCTGATGCACAAATCTTCCATACTGATACAGATCTGCGGATTGGGAAGAAATGCAAGGTGTCTTGAACTATTCACAAGTGTTATATAGCTATTTCTCTGTCTTCTTCCTGGACTGAGAATTACGTGTGTTGTTGATTATTGTAGAATGATGAAGCTAGAATTACAAGGGAAGTTGAAGCTCGTGAAAATCAGATCCGCAAAGAGCTTGAGAAACAGGATCAACTGAGGCGGAAGGTATTGTCTTATCAATCATGAGATGTTGATAAATATAATTGATTCTTATCTGATGCTAATATTTGAACCTTGTAATCTTAGAGTGAAGAGCGAATGAGGAAAGAAATGGAAAAGCAGGAGCGTGAAAGACGGAAGGAAGAAGACAGATTAATTCGTGAAAGGCAGCGAGAGGAGGAGAGATCACTGCGTGAGCAAAAACGTGAACTTGAGCGCAGGGAAAAGTTTTTACAGAAAGAGTACTTAAGAGTGAGTATGGAATTTAGTTTTATGCCAATGTTTCGATTTTGAGATCAAGATTGTCTCAACTGTTTATTCTTTCTTTTTGTTTATTTTAAATTAAAGGCTGAGAAAAAGAGGCAAAAGGAGGAACTTCGGAGAGAGAAAGAGGCAGTGAAGCGCCAAGCTGCAATTGAGAAGGCAACTGCACGCAGAATTGCTAAGGAATCTTTGGATCTTATAGAGGATGAGCAGTTGGAACTCATGGAATTGGCTGCTGCAAGCAAGGGGCTAACCTCAGTAGTTCACCTCAACTATGATACTTTGCAAAACCTTGATTCATTCAGAGGTAATGATGGCTTGTTGAAGACTTGAAGATGAATTTTTTATTTTGTATTTTCATATAGTGTCAAAAATATGCACTAATTTTCCTTTTGATCTAATCAACAATAGTGATGTTGTTCTCCTCTTTTGCGGGTTATGGATGTTGGGTTCAAAAATAGGATTTGTAAGAGAAGAGCACTGAGTGTGTTAGTTGATTACTACTCTGATACTTAAGTTAGCAATGAGAATTGGACTGTAGAACGAATAGGTAAAACTAATCAGAGTGCATACTTAATGACCCTTATATAGACTTTTGATGTAGATTCCTGCTGGTATTAGGAGTCCTATGATCGAGCAGGATTAGGAGTCTACTTTGGTGATTGAGTCCTGATATAGATGGGACTGTGATCATAGTGGATATCTCGGGATTTTTATCCTTATAGTGATCCAAGCATCGTGATTTTGGGCGAGTAACTTCCTGTCCAAGTGTCTGGTTATCATGTGATTATTTGGTTCGGTTTGCTCATTGCCTACTACTCTGTTATTCGTTATTTGTTCCCTATTATTTTAGTGGTTATGATATCATTAGTCCCCTTTCGAGTATTCGAGTCTTTATGCTTGGTGATCTTTTTAATAGGGACACTAATTTTGTGATGAGCGTCCACCATACCTGTTGCTTAGGTGTCATTTGACGATTGGTGGGATTTGAAAAGATTTGAAATGTCTTGTCGCTTGTAGAGTTGTGTGCTAATCATGTCAGCACGATGCTCCAGGCTTCTTGTTTGGCGTTTCGAGGGCTTCCTTATTTATTACCTCTGCTATAAGCAGGAGCTTATGCTCTTCTTCAGGCTAAGTATTTCAACATGCCAACTTCAATAAATATTCCCTATGCACCGCTTACTTTCTAATCACTTAATAGCCATGCCAAATAGGCTCATATATTTGGCATCACTAATACAAAGTTGATTTTTGCTTCTCATAGAGATGCAATTATTATGGAGCTCCAATTCACTTCCATTTCAAAATTTTGCATCTTTACTGCATCCCAATTTTTATGCATTATACATCTTTTTTAATGCTATTACTGGTTATACATACTGATGAGATCTTTTTATTGTTTTTTGGCATGTCATCATTTTTGTTAACTAATCACTACTCAATTCTTTTCCTGATCTGTTGAAACCAAACTTTCTTTTTTCTTTTTGCCAGACTCTTTGAGCATATTCCCACCAGAGTCCATACAATTGAAAAAACCATTTGCTATTCAACCTTGGATGGATTCAGAGGAAAATATTGGGAATCTTCTGATGGTATGTTTCTAAGATCATCTTTATTTCGCTCATCTACTTGTCTGCTTTGTTATTTTATCTCATTTTATTTTTTGACGATAGTGTATTTCATGCTAGATGTATTTTGATAATCTATCCCTTGTGCATATTCTGCATATTTTTAACCTTTGGTGATTTCTGAAATTGGGAGGAACAATAGCTGTTTTCAGTTCTTGCATGTTTCTCTCTCTTTGTGCATGTGAGTGTTTATGTGAGTTGGCAAGTGACCTATCATGCTAGGTTGTGTAATTCAGATTTTAGCCTTGATTATGTTATTTCTTATTTCTTTGCGTTCATCAAGGAGTGTAATTCTGCAAATGTTCCTCTAATGGGCTTATTTGTGACCTTCCTTTTTTGTCATAAATTTAAGGTATTCATGTTATTCACTCTCCTAAAATTGTTGTCTGTACTTGTTATAATGTTTGAGAGACATTTTAGTTAATGTCAATTTAGTGCCTCATTCTGAGATATAATGATTTTTTTTTCCAGGTATGGAAATTTTTTATTACTTTTGCTGATGTCCTTGGGTTATGGCCTTTTACCCTTGATGAGTTTGTTCAAGCTTTTCACGACTATGTGAGTTACTGATTTTTTTTTTTTAATTTCTTGTTTCATTTTTGGCCTCTGCTTTTTCCTCCCTATTTATATACACATTATTTTGATTTTAGGATTCAAGGTTGCTGGGTGAGGTACATTTGGCTCTTCTGAAATTGATAATCAAAGATATTGAAGATGTTGCCAGGACACCCTCTACTGGATTGGGCGCAAATCAATATTGTGCTGCTAATCCTGAAGGTGGACATCTGCAGATTGTTGAAGGGGTAACTTCTGCTCTACCAATATGTCAATGGTGTGATTTGTTGGCATGATGTGGTTTTTATTCTCTTTTTTAATGTGTGTTAGGCATATATATGGGGCTTTGACATACGCAACTGGCAGCGACACTTAAATCCACTAACGTGGCCTGAAATATTCCGACAATTAGCATTGTCTGCAGGATTTGGCCCACGGTTGAAGAAAAGGAGTTCAACAAGGACATACTTGGGTGACAATGATGAGGTTTGCCGTTCAAGTTGTTTCTGCATTTGCTTATCTCTCTCTCTCTCTCTCTCTCTCACACACACACACACACACACACACACACACACACACTTTGTGTGCCTAGCTCCTTCACTGACACCATATATACCACATAAAACTGGTCTAGGGTGAAATGGGAACTGATTTCATGTTCTGAGCTGAATGTTAAGGTAATAAAGATTAAGACGTACATTGAGATTATTAGAAACTAGGCAGATTGAGAGGAACAAGCAAAAATAATTCTATAAGTGAGAACCATTAGATATAATTGAAGCTTGGCTTAACAAGATCTATCTTTTGATATTGCCAATGACTGTAGTTATATCAACTTCTTTTCTGGTATCTAATTAGGTATGAATAAGAAAATGGTTACACTTTAGTGTAGTTATATGACCACATACAGTTGCATGAATAGATGTTGTAGTTTGCAGCAATGTTTTAATCTAACAGTTGACAATCTAGTTAAAATTTGATGCTATAGGGTAAAATCATTACTTTTGAGGCATAATAATGTCTAGGCACTTGCATTTATCTCGATTTGATAAATAATGTGTTCATATTGGACAAATTTGCAAATAATTACTCCACTTGAAGACATTCTTTTAGTAATTATGTTTGCTTTGCTGAGCAATTCAGTGCAGAATTTTTTTAGGACCCACAGTTACTTTATGTTCTATCTTTTGATTTAATTGCACATGTCTGTAATTTCAGGTTAAAGGTTGTGAAGATACCATTTCTACACTACGCAATGGGTCAGCAGCTGAAAATGCATTTTCACTAATGCGGGAGAGGGGCTTATTACTTCCTCGAAGATCTAGGCATCGGTTGACACCTGGAACAGTCAAGTTTGCAGCTTTCCATGTTCTTTCACTTGAGGGAAGCAAGGGTTTAACTGTGTTAGAACTTGCAGATAAGATTCAGGTGAGTTCTTTTATTTGTGTTAAGTTTACCTTTAACCCCACTATGACTTATCATTTTTTTAATTGCATATAGAAATCTGGGCTTCGGGACCTGACAACAAGCAAGACACCAGAGGCATCTATATCTGTTGCCTTGACAAGGGATCAAAAGCTTTTTGAAAGAATTGCTCCTTCGACATATTGTTTACGGGCTGCTTACAGAAAAGATCCTGCAGATGCTGAGGCAATACTTTCAGCTGCGAGAAAGAAAATTCGGATATTTGAAAATGGGTTTTCAGGTGGAGAAGATGTTGATGATGTTGAAAGAGATGAAGATTCTGAAGGTGATATTGATGAGGACCCCGAAGTTGATGATTTAACTACTCCATTGAGTGCTAACAGAAGTGCAGATCATTCTATTGAAGCAAACACTTGTTCAGGAAGTGGAAAAGATAATTTATGCAATGGTATTCCATTAATTGCACAAAATGAGCTTGTTAAAGAACCTTCATCTATCCATCTGAATGGTCCAAAGGATGCCAAGACTCCAAGTAGCACCGAACAATGTGTTCCTCATGAAGACGTTGGGGTAAGAAATGTAGATCAGGAAAATATTGAGATTGATGAGAGCAAGTCAGGTGAATCATGGATTCAAGGACTTGCAGAAGGGGAATATGCTCATCTAAGTGTTGAGGAGCGTCTTAATTCCCTTGTTGCATTGGTTGGTATTGCAAATGAAGGAAATACCATTCGTGCTGTACTTGAGGTAAATGTTCTTTACAACTAGTCATATGTCAATTATCAAGTCACTGTTAGTTGGTGATATCTGCTTTTGCAGGATCGTTTGGAGGCTGCAAATGCTCTTAAAAAGCAAATGTGGGCTGAGGCACAATTAGACAGAAGTCGCTTGAAAGAAGATATTGTGAGTAAATTAGATTTCCCATCTTTTATTGGGGGCAAAGCTGAAATACAAGTAACTAGTTCTGTAGTGGAGGGCGGCCAAAGCCCATTGCCCCTTGATGATAGTAAAAATAAGGAGGCATCTCCAAGCACTGCAGTAGACCAAAAGCCGTTGCCTGCTTCAAGAAATGTACAGAATCACCACAACAGTGTTCCTACTGAAAAAACCTTGATGGTTCAAGATCTCTCCGTGAATCCGGATAACTTCTCAAGTCAGCAACATGGATATGCTTCAAAAAGGTCACGCTCACAACTGAAAGCTTATATTGGCCACATAGCGGAAGAGACATATGTCTACAGGTCCTTGCCTCTTGGACAAGACCGCAGACATAATCGATACTGGCAGTTTGTAGCATCTGCATCTAAAAATGATCCTTGTTCTGGTAGAATCTTTGTTGAATTACATGATGGCAATTGGAGGCTTATTGACTCTGAAGAGGTAATCTAATTCTTATGCTACATTTGTTTTTCCATTCCTCTGTGATATTAAATTTAACATTTATATCTTGATTGTAAGGCTGCTATAATGACTAATATGAATCTATGACAATAAGTGGTACTTATTTTCATAGACTGTTTTTAGTGTTTAAATTCATTCATGCCATGTATTTTAGTTGGGTGATGATAACTAATGACTTGTACAAATGACGTTATTAAAAGGTATTCCTCTAGTTATTTATTTGAAGTAGAGATATGTAATCATAAGTATTTTATTATTTGAGCCATGAAGGGGTTTATCAAATGTTGGTTGTTTTGTTGACTAATGCGATTTCCTTCTTTACCTATTCCACTTTCTGTTGGCTCTTTGTGGGAGGTTGTCCTGGTTTTGGGCAGAAATCTTTCTTCAAAATTCACCTCTCCATTTCGATGGTTCCTCTTTCTTAGTTCATAAAAGTAGGAAAATTGTCTTTTGATAATTGTTTGCACGTCAGTATGAATTTAGTTCATATACTTATTTGTTGTTCTGTGGCTTATACCTTACAGCATTCATTGACATTATATTCAATTCCATTTATGTGTAGGCCTTTGATGCCCTTTTGTCATCATTGGATACTCGCGGCATTAGGGAATCCCATTTGCGTATAATGTTGCAAAAGATTGAGAAATCCTTCAAACAAAATGTCCGAAGAAACTTCCAGTCTGAAAACATTGTGTGTCAAAATGGAATTGCTGCTGAAAATGAAGTCGGTGAAGCTGATTCTAGCCCTAATTGCTCGGCTGGCATTGGCAGTCCTAGCAGTATGGTTTGTGGTTCGAGCTCAGATGCCTTGGATACGTCTTCTTTGTTTAGAATTGAGCTTGGGAGAAATGAAATGGAACAGAAAGGTGCCATGAAAAGGTACCAAGATTTTCAGAAGTGGACATGGAAGGAATGCTTCAATTCCTTAACATTGTGTGCCATGAAATATGGGAAGAAAAGGTGTTCACAGCTGTTGACCACTTGTGACGTGTGTTTTGATTCTTATCTAGCTGAGGACAGTGACTCTGTTTCTTGCCACCAGACGCTCAATGCTGCTGATAAAAGTTTTAATTTTTTAGAACATGGGATTCAGTGTAAAGTTAGAAGGAAATTAGACCCTGGGGTTTGTGATACTTCTCTACCTCTGGGAATCAGATTGCTTAATGCTCTGTTAGCTTTCATTGAGGTGAAATGACATTTTGATATTGCAGTTTGTTAATCGTTTTCTTGCAATCTGATATCTCAAGTACTGACGATTATGTCATGTTGACTCATTTATCATTTGTACATTTGAATGAATAGGCATCTGTTCCACCAGAAGCTCGAGAGTCATTTTGGATTGAAAACCACAGAAAGACCTGGGCCACAAAGTTGAACATGTCATCATCAACTGAGGAACTCCTGCAGGTTATGGAAATACTTCATTCTACCCAAATTGAACTTTGTTGATCAACAAAATTGTTGTTATTGTTTAACATAAATTTATAGTCCTTGATAAATGTTTGAGCTGCATTGCACCTAAGATACATTAGTCTTCTCCTGCTATCCACTGCAGTTAAATGTAGTGCAATCACATTCCAGGATTATGAAGTCTTTACCTGGTACAACTGCGTATAGAAGGATTGAATGTATTTTATAGTTGTTTACTTAAATGGAGAATTGTGTGTTTCTATAGATGTGCAATGTAACTAACTGTGGTTAGCCAGTGTTGTAAGTTGTCATATTATGCCCTACATTGCATCTTAATTTTTCTGATATTACGGGATGATTTTACTTAATTAACAATTTATTTGCAGATATTGACTGTGCTTGAGAGTGCCATAAAACGAGATTATTTATCTGCCAACTTTGAGATGACAAAAGAATTATTGGGTTCTGCCACTTCAGCACAGAGTGCATTATATGGTTCTACTGACCTAGGATCAGTTCCTGTGCTTCCCTGGATACCAAAAACCACTGCCGCTGTGGCTCTGAGGCTTTTTGAGCTTGATGGTTCGGTTGCATACATTCAGCATGAAAAGGCTGAACTTAGTGAAGACAAGCCAGTTAAAGTATATATGGTCAGTTTTTTCTCCTCACCCTCAATTTCTTCCTTTTGCTTCTTCATTTACTTCTTTTTTCTTTCTTTTCATCATCTTTTTCATGGCCTGCCTATATTGAGGAAAATTTGGTGTACTTAAGCATGGGGGGTGGGTGCTTCTATGAGGTAGGCTGGCAGAACAGATATTAAGTTGTATGTGGCCATGTGTTGGTGTTGGCTTATCTCCTTAAAAATGCACAATCCTGGAGATTTTTTTAATTGATTAGGTAATTCCTTCCACTTGTATGCAGAAGCTTCCTTCGAGATACTCTCCCCTCAAGAATAAAGAGATTGAACTAAAAGGACTGAGGCAACATGAACATGTCAAAGAAGAGCACTTAACTGACTTGCGAAGCAAACGTAGCAGCTACAAACGTGGGCGAGGAGGCCGTGATCAAGGATATGCTACAAAGTGGCAAAGAAGAGTGCCTGGTCTTAAATCTTATTCAAATAGGCGTAATGTTAGGGAAACTGGTAAATTTAATCTAGGATCTAAACAGGGGCGAAGGACAAATGCTAAATCTTCTGGTCGTGGTCTTCGAACAGTTAGGAGGAGGAGGGTAGAAATGATGGTAGCTGAGGAGCCATTGATTGGTCGTATGACAAGCACTGTTGGCCCAAGGAGCTATGGTGGATCATTAAGGAACTTGGGTGAGGAAAATTGGGGCGCTGAAAAAGTCAGGACGGATGCGGATGTGGGTATGGATGTGGATGTGGATGTGGATGTGGATGTAGATGATGCTGATAATAACAGTGTGGAAGCAGGAGAATCTGATGATAATGTTGAAGCAGAGGGATATGAGCAAAGAAATTGGGAGCAAAGTTTTAATGGAGCCTCCAATAGGTGGAATAGAACTGTAATGGAAGTGAGTGATGATGATGGAGATGCTTCCGGAGATGATAATGGCATTGAAGAAATGGGAGCTGAAGAGTCAGAGGGAGACATAGAGATAAGTGAGGGTTCAGATGGAGTAGGAAATAAGATAGAGAATGAGGAAGGCACAGACTCAGCAGTTTCAGATTTCTCTAGTGACTGATCATTATCCCATTGATAAAGTCTCAGCAGCCGCTTTGCTCGTGAGCTGCATTATTTTTGGTCTTTGCAGCGTGACCAGCGGTGGAATTTATGCATAAGACAACGGAGAAACAAGGTTGCCCCTTCCAATTTATTGCAATATCAGGCAGAATGTAGAAGTAAAATAGTATATCCTTGTTGTAATTCATTATTGTTAACGAGCATTGGATTGTAAGCTAAGCATGTGCCCTGAAAAATGAGTTTTTTTCCCCTTCCCTGTTGGTCTCTCATCTTTCCTTCTTTTTTTTTTTTTTTTTCCCTTCAGGTCTGAGAATTTTTTTTTTTTCGTCTTAATAAGAAAATAAAGCATATAAGGAAGAACAGAAATTACAATATATATATATATATATATATATATATATATATATATATATTCCCAATGGATAGTCTAGTTAGTAAAAACGAGATCTAATCTTGATAGTACAATTATAAGCTCAACTTAAGAGGGCATCTCTCCCAAGTTGGTTAAATACCTAAACTAAGCGGAAGTGAAAACAGGTAACAAATTGTTCTTGTAAAAAGGGAAGCCGCGCGTCCACATCCATGGTCGAAGTTGTATACCTTTTTCTTGATTGTTTTTACTTCGACTGACACTGCTCACCTGATGAGAAGTTGTGTATGAGTGTGTACGTTAAAGTTATATTTGTTTGGTAAAGTATAATCAAAATTATAATGTAATTATTATTATATTATATATTTAATTATATTATTTAATAATATAAAAAAATTAAAGTAGTAAAATAAGAATTATATAATATAATTAATTATATTTAAAATAATGTAATGATTATTATATATAAAAATAGATGTATGATTACTTATTTTAATTTTTTTTTATTTATTGTTAATATTACTATCATCATCATTATTATGTTATTATTGTTACTACTATTATTATCTCTATCTTATCACCATTATCACTACCACCATCACACTATCACTATTTTATCATTATTATCACCACTTAGCTACTATCACTTTTATCACCACTTGATTATCGTCATCACTACTACTGCTACCTCAATTAGCCACCATATTACCATCTGATTATAGTTGTTGCCACCACCACCACCACCACCACCACCACCAATACCACTCAACTAATAATTACTGCAATTAATATCACTTATTATTAACATTATAAATAAATTAAATATTAAAATAAAAATTATTATTATATTACACTATTTATATTTTTATTTGAAATAAAACTTAATTTGGCCTCTGTATTTATTAGGAGGTCCAATTTAGTTTATTTTTAACTTTTGATCCAATTTAACCCATCAATTTTGGTTTATGCTTAAAATAGTCTAATTGATTAACACACATCATTTTTTAATATTTAATTATTATTTATTTTTAATATTAAAATATTATTTTTTTATTATATAATTAATTAAATAAAAATAAAAATATTATTTTTATTATTCAATATTATTAATTAAACTGAAAATATAAAAAATATTTTTATATTTTCATATAAGCAATTAAAATTAAAATTTATTATTACAATTAATTTTAATTATTTAAATTAAGAAAATATTATTTTTATATTTTCATTTTTTAATTTAAAATTACAAAATTATAATTAAATAAAACTAAAAATATAAAAATATTATTTTTTGTTTTAATATTATTAATTAATATTAAAAAAGTAAAATATAAAAATAACTAATTATAGTTAACCCATTAAGATTAAAAATAATTAATTAAGTAATTAATATTAAAAAATAATTAATTTTTAAAATATTTAAAAAAATTAAAGAAAAAACAACTCACATGGTGTGTGAGTTGCACCTTCCCTGAGAAGCCGCTAAAATCCACATAAGACAAAAGGAGACTAGGGGCTTGTTTGATTTAACTGTTGAATACGGCTGATATCTGTTAGCGGTTTCTATTAGCTGATAGCTGATTTATGTTAAGTGTTTGGTATAACTATATTTAACTGTTGCTGTTGATATGTGAAATTACTAATAAGGGTATATATCATATAATTTATTTTATTATTTAAATAAATATAAAATTATAAATTTATTATATTTTATTATTAAATTAAATATATAATTATTAAATTAATATATTATATCATTTATTATATTATTAAAATAAATATAATTATTAATCTATCGTATAATATCATTTATTTTATTATTGAAATTAGAAAATAATTATTTAAAAAAATTAAATAACTTTAAAAATATAAATAAATAATAAAGTAATTATTATTGTTAATAAAAAATTTATAATTAATTTTAAGTATTTAGATATAAATAAATATTTTATATTTTATGTCATTAATAAAAAAATATTTTAACAAAGTTAAAATACATTAATTAAAATATTAAAATTATAAATAAAAAATATAAAAGCATTAATAATATTAATTTTCAAGTTAAATAAAAAAAGATAATACAGTCAAATAAAAAATAAAACCAAATCAGCTATCAGCCGATGAAAAACTACTCTATAAATGGAGCTGATATAAACTGCAGCTGATGGGTATCATATCAGTTGTTTACTAGCTTTATTTTTTTAAGCTTGTCAAACACTCTAATTTACTTATTTAGATATCTATCAGTTATCAGTTGCACTCAACAGGTGAACCAAACACCTCTTAAGGCTCTGAAAGCAGAGACTACATATGGTTTCTCTCTCTAGTTTGAGAGAAAAATAACAATTTAAGCCATCTTAAAGTTGTAAAATTTAACACATGTGTCTTGTGGTGGTATACATGACATAATTATTTGATAAAATGATTTCTGACAGGCTAAATTTGCTGCAATTTTATTCAACTGGATACTTAATTTAATGTTTCTTTTGTCTCCAAGAAAATAATAATAAAAGAAAAAGATATTCACACGAGACTCAGTATTGCTGGACTAGCCATAACCATTCTATGGGGCCAATAATTTCTTGATTCTCGACTTCTGCTCAGCAGTTAACCCTGTCGAGAATTTTATATTAAACTTGATTCTCAAGTTCCCCTTCTTTGAGGCTGTACACCTCATGTAGCTCAAAATGAACATTAATTTTGATGATAACAAAACTCAAATAGAATCTATTTAACCCAACTTTAAAGTGATGTGTAGATTCTTTATCTTATTCATAAAGAATCTTTGAAGTTGCATCTAAGGAGGAAGAATACTCAAAGGCATCTCAAGACAAATCCAAGATGAGAAAGAACAAGATTATGAAAGCCAAAACTCAAAGTAAAGGTATGAAAGTCATAGAGTTAGAAATTGAGTCTTAATACTTGTGTAAAAAGAATAGATGAAAGTTTAGTTAAATGGAGCTCAAAATTAAAATTTTCTTTTAATTATTTTATAAATTTCTCTCTCATCATGACCTTGGATATTACTATTGGAATATATCTATTTTTCTTAAGGTCTAAATCATTTTTTCAAGATTAAAATTTGAAACAGGCATCTGGTAAATTAGTTTGCTAACCTGTTTACTAAAATATTAGTTTGCTAAAACATTAGTTTACTAACTAGTTTACTACTGTTGCCAAAATTTCATTAGTTTGCTAAATGATCGGAGTTGCTTAACTTCGCACAAAAAGATAAAATAACGGCTATTTTGCCTAGAACAAAGTGTATAACGTTCCAAAAAGGTTTCAAACGGTTTAAAATGATTTGGGACTATAAATACACATTATTTACTTCATTTTACACTTGATGAAAGTTTACATTTGAACTCCAACCTTGATTTTTCATTTATTGCTTTCATTCAAGAGCTTTAAAGTCTTTGAGCTACCATTGGCAAATCAACTCATCTTTTCTTTATAATTGTTTTTGTATTGAGTAAGAGTGAGTGTTAAAACATTAAGTTGCATTTAAGAGAGGTTGTACAAGCACCTATTGAAGCTTGAGAGTGTAAGTGCTTGAGATAGCACTTGTCAAGGGTTCAAGCTACTTTGGTAAAAGCTTGGTGTTGAAAAGTTGTAAAAGGCTTTTGGTCTCTTGCCTTTAAAAGAGCAAATAGTGGAGAGAAGACTCAAAGAGGGTTCTTTGAGAGAGTGGATGTAAGCTAATTAAGCCGAACCACTACAAAAATCATTGTGTTTGATCTCTCTAACCTTGACCTTTTTATTTTTGTGCAATTTAATTTTTATACATGATATTGAATGTTGATTGAATAGATTGAGTTGATATACTTGAGGATATATTGAGTAAGTTGAGAAATTAGTTGAATATTTTGTAATGCATGTTATGTTAAAAATCGATATAAATATTGATTGAAACTTGAATTGCAATTTAAGAACACATTATTGAAATACATATCACTTTCATTATATATAAAGGAGCACCTAGTTGAACAAAGTCACAATTTTTCATTAGGCTACAAACAAGGGCCGAAAAATTATTTAAGTCCAATTCACCCCCCTCTTGGACTATTTTGGGACAACAGAGGCATGCCTTCCTTCGGAACAACTTCTTGGTAGTCTGGGTTAATCACGTTGTTGATTGGGATGGTCAGGCTTCTACCATCTAGAGTTGTAAGACGGGACTGTAGAGCCTGTTAGAGCTTCTGCGAAAGTTATCTTCTTGGTGACGACCAGATCATTACCATCCCTTGTGAATGTGCTATGTGGTTTCTCATCAACTGTTAAGATGAGATCTGCAGGGATGACATTTGGTTGCTCGTTGCCTCTCTCAGGGAAGGTAATTTTTGTTCCCTTTTTCCAATCAGGTTTGATACTAATGTTTAGTATTTCCTCCACTGGCAAGGTTTTCCTTTATAATTGTAACAAAAAACCAGCCGTCAATAAACCAGTAATCCAGATCAGGATAGCTAAAAACTATCAAGAAGTGCATAGGAAAATTGAATAATTAGCCAGAATCATTAAATATGCAGTTGAAATGGTTAACAAAGATGAAGTGAAGGCAACCAAAAATCCGAAATATGCCAATCTTACACAGTCTAAATTCCAGCTTAAAAACTTAATGGGTGCCTTTAGAATAAATCATTCGCAACAAAAGAATTCAAAAGAATTCTAACACTTAAAAAAAATTGAATTGAATTTTTGCTTTCCAAACAAAGGGAATAAGCATAAGATCATAATTCATTCACCAAAAGTATTTAGCCCACCCAAAAAAGGGTCTGAAGGCTGATTACCTTCAAGAAAGAATGTCATTCTGAGTACATAAATCATTCATGTATAAATGACACTAGAAAAAATCAAACCACGTTATAGATCAAAATTGCCAATAGATGCACAAACTATATCAGCACAATCATACCTTGAAAAATGGGTGAAATTAAATGGAAGTCCAAAAAACATCACACCAACTTAAACAGTCTAAACCTCAACATCCTACCAAGTTAACGAAACCAGATGTCTTCAATGCTAGTTGAGGCAGACTGAAGAACACTGTAAAGGTAGCATTTTATGGCCCTAACAACTACAGAAGATTGTATCGACAACACTGAAGTCAGGATGAAACATGCCAAAGCCACCATCAATTCCATTAATGCAATTTCCATTTGCAACATTATAAGTGTTTTTTTTTTAAATAAGCATTCCACCATCAATTCCAATAATAAAGTAACATTTAATATTCGAACATCAATCACACATAACAAAACAAAACATGAGCACAACAGAAGAGAGAGAAAAAAATACACTTAGTCACCACTTACCCGCTAGCATCTGCAATTTCCCTTGAAATTTTCATCTTTTTAGTGGTCCCTTGTAAAGCTCCTCAAGGATGCAAGGCAATTTATTCTCAATTGCAGGGGCTTTGCGAGGAGCTAAATTCATTGGGCGTCCTCCCTTACCGAAAGAACTGAAAATATCATCACCAAACATTCCACCAAAAGCTCTTGAACCACCCCTCATGCCACTACCACCTCCCATTCCTCCAAATGGGCTTGAGAAACCAAAGAATTCGGCAAAAATGTCATCAGCATTTCTGGGACTGAATCTAAAGTTTGTTGGGCCATCACCAGTTGAGAAGAAGGTTGCTCCTCCAGGACCACCAGCATTTGGTGGTGGCACCTGGCCTTTGAGCCCTTCTTCTCCGTATTGATCATGCTCTTTTTTTAGGATCACTTAGAACCTACAAAAGGTTAAAGATACAACCTGAGCTTCCAGAATTAATTTAGTCAACAAGTGATCATATGAGAATTATTAGTTTTGTAAGAAAGTCCCACGAGATCAGAAGATTAAAAACAGAGAAAGACCCATAAAGTATATAATCATCAAGATTCGAATAACAAAACGTGAAATTGCCTTCCAAAACCCAGAAAAAGCTCCTAAATCCTTATTGAATAAATAAGCAAAAGTTACATGCATAAATTAAAGAGCAACAAAAAATTCAAAAAACCTTTCTGATCAAAGCAGAAGGAGAGATGGGATGGTTACGATAATTTACCTCATAGGCCTCAGAGATATGCTTGAATTTAGCCTCAGCTTCTTTCTTGTTATTTGGGTTCTTATCAGGGTGCCACTTCATGGCAAGCTTTCTATAAGCCTTCTTCAAATCTTCATCTTTAGCATTCTTGTCGACTTGCAATGTCTTGTAGTAATCGACACCCATATTTAATTTCACTTCTTCCGCTCTCTGTGTTTTTTTGCTGCTGTCTTCTACTAAAATTTAAAGTGTAGCAACTGAGAATCTACGAATACCAGTTGTAGAGCTGGTGGGCATGTTGTATATGGAGGTGAGATGCCGGATTTGATTTTGATTGATGGGTGTTGTTCCATAGGAATAGGAGGCTGCTTAACAAGAGAAAAAAGAAAGAGAAGAGTTTGTAATATTATTATTATTATTATTTGTAATATTTAAATCTCTCAAACTCTACTCAAATTTACCATAAATTATTTAAATTCTTTCTAAACACAATTATTATTTTAAATAATTAAAATTTTTAGATTTTAATTTTAAATTATTTTAATATATTTTAACTAAAAGAAATAAAAAAATATTTTAACAGTAATTTTAATGATAATATCAAATAGACTCTTAATTTCAAATTTCAAATATTTTCTCTGCGGGAGATATAGAAAAAATTTATCTGCTTTTTCATTTCATCTTCTTTGAGTTAGCTGATTGTCCCTTCCCCAACTCGAAAATGTGGATTAGTCCCCTTTTCTTGGGGTTGAGTTATAAATACTTTTTAATGATTTCTTTTGGAAGTAAATTTGTTGAGATTGTTGAGGAAACTTGAATCTATTAGTTTAGGTAGTTGTTTTATGCAATTAGTGACTCAGGGCTCTATGGAAAGGTGGTTTGGGTGTTGCAAACTAAGGAGGTGGATATCCCTAAAGTGTCAAGTGCTAGCTTATTATCCACGGCTGTCCCTTATGACTATAAAAGATTAAGAAAATTCGGTATAAGCTCTACATTGCTTTGCCTTGTTCTCCTTTCGAGTTACGGACTTGTTTTTTGCATCTTCTCCTAGTTCGACTACTGGAAGGCTATGAAAATGATGAACGTTTTGTCACGGCCTCACGGGATTTGGGTCTTTCTACTTGTTACCAACCTAAGGTTTTCTCTTCTTTTTTGATAAATTTCAACAATTGTCCTGAACTTATATATAGTTGTAACACTATAGCCTTTCAACTTTAAAATGTAGCATAAAATCCCTTAAACTTTTAAATTTTACATAATAAAATCCCTCTGACTTTTAATTACTAATTTTTCAGTTAAAAACTGACCTGAACAGTTCTCATATGACGCTTAGTCAACATTTTTTTCTCCTCTCTTATGTAAAGTATAAAATTATTCTCTCTACACGTGAAAATTTATTCTATCTACAGAGAAAAAAATGATTCAATTTACACATGGCTTGAAAAAAAAAAGAGAAATACTGACTAAGGTCCATGTTAGAAATGCCCAGGTCAGCGTCTAACTGAAAAATTAATAATTGGATATTAGAGAGATTTTATTATGTAAAATTTGAAAGTTGATAGGATTTTATGTTACATTTTTAAGTTAAGGGATTTTAATATTACAACTAGATAAATTTAGAGATAATTGTCAAAATTTATCTCTTTTTTTTTTCTACTATAAGTTTATTTTGATTTGGACTTACGCAGTTAATTTTGGTTGAGGATATTTACCTCAAGCCATGGGCTTTGTATCAAATCTTTATATACACTTACTTTTATGACATGTTTGATAAAAAGTTAAAAAAATAAAAAATTAATTATTATTTTAACAAGTTTTAAATTTTTTTTAAAAAGTATCCTAACAATATTAATAAGATGTTAAAAGATATAAAGATAATAAAGATTGTTAGTCTCGTACTAAATACACTTTAAAAAGAAAAATCTTAACTCAAAATAAAATTAAGAAAAGTAACTTTTCTCTGTTTAGCTAAAGAGGTAAAATAATGAGAGGAAAATAATTCTCATAATTCCTCTTAACAATTTCTCTAATTTAAAGAGCAAATGTGCACAAAATGAAGAGAAAAATTATTGTTTATGATAAATTTTGTAATATCCCTAATTTTTAAATTAATTATTTTATGATAAATATTAATATTTTATTTTATTTAAATTTAGGAAAATTATTTGAAATTTTTCAAAATTTAAAAATCGGGTTCGATTTTTTGAAAATGTGAAACTTTGATATTTTAAAAAAATTAATTTAAAGACCGTATGACAAAACTAAAAATATATTTAGACTCTATGCATTTTTTTGAGTTTTCTGAAATTTTTTCAGAATTTTTAGGCCTCATTTTTTGTCCCAGGGCAGAGTAAAAACTTAATTTCGGGTATTCTGAATCAAACTTGCTGAATCGAATCAGACCAGGTCGGACCGATCGAATAGGACCGATCATTTTCTTTTCTTCTTCTCCTTCCCCCACACGCCTGACTCTCTCTCTCTGCCATCTCCATTTTCTCTCTTCTCTCTCCTCCCCTTGCCACTCTACCGCCACCCCTCCTTCCCCAGCTCGCCAGCGCGCCTCCAGAGACCCTCCCCGCTGCCGGCCGATGCTCCAAGCTGCCAGAAAACTGCCTCAAAGACCCTTACGCATAGGGGTGGCCATAATTCAGGAACCGCCGATTACGGTTCATGAACCGCCGGTTCAGGTTCAATGAAATCATGAACTTAAATCAAACCGTCATGGGACAGTTAGGAAGACGATTCCTGAACCGCCGGTTCCAATTCGAGCACCAGTTTAAAACTGTTTAAAGGACGATTCAAAAAATGACTGTTCAAGACAGTTTGGAGAACAGTTTCGAAGCGGTTTAAGGGCAGTTTAAGAGCGACTTAAAGGAAAAAATTAGAAGAAAATTTTATTGATTTAGAATTTAAGTTATATTTATAAAAATATTTTAATTTTTCTTAGAAATCTTTCAATTAAAATAAAATAAGAAAAAAAAATGAAAATAAGTCATTTTTAAGAAAAATTTAATAAGCAAATACTTGAAGTTATTAAAAAACTAGAGATGAAATTAATTTAAAAAAAAAATAGAAAAAAAGTGCATGAACTTAATTTCACCTATGTATTCTTTTAGGATTTAGGGGAATCAAAATTTTCAGTTATAAGTTGAGAGAAGGGATATTGAGGTGGTTTGGTAATGTGAAACGTAGACATACGAAAGTTTCAGTTAGACAAGTAAAGCACATCGGGTTAGAGGCCTAAACTGATTTGGAGAAGAGTAGTACAATATGACTTAGAAGCATTACATATTTCTGAAGATTTAACCCAAAATCATTTAGAGTGGAAAAAGAGAATCGATATAGCCAATCGCAATAAATTTTTGGAATAAAAGCTAAGTTAAATTGAGTATTATTTGCCATTTTTTTAAAAATTATATGATAATTAATAATTAAAAAAGTATAAAAAAAAATTAAAATAGAGGATATTAAAAATTTTATTGAAGATATAAAATAATAACAGAGTAATTGAATAGTATTAAAAATTTCAGTGAGCATATAAAACAATAATGTAGAGGAATTGTGAGAGTACTGATAATTAAAAGGAGTGTAGAAAATAATTATTTAGAAAATTTGAGAGAAATTGAAAGAGTATTAAGAATAAAAAAGAGTGTAGAGAATAATTGTATAACGAATTAATGATGTATATATATATATATAAATAAATTAGGAGTAGAGTGAGGTATTTATTAAACTTTTTTATATTTAAATCGCCGGTTTGGTCCAGTTCGGAATTACCGGTTCACGGTTTCTAAAAAATATAAACTTGAACCAAACCGTAAAAGGACGGTTTTGGTCTGATTCTAAATCGGTTCCGATTTTGACTAGTTTTGATCCGATTTTGACCGAATCAGTTCCAGTTCGATTCCGATTCAAAACCGGACCGTGGCCACCCCTACTTACCCGCGTAGTGCGCCATTTTGTCTTCTTGGCCAAAATTTGGCCGATCCGACTACCGATTGGACCAGGTCTTATCCCAAAACACATCTACACCTCGAGAGCTTCCCATAGACACTAAGAATATAAAAATCCATCAAGTGGTTTATCTAATTTTTGTCCGTGAAGTTTTAGCCAATTTCGACTTTTGGACTATATTTCTTACAAACTGTGAACCCCATAAAAAATCCGAGAGTATCGGAGTGCTCTCCTTGACGAGAGCTTCGTGGCAATACCCATTTCAAAATTTTCTGCTACCGTTTTTCGATGGATCCCATGGAACTTTGTAATGTTTTTTTGAGCATTAAATGAACTTAATAAATTCCGTAAAAATTATGTACTAACTCTCATGTTGTGGCCTTCATGTAAGTACGCTCATTTTGCGAAAATTCAACAGTTTCCTCGAATTTGCAATTTCGGGTCGATTAGGCAGGCTATCGAGAAAGTTTCAGAATCGGGTCGAGGTTATAGGCTCCCCATCATTTTCAGATGTCCCGAACGCGTCTCAAGAGTCAGAATTAGCATAGGTAAACCATAAACCTCATTTTTCTTAATTATCTAGTGCCTGATTTGGATTAAAAATCTATAAAATTTTCGTGGTAGGTTAGAAAATTATAATTTCTTTTACACTAGCTTAATAATATTGCTAATGATCGCGAGACAAAGTTTTAGAATTTTTAGAGCTCATTTGGGCAGTTTTTGCAAAAAAGGTTAGTTGTATAGACTAAATGATAATTTTTCAAATTGTGGTGGTTGACTGTTTGAATGGGCCCAGGAGGGGCCATATGATGTGATTGAGTTGTGATGGTGTGACTTGCTAATATAGAAGTGTGTTTTGAACCCTTTTGCAGGTTGAGTAGGTCCTAGGTATAGGGGAGACTCTGCCGGATTTTTGACATAACTTAGGGTGTTTTTGATCCTTTCTAAACTTTTATTGAGTCAAATATATTAAATAATTGTAATGAAATTATCAGGTGAGCCGAGACAGCCTTTCTCCTCCGCTCAACTGCCGCAGTGATCTCGGTTCAAGTCTATGAGTAAAATATTGATTTTAATTATAATTTCAATATTATTATATGTTCAGGCATGCCCATGCATTACTTATAAATATATATCTATGTAGTTAAACACTAGGCACATTTTATATTGTATTCTTAATTGATGATATGCTATGAATGATGTTTTATGGTAATTTAGAGCAGTGTGCGTGTGTTGGCGTGCGTGTGGTGTGTGGTATTGGTTATGGGCAGGAAGGGTAGACGTGGCTGGAGCTTGACTCGCTGAGACCCGATCCTTTTATGGATAAGTCGGGGTAGGCATGACTCGAGATGATCTCGCTGGCCTCCGCATTTGGTTTATCAAGCGAAAGTCAGGCCTAAGAGACACTCGCTAGCAGAGGTTGGATTAAGAGAGCTGTATAGGGGATCAGCTCCCATATATGTACTGTTTGAACATTATTGGGTGTGTGAGTGCTCCAAATTACCTTTTTGTTGTTATAATGTGATTTGTATAAAAAATTTGATGGTTTTGCATTCCATTCTTTAGGATGCATTAGCATTAGATAGTGTAACGATCGCGCTCTAACCACTAAAGGAATTGTTCGCTTTGGCTATAAGCCTCACGGTTTTGTCCCATAGGTGGAATGGAGAACTTCCCAGAAGGTCACCCATCCTAGGATTTCTCTCAAGCGAGCACGCTTAACCCTTGAGTTCTTCTAACTCTTTAAGCCATTCCACCAAAAGGCGCTTTTTACAGGTCAGGTCAATCAAAAACTCTCCGTTGTATGGTCCATGTTATGGCCGGACTCTGTCTGGTTAAATCATTGAAATTTGGCTTAAAATGGGTCTTATGATTGAGTTAATTAATAGTTAGGCTTACTACGGGTCTCGGGGGCTTTAGGCTGACCCAAGTTCTAATGCAGGTTTAGCCCATAGGCTGGGTCATGACAAATTTTTTTTTTTTTAGTTTTTTTTTTATTAGGACTTGCCCAGTTGATTTTGGTTGAGGATTTTTACAGCAAATCACGGGCTTTGTATGAAATCTTTATCTAGACTTACTTTGATGATATGTTTGATAAAAAGTTCAAAAAATCAAAGGTTAATTGTTGTTTGATAAGTTTTAATTTTTAAAAAGAATAATTATTAATTTAGATTAAATGTTAATATTTAACTTTTAATAAAATATAAATATTAACGAGAAATAAAGTGTTAATCTATTTTTTTAAGTATCCTAGTAATATTAATAAGAGCGATTCTTGGCTATGGTCCAGTTACAAGGGCATAATAAATCTGGGGCTACGTCCCTAGTTCGATCCTCCCTCCCCCGACCAAAAAAAATATATATATTAATAAGAGGTTAAGAGTTATAAAGGTAATAAAGATTGTTAATCCCATACTAAACACGCTTAAAAAAAAATCTTAACCAAAATAAAATCGAGAAAAGTAACTTTTCTCTGTTTAGTAAAAGAGGTAAAATAATGAGAGGAAGATAATTCTTATAATTCCTCTTAACAATTTCTCTAATTTAAAGAGCAAATGTGCACAAAATGAAGAGATAAACTATTGTTTATGATAAAATTATACTTTTTAACCCTACCACTAAAACTTGTGATATTTCAAATAAATAATGAATAAGACCTTCATTTAAGCATGCTGGGTGCTGCATGGGCACAATAAAATTATTATTATTTTTTGTATTTTCATAAATTAGTTACATTTTAAAAAATACTTTTTTTTTGGTAATTAACTATTTTTATTTGATAAATTTTCTTGAGTATCCCATATTAAATTTTCACGAAATTATTTATAAAATTAACAAATTGTATAAAAATGTTAAATTAAAATATTGGTAATTAGTTATTATTATAATTTTAATTTATTGTTACAAGAAAGATAATAAATATTTATCATATAATTATTAAAATGCTTTTGGAATATATAAAGGACAAAATAGAAAAATTATATATATATATATATATATATATATATTTTTGTTTCTATTTTATTCACATTTTCCTGTCTTAAAAAAAAAAAAAAATCCCTTCTCATTCCTTTGTCACATAGCATGGCTAACCACATAGAGTGCAATAACGAGCATTATTCAATTTAAATCCCATAAACTAAATTGAGCCGCTTTATTGGTAATTTTGATTTATTTTGATTTTAAATTTTGAAAATTTTATTTATTATAGTTGATTCGATTTTTAAAAAGAAAAAAATAATTGAATCGAACTTAATTTAATTATTTTATTAATTTTTAAATTATTTTATTTTTATAAAAAAATTTATGTATTATATGTATTTATATATATAAATAATTTAATTTGATTAATTAATAATTATTAAATTTAAATTAAAAATAAAATTAAATTAAATAATTTTAAAATTAAATATAAATAAAAAATTATCAAAATTAAAAAATAACAATTTAAATCAAATCAAGCTGAATTAAAATAATAATTTAATTTAATTTTTTATATATTTTAATTTAATTTTTAAAATATAATACTTTAATCAATTTAATTTTGACATCTCAATTTAATTCAATTTGAATCCAATTTTTAACGCTATGCAATATGCAACACAGTCTAAATTAGTTAAGATTTTAATAAATTTTAGTTATTTTTATTAAAATTTTAATAATAAACTAAAAAAATCAGAACGAAAAGCCGTGAGATTTTGGAAAATGGCGATACGAGCGTGAACCTCTCTCATTAATTCATGGACAGTTTAAAGTGATCCAGTGCCTTTCACCATACGCAACGCTGTGCAGGTCAACGGTCAGAAATTGGACTTACGAGCAGGTGGCGCAAAAATAATCGAGCCTTCAAGTGAATGAGACCGCACTCTTCCAATACTGTCTCTAATAAAAAGCTAAGTCCCTTTTCCCATGACTCCAACCAGCGCGTCATCATCAATTCATCATATCCAAGCTCACATTTTCACAGTGACACTGTCACCTACAGAAACCCAAATGCAGCTTATGTGATTTCTCACAATGTCTCCGATCACATTACCTCTCTCCCAACTCAAACTCTTATCTCCATCCTTCAACACCACTCCTTTATTCTCCTTTTCCGCTTCCTCTAACAACCTCTCCCCCATTTCCGCTCTCTGCAACGCTTCCCATTTTAACTTCCGCAGGCTCGCTTCCACCAGCGAACCGCTCCCGGTCACGCCTGCAGCATCTACCACCACTATCAACACCTCCGTCACCGTCGGGACTGACGACGACCAGTCCGATTCTTGCGCAGCAACCGCCTTCGTGATCCATGCCCGTAGCCGAATCGGCCTCCTCCAGATCATCACTCGTGTCTTCAAAGTTCTTGGCCTCCGCGTCGAAAAGGCCACTGTTGAATTCGAAGGGGATTATTTTAAGAAAACGTTTTATGTCACTGATTCCCATGGGAATAGAATTGAGGACGCTGAGAGCTTGGATAAGATTAAAAAAGCGTTGATTGAGGCTATCGAAGGTGGAGATGGAGCCGCCGAGGTGAAGATGGGGTCCACTGGAAGAGGTGTAGCGGTGAGGAGGGCTGGATTGGGGCTAGGTGAGGAGAGAGCAAAAGTGGATAGAATGTTCGGCTTAATGGATCAGTTTTTGAAGAACGATCCGATTACTCTACAAAATGATATTTTACGTCACGTTGAGTATACGGTGGCCAGGTCACGCTTTAGTTTTGACGATTTTGAAGCTTATCAGGTAATGGCAATGGCTTACTTGATATAATTTATTTATGTTGTCAATTTTTTAATTTTTTAATTTTTCATTTTAAATTTTGGCGGAATGGATCATATTTCCAAATTATTTGTATGAAAAGAATTTAAAATGGATTATTATTTTTATTTTTTAAAATAAAATTTTAAAGTTTTTTATTAATAAAAAAAAATTAATTGGATTCTTATAAAATAAGGTGTTAATCCAAAAATGGAAAAAAAAGGAAAAGAAAACAATTATTATATAACCAAATGTAAATGCACACATGTTTATTTATTTGGAATGAGAAAATAGTAGCTATCCTGGATAGTTAATAATTTTGTAAGTGGGGGTATTGTAACATGAAATCAGTTTTTTTGGGAATTCTAAAAGGTTGTGAAATTCAATTTCGTATGGCGATGAATTTAATTTTGGTGTTCAACACTTCTGCCAGTAGCCAGATTTAAATAACAGGATGATAGAATACAAGGAAAATTATCCAAGCTGCTCATTTGTATCATGCTAATATGGCAGTACTTTTCAAGAATGTTAATTTGATTTTGAAATATCGTTATGTGTAGGCTTTAGCACATAGCGTGAGAGATCGGTTGATTGAACGTTGGCATGATACCCAAGTACACTTCAAGAGAAAAGATCCAAAGCGCATATACTTCCTCTCACTCGAGTATCTTATGGGTATTGATGTACTTCATTTATGTGATTCCTTTTAGTTTTTTTTCTTTTCTTATGATGGTACATCATGTTAAAGGCAGTTAATTATAAGCTTTGCCATATTCTTCTTCATAAATGATACTTTTGTAGCTGATTAACGTCTATGATTTATTATTTTTGGGTTACTTTCAATTGCATATTTAGGCTTGTGTTTCTAATATTCTAGCTGTTGAATCACTATATACTCAGTTTAAATTGGAATATCAGGTCGCTTCTTGTCAAATAGTGTCATCAATCTTGGCATTCGGGACCAATATGCTGATGCATTATCTCAGCTTGGTTTTGAGTTTGAAGTTTTGGCAGAGCAGGTTGGCTTGCCATTTTTTATCCTAAACTTTGATTTTTTGTTCTTATGGAATTATTCAATGTAGTGATAGAGTGAATGTATGAAATGTACATCTTACAAGTCTAAAAACTGGAATTTACATGCTACAAGTGTAAAAAGGAGAAGAAAAGGTCAAAGGAAGTGTGTCTGAGCATATGCATGTGACTTTTCGTTCATGATTGATCAGTCTTGTTAAAATATTGGAATTTTGGACTGTTACATTGAGGTCCATGCTCTAGGGAAATTGAAAATTACAAAAGAAAGGATTAGTCAAGAAAAACTAAAATTTGGGCATTAATTCATGATGAATAGTCCAAGCAAAGAACACTGCTTGGACATGTGTAAGGGTATTGAGGAAAATAAGCATCATGTTAATAATGAATGAGTAGTTTTTAACTATTCTGGAATGCAATGAGAAGCTTGAAGGCAATGACATTTCTAAAATATCCTTGCAAAAGAAATATATCTTAGAAATTCAACCAAATTTCTATTTATCAGATATAATTCCTCAAAATTATATTGTGAACTCAGAAATCTGATTCCTATTTGATCATATTAGGAAAAGTAGATGTTAAGATAATGCATATGTATCATCTTTCTTAACAACAAAACAAACTAAAGGAGAATACTTACTTGAATGGCTTTCAGCTTGGTTTGGGGGAAGAAAGGATTCTGGTTTTACCTCAATAATGTGGAATCTCAGTTGAATTCAGAAGTTATATGTATAATGCTGGAAACATGTCAATTATTATGTTGAGGTATTCTACATGCTACTCATGGTAGAAAAACATTTTTTCATTGGAATCTTCTTCTTCTTTTTCTCCCCCATATAAACTAACAGGTATTTTTTGAACTCGGTGCATACACACACGCACACACTGGACAATAGGATTAAACTCAATTCAACTCAACTCAACTAAATCTTTATCCCAAAAATTTGGGGTCGGCTATATGGATTCGCTTTCTCTATTCTAAACGATTTTGGGTTAAATCCTCAGAAATTTGTAATACTTCTAGGTCATATTGTACTACTCTCCTCCAAGTCAATTTAGGTCTACCCCTTTTTTTCTTTCTATCCTCTAACCTAATGTGCTCTACTTGTCTAATTGGAGCCTCTGTATGTCTACGCTTCACATGAACAAACTACCTCAATCTCCCTTTCTCTCAACTTATTCTCAATTGGTACCACTCCTACCTTTTCTCTAATACTCTCATTACGGACTTTATCTAGTCCAGTATGGCCAGTCATACACCTTAACATTCTCATCTCTGCAACTCTTATTTTAGACGCATACGACTCCTTCAATGCCCAACACTCACTACCATATAACATAGCCGGTCGTATGACTGTACAATAAAATTTTCCTTTCAACTTACTGGGAATCTTGCGATCACATAAAACTCTCGTGGCACGTCTCCACTTCAACCATCCGGTTTTAATCCTATGACTAACTCCTTCCCTATCACCAGTTTGGCCTTCACTGAACTTGCAATGCATGTATTCTGTCTTCGTTCTACTTAACTTAAAGCCCTTTGACTCTAGAGTACTTCTCCAAAGCTCTAGCTTTCTATTGACTCCTTTTCGCGTCTCATCTATCAGAACAATATCATCCGCAAACATCATGCACTAAGAAATACTCTCTTGTATATGTTTTATCAATTCATCTAAAACTAATGTAAAAAGATAAGGGCTTATAGCTGATCCTTGGTGTAATTCAATTGAGATCGGAAAATCTCTTGTGTCCCCTCCCACTGTGCGCACAATAGTAGTTGCTCCTTCATGCATATCTTTCAACACATGTATGTACCTAATAGATACCCTCTTTTGTTCTAACACACTCCATAGGACATCTCTTGGAACACTATCATAAGCCTTCTCCAAATCAATAAAAACCATGTGTAGATCTTTCTTCACATCTCTATATTTCTCCATCAAGCTTCTAATGAGAGTTTGAGTTTTTTAGGATAAGACATTGTTTGAGGCTGGTTTTTGCTATTTAACCAAGTTAATTCACATGCTAAAATTTAATTATTGACTTTCTTGACTGATGTTTAGCATTAAATTCAAATAGTTTTTCTTATCTTATGTACAAGTTATTGGTTGTGATGTTTTGAGGAAGGGGATGCTGCTCTTGGTAATGGTGGCCTTGCTCGTCTTTCAGCTTGTCAAATTGATTCCTTAGCAACATTGGACTATCCTGCATTGGGGTATTATTCTGCTCTGTGATTTCATTTATTGATCGTTACACATGTTAAAAATGATAATTGCCTCTCTGAAGTTGTCATCTTCCAAAAACCAAACCAGACTGTGAAATTGGCTGTGTATCTTTGATCAAGCTTCAGTCATTTTATCATCAACATCTTATACAATGTTGTAAAGCCTGATAGTGACAGCCAACCTAAAATCAAGAAAAGATGACTGATAATTCAGTAAAAATTTCTTCTCCTTTCAGAGATCAATTCCAAATAGCTTTACCTTCATTATATATTTTAGAAGGGGATAAATTTCTTTTAGAGATAACAGGAAATAAGTATCCGTTAAATAGAAGAAGATAAACAGCTTGTCTTCTTCATGCTAGTGGTCAGATAAGATGGAAAGTTACACAAAGTTCCCTAAGTTTTGGTGCAACTCATATTTTCTTTGTTAAACAAGCAAATAGGCAAATGATGGTGTGAAGTCTTCCTGTAATTGATGAATATTCTCAATTATAAACTATTACATATTAATAACCGTCCGGTGACTGCAAGTTTTTAGTATGTATTGTGTCGGAAGATTTATTGATTGTATAGAATCACACCTTACTTTTTTTTCAGTTATGGGCTGCGATACCAGTATGGGTTGTACCGTCAGGTCATATTGGATGGCTATCAGCATGAACAACCTTATTATTGGTTAAATTTTGGAAATCCTTGGGAAATAGAACGGATTCATGTAACTTACCCTGTGAAGGTTGCAAGTACTTCCCCTCTTTTTGCTGTGGTCAATTTTTTCCGTTGATTCTTGCTTGTCATGTCACTGCAAATCCATCCATTCTGTTGTCTTAAACTTATTTGCAACTGTTTTTCTGGCTGTGTTGGATTAATTAGTTCTATGGGACCGTTGAAGAGGAAGATTTCAATGGAGGAAAACGTCAAGTTTGGGTCCCCAAAGAAACGGTAAACTGTAATAATCTTCATGTACTCTGCATTCTTCAAAGTTTATGACATTTATAGATTTACAAGAGTTTATGTGTCTTAATGTTATGAAGTACATTTGTGAATAAGTACTCAAGTTTCTTGAGTAGATGGGGATTTTTTTTTTCAGCTTATTTGTTTTTCTGTATGCTGGTAGGTTGAAGCTGTAGCCTATGACAATCCAATACCTGGCTATGGAACCAGGAATACAATTACTCTTCGCCTCTGGGCTGCAAAACCAAGTGATCAAAATGATATGGTAAATTTTACTACAGTTGAATATTATTCATTTCAAGTATGTTTATTTCATTTTATTTTTATGTTTCTACTTATGCCATGCAGGGTTGAAACTGTACTAGTAGAACATTTAAGAAAATATTTACTTGATTTATAAACGCTATAAAGATGATCTTTTATATTTAGCATAATTTATTAGTTCGCTTGTAAATAGTATATCATCATGAGAGGAAGATAGAGGCCAAGAAGATAATATTTGACTAAGGAAGCCCTATATCCCAATTATTTTGGGCCTGCTCGTTGGTCCAGTTGAAGTTTAAAAACTAAGTTTGGGTCAATATAGTTACATAGCTGGAAGAACAAATTTATGCAATTAGAAATTTCTATTAGCTTGCTCAGGTATTTTAGAGATCTACTAAAAAGTTGACTTTTAATCTGAAAATTTTGACATGCTTATATATAGAGTGTAGACATAGATAATCATTTCGCTTTGGTAGGGAAACAAATAGTTGCTCTGTTTAAGCATTTTTCCAATTTATGATACTATGTGTCACTATTTATGATATCTGGAAGAGTACTAAGTCTCCCCGAGTCCTTCCTTATTTGCAGGAGTCCTATAATACTGGAGACTACATCGATGCGGTTGTCAATCGAAGGACGGCAGAAACCATAAGTAGCATTTTGTACCCTGATGACCGCTCACATCAGGCATTGCTTTTTCTCTTCTATTCTTTAGTTATTGCTTATGTTTTGCAATCTGATTCAGCCCTATTGCGTCTTTTCTTCATGCTTCATTCATGGTGCTTGTATTTTATGGCAGTTTATTGTTTCAGGGCTTTATTGTGTAGAGATGAAAGCAGGATATTTCATGCTTCTTTCCTAAAATATTCTTTTTCATTCTTTCATTTTTAGCTGTTCACTTTTTCCATGTCATTTTTTCCTGTACTTTATTCATGCTTTTATAACCTATAATTAGGCAGCAGAAAGACTATGCAGGGTTAGATGGGCATTAAATTAATCATTGGTGGATAAATCCTGGATGCTTCCTTTTTGCATTACTGTTGTTGCTTAGTGGCATCAAATTCTCTAACTTATGCATATCCTATCTGGCCATGCATTTTTCATCGTTTGATTGCTCTTTCAGGGGAAGGAACTACGGCTGAAACAACAATATTTTTTTGTCTCTGCATCATTGCAAGACATTATTCGGAGGTTCAAAGACGCTCACAGTAACTTTGATGACTTCCCAGAAAAGGTTTCTCATCTCTGTAATTTCTCATTATCATTGTGCGCAAATCACATTTTCAAACTAATTAAATGTTATTAAAAAATCACGATTCTTAATTTTTATGACTCAATAGTTGGCATGCTAAGTTACATTTCTGCCAGTTATTTTTACATATTCTAGTTTGAGAAAAAAGGAACTCTCTAATCACCTACTTATCAGCTAGGCTAGATTTAGTTGGCCCCTAAATAAATAATAATATTCATATATAAAGCTGCGTGTATAGGTGTAAATAAAATTTTTATGTATTATTGCCCCTTCCCTGGAAACAAAAATTACAAAAATTAAAGTATTGCATGCTGTGCACGGGCTGCTCTAGGATTTAGAAATAGAGAGCATCTATACCACATGTTTGGAAACTATTATCTATATCCACCGGATTTTCGCCCGTAGAAGCTTCACCGTATTCGGATGCCATATAACCAGCAGATTAAGGTTCAGATGATGCTTCCAAAGAGCATCCGGGTGTAAAACTTGCGCAACTATATCCAGCAAGGCACCAAGTTCAATTCTCGCAAGGAAGACGTTATCGGTGAGACATAACTCGGAATTCAAATTTTCAGGTTCTATTTCAAGTGCACCAAATGTTCTGCCGAGCTTGCGTTGAAGACTGATCCTCAAAATTCTGATTATACTGTCGAGAATGGAGCTACGTAAAATTTTGAGCAGCGCGGAGGAAGCTGATAAGGAAAGGCAAAAGAGGGATGCCGAGGAGATGGGTGATGCAATGAAAACCTTGGAGAACTGGACCTTGGAATCCAAGAGAGAGATGGACTTTCTTGCCTCACTTAATGAAATGAAGTCTATCAAGTCAAGACAGGCAACTGTGAGCATAGGTGCTATGCTCGAGGCTTTGCAGAAGACAGCTGCAGAAAAGTAGTAGAAGTTGGAAGAAGTGGATGGGGCACTTATGAAATCAATATTTGAACGGAGGCCAAAAGAGGTTATTCGAAGGATTTCTGATGTGGATTTGGATGATGATGAAGATTTCAAAACTTTGTGTGATAATCCGAAGAGAATGAAGGTTTCTAATGAAGGCCTGAGTAAACATAGATTTTTATAACAAAGGCCAATGTTTTAGATAGCGCAGATAGATTTTTTAACAAAGGCCAATGTTTTAGATATCGCAGACAATGGGACGCAAACTGATGCCAAACCCTAGTTCCTTATTTCCAATTGTCAGCATTGCGGTTATTAAGTAATCAGTTGGAAATTATGATGGTAGCAAGCTGGCTAAACGAGTGGAGGGACAAGGTAATGACACAAACAATGGACTACCATCGATGAGCCAGAACTACAATAGTGAGTTTTGAGTATTAGTTTCAGCCAGGGGGGAATTATGTAAATCTGACTATAAAGATTTTATGAGTCCTCAAACTTATTTTATTTCTATATAGAAATAAGAATTTGTAGGGATTTGTTATTGTGTAGTCCTAATGGGATTCCTGATCCTAATGTTTCTTTTTTTTTTTTTTTATACAAACACTGGGCCTAGTTATTTTCATAATTTTTAGTTTTTATTATCTCAATTTATTGAGATTAATATAATTTTGAGAATTAGTTCTCTTTCCCTAGCATTTGTCCTTGTTTACCTTTGTTCTTGTTCTTGGTTCTACATCATTATGGTTAGTCTGCTTATTGGCACTATGCTCTTATACATTATGTAGGTTGCTCTGCAGCTGAATGATACTCACCCATCTCTTGCGATAGTTGAGGTCATGAGAGTGCTCATCGATGAAGAGCATTTGAGTTGGAGCAGAGCATGGGACATTGTGTGCAAGATTTTCTCTTTTACAACTCACACAGTGTTGCCTGAAGGATTGGAGAAAATCCCTGTTGATCTACTGGAAAGTCTTCTACCGCGTCATTTACAAGTGGGTTCTGATAGATGTTCTAAATGCATTTTTCTTGTGTAAATATATTCCTAATGCTTTTTGGACAAATTTCTAATGATACTGCTTTGGCTTTTCCCAGAATTGTGAGTTTCTAGTTCAGAATGTATAACTGTGTTATCACCTAATGTATATATGTGTGTGTGCTCTTTGTATTTTACATCCAATAAGATTATAGAAACATTTTTGAAACATGGATAGTTGGGGAAGAGAAGTATTGTCTTTCTTTTCTGTTATCATTTTTTTTCCTGATGAAATTGCTCTTTTATTCAGATAATATATGATATAAACTTCAATTTCATTGAAAAGTTGAAGAAGAGAATTGGTTTAGATTATGACCGGCTTTCCAGGATGTCAATTGTTGAGGAAGGTGCTGCGAAGGTAGTTGCAATATCCATTCAATTTTTTTTTTTCCAATAGTATCTTTTCCTGGATGATTTCATTTGGCATAATTGTGCTAACAGCTTGAACTAGTCTATTCTAAAAGAACCTTCTCTTCATTTTCTGTGTTGTCTTACTAATGCAATCAATATAGTTTGCTTAGTCTTAGACACTTTTGTGATGCAAAAATAGTATTAAAAAATGAGGAAGATATTAGATTGCAATGCAATCTGATAAATAGTTTTCAAAATTGAGAAACAAATATCTCTCAAATTAACTATTTTAAGACCTGAGGTTTTTCATCTTTTGAGATTTTATTGGCTTCACAAGTATCTTCAAGACTGGGGAATCTTTCAACCTCTAGCTTGGTTTAGGTTCTAAAACTTGGAAGCATGAGGTTTTTTGTGTCTCTTTAGATATCCAACATTATTGATCAATATACATTGATGAAGACAAGATGGGCTGAAGTGGTAAAAGATTTACATTGTATTTGATAACAGAAGACTTGACTTTAAATAGAGTTGAATTGAGGAACAGGATCCATGTACTACCCAACTAATCTTGGGTTGAGGCCTAATTGGATTGTACATTGAGAAGGATCCAAATATTATTCTCCCTCTCTCTTACTAATGGAAAGGGAATAATCAATGGCTTCTACCTTCTTGGGTAATTTACTACTAGATTATTTATTTTCTTTAATAAGTTTCCCGCTCCAATGCACATCTCAGTGTTGGTGTGGTGAATCGTAATACTAGTGTGAAATTTGAGATTTTATTTACATTGTTTGACAGAGTATTCGGATGGCAAATCTATCAATTGTCTGTTCTCACACTGTGAATGGTGTTTCTAAAATACACGCGGAGTTGTTAAAAACAAGAGTTTTCAAGGTAAAATACCATTCTCATTTTTATGTGCTTGTTTCATTCCTTTTCTGAAATGTGCTTCTTGGAGCTTAATCAGCAAATTTATCTGACACTCTCTGGAACATCTTTGCAGGACTTCTATGAGCTGTGGCCTCACAAATTTCATTACAAGACTAATGGAGTAACCCAGGTTGAGATTATTTATTGTCTACAATATTTTTTTAGTTTATCGTTTATTTTATCTTTTATCATGTTCTAAATCAAGCTGTGTAAGAACTGTTAACTGTATATTTGAAAGGATTTTGATGGTCCATTTGGAATTGGACCTTGGACTTTGGGTGTAATCACCTACAAATGAAGACTCCAACATTTCTAGTAACCAAGGAATCTGAACTATACTACAACATTTTTAGCAATGTGAAATCTGGATCATCTGTGATTGTGGGTTCCATATTTTGGATCCACGAGAATACCATGTGTTGGATGGTTAGATTTCATTACTATGGGAGTATAAATGTAGACTCCTTAATGCAAGGATATTATCTCCTCATAGCTCAGACAATTCAAACGTTTATCATGCTGAATATGCTCTGGGATGCGTATTTTTTAACAGTTTTGATAATTTAATGAATTCCTCTTCAATGCAGCCTGCAGTTTTGATATTCAAAATGCATTAGAAACATGCATTTCTTTTGACGCCTGCGTCTAACACTGATGATACCCTGCAAGAACTTTATATGCATTTCCCGCAAATGTCCCCAGCTTTTCTTCAACTTGGTTTAGTTTCGTATTTTAGTTCTTGTTGTTATTGAAAGATTAAGCAAATATGGAAATTAATTGCCATACTTGCTTTTGGGTTGCAATGTTGCATTTGGGGTTGATAACTAAATTGAGTGTATATTACTGATTTTCTCTACATGTGAAGTGCTTTTGATCTATTAACATGTGATGTCTCAGCGTCGCTGGATTGTTGTCAGCAACCCAAGTTTATGTGCGCTTATCTCAAAATGGCTTGGGACAGAAGCTTGGATTCGCAATTTGGACCTATTAGCAGGCTTGCAAGAGTATGCCACAAATGCTGATTTACATCAAGAATGGAAGATGGTAACTTTCAGCTTTAATGTGCATGCATTTGCTCTGCAAGCAAATCGTATAGCTTTTTCATGTAAGAATATATTTGTTACAATCATTTTTGCTGTTGTAGGTGAGGAAGGTTAACAAAATGAGGCTTGCAGAATATATTGAAACAATGAGCGGGGTCAAGGTTTGAGTGAAAGCTTTCATTGGAATTCTTACGCATCTCCTTGTTTCCTTTTTAAGAAGGTTTATGCCTTTAGAAGCTTTTATGTGATCTTATTTAGCATTATATCATTTCAATTGCAGGTCAGTGTGGATGCAATGTTTGATGTGCAGATAAAGCGAATACACGAGTACAAAAGACAGTTTCTCAATATACTTGGCATCATTCACAGATATGATTGCATTAAGGTGACTGGAATCTTCTTGAGTGAAAAATTTTATTTTCAATTAACCATATTTTAGCTGATTGGATCTGAAATGAGACTCTCTCCTTATCAACTCACCAACTTGAACTCTCTCCTTATCAACTCACTAACTTGAGTGAATATATTTATCTTCCATCTTATTGCTGGAAACTAAACTGCACTTATATTGTTTTCTGGGTGCATTTGTGCACTACTGAAGAGCACCTCAGCATTTATTGCCTGCATTAGTTTTACCAGGATGTATGATATTCTGACTTTGTCGCAGAACATGGAGAAGAATGACAGGAGAAATGTTGTCCCTCGTGTTTGCATAATTGGAGGAAAAGCTGCTCCTGGTTATGAAATTGCAAAGAAGATTATCAAACTTTGTCATGCTGTAGCAGAAAAAATTAACAATGACCCAGATGTTGATGATCTTTTGAAGCTGGTAAGACGATATCATATCCTGTGTCAATTTGTAAGACAACGCGTGCATGCTTGGTTGTGTAACATTTACTAGAAATGGGTCTGCCGACCAATTTCAAAGCATAAGCAAGGCAAAAATTAAGTGAACAAAACTTCTCTGAGCTCTGAAATTTCAACCATCCACTCTATAATTTTTTTTGCTGACTTTCATTATTGAGCAGCCATTGCGTTATAGCTTTTTAGTATCTATTCAGAAAAATTAGTTTTGGGATGATTTTGCTTCACCTTCTGTTTCCTGCCAGCAGCATATCCCTTGGGAGCTACTGAAGATTTTACTTTGGTCCTCTTCTTATGTGATATAGCTGTTAACATTTCTGATTCTGGTTTTGTACCATGATAGGTTTTTATCCCTGATTACAATGTCTCTGTTGCTGAGTTGGTAATACCGGGGGCTGACCTATCACAACACATAAGGTTTGTAAGTCTCATATTATGCCAGTTCAATGAAAAACTAATTTCAACTACAATCATTTCTTATTTAAGTTACTTGTTGCATCATTAACCTGTTGATTGCTAATATTCCAACCCAGTTAAGAATTTTAATTGTAGGAGCCATTTGAGATTTTTACCAATTTACATTTCTAGTTTCTCAAGAAGTCAATTCGGATCACCACTAGCCAGGTAGGGGGGGACAAGGGGCAGCCTTGGCCCACCAACCCTTTCAAAATTGTATAGGGTTGATTTAAAAAAAAAAAAAAATTTGTTTTGTTTCATCCCCCAAAAAAATGCTTTGTTATAAACAGTTTGAAATGTTAACAACACCACTTATTTCTCGTTATTTATGTAAAAAAAAATCTACTAATTAAAAAATTAGTCTAATAAAATTAAAATGCAATTGTTGGTTATTGTTTAAAAAAAGATTCAGAATATTATATTTGAAAGTTAATCAACAATATATTTTGGCTTTTAGTTATTCTCCTTTCAAATTCTAAATAGGAACAATAATAACAAATCCAAAGATACAAAATTTTACATCTACAGTTTTTCCCTCTTAAAGGATTTTCAACCTCCTAATTTTCATCATATGAGACTATAATAGATGGATTATTTCAATTTTGCAGTTTAAATTGTTAATTTTGTTTGATAGTTTATGGTAAGTTTACTCAAATATTTCTTTTATTTTTCAAATTTTATTTTTAAACTTGATAGTTATTATTTATTTTCTATTTTATTATCGTTCGTTATATAGAATTGTATATTTAATTAATTTTCATATATTTAAATAGGTACTAAATGACTAATCTGTAAAATATAAAAGTTATATAATAATATAAACTAGTATTGTATTGTATGCATTCTTTTTATAAAAATTTATTTATGGATATTTCAATTTTATAATTTTTTTTAATTAATTGATCTATAATTTCTTTTCATTAGGTTATAATACATTCAAATCAGTAATTGTTAATTTATTTTTTAAAGGGGAAAAAGTTTTAACCACTAAAAATTTGATGAATTAATTTTTCTATCCGATAATGACATATAATTTTTCTCCAACTTTGGCCTTCTCTAAGATGTTTTCTGCCTTTGCCCCTGGCCACTAGTCTGATAAAGTGTTCTTCTGAATGTAGTAAGAGATGGCTGAAAGGTTTCTGTATGTACTCATGTAATTTGATCCTATTTTTCAACTGTCCTAGAGCGTGTTCGTATTAGTGGCATCAATGCCTTACATAAAATTCTAGATGATATTGTTCATGTACTTTTCTTCCATAAATTTTGTGCCATCCGCCCATCCTGTCGATTCTGTATAACATTCATCTTTTTTCTTTGTTTTCTATGCAGCACTGCTGGACATGAGGCGTCGGGAACTGGCAGCATGAAGTTTTTGATGAATGGATGTTTACTTCTAGCTACTGCAGATGGTTCAACCATTGAAATTATAGAAGAGATAGGTGCAGATAACATGGTAAGAACCATCAGAAATGAAGTTTGTAAGTATGCTATTTGAAGGAGAAACTTGTGCGCAATTGATAATTTGATATTAGATGAGTGGCTTTCTGATGGAATAAATTTTCCTTCCAGTTTTTGTTTGGTGCAAAAGTAAATGAAGTTCCAGTTTTGCGCGAGAAAGGACCTGCTCTTAAAGTACCTCTTCAATTTGCTCGTGTTGTAAGGTATCTCCCCCCAAAAAATTAAGTAAATGAGTGGATAAATAAAATAGAAGAAGAATGAAGGCATTACTGCACCATGACTTGAAAAGAATGATGTTAAATGAATGCAACTTTTGGAGGATAAAAGGCTTGTACATCATGGTCGTTGATACATCGTTGCTTGTGTGTAATTGTTGACGTGTATGTAATTTTCTTTAAATTTATGATCTTGAATGACATGTCTACTGCAAGCAGGATGGTTCGAAATGGCTACTTTGGCTTTGAAGACTATTTTAAATCATTGTGTGACAGCGTGGAGGTTGGCAATGACTTCTACCTCCTTGGTTCTGATTTTGAGAGCTATCTAGAAGCACAGGTAATAATTGTTCACTTGTAATTTTGGCATGGTTTTGCTAGGAATGGTGCAAAAATCTTTTCTGACATTATACAACTGCAGGCCGCTGCTGATATGGCATTTGTTGATCAGGAGAAGTGGACTCAAATGAGCATTCTTAGCATGGCTGGGTCTGGAAGATTTAGCAGTGACAGAACAATTGAAGAATATGCAGAGAAGACTTGGGGAATTGAACCCTGTAGATGCCCATTCTGATCTCTTGTTCCTCTGAGTTGAAATAACGGTTAAGCAGAACAAATAATGGACCGAGGGACATATTAGCTTTCAGTTTCTATTCAGAAGTATTCTAATTCTCGTTGGCACTAATTGGCATCAGTTTATGCCAAATGCTGAATGGCCTACGTTAGCGGCAAGCAGGTAACTATGGAAGCGCAATATGCCACTTCAACTTGAGGAGAATAATAAACGAGTGTCTATACGAGGAGTGATCTGCATATCATTATCAAACAATAAATTTAGGTATGCAGCTGCAAGTTGTAACGAGGAATGTACATGTGTAGCTGTGAGAGAGTTGTGCACTGTCAACAACTGCGCATTAAGGAATAATGCATATATTCACTCGTGAATAAACTGACGTAAAACTTTATTAGCTGTGTTATGAAAATGATTATCATGATTGATCGTCATTTTTAACAAACTGCTTTGGAATAATTACCTATAACCAAACCTTCGAATTCGTTGCTTTAGCATTTTTCCCCTTCATTTTGAAAAGTATGATTTAGCAAAACAGCAATATTTGTCATGGGTTAGGATTCATTAAACCAAAGGTTGATACTAATGCTTTAAATGATCCATCACAATTTCCCCACTGCACTCTTTAGCAGATGAGCATTTAAAGGCTCAAAGGCAAGCAAGGATTCCTGGATGCTTATTCGAGGGTGATACAAACTTTGCTTGTCTCATTCCTCTTTCTCATGTCATTTGAAATTTATCCAAAATTCACATGCATTACGAACAGCAACAATGAGTCTTTAAAAATAAGAACTTTCTTAGTTTATGATTTATTGTCCGAGATGTTTCTGTTTTGATCTATTTTCATGCTTTACGTGGATTTTTAGCACTGGGTTCAATTTTATTTTGGCAAGGAGTATGCCTTCAGATCATACATGTCCCAAGCTCTCATTCAGTTGGAAAGATTCTTTTCAACAGTGAAAGAGTCCCATCTTGAAGCTTACACTCTCTCTCTTCCTAAGTTTGTACAATATTCCGTTTCTTACTTTTCATTTTCCCTCTTCTTAGAATAACCAACAGTGAAAGCCTCCATGTTGGATCCTACGGTAATTTCATTTATATGATCACTGCTGATTCTTCTATGAAGCCTCACAACATCAAAATTATGCCCACTTTCCATCATAAATCTCATGTGCTTTCACTTGGCTTTCCCTGGTAGATGAATGAACCGATAAAACTTACCAAAGCCCCCTTATTCCAAACGTCACATATTTTCAATGACTGCTGGAGGTTGTTATTTATTATAGTCGGAGGAAGTATTCGTTTGTCGTTACTATAATTCAGATTTGAATCTATATGAGCCATTGAATCGATAGCTTGATTTTCAGTTCATCTCTCAAGTAACTATTTCACTGGATTTAAATGCAACTCTCAACTAATGACATGCCAAGGTAAACAGAGGAAAAGTTTTTTCCTCCAAGGCCATTTTGCACAAGAGTACATTAATTAGTCTCTTTCTTAGGGACCGAAAATAGCTGAAAGAATTTTCATTCCAATCTTATCTTCAAGATGGAGGACACAAAATGGGAGCAGAGACTACAAGCCGTAACCCACATCCTAACCAGCCCCACAACACCACCTCCTCTCTACTCTCAATTCTTTATCTCCACGCAAATTCCGTGCTACCTCAACTGGGACTACCCACCTATTCTCTGCACCAAAGACACCAGGATCTTCCCTTCTCTCCATCTGAGGTGGGCTTTCTCTCTCTTCGTCAAAAGAGTCACCAGATTAGGGCTCCCTGAGACTTCTTGGAGGTCCAAATGCCCATACCAACAGCCCCCACCTCTGATTCTTGCAAAGGGAGTAGAGAAAGCACAGTGGGGTGATGAGCAAAAAAGACAGTATTTTAGAAAGAGGTTGAGAAGGAAAAGACTTGGCAATAATATTCACCCCTCCATTCCTATTTTAGTTCCCAATCTCTTCCTGTTTTCACTTCTGGTGTGGAACCCATTTGCTTATCTTGATTCTTGAGAAATATTGTGGGCTTGTAATATGTTCATGTAATTAATATTGTAATAATTTTCCATTATGGTTATTCTGGTTTGGTTATGATTTTGAATTTTGGGGCTTCTGTTCATCATAAAAGAAAAAAGTGAAGGCTATTACCTACCCATTTGAAGAGACAGTCAGTCAATTAGGGTAATCTAATTGATATTTTTTTAGTTCGTTAGGTTATATTAGAGTTGAAACTCAAAACCTCATAATTGAAACTTTAATAAGACAACGAAAAGGGATTGCTTCTATTTCTACCCTTTTAATTGCAGTTGTTGAACAGAATTGAAAAGAGGGGTGGAAGAGACACAAGTCAATATCATCCCTCTAACTAAACTAATGATTTATTATTAGTAAAATTATGAGTAAATTTATGATTCTAATGCTAATTATTTAAACAAAAATTGATAAATTTATGATTCTAATGCTAATTATTTAAAAAAAATATTGATCTTTTCATAGCAAGAACAGGTTTTATTCTATTGTTAAACATGTGGAAACATTCTATCTTTAACATTTTTCCTAGATGGGTAGAAGTGGCCTAAACTAGAAATAGATCCTCTCATCTTCAGGCATTTTCCTGACAAGGAGACTTAAAACTAGGGCTCTCAAATTGATTCAAAAACAACAAAGCTTCCAGATGAAATGGGCTAATTGTAGCTAAAGAATGATAAATTCCCATTGATATAATATAGGACTTAGGATGCCAGTCTTTTACCCTTCAAGGCTTCAACAACCTGTCTTTTTTTTTTTTTTCTCTTGCTCGTCTTTATCTTTATCTTTTTCTCTTTTGGTACCACATTTTGCCAATTCCCAGTTGGCTTTTTTTATATATATACTTTTTGTTCTACTGATGCCAAATTGCCACTGCCAATATTAGCTTTTCAAATTTGCACACCGCTAATCAAGGAAGAAACTGCTCCTAAACCAAGAAAAAGGAAATGGGCAAAAAGTGTTTTGGTTGATATGTCAAAATGCAAATGTTGACAGATATATGGCTGTTGACTCTAGCTCTTACTATCATCTTAAAAGTTTAAACTATTAATAAAGATGCAGCTTTAACTTTTTATAAAGAAACAGCCAACAATAATTTTGTCATTGAGCTTTTTTTTTTTTTTTTTTTTTTTTCTAATTTAGAGTGAACCTGCAGGATTGTTCAAGCAATAGAAGCTTTGCCTTTAAAAATTTTATACTTCTTTTTTAAATAACATCTTTGTTATTTTTGACCTGTTAAATTGACGAATAGGAAGAAAAGAAACTTCTTTATACCTTTGCTTTTCTTTTTCCCTTTAAACACTTTATAATCAAGTTCATTAATTTTATTATTTTTTAACAATTTTTTTTTATATATTTTGAAGAAAAAAAATGTTAAGGTTTATGTTCTTAATTTTCTGTATACATTCTAAAATTTAATACATATAATTATCATTGGCATCATAAATTCAAAAGAGCAAAAATGAAGGATTAAATGAAATTAATTTGCATATTAGAGAAACAATTAATAAGCTAAAAAAAGTTTCAGTCAGAGGAGTACTGAGGAGTCCCACTAATAATTCAATAGGATTTGTAAGTCTTACCTGTTTATGTTCATCATGAGCAATAAACAAAGGTTGGACCTATCTCACCTAATGTTCATAATGTTCTTTTCTTGGTTTAGCAGTTGCAGCAACAACCACCAAGCATTGGACATTTCCCACTTATTTCCAATTACTTGTCTTTAATTACATAGCCAAAAAATCAATTACCTTTTAACTCACTAATATTAAAATAATTTAGAGAAAAAACTATAGAGTCAAGTTTTAGCTATTTAAAACTCAGCTATATTCATTTACGATCCTACTTATTTTCAATTGTATATTTTTAATTATATAATAAAAAATTAATTAGCTTTAACTAAATAATACTGAAATACTATGGAGTTTTCTTGAGTTGTTTTTAAGGCTAGAAGGTCTCTAGCGTGAGATTTAATGGAAATTTTTAGTTTTTTAAATAAATTATTTTATATAAATAAATATATAGCAGGTTACATGTTAGTCTAAATTAATTTAAGGAAATAATTTGATTAAATTATTTTTAAAAATATATTTTAAATTAATTAGAATTGTAACTTAATTAAAGGAAGAACCTACAATAACTAACATAATTAAACAAAAATAAAATAACATAGTTAACATAAAATAAAAGAAATTAACATAATTGTAAAATTAATATAGTTAACATAATTAAAAAAAATAACATAATCGTAAAAGAAAAAAAATTAATATAAAAGTGCATTTGACATAATAAAATAAGGAAAAATTTTCACTAAATTAATTAGTTTTTAAATCAAAATATTTTTCTTTTAAAAAAAGAAACAGTTTTTTTTAGAAAAAAAGTAAAAATAGAAACCATAAATCCTAATCGATCCGATTAGAATTTCATCCTAACCGCAAATAAAAAATCAGTATATATATATATATAAGAAATGAAATCTACTATATAATGAAATAGAAATAAAAAAATGGTGGGGATTGGAAGATTTTCATCCCAAACTAAATTCTGAACAAATATAAAAAAAAAAAAAAAAGAAAGAAAGAAAATGAAAGTTTTTTTTTTTTTCAGAAGAAAATGTAGGGTTATTATGCTAAGGGTTGCGCATGCAAATTGGATAATATGAATTCATGAATAGGACAGTAACGGATTGAATATTTTTAAATATTTAATTGGATTGAATTTTATTTAAATAAGTTTGAGTAATATATAATTTAAATTTAAAAAATAATAACTATTTATTAATTTATATAATTAAATATAATGTTCATTAATTTTTTATATAATTTAAATATTTTAGAAAATAAGTTTGAATTTTTTATTAGTAAAAAATATTTTATATGAATTATATATATATATATATATATATATATATATATATATATATATATATATATATATATATATATATAAGAAATGAAATCTACTATATAATGAAATAGAAATAAATAAATGGTAGGGATAGAAAGATTTTCATCCGAGCTAAATTCTGAATAAATAGAAAAAAAAAAAGAAAGAAAATGAAAGCTTTTTTTTTTCTTAGAAAAAAATGAAAGGTTATTATGCCAAGGGTTGCGCATGCAAATTGGATAATATGAATTCATGAATAGGACAATAATGGATTAAATATTTTTAAATATTTAATTGGATTGAATTTTATTTAAATAAGTTTGAATAATATATAATTTAAATTTAAAAAATAATATCTATTTATTAATTTATATAATTAAATATAATGTTTATTAATTTTTTATATAATTTGAATTTTTTAGAAAATAAGTTTGAATTTTTTATTAGTAAAAAATATTTTATATGAATTATATATATATATAAATATATATATATATATATATATATATATATAAAAGAAATGAAATCTACTATATAATGAAATAGAAATAAATAAATGGTGGGGATCGGAATATTTCCATCCGAGCTAAATTCTGAACAAATAGAAAAAAAAAAAAAAGAAAGAAAATGAAAGGTTTTTTTTTCTTAGAAAAAAATGAAAGGTTATCATGCCAAGGGTTGCGTATGCAAATTGGATAATATAAATTCATGAATAGGACAGTAACGGATTGAATATTTTTAAATATTTAATTGGATTGAATTTTATTTAAATAAGTTTGAATAATATATAATTTAAATTTAAAAAATAATATCTATTTATCAATTTATATAATTAAATATAATGTTTATTAATTTTTTATATAATTTAAATTTTTTAGAAAATAAGTTTGAATTTTTTATTAGTAAAAAATATTTTATATGAAAAAAAAAATATATATATATATATATATATATATATATATATATATATAAGAAATGAAATCTACTATATAATGAAATAGAAATAAATAAATGGTGGGGATCGGAAGATTTTCATCCAAGCTAAATTCTGAATAAATAGAAAAAAAAAAAATGAAAGGTTTTTTTTATTAGAAAAAAATGAAAGGTTATCATGCCAAGAGTTGCGTATGCAAATTGGATAATATAAATTCATGAATATGACAGTAACGGATTGAATATTTTTAAATATTTAATTGGATTGAATTTTATTTAAATAAGTTTGAATAATATATAAGTTAAATTTTAAAAATAATATCTATTTATTAATTTATATAACTAAATATAATATTTATTAATTTTTTATATAATTTAAATATTTTAGAAAATAAGTTTGAATTTTTTATTAGTAAAAAATATTTTATATGAATTATATATATATATATATATATATATATATATATATATATATATATATATATATATAAGAAATGAAATCTACTATGTAATGAAATAGAAATAAATAAATGGTGGGGATCGGAAGATTTTCATCCGAGCTAAATTCTGAACAAATAAAAAAAAAAAAAAAATGAAAGGTTTTTTTTTCTTAGAAAAAAAATGAAATGTTATTATGCCAAGGGTTGCGTATGCAAATTGGATAATATGAATTTATGAATAGTACAGTAACGGATTGAATATTTTTAAATATTTAATTGGATTGAATTTTATTTAAATAAGTTTGAATAATATATAAGTTAAATTTAAAAAATAATATCTATTTATTAATTTATATAACTAAATATAATATTTATTAATTTTTTATATAATTTAAATATTTTAGAAAATAAGTTTGAATTTTTTATTAGTAAAAATATTTTATATGAATTATATATATATAAGAAATGAAATCTACTATATAATGTAATAGAAATAAATAAATGGTGGGGATCGGAAGATTTTCATCCAAGCTAAATTCTGAATAAATAGAAAAAAAAAAAATGAAAGGTTTTTTTTATTAGAAAAAAATGAAAGGTTATCATGCCAAGAGTTGCGTATGCAAATTGGATAATATAAATTCATGAATATGATAGTAACGGATTGAATATTTTTAAATATTTAATTGGATTGAATTTTATTTAAATAAGTTTGAATAATATATAAGTTAAATTTTAAAAATAATATCTATTTATTAATTTATATAACTAAATATAATATTTATTAATTTTTTATATAATTTAAATATTTTAGAAAATAAGTTTGAATTTTTTATTAGTAAAAAATATTTTATATGAATTATATATATATATATATATATATATATATATATATATATATATATATATATATATATATATATATATATATATAAGAAATGAAATCTACTATGTAATGAAATAGAAATAAATAAATGGTGGGGATCGGAAGATTTTCATCCGAGCTAAATTCTGAACAAATAAAAAAAAAAAAAAAAAATGAAAGGTTTTTTTTTCTTAGAAAAAAAATGAAATGTTATTATGCCAAGGGTTGCGTATGCAAATTGGATAATATGAATTTATGAATAGTACAGTAACGGATTGAATATTTTTAAATATTTAATTGGATTGAATTTTATTTAAATAAGTTTGAATAATATATAAGTTAAATTTAAAAAATAATATCTATTTATTAATTTATATAACTAAATATAATATTTATTAATTTTTTATATAATTTAAATATTTTAGAAAATAAGTTTGAATTTTTTATTAGTAAAAATATTTTATATGAATTATATATATATAAGAAATGAAATCTACTATATAATGTAATAGAAATAAATAAATGGTGGGGATCGGAAGATTTTCATCCCGAATTAAATTCTGAACAAATACAAAAAAAAAAGAAAGAAAGAAAATGAAAGTTTTTTTTTTTTCCGAAGAAAATGTAGGGTTATTATGCCAAGAGCTGCGCATGCAAATTGAATATATATGAATTCATGAATAGGACAGTAACAGATTGAATATTTTTAAATATTTAATTGGATTGAATTTTATTAAAATAAGTTTGAGTAATATATAATTTAAATTTAAAAAATAATATCTATTTATTAATTTATATAATTAAATATAATGTTCATTAATTTTTTATATAATTTAAATATTTTAGAAAATAAGTTTGAATTTTTTATTAGTAAAAAATATTTTATATGAATTATATATATATATATATATATATATATATATATATATATATATATATATATATAAAAGAAATGAAATCTACTATATAATGAAATAGAAATAAATAAATGGTGGGGATAGAAAGATTTTCATCCGAGCTAAATTCTGAACAAATAGAAAAAAAAAAAAAAAGAAAATGAAAGCTTTTTTTTTCTTAGAAAAAAATGAAAGGTTATTATGCCAAGGGTTGCGCATGCAAATTGGATAATATGAATTCATGAATAGGACAGTAACGGATTGAATATTTTTAAATATTTAATTTGATTGAATTTTATTTAAATAAGTTTGAATAATATATAATTTAAATTTAAAAAATAATATATATTTATTAATTTATATAATTAAATATAATGTTTATTAATTTTTTATATAATTTGAATTTTTTAGAAAATAAGTTTGAATTTTTTATTAATAAAAAATATTTTATATGAATTTTATATATATATATATATATATATATATATATATATATATATATATATATATATATATATATATAAAAGAAATGAAATCTACTATATAATGAAATAGAAATAAATAAATGGTGGGGATCGGAAGATTTTCATCCGAGCTAAATTCTGAACAAATAGAAAAAAAAAAGAAAGAAAATGAAAGGTTTTTTTTTCTTAGAAAAAAATGAAAGGTTATTATGCCAAGGGTTGCGAATACAAATTGGATAATATGAATTCATGAATAGGACAGTAACGGATTGAATATTTTTAAATATTTAATTGGATTGAATTTTATTTAAATAAGTTTGAATAATATATAATTTAAATTTAAAAAATAATATCTATTTATTAATTTATATAATTAAATATAATGTTCATTAATTTTTTATATAATTTAAATATTTTAGAAAATAAGTTTGAATTTTTTATTAGTAAAAAATATTTTATATGAATTATATATATATAAAAGAAATGAAATCTACTATATAATGAAATAGAAATAAATAAATGGTAGGGATAGAAAGATTTTCATCCGAGCTAAATTCTGAACAAATAGAAAAAAAAAGAAAGAAAATGAAAGGTTTTTTTTTCTTAGAAAAAAATGAAAGGTTATTATGCCAAGGGTTGCGTATGCAAATTGGATAATATGAATTCATGAATAGGACAGTAACGGATTGAATATTTTTAAATATTTAATTGGATTGAATTTTATTTAAATAAGTTTGAATAATATATAATTTAAATTTAAAAAATAATATCTATTTATTAATTTATATAATTAAATATAATGTTTATTAATTTTTTATATAATTTGAATTTTTTAGAAAATAAGTTTGAATTTTTTATTAGTAAAAAATATTTCATATGAATTATATATATATATATATATATATATATATATACATAAAAGAAATGAAATCTACTATATAATGAAATAGAAATAAATAAATGGCGGGGATCGGTAGATTTTCATCCGAGCTAAATTCTGAACAAATAGAAAAAAAAAAAAAAGAAAATGAAAGGTTTTTTTTTTCTTAGAAAAAAATGAAAGGTTATTATGCCAAGGGTTGCGTATGCAAATTGGATAATATGAATTCATGAATAGGACAGTAACGGATTGAATATTTTTAAATATTTAATTGGATCGAATTTTATTTAAATAAATTTGAATAATATATAAGTTAAATTTAAAAAATAATATCTATTTATTAATTTATATAACTAAATATAATATTTATTAATTTTTTTAAATATTTAATTAGATTGAATTTTATTTAAATAAGTTTGAGTAATATATAATTTAAATTTAAAAAATAATATCTATTTATTAATTTATATAATTAAATATAGTGTTCATTAATTTTTTATATAATTTAAATATTTTAGAAAATAAGTTTGAATTTTTTATTAGTAAAAAATATTTTATATATATATATATATATATATAAGAAATGAAATCTACTATATAATGAAATAGAAATAAATAAATGGTGGGGATAGAAAGATTTTCATCCGGGCTAAATTATGAACAAATAGAAAAAAAAAAAGAAAGAAAATGAAAGCTTTTTTTTTCTTAGAAAAAAATGAAAGGTTATTATGCCAAGGGTTGCGCATGCAAATTGGATAATATGAATTCATGAATAGGACAGTAACGGATTAAATATTTTTAAATATTTAATTGGATTGAATTTTATTTAAATAAGTTTGAATAATATATAATTTAAATTTAAAAAATAATATCTATTTATTAATTTATATAATTAAATATAATGTTTATTAATTTTTTATATAATTTGAATTTTTTAGAAAATAAGTTTGAATTTTTTATTAGTAAAAAATATTTTATATGAATTATATATATATATATATATATATATATATATATATATATATATATATATATATATAAAAGAAATGAAATCTACTATATAATGAAATAGAAATAAATAAATGGTGGGGATCGGAATATTTCCATCCGAGCTAAATTCTGAACAAATAGAAAAAAAAAAAAAGAAAGAAAATGAAAGGTTTTTTTTTCTTAGAAAAAAATGAAAGGTTATCATGCCAAGGGTTGCGTATGCAAATTGGATAATATGAATTCATGAATAGGACAGTAACGGATTGAATATTTTTAAATATTTAATTGGATTGAATTTTATTTAAATAAGTTTGAATAATATATAATTTAAATTTAAAAAATAATATCTATTTATCAATTTATATAATTAAATATAATGTTTATTAATTTTTTATATAATTTAAATTTTTTAGAAAATAAGTTTGAATTTTTTATTAGTAAAAAATATTTTATATGAAAAAAAAATATATATATATATATATAAGAAATGAAATCTACTATATAATGAAATAGAAATAAATAAATGGTGGGGATCGGAAGATTTTCATCCAAGCTAAATTCTGAATAAATAGAAAAAAAAAAAAAGAAAATGAAAGGTTTTTTTTATTAGAAAAAAATGAAAGGTTATCATGCCAAGAGTTGCGTATGCAAATTGGATAATATAAATTCATGAATATGACAGTAACGGATTGAATATTTTTAAATATTTAATTGGATTGAATTTTATTTAAATAAGTTTGAATAATATATAAGTTAAATTTTACAAATAATATCTATTTATTAATTTATATAACTAAATATAATATTTATTAATTTTTTATATAATTTAAATATTTTAGAAAATAAGTTTGAATTTTTTATTAGTAAAAAATATTTTATATATATATATATATATATATATATATATATATATATATATATATATATATATATATATATATATATATAATCTACTATGTAATGAAATAGAAATAAATAAATGGTGGGGATCGGAAGATTTTCATCCGAGCTAAATTCTAAACAAATAAAAAAAAAAAAAATGAAAGGTTTTTTTTTCTTAGAAAAAAAATGAAATGTTATTATGCCAAGGGTTGCGTTTGCAAATTGGATAATATGAATTTATGAATAGTACAGTAACGGATTGAATATTTTTAAATATTTAATTGGATTGAATTTTATTTAAATAAGTTTGAATAATATATAAGTTAAATTTAAAAAATAATATCTATTTATTAATTTATATAACTAAATATAATATTTATTAATTTTTTATATAATTTAAATATTTTAGAAAATAAGTTTGAATTTTTTATTAGTAAAAAATATTTTATATGAATTATATATATATAAGAAATGAAATCTACTATATAATGTAATAGAAATAAATAAATGGTGGGGATCGGAAGATTTTCATCCCGAATTAAATTCTGAACAAATACAAAAAAAAAAGAAAGAAAGAAAATGAAAGTTTTTTTTTTTCCGAAGAAAATGTAGGGTTATTATGCCAAGAGCTGCGCATGCAAATTGAATATATATGAATTCATGAATAGGACAGTAACGGATTGAATATTTTTAAATATTTAATTGGATTGAATTTTATTAAAATAAGTTTGAGTAATATATAATTTAAATTTAAAAAATAATATCTATTTATTAATTTATATAATTAAATATAATGTTCATTAATTTTTTATATAATTTAAATATTTTAGAAAATAAGTTTGAATTTTTTATTAGTAAAAAATATTTTATATGAATTATATATATATATATATATATATATATATATATATATATATATATATATATATATATATATATATATATATATATAAAAGAAATGAAATCTACTATATAATGAAATAGAAATAAATAAATGGTGGGGATAGAAAGATTTTCATCCGAGTTAAATTCTGAACAAATAGAAAAAAAAAAAAAAAAAAGAAAATGAAAGCTTTTTTTTTTCTTAGAAAAAAATGAAAGGTTATTATGCCAAGGGTTGCGCATGCAAATTGGATAATATGAATTCATGAATAGGACAGTAACGGATTGAATATTTTTAAATATTTAATTTGATTGAATTTTATTTAAATAAGTTTGAATAATATATAATTTAAATTTAAAAAATAATATCTATTTATTAATTTATATAATTAAATATAATGTTTATTAATTTTTTATATAATTTGAATTTTTTAGAAAATAAGTTTGAATTTTTTATTAATAAAAAATATTTTATATGAATTATATATATATATATATATATATATATATATATATAAAAGAAATGAAATCTACTATATAATGAAATAGAAATAAATAAATGGTGGGGATCGGAAGATTTTCATCCGAGCTAAATTCTGAATAAATAGAAAAAAAAAAGAAAGAAAATGAAAGGTTTTTTTTTCTTAGAAAAAAATGAAAGGTTATTATGCCAAGGGTTGCGAATACAAATTGGATAATATGAATTCATGAATAGGACAGTAACGGATTGAATATTTTTAAATATTTAATTGGATTGAATTTTATTTAAATAAGTTTGAATAATATATAATTTAAATTTAAAAAATAATATCTATTTATTAATTTATATAATTAAATATAATGTTCATTAATTTTTTATATAATTTAAATATTTTAGAAAATAAGTTTGAATTTTTTATTAGTAAAAAATATTTTATATGAATTATATATATATATAAAAGAAATGAAATCTACTATATAATGAAATAGAAATAAATAAATGGTGGGGATAGAAAGATTTTCATCCGAGCTAAATTCTGAACAAATAGAAAAAAAAAGAAAGAAAATGAAAGGTTTTTTTTTCTTAGAAAAAAATGAAAGGTTATTATGCCAAGGGTTGCGTATGCAAATTGGATAATATAAATTCATGAATAGGACAGTAACGGATTGAATATTTTTAAATATTTAATTGGATTGAATTTTATTTAAATAAGTTTGAATAATATATAATTTAAATTTAAAAAATAATATCTATTTATTAATTTATATAATTAAATATAATGTTTATTAATTTTTTATATAATTTGAATTTTTTAGAAAATAAGTTTGAATTTTTTATTAGTAAAAAATATTTTATATGAATTTTATATATATATATATATATATATATATATATATATATATATATAAAAGAAATGAAATCTACTATATAATGAAATAGAAATAAATAAATGGCGGGGATCGGTAGATTTTCATCCGAGCTAAATTCTGAACAAATAGAAAAAAAAAAAAAGAAAATGAAAGGTTTTTTTTTCTTAGAAAAAAATGAAAGGTTATTATGCCAAGGGTTGCGTATGCAAATTGGATAATATGAATTCATGAATAGGACAGTAACGGATTAAATATTTTTAAATATTTAATTGGATTGAATTTTATTTAAATAAATTTGAATAATGTATAAGTTAAATTTAAAAAATAATATCTATTTATTAATTTATATAACTAAATATAATATTTATTAATTTTTTTAAATATTTAATTAGATTAAATTTTATTTAAATAAGTTTGAGTAATATATAATTTAAATTTAAAAAATAATATCTATTTATTAATTTATATAATTAAATATAATGTTCATTAATTTTTTATATAATTTAAATATTTTAGAAAATAAGTTTGAATTTTTTATTAGTAAAAAATATTTTATATATATATATATATATATATATATATATATATATATATATATATATATATATATATATATATAAGAAATGAAATCTACTATATAATGAAATAGAAATAAATAAATGGTGGGGATAGAAAGATTTTCATCCGGGCTAAATTCTGAACAAATAGAAAAAAAAAAGAAAGAAAATGAAAGGTTTTTTTTTCTTAGAAAAAAATGAAAGGTTATTATGCCAAGGGTTGCGTATGCAAATTGGATAATATGAATTCATGAATAGGACAGTAACGGATTGAATATTTTTAAATATTTAATTGGATTGAATTTTATTTAAATAAGTTTGAATAATATATAAGTTAAATTTAAAAAATAATATCTATTTATTAATTTATGTAGCTAAATATAATATTTATTAATTTTTTATATAATTTAAATATTTTAGAAAATAAGTTTGAATTTTTTATTAGTAAAAAATATTTTATATGAATTATATATATATATATATATATATATATATATATATATATATATATATATATATGTCGCAAGGGATTTTGCGGTCGCCTGGACGATCACTCACCGAAGTGGGAAAGAGTGAGGAGTCGCCACCTTAGTTTTGAGGGTAACTAAAGAAAACCATTTGTGAAGATAAATTGAAATAAAACCACTTCAAAACAGAGATTCTAGGTTCGGGGTCCGTAAACGGGTGGGGAAGGTGTTAGGCACCCCACCTCGTCCCTTAATAAGGGTAAGTAGATTTAACTTTGCATTAGTTAGGAAGGCTCGAATGGACATGTTGATCCTTTTAACTAAAGGAGCATTTAATTTTTTTTTTTCACTAAATTTGGATCACCCAGATACATAAGTAAATGAGACAACCTTAGTGAATTGACGTCGTGAATCATTTTTGGTTTTGAGATTGTTTTGCGTGTAGGTTAAAATTAGGTGTGAGAATCGGATAAGAACTCTCTTCCGATCTCTCTTAAATTCTGAGAGGAGATCGGATAAGAATCCTCCTCCGATCTCTCTTGGGGTATTTAAAATTTGGGATTGAGAATCGGATAAGAACTCTCCTCCGATCTCTTTTAAGTATTCATTAAAATTTTAGCTCAGGGATCGGTAAGAACTTTCCTCCAATTTCTATTTAATGTTTATTAAAATTTGGAGTTGAGACCGGATAAGAACTCTCCTCCGATCTCCGTTTAATATTTATTAAAATTTTGAGTCGAGACCGGATAAGAACTCTCCTCCGATCTCTATTTAATTTTTATTAAAATTTTGATTTGAGACCAGATAAGAACTCTCCTCCGATCTCTATTAAGTATTTATTTAAAATTTTGATTTGAGAATCGGATAAGAACTCTCTTCCGATCTCTATTAAGTATTTATTTAAATTTTGATTTGAGACCGGATAAGAACTCTCTTCCGATCTCTTTTAAATTAACAGGAACCTGAATGGGATCTTTCTGATCTCCCGAATTTTGATTTCAGCTACATGTCATAAGATCCTAAAGCTAAGGATTCTAACGTTCTAAGGTGTGGGGTAAGGCTTCTAATTGATATTTTTGTGACTAAATAAGAGAAGCTGGACTAAATTTTGCTGACTTCCCCTAAGGTCACTTTACTAGTACCTGTTAATGTCCGATCTATTCTGTTTCGTTTACTTTGGTTTTATCCCACTTTATGGCATCTTGCCGAATTGCCGTTTACGTCTGCCTAATATTGTGGCTATTTTCCTGACGTGTTATTCAGGCTCTTTCTCTTAAAAAAACCCTTAAGTTGCAGTTACCTACGTTTTTACCCAACCACTTACACGCTACTAGGAACTAGAAAATTTGCATTGAAGCAGCGAAGGTTAATAAAATGATAGACTGATCACTAAAGAAATAAACTTGAGAGTAACATTCTTTAAGGTTCTTTGGCACTAAATAAACTTGGAGAAAATCACATACATAAAAAGAACAAAGAAAATGCGGAAAGTAAACGTAAATACTTGATAAAACAGCAATATGAGCTCTTACCTGTAAGGAGCCAAATCTATTGAAATAACTATGGGGTGACAAATAGTAATAAGACAGCGGACTGATTAGCTGGAGGGCTGATGTTCGTTGTGAAATGAAGGGTACTTAGCTAAAATACAATCAAATTAAGATAAAAACCGAGTGAAATGAAGTTGAGCTTGGATAATGGGAATGAAGACAGAGATGATAAAGGGCTGAAAGTGAGAGTGTGACCAGATAATGAACAAACTGAAAATGTAGAGTTCCAGTATTCAGAATCCTTTTCAAGAAAACACTTCAGAAAACTAGTTTCAAAAGTCTTTCTAATCAAAACTTCAAAGTAGCAGAGTAACAAACTGAATCAAGTTTCAGAGTTCTTCCGCTATAATAACTACCTCTCTTTTTTGCCCGTCCCTTGAACAGTTTTTCATGCAGGTATTTATAGGAATCGGGTGCTCCCCATGAAGGGTCAGGATTTATTTTGAGGGAGATGGAGGGTCAAGATTTCGAAGGACATGATCGGATGTTCAGGAATTAAAGAGAATCAAAATGAATGGCTGAGATCACTCTTCAAAATATTTGTCCTTTTCTTCTTTCAATCTGACGGTCCCAAATCTTCTCGTCCGGAACGATCTGAGGGCTAAGAGCGAAAGACGCTGGTATTGTCGTCTTCTCTCTTGATCCAAGGGTTCCGGGTTTGTCCTTACCAGTGAGATCAACGGTAGGGATTGGGATGTACAGGACTGTCATGACATACCTCGCACCACAAGATTATGGCGATTCTTAGGCGTGCGGTGGAGATCTCGTCTGCAATGCTTTAACTACCTCGGCTCTGATTTTGACGACGGTTATTGGGATTTGTCTTATTCTTTTTGCCTTCCGATCTTCCCTCTTCTCGATCTTCTTGACACGCTCCTATTCCGATCTCTCATGCTGATCTCCCATCCTCCGATCTATTATTCCGATCTTTCCCTTTCTCAGGTCCGGTCTGGTCAAAGCATTAATTTCCTCGATTCCCGGCGTTGCCGTTTCGCTTCGATAATAAATGCCCGTTTTCCCCTATATATACCCCTGACGACAGAGACATTTCCTTCATCTGATTTTCCTTTCTTCCTTCTTTCTTTTCCAGTTATAGCTGCTCCGGTGGTCGTTCCGGCCATGATTGTGGTTTTTGATCCCTCTCCGATGGACTTCCTTATTCCTCGACTGAAAATTTACGACCCCGGTGATCGCATAACCTTGTCTGATGATGGTGAGAGGACTGGGTTAATTGACCGATCTGGATTGTGGACCTCGACCGTGCCGATCCCGAGTTGTTCAACTGGCATGATCGACAAACTGATTTTGGCCGAGCAAATTGCTGATGCTCACGACTTTGGCGGTTGCTTCCTCAAGTTCATTCGGCTTCTCACCACATTGAGTGTTCCGACAGCGGTTTCCTTCCACATTGGGTGTTCCGACAGCGGATTAAGCTCCGATCGGTGACACCCTTGGGATCAGTTATAAACCTGGGACTCTTTAGATAGGATGTTCCACCGGTCTCTAGAGATCGCCCAAATGATGTAATCCTTCAATGTAATCAGATCTCTAGAGATCGCCCAAATGATATAGTTAGACCTTCATTGTAATCCGATCCCTAGAGATCGCCCAAATGATGTAATCCGATCTTTTGGAAATAAAAATCTTGTTTCTCCAATTATTATCTTATTGATTATTTTTCGATCTCTGATATATTTGTCCGATCTGGTTCCTAACAAAACGACTCTTAACTAATCCTTCATTCAAAATATTCAACTTATTATGCCGATCTCCATTTAACCGATCTCCTTGGAATGTTCGAATATTTGAGAGAAGTGTCAGAACAGCTGGCGAGTCCCACCAATCGATGCGTTGCCTAGAACCTCGTGAGCATTAAATGCTCAGACAAGTATAAATAGGGGTGAGGGGTTAGCCATTTGCTCCTGTATGTCATTTTTAATCTCTCGCTCACAACCTCAAAGTTCTCTCGTTTGCTCAAGTTCTTCCGACGCCGATCAGACTCCGGTAAGGGCTTTGATCTTCTTTTTAGTTTAAGTTCTTTGTTTTCTTTTAAAAATGAGCGGTGCCGAAGGTCAAAGAGCGGCGAGTCCCCCTTCCATTCAGTTCTTGTGGTCGTCTGACGAAGAAGAGGTGGTCGGGCCAAACGCGCAAACAGAACCTCCTAGGGCCTCTGTTCCAGCTCGGGGGCGGATCGAACCATCAAGGCACGTACCTTCTTCAGGGAGGGAGAATCTCCCTATGGACGAGCTGCCATCAATCTTACAAGAGTCCGATCTACAATCGTTTAGCCAGGAGTACAATATTCGCCCTGATTCATACGAACTTATCCGGTGCCACGGCGATCACCGAGCCGATCACTTCTTTGAAGAGAATGATCTGGTTATGGTATACGAGGAATAGTTAAAGGCTGGTCTTCGGTTCCCCCTGGATGACTTCTTCAAAGAGGTCCTAAAACTTCACCGAGTGTGCATTGCTCAAGTTCATCCTAACTCGTGGCGGATCTTAGTAGCCTTCCGAGGTCTATGTCGAGCTAAGGGAATCAGACCTACGGCTAAGGTGTTCGCCGAACTGCACAGGCTAACTCACCGAAATGACGACGAGCACTGGTTCTTTCAGGCGAAGCCTCATTGCGGGCTCTTTACCGATCTGCCCTCCTCCCTTAAGAATTGGAAGAACCGCTTCTTCATTCTGAGGAGCAAAAATCCAACCTGCTTTGAGGACTTCCCCCATAGCTGGTGGCACCAGGGGCCCCTGCTTCCGAAGCGCATTAACCTGAACCAGGAGAAAAGCTTAATAGTGATGGATCTGAAGAATCAGGCTGCCACTCAAAAGTATTCCTGTTTAGATGCGGTGACCGCCGAGCTGCACCATTGGACCATACAGCTGCTCACCGGCCAAGATCGCGATCTTCCGCTCTCTGACCTCGGCACTGGTATTTTCTACATCTCAGATCTTAGGACCTTAGTGATCTCACTGACCTCTTCTTTGTGCAGGTATGGCGGGTGATGAGGGTTCTAGGAAGCGGAAGAAAGAAAGAGAGATCTCCCGGAAAGTAAAGGAGATGAAGCGTTCGGAAAAGCTTCAAACTCCCGGCCATGAACCAGGGGAGATGCAAGGAGGCCCGTCCCGACCTTCGGGGTCGCCGAACACTGAAGCTGTCCGATCTCCTCCTCAACAGGAAGAGCCAGCTCCACCCCCTCCAGTTGCTCCAAGCACAGAAAGGGGTCCTTCTCAATCTTCAGTGAGATCCTCTTCTCGTGGCGCTCAAACGTTGATCGAGTCCCTGAAGAATAACCGGACTGTTCGGGAGAACCCCAGTTTTGCCAAAGTCTTGGGGTCTTCCATCTGCCTTCGGGAGGATCGGGACAGGCTATCCCCGGACAGCCTTGACGATATCTTGACTCGCTCCATGAGCCTGAACATAGAGTGTCTGGTGAACCAGACCATAGTTCGGGAAAAGGCTCATCGCCTGGGCAAGGAGGTCGAGAAGAAGAATCAGGAAATGGCTTCCCTCCGATCCCAACTCGCATCCGCTCAGGATTACATATCTCAAGTTGAGGGGCGGGCGAAGTTCTATGAAGACAGGGTGGCCGAACAGAATCATGTTCTGGCTGAAAGGGATCGTGCTCTCGGGGAAGTCCAGGCGCTTCGGGCCAACGATGCTTCTCAGGTCGCCCAACTTATCGAGGAGCTTAAGGCGAAAGACGAAGAAATGGTGACAGGGATAGCTGGTGCCTATGTGAATGCTCACAAGGACCTCTTGGCCGAACTCGAGCTGCTACCTAAGAGGACTTCTCTTGGATGGCCGACCTGGCTCCCGGGGGCGAGGGTGAGGATAGTGAAGAGGAAGGAGAGGATGAGCAAAATGTAGATCAGGCTGGGGGTGATCCCCCAGCCGAATAACTTGTACAAATTTTGCGATGAAATGAAATAGAATGCCTTTTTGTTTGATGAATGGTTGTGATCGGAAAATTTCTAAACACTTGATTGTCTGAGTATATTGAAACAACTGAAAACTATTATTATCCTAAGTGTGAGAGATTGGAAAATACAACATGCATGAGATTGCTAAACGGAACTTAATTGAAAATTTTGGCTTGAACATCTAAGATCGGGATCTTCATTAAACCGAATTAGAACCTTGGCTTGGTTATTTCTAAACTTTTAAAAGAGAGGTCGATTATAAAGATTGGCAGCAAGGTTCTGGTGTTAATTCAATCTTATCTGACAAGAGAGATCGGGAATACAGTTAACTGGTCAGGATATTCGACAATTGGCTTGAGAGATCGGTGAATGATTTGAGAGACCAGTAAGGCTTTAACGGATACGAGAGCTTAGCATTGACTCAACTCTCTGTGAAGAGAGATCGAAACTGTGATTAGATGGCAAGAAGAGACTTAGTGCTAGGGATCGGTTTCGAAGTTTATTGATTCTGGGGATCGGCCAAAATATGGTGTCGACAATGCCCTCTCTTTACATAATTTTTATCAAAGGGAAAAGAATTTCCCGTGTAAGAATTATGTAAAGATTCAGACCCATATTTTGGACGATTAAGTGCTCGAAGTTAGGGAACTAAAGCATACCTAAACCAGTGACCTAGAGATAGGCAACAGAAGTTAAAAAGACTTAGAAAATTAAAATCAACTTGGATCAAGGAACCAGAAGTTAATAACAGGATATTTAAATGCAGGAAATTAAAATCAACTTAGATCAAGGAACCAGAGGTTGATAACAGGAAATTTAAATGCAGGAAATTAAAATCAACTTAGATCAAGGAACCAGAGGTTGATAACAGGAAATTTAAATCCAGGAAATTAAAATCAACTTAGATCAAGGAACCAGAGGTTGATAGCAGGAAATTTAAATTGCAGGAAATTAAAATCAACTTAGATCAAGGAACCAGAGGTTGATAGCAGGAAATTTAAATTGCAGGAAATTAAAATCAACTTAGAGCAAGGAACCAGAGGTTGATGACAGGAAGTTTAAATGCAGGAAATTAAAATCAACTTAGATCAAGGAACCAGAGGTTGATGACAGGAAGTTTAAATTGCAGAAAATTAAAATCAACTTAGATCAAGGAACCAGAGGTTGATAGCAGGAAATTTAAATGCAGGAAATTAAAATCAACTTAGATCAAGGAACCAGAGGTTGATAGCAGGAAATTTAAATGCAGGAAATTAAAATCAACTTAGATCAAGGAACCAGAGGTTGATAGCAGGAAATTTAAATTGCAGGAAATTAAAATCAACTTAGATCAATGAACCAGAGGTTGATAGCAGGAAATTTAAATTGCAGGAAATTAAAATCAACTTAGATCAAGGAACCAGAGGTTGATAACAGAAAATTTAAATGCAGGAAATTAAAATCAACTTAGATCAAGGAACCAGAGGTTGATAGCAGGAAATTCAAATGCAGGAAATTAAAATCAACTTAGATCAAGGAACCAGAGGTTGATAGCAGGAAATTCAAATGCAGGAAATTAAAATCAACTTAGATCAAGGAACCAGAGGTTGATAACAGGAAGTTTAAATGCAGGAAATTAAAATCAACTTAGATCAAGGAACCAGAGTTTGATGACAGGAAGTTTAAATTGCAGGAAATTAAAATCAACTTAGATCAAGGAACCAGAGGTTGATAGCAGGAAATTTAAATTGCAGGAAATTAAAATCAACTTAGATCAAGGAACCAGAGGTTGATAACAGAAAGTTTAAATGCAGGAAATTAAAATCAACTTAGATCAAGGAACCAGAGGTTGATGACAGGAAGTTTAAATTGCAGGAAATTAAAATCAACTTAGATCAAGGAACCAGAGGTTGATAGCAGGAAATTTAAATTGCGGGAAATTAAAATCAACTTAGATCAAGGAACCAGAGGTTGATAACAGGAAATTTAAATGCAGGAAATTAAAATCAACTTAGATCAAGGAACCAGAGGTTGATAACAGGAAATTTAAATGCAGGAAATTAAAATCAACTTAGATCAAGGAACCAGAGGTTGATAGCAGGAAATTTAAATGCAGGAAATTAAAATCAACTTAGATCAAGGAACCAGAGATTGATAGCAGGAAATTTAAATGCAGGAAATTAAAATCAACTTAGATCAAGGAACCAGAGGTTGATAGCAGGAAATTTAAATTGCAGGAAATTAAAATCAACTTAGATCAAGGAACCAGAGGTTGATAACAGGAAATTTAAATTGCAGGAAATTAAAATCAACTTAGATCAAGGAACCAGAGGTTGATAGCAGGAAATTTAAATTGCAGGAAAATTAAAATCAACAGGAAATTTATATTGCACTCACAAAGCAAGCCTGATCCGGACACAAGAAGTTCTTCCCCAATGAAGTGTACTTAACAGAATCTCGAAGACCAATGACGAATGGAGGACGAGTTGCAAGACTCGACCCATGGCCTTGTTTCTTGAAATGCCCCGTTTTGTTTTTCAGATTTTCCCCCGAAGAGCACCCTCGCGGGTCTTTACTTCCCCTTCGTCTATATGACCAGAAGCGCCTTTCCAGGTTTTCACCTCTAGTTTTTTTTTTGTTTTGTTTTTTTTTTTTTTTTTTTTAACATTCCCTGCAAATCTCATAGTAAAGTACGTGAGGTTATCAATTGTCAAATCTTAATCTTATGGCAAAAATTTTAACTGATTTAAATAGCGCATTAAATAACGAGAATGCAGAAAGATAAATATAAGGGAAAGATAGGAACATGGGGAATGAAGTGTGATTTTATTATGGTTTAATATAAACAAGAAAAAGTTTCAAAGAAGAAGGGTACAAGGATAGATCTCACATATTCCCTGTGGCTGATTTTGAAATCCCTTAAATGCCATTATTTCAAGTTCTCTGAAGCCTCATGCCGTGACAGTTTCCTCTTCATCCTGGTTTCATGCCCCCCATTCCTTATTTCTCCCTTTTTGTTCTCGGGATGCCCTTTCGGGTTTTCACCCCTAGATTTTTTTTTTTTGACTCACTTTTCGGGACGCCCTTTCAGGTTTTCATCCTTCACTCGTTTTACAGAAAGCGCCCTTTCGGGGTTTTCGCCTTCTTTCACACATTTTGCTAAGAGCGCCCTTTCGGGTTGTCACCCCTACCTTTTTTTTTTTTTTTTTTTTTTAAGCATAGTATTTCTTGACGGTGTCAGCATTCACAGGTCTCGGACACTCTTCACCGTCCATATGGGTCAAGATCAAGGCTCCTCCAGAAAATGCCTTCTTAACTACATAGGGCCCCTCGTAGGTTGGTGACCATTTGCCCCGGGGATCATTTTGATTCGGCAGTACTTTCTTCAGAACTAAGTCCCCGGGTTGGAATTCGCGTGGGCGAACATTTTTGTCAAATGCTCTAGCCATTCTTATCTGGTATAACTGTCCATGACATGCTGCTGCTAACCTTTTCTCATCAAGCAAGTTTAACTGATTGAACCTTGACTGGATCCATTCTGACTCATCAATTCCTGACACCTTCAGAATCCTTAGGGAAGGAATTTCAACTTCAATAGGCAATACTGCTTCCATGCCGTAAACCAGCGAGTATGGAGTTGCCCCGGTTGAGGTTCTCACAGAAGTTCGGTATGCGTGGAGAGCGTAAGGAAGCATATCATGCCAATCCCTATACGTGACTGTCATTTTCCGGATTATCCTCTTGAGGTTTTTGTTTGCAGCTTCCACCGCTCCATTCATCTGGGGGCGGTATGGGGAAGAATTGAGGTGTCGGATTTTGTATTGATCACATAATTTCTGGATCTTTGGGCCGTTCAGATTCTTAGCGTTATCGGTGACGATTTCATTAGGGAGGCCATGCCGGCAGATAATATTGCTTTTGAAAAATCTGAGAAACGTATTCTGTGTGATATGCGCATAGGATGTCGCCTCGACCCACTTGGAGAAATAGTCGATGGCTACAAGGATGAATCTGTGCCCATTGGATGCCTTGGGATTTATGGGACCAATCACATCAATGCCCCACATTGCGAAAGGCCATGGTGAGACGAGGTTGAACAACTTGTGAGGTGGCACATTGATCGGATCGGCATAGATTTGACACTTATGGCATTTTCGGAAATACTCGACGCAATCCTTCTCCATTGTAGTCCAAAAATACCTACGCCGCATGATTTGCTTAGCCATCATGTGCCCATTGGCATGGGTTGCACAATTTCCCTCATGAGTCTCAAAAAGGATTTTCTTCGCCTCCTTTGCATCCACACATCTCAATAATTCGCCGTTGGAGCTCCTCTTGTATAGGGTTTCTCCACTGGAGAAGTATCCCAATGCTAATCTTCGAATCATCTTCTTTTCATTCTTGCTCGCCCCCAAAGGGAATTCTCTGGTTCTACAGTAGACCAGGATGTCATGATACCAAGGCTTTCTATCGGGCTCTTCTTCAATCATGAAGCAATATGCTGGCTCACTTCTTGCTTTAATCTTCAATGTCTGAGCCATCTGACCCCCTTCGATCTGAGCCATAACAGCTAGAGTAGCTAAGGCATCAGCAAATTGATTCTTGTCTCTATTAAGGTGAGTGAAAGAGATTTCTTCGAATTTCTTGATCAGCTCCAATAGGTATTTCTGATACGGGATTAGCTTGGGATCCTTGGTTTGCCATTCTCCCTTGACTTGATAAATAATCAGGGCTGAGTCTCCATATACCTCGAGCTTCCTGATTTTCATTTTGATGGCGGCCTGTAGACCCATCACACAAGCTTCGTATTCCGCGACGTTATTGGTGCAGTCAAATCTTAACTTAATGGCTATCGGAAAGTGTTTTCCATCCGGGGATATTAATACAGCTCCAATTCCATTACCGGACAAATTGACAGCTCCGTCGAAATACATTTCCCATACATCGGCTGGCCCCTCTTCTTCGCGGTCTACTTCATTAATATGCTCATCAGGGAACTCAAAATCCAGAGCTTCATAATCCTGGATAGGATTTTCTGCTAGGAGGTCAGCAATCACGCTACCTTTTACCGCTTTCCGGGTCATATAGACTATGTCATATTGGGAGAGTATAACCTGCCACTTGGCTATCCTACCTGGCACGAATGGGCTCTCGAATACATATTTAATAGGATCCATCCTAGAGATGAGCCATGTCTTGTGATTCAGTATGTAGTGCTTGAGGCGATTCGCTATCCAAGCTAACGCGCAGCAAGTCTTTTCTAAGAAAGAGTACCTTGACTCACAATCATTGAACTTCTTACTTAGGTAATAAATAGCCCTCTCCTTTCGCCCGGTATCATCATGTTGTCCCAGAACACATCCCATCGAGTTCTGCTGGACTGCCATATATAAGATAAGAGGCCTCCCTGCCACGGGTGGGACCAATACTGGTGGTCTTGACAAGTATTGCTTGATCTTCTCAAAAGCCTATTGGCAAACTGAATCCCATTGGGTGGAGTTGTTCTTCCGGAGTAGCCTGAAAATTGGCTCAGCTTTGGCAGTGAGATTGGAAATAAATCTCGAAATGTAGTTCAACTTTCCCAGAAAACTGCGCACCTCCCTTTCTCGTTTCTCGGGATGGCATCTCTTGAATAGCTCGAACCTTGTCCGGATCAACCTCTATTCCCTCTCGCTACTATGAATCCCAACAACTTTCCCGATCTAGCTCGAATATGCATTTGGCGGGTTCGATTTCAATCGGTATTTCCTGAGTCTCTCGAATACTTTCCTCAGTACCTGCACATGACTTTCTTCTCCCCGGGATTTGATGATCATATCATCCACATACACTTCCACCTCTTTATGCATCATATCGTGAAATAATGTGACCATTGCACGCTGGTAGGTAGCACCAGCATTCTTCAACCCAAAAGGCATGACCCGATAGCAAAATACTCCCCATTGAGTGATGAAAGCAGTTTTATTCTTGTCTTTCTCGTCCATCGGGATCTGATTGTACCCTGATGCCCCATCAATACACGAACACCTGCTCAATCCCGCCGCATTGTCAACTAACACATCAATGTGAGGGAGAGGGAAATCGTCTTTCAAGCTCGCTTTATTGAGATCCCTGTAATCAACGCACACCCGAACTCTCCCGTCCTTCTTCATTACCGGGACCACATTAGCTACCCATTGGGGATATTTGACCACTTCAGAGAACCACACATATCGCTTTCTTGACTTCATCCCGAACTTTGAGCAGTGTGTCGGGATTCATTCTCCTTAACTTCTGCTTTACCGGGACTGTCCCTTGAACCAGGGGAATTTTGTGAGTCACTATCTGAGGGTCCAAACCCACCATATCATCATAGCTCCAGGAAAATACGTCAAGGAATTCTTTAAGCAGATTGATCATATCTCCCAATTCTTCACTCTCCACTACCTTGAGTTCCCTTTTTACTTCTTCTGTGCCTAAATTTATGGTGCGCGTTTCGCCTCCACAAGGCACGAGGGAGGGCTCATCCTTTTCACTGTCTTCTTGTGTAGGGTCTTCCTCAGAATCATTTGAAGTAATGGCAGTTATGGGGATTTCAAAATTAACCAGAGGAATCTCTGAATCTATTGGATTATTAGGTGTTAATTGATGAATGGTCCTGAATGAATAAAAAAAAAATGTATTATAAGGATGGAATTCAAAAGAAAGAGAGAATTGGATTTAAAATGCGCTATTAATTCATTAACGTTTGTGCCATAAGAAAAGGTCCATTTACATTATTACACTTGTCACTATGGACAAAATGATCAAGTGTAGATAACCAAAGGTACTTTACTCGAAATTGAGTACAGGGACGTCCTCGGTTGTCCAGTTGTTCAGTTCTTGCCCCTCAGTCATTGGCGAGACTAGGGCCTCATACAAGAAATCCAGTTGGATGACATCTATGGATGGATCATCGGGTGATTCTTCTGTGTTTGCCGGATGCTGAATGACCGATTTAGTGAAGATCTCCGTAATTCTCGGGACTACTTTCATCTTTCCCATTTTCTGATCGAATCTTTGATCCCGGAGCATTTTCCTCATCCAGAAATGCCCATCCATAAGGGCATCTCCCTCATAACCCAAACCGCAGTGGCCTACCTTCTGGATAGTTGGTATGGGTTCAACGATTCCCTGTAATGTGGCGCCTAGGCCTTTGCCTTCTTCGTACCCACTCCTTGTCATTATTTTGGCTACCATAGCCATAGCCCCTCCATTTTCTGAGATGGTTTCTTGTAACTCGAGGGCTTGGAAGGAGCTCTCTAATGACTCCTCAGCTGCCTCCACATAGGGCAGTGATTGCGGCTTGGTGACTAGCAAGGCCTCCTCTCCTTTTACTGTGACGATTTTGCCGTCCCTGATGTATTTTATTTTCTGGTGCAGAGTTGAGGGAATGGCATTCGCAGAATGGATCCAAGGCCTCCCCAGCAGCATAGTATAGGCAGGCTCAATGTTCATCACCTGGAATGTGACGTTGAAAGTGCATACGCCAATCTGAAGTGGCAAGTCAATATCTCCCAACACTTCTCTTCTGGTACCGTCAAAGGCTCTTACCACCATAGCACTTTGACGTATGTCCGATTGGTCAACTGGCAACCTAGCTAAGGTAGCGCTAGGGAGTACATTGAGAGCTGACCCGTTATCAATAAGTACCTTGGCTACTATACAACCCTTACACTTCACTGTTACATGTAGAGCCTTAGTGTGTCTTAAACCCGCAGGGTCTATCTCGTCCTCCGAGAAAGTAACAAAGCTGGATGCCTGGATTTGTCCCACTATCTTCTCAAACTGCCCCGGAGTAATGTCGGGGTTTACAAAGGCCTGATCCAGAATTTTCTGCAGGGCTTGACGGTGCACCTCTGAGCTCAAGATCAGTGACAGCAGTGAAATCCGTGCAGGCGTCTTCCTCAACTGTTCCACCACATCATACTCGCTTTGTTTCATTATTTGGAGTAACAACTCCTCCTCTGCTTTATGCTCAGCAGGCTCTACTTCCTCTGTCTTCTCTACATCCTCGTCTGCATTCTTCCATGACTCTCCCACCTTTACTTTCCCTTTTCTCTTTTCTTTTTCTTCGCATCGTAACACCTCCCACTTCGAGTTATGAACTCGACCTCTTGCTCAAGGGAGGAGGTCTTTGTGGCAGTGACGGGTTGGGGACCGATCTGGGGAGTAGCACTGGTGGTGGGTCCAGCATAAGTCATCTGAAAGTGTGCATGAGGAGTGAAACATGGCTTAGGAGGTGCTGGAGGTGAAGCAAGGCTTGGAGCCGGTGTACTGCTTGACGCTCCTTGAGTGAAGACTTGGAAATTGTAGTTCCAAGGTATGGCGTGGGTGTTGGTAACAGGGAGCTGAGATGGGGCTTGGATAACCGTCACCGGTGGTGAGGCTACCGGGGGTGAGAAAGTGATTCTGGGTTTAGGGGGGGGAGCATTTCGGCTATATCTAGTGGTATTCACTCCCTCTTCCATCTTCGTCCTCGTCTGGCATCTCAGAACCTTGAGAGATAATAAGTTCCAAACCTCTTGCTTGAATCCCTCACAGCCCTGCAGCTCGTGATCAGCTGCCCCTCCATGATAAGGACATCCTGTACTTTCTTCCAATCCTGCTACCTGAGGGCAGAGGTAGCCTTCCCTCATTGCCACAGCAAAAATTTCGTTGAAGTAAGGAGCCAGCTTGTCTACTTCCAGCGTTGATCCTTCTTCATCAGGCTCTATCATATTTACACCACTGCCTGCATTATGGTTAGGCAGTGGGTTTGAGGTAACATTGGGGAGGGAACCATTTCCCTCAATCTTCAACCACCCGTTTCTGATTAAAGCGTGCACTCTCCCCCTGAGTGCCCCGCAGTTATCGGTTGAGTGCCCTTGTGCCCCTCCATGATACTCACAACGGGCAGTAGCATCATACCACCTGGGGTATGGAGGCTGAATTGGATCTAGGGGAACTGGTACGATTTGGTTTATACCGATAAGGTATCGGTATATTTCACTGAGTGGGAGGGGAAGAGGTGGATCAGGGTTTCGTGGGGGTCTTGGGTTGTTTTGTGGTGGTCTTGGTTGAGCAGGAGGAGGAGGCGGTCTCAGTTGGTAATTTGTAGGTGGGGGATATTGTGGGCGCGGGCGTGGATAATTAGGGAAAGGAGGTGGAATATTGGCGACTGTTTGGCCATGAGGGGGAGGATACGGCCGATAATTATTTTGAGGGAATGGGGAGTAGTTATTCTGCCGGGTGACTGAATGGACATCACCCTCCTTTTTCTTGCCAAAATTGGCAGTTTTCTTTGCAGGGTTCTCAGCCAACTCCTGCAATCGTCCCATTCTTAGGTTGGCCTCTATTCTTTCACTGGCCTGTATGATGTCAGAGAAGCTGTTGGAAGTGTTCCCAATCATCAAATTAAAATAGGGGGCTTTCAACGTCTCAATGAACAGAGAGCACAGCTCATTGTCAGTTACCGGAGGGTGTACTTCTGCCGCCTTTTCTCTCCATCTCTGGGCATACTCCTTGAAGCTTTTCCTGTCTTTCTGCACCAGATTTTGAAGATCCCTCCTTGTGGGGGCCACATCGCAGTTAAATTTGTACTGCTTCAAAAAGGCCTCGGCTAAATCCTTCCAAGAGCGCAGTCTGCTCCTGTCTAACTGAACGCACCACCTCAGGGCTGCTTCGGAGAGGCTCTCATGAAAGAAGTGGATTAACAGTCTGTCATCATCTGTCATAGAGGACATCTTGGCAATATAGGTGGCCAAATGAATCCGAGGGTCCGAATTCCCAGTATACTTGTCAAAATCGGGGACCTTGAATTTGGGCGGCACCACCACATCCGGTACTAATCTTAGTGATGCCACGTCAACTGAGCCATACATATTCAGGCCCTCAATAGCTCTCAACCTTTCTTCCAGAGCGGACAGCTTCTCATTTTCTCTCATCTTACTTTCTCCTCCTGTTGTGTGAGGTACTCCCCCAACTGGGAAATGAGGGGCAGAATGAATTGGAGGGTTTGGGACCGAAAGGGATGGTTCGGCATTCGGGATGGCTGGATAATAAGAGAAAGGAGGTTCATTATTTAGAGGAACCGGATTGACAGTAACCGTCGGATCCGGGATTGATGGCTGGAAAGTGAAAGAGGTTGAAGCGTAGTGAGAATCAACCGTTGTAGGAGGTGGGGGAGGTAATGGTAGGTTAAGGTCTGAAGCTGGCTTATTTTGGGACATCTCCCTCATCAGCTTCATAAGTTCTGAAACTTGGTCTTTTAGTTCAGACACTTGCCCCTGTAGGTTCTGTACTTGTTCCTGGTCTTCCATTAGTTTTCTTGTTCGAGATCTTGTTAAGTACACTCGCTGGGGTTGAATCGCGTGCTTGGTCAGACTTGCCTTATTCGAAGCAATGTTGTTTTTCCTGTAAGGAGTAAAAAAGAAAATTTTAAATGAACTTTGAATTTTGCAAAGGAATTAAAAGTCCTGGTCTGGACGAAGGATACAGTGGCATTTGAGAGCCAGGTTGAAATCTGTAAAAGGATAATCGCATCAATTTTATCATGGCATCGTTCGATAGTCTGACTGTGAATGACTGGATTGAATGCGTATTTATGATACCTGTCCATATAGCGCATTCAATTTTTCACATAACCCTAGCGAGGGAATTCCTACGAGAGTCATATTATTCATTCACAAATTTACTAAACAATGGTCCAGAAATCATTTCATTAACTGAATAATTTGTACATCGTATCCTCTATATTGGCCTAGGCTCTGGAAGGTTCTTTATAATGAGATGACATTTTCTGAGATACTCATATAACCTTTCTTCTTGTTTGGCAGGGTCGAATGCTTTGAGAGCATATTCGGATTCAGGTAATAATTCTTGTTTTCCCTGTGCTATCATTCTTTCCAGCTGGTCAACATTCTCTTTCAGTCCTTGATAAAGAGCAGCTTGTTTTTCTCTTTCTTTCCTTTCCTTAGCACACTCTTTCAAGATATCGTTGATGAGTAGTGCCTGTTCTTTTAATTCGAGCTTCTTCTTTTTGTTTTCCTGTTTATACTCTTCAATGAGCACTTCTTGGTATTTCATCTTTTCCTGAAGCTTATTATTCTGTAGTTTCACTTCTTTTACCTCAGCTTGGAGAGAGTCTTTTTCCTTTTCCCACTGTTCCTCTTGCTCTTCGAACCCCATCCTTTCGGCCCTTGCCTCTTCCTTGAGCCTTCTCACTTTTCTTTTAAGCTTCTGCTGTTGGTCCTCCAACTGTTTTATTTGTTCTTGCAGTTGTGAGTTCTCGGTGTTTGCTTTTTGTAGTGAGTCAAGCAGACGATTATCAGCTTCTTCTAATAGAATGTTTTGGCGAGGGTTGTTGTCCTCGAATTCTGTAGTTGAGTGTTATTGGTCCCTGTCAGCTCTCCATTTAAGATAATCGCCCGAGGCACTTGGGCCTTTAGGCGATCTCTCCATCAGAGTAATGTTTTCCCAAGACTTGCGAGCCAGTTTCAATCCTTCCTCTTCCTTGAGCTCATGGTAGAAGTGACCTTGGTGATATTCTTCAATGTCGATTCTGGACTGTATTGAGCCAAACTGCCTCATTACCAATGCCGGAGTGTAACTTGTATATCCGGTTACTCCGATTAGGGATACCGACTGATTACCTCCCGTACCGATCAAAACGGGTTGGCCTGGCGTCCACAGCTTCCTCCAACAGTAATCATGGCTATTGAAACTCAAAATCCGTTCCCACCACTGCTGTTCATTCTTCGGACTGATTACTAACCGGGTCATCTTCTCGATGGGAGGCTGGTCAAGGTACCAAGTTAATCCCTTTGTCTCCACAGGACACATGTGACTGATAATCCAGAGGTATAGCAACTGAGAACAACACTTAATGGACCCTTTCCCTTGTTGTCTGCAGTAGGTTAGGGTTAACAAGGTTTCCGCAAGAATTTCCGGTATCGGATTGATCTCCTGCCTTTCTACCGTCCAGAATGCTTCCACCGCACTGCAAGTTACGATTCCCAATGGTCCCGGGAACAAAATCAGACCATAGATCCCCAAGGCGAGTGCCACTGAAGCTTGATTCCATTTTTTCTCTTGGAGGTACTGATCTAACCACTTCTGGAGATATGTCCAATACCAACCATGTGTGTTTCCTTTGACTGTTTCTTTTGACTTTGCCTCCTCCGAAGGAATACCCAACAAATGTGTTAATCGTTTCCAGGTCTGCCTATGCTCAAGGTGTAGGTAGATCCGATTCTGTGTTGAATAAGGGATCCCTAGTAATGCCTGATATTCTTCCAGAGTGGAAACTGTATCAATATCATTGAAAGAGAATACCCCATACTTAGGGTTCCAAACCAACAACATGGCCTTTAATGCCGGGATTTGGACCTTGACTCGCATTAAGGTTACAATCCTCCCATACTTCTCTTCAAATCGTACCTTGACCTGATCGGGAAGCGACCTCCATCCATTAGATAGACCCTCGAGGCTGTTCATTCTGACTTCAATTTTATTCAGATCTAATGAAGGTAGTAAGCTAGCATGTGCCTTGGAAACATCATTTTGTGGGGGTACTGGAGTATGAATCGATTTGGACCACAGTTTAGCATTCTGAACTTCTTCTGCCGACTGACTCGAGGATGCCATGATAAATATGATGCCTATCCTTTTACAGACTCTTGGTTTGGTAATGCCTGCGGGAAAATTTGTTAGCAAGATAAATTAGGGTAATTTTGAATCATACTGTTGGCAAGGTGACACATACACATTTATCAAAATAGGAAAATGTGTAGGTGTTTTAGTTGGATTCAAGATTACCCTCACAAAAATAAACAAAAGGAAATTAAAGCAGAAAAAGGATAAGAGTAAGTATGCCCCTTTTGTCCTATAATAGGGAGACTCCTGATACCGGATGAGTGCTACCTAATTGGATAGTTCTATCTTATAAGGTAGCTTACTACGGCTTTCAGCTATTGTGATAGTTTAGCTCAAGGTCTAATTTTCTAAAAGCCACAGGTTCCCAAATTGCCCCTACTGTAAACAGTAGAACCCCATTCTATAACCATGATATTATCGGGAAAATTCTACGAGTATCACAGTGGATAGAACAAGTTTCAATTTGAGCAGAAGCCTTCACGGATACTAACGGGGTAGAACCCACAGGTACCGCTACATGACTCCCTCCTAATTTCCTAAAAGGGTAAGAAAGCCCGGGTATAGGGCCAAAGTGTGTGAGGACATCGTGTGAGTGTTCAGTGTGTGAAGGGACACCTTTACCTCTTCTCAATTCAGGGGAATTTTATTTTTCCATTTTTCCCTTTTCCCCTTTTTTTGAAACGAAGAGCACTGTAAGGAGATAAAACAGGCAAAATAAGCAAAGTAGTTAGCCGCAATAACAATAATTAACGTATAAAACATTGCCGAATGAGCCCATCTAACTATAATTTGATCGGACAAAATTAAATCCACTTTTGGACCACTAGACCGGGGTTAAGTCAGTCTTTGCAATGTCCCCAGTGGAGTCGCCAAGCTGTCGCAAGGGATTTTGCGGTCGCCTGGACGATCACTCACCGAAGTGGGAAAGAGTGAGGAGTCGCCACCTTAGTTTTGAGGGTAACTAAAGAAAACCATTTGTGAAGATAAATTAAAATAAAACCACTTCAAAACAGAGATTCTAGGTTCGGGGTCCGTAAACGGGTGGGGAAGGTGTTAGGCACCCCACCTCTTCCCTTAATAAGGGTAAGTAGATTTAACTTTGCATTAGTTAGGAAGGCTCGAATGGACATGTTGATCCTTTTAACTAAAGGAGCATTTAATTTTTTTTCACTAAATTTGGATCACCCAGATACATAAGTAAATGAGACAACCTTAGTGAATTGACGTCGTGAATCATTTTTGGTTTTGGGATTGTTTTGCGTGTAGGTTAAAATTAGGTGTGAGAATCGGATAAGAACTCTCTTCCGATCTCTCTTAAATTCTGAGAGGAGATCGGATAAGAATCCTCCTCCGATCTCTCTTGGGATATTTAAAATTTGGGATTAAGAATCGGATAAGAACTCTCCTCCAATCTCTTTTAAGTATTCATTAAAATTTTAGCTCAGGGATCGGTAAGAACTTTCCTCCAATTTCTATTTAATGTTTATTAAAATTTGGAGTTGAGACCGGATAAGAACTCTCCTCCGATCTCCGTTTAATATTTATTAAAATTTTGAGTCGAGACAGGATAAGAACTCTCCTCCGATCTCTATTTAATTTTTATTAAAATTTTGATTTGAGACCAGATAAGAACTCTCCTCCGATCTCTATTAAGTATTTATTTAAAATTTTGATTTGAGAATCGGATAAGAACTCTCTTCCGATCTCTATTAAGTATTTATTTAAATTTTGATTTGAGACCGGATAAGAACTCTCTTCCGATCTCTGTTAAATTAACAGGAACCTGAATGGGATCTTCTGATATCCCGAATTTTGATTTCAGCTACATGTCATAAGATCCTAAAGCTAAGGATTCTGACGTTCTAAGGTGTGGGGGGGGGGGGGGGGGGGGGTAAGGCTTCTAATTGATATTTTTGTGACTAAATAAGAGAAGCTGGACTAAATTTTGCTGACTTCCCCTAAGGTCACTTTACCAGTACCTGTTAATGTCTGATCTATTCTGTTTCGTTTACTTTGGTTTTATCCCACTTTATGGCATCTTTCCGAATTGCCGTTTACGTCTGCCTAATATTGTGGCTATTTTCCTGACGTGTTATTCAGGCTCTTTCTCTTAAAAAAACCCTTAAGTTGCAGTTACCTACGTTTTTACCCAACCACTTACACGCTACTAGGAACTAGAAAATTTGCATTCAGAAACGACGAAGGTTAATAAAATGATAGACTGATCACTAAAGAAATAAACTTGAGAGTAACATTCTTTAAGGTTCTTTGGCACTAAATAAACTTGGAGAAAATCACATACATAAAAAGAACAAAGAAAATGCGGAAAGTAAACGTAAATACTTGATAAAACAGCAATATGAGCTCTTACCTGTAAGGAGCCAAATCTATTGAAATAACTATGGGGTGACAAATAGTAATAAGACAGCGGACTGATTAGCTGGAGGGCTGATGTTCGTTGTGAAATGAAGGGTACTTAGATAAAATACAATCAAATTAAGATAAAAACCGAGTGAAATGAAGTTGAGCTTGGATAATGGGAATGAAGACAGAGATGATAAAGGGCTGAAAGTGAGAGTGTGACCAGATAATGAACAAACTGAAAATGTAGAGTTCCAGTATTCAGAATCCTTTTCAAGAAAACGCTTCAGAAAACTAGTTTCAAAAGTCTTTCTAATCAAAACTTCAAAGTAGCAGAGTAACAAACTGAATCAAGTTTCAGAGTTCTTCCGCTATAATAACTACCTCTCTTTTTTTGCCCGTCCCTTGAACAGTTTTTCATGCAGGTATTTATAGGAATCGGGTGCTCCCCATGAAGGGTCAGGATTTATTTTGAGGGAGATGGAGGGTCAAGATTTTCGAAGGACATGATCGGATGTTCAGGAATTAAAGAGAATCAAAATGAATGGCTGAGATCACTCTTCAGAATATTTGTCCTTTTCTTCTTTCAATCTAACGATCCCAAATCTTCTCGTCCGGAACGATCTGAGGGCTAAGAGCGAAAGACGCTGGTATTGTCGTCTTCTCTCTTGATCCAAGGGTTCCGGGTTTGTCCTTACCAGTGAGATCAACGGTAGGGATTGGGATGTACAGGACTGTCATGACATACCCTGGCACTGCCGCATGGCGATTCTTAGGCGTGCGGTGGAGATCTCGTCTGCAACGCTTTAACTACCTCGGCTCTGATTCTGACGACGGTTATTGGGATTTGTCTTATTCTTTTTGCCTTCCGATCTTCCCTCTTCTCGATCTTCTTGACACGCTCCTATTCCGATCTCTCATGCTGATCTCCCATCCTCCGATCTATTATTCCGATCTTTCCCTTTCTCAGGTCCGGTCTGGTCAAAGCATTAATTTCCCCTCGATTCCGGCGTTAAGCCGTTTGCTTCGCCAAAGAATAAATGCCCGCTTTTCCCCTATATATACCCACGAATGCAGACATTTCCTTCATTTGATTTTCCTTTCTTCCTTCTTTCTTTTCCAGTTCTAGCTGCTCCGGCGGTCGTTCCGGCCATGATTGTGGTTTTTGATCCCTCTCCGATGGACTTCCTTATTCCTCGACTGAAAATTTACGACCCCGGTGATCACATAACCTTGTCTGATGATGGTGAGAGGACTGGGTTAATTGACCGATCTGGATTGCGGACCTCGACCGTGCTGATCCCGAGTTGTTCAACTGGCATGATCGACAAATTGATTTTGGGCGAGCAAATTGCTGATGCTCACGACCCTTGGCGATTGCTTCCTCAAGTTCATTCGCTTCTCACCACATTGAGTGTTCCGACAATGTTTCTTCCACATTGGGTGTTCCGACAGCGGATTAAGCTCCGATCGGCGACACCCTTGGGATCAGTTATAAACCTGGGACTCTTTAGATAGGATGTTCCACCGGTCTCTAGAGATTGCCCAAATGATGTAATCCTTCAATGTAATCAGATCTCTAGAGATCGCCCAAATGATATAGTTAGACCTTCATTGTAATCCGATCCCTAGAGATCGCCCAAATGATGTAATCCGATCTTTTGGAAATAAAAATCTTGTTTCTCCAATTATTATCTTATTGATTATTTTCCGATCTCTGATATATTTGTCCAATCTGGTTCCTAACAAAACGACTCTTAACTAATCCTTCATTCAAAATATTCAACTTATTATGCCGATCTCCATTTAACCGATCTCCTTGGAATGTTCGAATATTTGAGAGAAGTGTCAGAACAGCTGGCGAGTCCCACCAATCGATGCGTTGCCTAGAACCTCGTGAGCATTAAATGCTCGGACAAGTATAAATAGGGGTGAGGGGTTATCCATTTGCTCCTGTATGTCATTTTCAATCTCTCGCTCACAACCTCAAAGTTCTCTCGTTTGCTCAAGTTCTTCCGACGCCGATCAGACTCCGGTAAGGGCTTTGATCTTCTTTTTAGTTTAAGTTCTTTATTTTCTTTTGAAAATGAGCGGTGCCGAAGGTCAAAGAGCGGCGAGTCCCCCTTCCATTTAGTTCTCGTGGTCGTCTGACGAAGAAGAGGTGGTCGGGCCAAACGCGCAAACAGAACCTCCTAGGGCCTCTGTTCTAGCTCGGGGCCGGATCGGACCATCAAGGCACGTACCTTCTTCAGGGAGGGAGAATCTCCCTATGGACGAGCTGCCATCGATCTTACAAGAGTCCGATCTACAATTGTTTAGCCAGGAGTACAATATTCGCCCTGATTCGTACGAACTTATCCGGTGCCATGGCGATCACCGAGCCGATCACTTCTTTGAAGAGAATGATCTGGTTATGGTATACGAGGAACAGTTAAAGGCCGGTCTTCGGTTCCCCCTGGATGACTTCTTCAAAGAGGTCCTAAAACTTCACCGGGTGTGCATTGCTCAAGTTCATCCTAACTCGTGGCGGATCTTAGTAGCATTCCGAGGTCTATGCCGAGCTAAGGGAATCAGACCTACGGCTAAGGTGTTCACCGAACTGCACAGGCTAACTCTCCGAAAGGACGATGAGCACTGGTTCTTTCAGGCGAAGCCTCATTGCGGGCTCTTTACCGATCTGCCCTCCTCCCTTAAGAATTGGAAGAACCGCTTCTTCATTCCGAGGAGCAAAAATCCGACCTGCTTTGAGGACTTCCCCCGTAGCTGGTGGCACCAGGGGCCCCTGCTTCCGAAGCGCATTAACCTGAACCAGGAGGAAAGCTTAATAGTGATGGATCTGAAGAATCAGGCTGCCACTCAAAAGTATTCCTGTTTAGATGCGGTGACCGCCGAGCTGCACCATTGGACCATACAGCTGCTCACCGGCCAAGATCGCGATCTTCCGCTCTCTGACCTCGGCACTGGTATTTTCTACATCTCAGATCTCAGGACCTTAGCGATCTCACTGACCTCTTCTTTGTGCAGGTATGGCGGGTGATGAGGGTTCTAGGAAGCGGAAGAAAGAAAGAGAGATCTCCCGGAAAGTAAAGGAGATGAAGCGTTCGGAAAAGCTTCGAACTCCCGGCCATGAACCAGGGGAGACGCAAGGAGGCCCGTCCCGACCTTCGGGGCCGCTGATCACTGAAGCTATCCGATCTCCTCCTCAACAGGAAGAGCCGGCTCCACCCTCCAGCTTGCTCCAAGCACGTAAAGGGTCCTTCTCAATCTTCTCGTGAGATCTTCTTCTCGTGGCTCTCAAACGTTGATCGAGTCCTCAAGAATAACCGATCGTTCGAGAACCGGTTTTGCCAAAGTCTTGGGGTCTTCCATCCGCCTTCGGAGGATCGGGACAGCTATCCCGACAGCCTTTGACGATATCTTGACTCGCTCCATGAGCACGAGCGTGGAGTGTCCGTGAACTGCACCATAGTTCGAGAAAAGGCTCATCGCTCGGGCAAGGAGGTCGAGAAGAAGAATCAGAAATGGCTTCCTCCGATCCCAACACGCATCCGATCAGGAATACATATCACAAGTTGACGGGCAGGCGAAGTTCTATGAAGACAGTGGTGGCCGAATGTAATCATGTTCCGCCGAAAGGGATCGTGCTCTCGGGGAAGTCCAGGCGCTTCGGGCCAACGATGCTTCTCAGGTCGCCCAACTTATCGAGGAACTTAAGGCGAAAGACGAAGAAATGGTGACAGGGATAGCTGGTGCCTATGTGAATGCTCACAAGGACCTCTTGGCCGAACTCGAGCGTTACCCGTAAGAGGACTTCTCTTGGATGGCCGACTGCTCCGGGGCGAGGGAGGATAGTGAAGAGGAAGGAGAGGATGAGCAAAATGTAGATCAGTGGGGTGATCCTCACCGAATAACTTGTACAAATTTTGCGATGAAATGAAATAGAATGCCTTTTTGTTTGATGAATGGTTGTGATCGGAAAATTTCTAAACACTTGATTGTCTGAGTATATTGAAACAACTGAAAACTATTATTATCCTAAGTGTGAGAGATCGGAAAATACAACATGCATGAGATTGCTAAACGGAACTTAATTGAAAATTTTGGCTTGAACATCTAAGATCGGGATCTTCATTAAACCGGATTAGAACCTTGGCTTGGTTATTTCTAAACTTTTAAAAGAGAGGTCGATTATAAAGATTGGCAGCAAGGTTCTGGTGTTAATTCAATCTTGTCTGATAAGAGAGATCGGGAATACAGTTAACTGGTCAGGATATTCGACAATTGGCTTGAGAGATCGGTGAATGATTTGAGAGACCGGTAAGGCTTTAATGGATACGAGAGCTTAGCATTGACTCAACTCTCTGTGAAGAGAGATCGGAACTGTGATTAGATGGCAAGAAGAGACTTAGTGCTAGGGATCGGTTTCGAAGTTTATTGATTCTGGGGATCGGCCAAAATATGGTGTCGACAATATATATAAGAAATGAAATCTACTATATAATGTAATAGAAATAAATAAATGGTGGGGATCGGAAGATTTTCATCCCGAACTAAATTCTGAACAAATACAAAAAAAAAAAAGAAAGAAAATGAAAGTTTTTTTTTTTTTTAGAAGAAAATGTAGGGTTATTATGCCAAGGGTTACGCATGCAAATTGGATAATATGAATTCATGAATAGGACAGTAACGGATTGAATATTTTTAAATATTTAATTGGATTGAATTTTATTTAAATAAGTTTGAGTAATATATAATTTAAATTTAAAAAATAATATCTATTTATTAATTTATATAATTAAATTAATGTTCATTAATTTTTTATATAATTTAAATATTTTAGAAAATAAGTTTGAATTTTTTATTAGTAAAAAATATTTTATATGAATTATATATATATATATATATATATATAAGAAGTGAAATCTACTATATAATGAAATAGAAATAAATAAATGGTGGGGATAGAAAGATTTTCATCCGAGCTAAATTCTGAACAAATAGAAAAAAAAAAAGAAAGAAAATGAAAGGTTTTTTTTTCTTAGAAAAAAATGAAAGGTTATTATGCCAAGGGTTGCGCATGCAAATTGGATAATAAGAATTCATAAATAGGACAGTAACGGATTGAATATTTTTAAATATTTAATTGGATTGACTTTTATTTAAATAAGTTTGAATAATATATAATTTAAATTTAAAAAATAATATCTATTTATTAATTTATATAATTAAATATAATGTTTATTAATTTTTTATATAATTTAAATTTTTTAGAAAATAATTTTGAATTTTTTATTAGTAAAAAATATTTTATATGAATTATATATATGAATATATATATATATATATATATATAAAAGAAATGAAATCTACTATATAATGAAATAGAAATAAATAAATGGTGGGGATCGGAAGATTTTCATCGAGCTAAATTCTGAACAAATAGAAAAAAAAAAAAAGAAAGAAAATGAAAGGTTTTTTTTTCTTAGAAAAAAATGAAAGGTTATCATGCCAAGGGTTGCGTATGCAAATTGAATAATATGAATTCATGAATAGGACAATAACGGATTGAATATTTTTAAATATTTAATTGGATTGAATTTTATTTAAATAAGTTTGAATAATATATAATTTAAATTTAAAAAATAATATCTATTTATTAATTTATATAATTAAATATAATGTTTATTAATTTTTTATATAATTTAAATTTTTTAGAAAATAAGTTTGAATTTTTTATTAGTAAAAAATATTTTATATGAATTATATATATATATATATATAAAAGAAATGAAATCTACTATATAATGAAATAGAAATAAATAAATGGTGGGGATCGGAAGATTTTCATCCGAGCTAAATTCTGAACAAATAGAAAAAAAAAAAAAGGAAAATGAAAGGTTTTTTTTTTCTTAGAAAAAAATGAAAGGTTATTATGTCAAGGGTTGCGTATGCAAATTGGATAATATGAATTCATGAATAGGACAGTAACGGATTGAATATTTTTAAATATTTAATTGGGTTGAATTTTATTTAAATAAGTTTGAATAATATATAATTTAAATTTAAAAAATAATATCTATTTATTAATTTATATAATTAAATATAATGTTTATTAATTTTTTATATAATTTAAATATTTTAGAAAATAAGTTTGAATTTTTTATTAGTAAAAAATATTTTATATGAATTATATATATATATATAAAAGAAATGAAATCTACTATATAATGAAATAGAAATAAATAAATGGTGGGGATCGGAAGATTTTCATCCGAGCTAAATTCTGAACAAATAGAAAAAAAAAAAAAAGAAAATGAAAGGTTTTTTTTTCTTAGAAAAAAATGAAAGGTTATTATGCCAAGGGTTGCGTATGCAAATTGGATAATATGAATTCATGAATAGGACAGTAACGGATTGAATATTTTTAAATATTTAATTGGATTGAATTTTATTTAAATAAGTTTGAATAATATATAATTTAAATTTAAAAAATAATATCTATTTATTAATTTATATAATTAAATATAATGTTTATTAATTTTTTATATAATTTAAATTTTTTAGAAAATAAGTTTGAATTTTTTATTAGTAAAAAATATTTTATATGAATTATATATATATATATATATATAAAAGAAATGAAATCTACTATATAATGAAATAGAAATAATTAAATGGTGGGGATCGGAAGATTTTCATCCGAGCTAAATTCTGAACAAATAGAAAAAAAAAGAAAGAAAATGAAAGGTTTTTTTTTCTTAAAAAAAAATGAAAGGTTATTATGCCAAGGGTTGCGTATGCAAATTGGATAATATGAATTCATGAATAGTACAGTAACGGATTGAATATTTTTAAATATTTAATTGGATTGAATTTTATTTAAATAAGTTTGAATAATATATAATTTAAATTTAAAAAATAATATCTATTTATTAATTTATATAATTAAATATAATGTTTATTAATTTTTTATATAATTTAAATTTTTTAGAAAATAAGTTTGAATTTTTTATTAGTAAAAAATATTTTATATGAATTATATATATATATATATAAAAGAAATGAAATCTACTATATAATGAAATAGAAATAAATAAATGGCGGGGATCGGTAGATTTTCATCCGAGCTAAATTCTGAACAAATAGAAAAAAAAAAAAGAAAGAAAATGAAAGGTTTTTTTTTCTTAGAAAAAAATGAAAGGTTATTATGCCAAGGGTTGCGTATGCAAATTGGATAATATGAATTCATGAATAGGACAGTAACGGATTGAATATTTTTAAATATTTAATTGGATTGAATTTTATTTAAATAAGTTTGAATAATATATAAGTTAAATTTAAAAAATAATATCTATTTATTAATTTATATAACTAAATATAATATTTATTAATTTTTTATATAATTTAAATATTTTAGAAAATAAGTTTGAATTTTTTATTAGTAAAAAATATTTTATATGAATTATATATATATATATATAAGAAATGAAATCTACTATATAATGAAATAGAAATAAATAAATGGTGGGGATCGGAAGATTTTCATTCGAGCTAAATTTTGAATAAATAGAAAAAAAAGAAAGAAAGAAAATGAAAGTTTTTTTTTCCGAAAAAAATGTAGGGTTATTATGCCAAGGGCTGCGCATGCAAATTGGATAATATGAATTCATGAATAGAACAGTAACGGATTGAATATTTTTAAATATTTAATTGGATTGAATTTTATTTAAATGGATTGAATTTTATTTAAATAAGTTTGAGTAATATATAATTTAAATTTAAAAAATAATATCTATTTATTAATTTATATAATTAAATATAATGTTTATTAATTTTTTATATAATTTAAATATTTTAGAAAATAAGTTTGAATTTTTTATTAGTAAAAAATATTTTATATGAATTATATATATATATATATATATATATATATATATATATATATATATATATATATATAAGAAATGAAATCTACTATATAATGAAATAGAAATAAATAAATGGTGGGGATCGGAAGATTTTCATCCGAGCTAAATTCTGAATAAATAGAAAAAAAAGAAAGAAAGAAAATGAAATTTTTTTTTTCCGAAAAAAATGTAGGGTTATTATGCCAAGGGCTGCGCATGCAAATTGGATAATATGAATTCATGAATAGAACAGTAACGGATTGAATATTTTTAAATATTTAATTGGATTGAATTTTATTTAAATAAGTTTGAGTAATATATAATTTAAATTTAAAAAATAATATCTATTTATTAATTTATATAATTAAATATAATGTTCATTAATTTTTTATATAATTTAAATATTTTAGAAAATAAGTTTGAATTTTTTATTAGTAAAAAATATTTTATATGAATTATATATATATATATATATATATATAAGAAATGAAATCTACTATATAATGAAATAGAAATAAATAAATGGTGGGGATAGAAAGATTTTCATCCGAGCTAAATTCTGAACAAATAGAAAAAAAAAAAAGAAAGAAAATGAAAGGTTTTTTTTTCTTAGAAAAAAATGAAAGGTTATTATCCCAAGGGTTGCGTATGCAAATTGGATAATATGAATTCATGAATAGGACGGATTGAATATTTTTAAATATTTAATTGGATTGAATTTTATTTAAATAAGTTTGAATAATATATAAGTTAAATTTAAAAAATAATATCTATTTATTAATTTATATAACTAAATATAATATTTATTAATTTTTTATATAATTTAAATATTTTAGAAAATAAGTTTGAATTTTTTATTAGTAAAAAATATTTTATATGAATTATATATATATATATATATATATAAGAATTGAAATCTGCTATATAATGTAATAGAAATAAATAAATAATAGGGATCAGAAGATTTTCATCCCGAACTAAATTCTGAACAAATACAAAAAAAAAATGAGAGGGTTTTTTTTTTTTTTTTTCAGAGGAAAATGAAAAGTTATTATGTCAAGAGTTGCGCATGCAAATCGGAGAATATGAATTCATGAATAGGACAGCAACGAGATTGAATTTTATTTAAATAAGTTTGAATAATATATAATTTAAATTTAAAAAATAATATCTATTTATTAATTTATATAATTAAGTATAATGTTTATTAATTTTTTATATAATTTAAATATTTTAGAAAATAAGTTTGAATTTTTTATTAGTAAAAAATATTATATATATATATATATATATATATATATATATATATATATATGGTGGGTTGGAAAAAGGCTGTACTAAATGCCATTATTGGCTTTGGCCCACCTCCCACAATCCCCGCATAATTGCCCGCCCTTAACATTTCCATCATTGCATGTCGTTTGCATATAACACACCTTGGATCCCAAATTTGCCCTCTCTCAGTAAATTGTTAAAGAGAAACTTTTGTTTAGAAGGTTTTTAGCAATTTCACCCTTTTTTTCCCATTTTCACTCCATGGTTAATTAGTAACATTTTGAGGAATTTGCTATTGACATAATCTCGGATTCTTTGGATGTAAACTGAGGTGATCTCCTCGTTATGTATGCCTTGATTTCCTTTAATCCAGTTTGATTTGCTTAAAAGATAAGAAATATAAAGGGATTAGGCTATAAAACAAAGTGATTTGATTTGATAATGAGGATATCTTTGAGAGTAGACATTTAATTGTTAGAATCAAATGGGAATGTTTTTCTCCATGAGATGGGAGAATAATTTTACTAAAACGAAGCAAACATGGTTAGCAAGAAACATGAGGGTAAAATAATAAGGAAAAAAAAAATTAAAGTTATCTCATGCAGCAGGGAGCACAATCATCGCTATTTCGGGCCTTCATATTCAACTGATAAGTTGAAAAAGTTGGAGAGATGGGGGGACCTTTCTACTATATATAAAGATTGCACCCATTACAAATGCTCACTGGTATTTTTCATCTGAGCTCTCTCTCTTATTGCCACTCATGGCTTCCGCTCCAAAACTCATTTCCTTTTTCTTCCTCTTAGCCTTTTTCTTTATGCAAACTTATGCTAGAGAGAGTCAGTTCTTTAGCAAGGTCCCTGTCACCAACCCCACCCCTACCACCACCATCAACAGCAAAGAGGTTGCAACGATCCCCAATAAAGAAGAGAACTTGAACAAGCAAGAAGAAGAACCAACCTTCATGCGAGAGACCCAAAAAAATGGTTATGGCTTGTATGGTCAAGAATCCACCCAAACCCAGTTTCCCACTACCACCAAACTAGGTAATGCACCCTACACCACCAGCACTTACAGCCCCTACAGAACCCAGATCCAAAACCAAGAAACCTCCACCAGCTACCCCAACACCAACACCAATTACTACGATAAAAATCGATACAGCAACAATGCATTCGAGGAGGAGCAACAAAATTTGGGTGAAACAAGCCTCCATGAAAGAAGCTATACCCCCAAAACCAACCAGAACAACAACTACTACTACAATGGTGCAAATGGGTACAAAAACGAAGGGAAGCAAGGCATGAGTGACACCAGGTACTTGCAAAATGGAAGGTACTTCTTTGACCCCAAGGGTGGGAACAGCTATTACAACCCAAATCAGTACCAGACTTCAAGAAACAATTACGATTCTAGGGGTTCTTACTACAATAATTATGAGAATACCAACGAGTACAGCAACTCCGCGGAAAGCTACCAGAACCAGGAGAACTTCCAAGAGGTCCAAGATGAGCACTACGTGCCTTGAGTTAAATCTTGTTTGGTCTTGTGATCAAGAGTTTTACTCGAGAAAAATTATGAGCTCGGTTCAACTATAACTAATGGGTTGGTGTTATTAGATGTTAATTTAAATATATGTTCTTATGGAAGGAGAAATATATATTGATTTATGTGGTTATTATCTTGTTCTCGTTGAACGTTTCCATAGGCTTAATGCTTTCAAAAATTATGAATAATTAATTCAATAAATGTATATTATGTTGGCTTTGTGTTGCTCTCTTTCAAGTTAGTGGATGCATCGTAAGGGAACTCTGCTCATACAAACAAAAAAATAAGTAATTGTTGGAAAGGAAAATTCTTTGATTTGCTGAATAAGAGAAGAAGATAATGATTAATTCATGAGGTAGAAAGAGAAATGATAGAATGAAAAATTAAGCAATTTATGGTTTAGAAATTAAGCAATTCCTGATGGAATCTCTACTTATGAAAAAAAAAGAGATAAATTTATCCTTTCTTTTCATCTTACTAAATTTTTAAGTGTTTGTTTCATCTTAAGATTCAAAAATAAATATATTAAAATAAAATTTTAAAAACAATTCAATTTTTTTTTTAAATTTTAAATGGCCTTTTTCTCTTCCCGAACTTAACTCTAAATTATTCTAAAATAAAGAATAACTCTTATCCCTTCTTTCCTTTACTATCCCTTCTAACCAAGTGAAAGTAAATGAAAAGAAAAATATACTGGTTTGTCCCATAAATATTAATCTAATTTCTTTTTTCTTATTTATTTCAAATAATAATTTATTTATTTGTTAGTAATACACTCTTATTTAATATGTTTTAAAAATATAAAATCTATTAATTCTAAAAATATTTTTTTGTAATATCTGTCATTTAATTTTTAATTAAATAATATGAGTGGATGATATATTAAAAAAGACTAAATAAAATTTATTATTTTAACCATAACCATATATCGTTAATTTATGTGAAAATAGAAGTATATTTTTGTGGGACTAGGTAAACTCTTAACTTTTTGTTATTGTCTGTTTAGAATTTGAATAATGATTAATAAATTAAAAAATAAATTGATTGATCCATTAGGCTAATCCTTGAAGAGAAGGCATGTGCCGTGGGAGCCTTCTTCCCTCGTTAATTTGCGCCTTAATTGGCTCCAATTACTTCATCTGGGAAACCCCACAAAGTGATCAAGGGGGTGTTTAGTTTACCTGTTGGGTTCAGCTGATAGCTGATAGCTGATAGACACCAAAACAGGTAAATTGTGGTGTTTGACAAGCTTAAAAAAATAGAGCTGATAGCTGATGGGCAACTGATATGATATCCATCAGCTGCAGTTTGTATCAGCTCTATTTTTAGAGTTGTTTCTCATCAGCTGATAGCTGATCTGGTTTTATTTTTTATTTTGACCATATTATCCTTTTTTATTTAACTTAAAAATTAATATTATTAATATTTTTATTTTTTTATTTATAATTTTAATATTTTAATTAACGTATTTTAAATTTGTTAAAATATTTTTTTTAATAACATAAAATATAAAATATTTATTTATATTCAAAAACTTAAAATTAATTATAAATTTTTCTATTAACAATAATAATTATTTTATTATTTTATCTATATTTTTAAAATTATTTAATTATCTTAAAAAAATAATTATTTTCTTATTTCAATAATAAAATAAATGATATAATATAAATGATTAATAATTATATATTTATTTAAATAATATAATATATTAATTTAATAATTATATATTTAATTTAATAATAAAATAAATAATATAATGTAATAAATTTATAATTTTATATTTATTTAAATAATAAAATAAATTATATGATATTTACCCTTATTAGTCATTTCACATATTAACAGCAACAACTAAATATAATTTTACCAAACATTTAATATAAAATGTTTATCATCGCCTATCGATTATCGCTATCGCTAATCAGAATACTATCACTAACAAATATCGATTGTATTCAACAGTTAATCCAAACAGGCCCGTCTATGTCTATCCCATTCCTAGTAGTTGGAGTCCATGAACCCTACTTTGCATACCAAAATATGTTCTACTAGTACTTAAAATTAACCCTTTAACCTTAAATGAGACAGTGACCATTTGTCTACTGGCTCGTACAAGGAGCTTCCGATCGAGCAAGGGATATGATATATTTGTATGGTTAATTACCTCTTCCTTCAGCTTATCTATATATAGTCCTCATACGTTCAATTCGCAACCCAACAAAAAGTGAAGGTTCCACTACATTATAAAAACAAAATTATGCCGACCCAAAAGCACCTTCGTAGTAGATATATATGTAAGAATTAATAGTGATCTTATCCTTCAACTCGGTGATCAAAAGTGGCGAGCAGTGAGTAGCACCACCCAAGGCACTCGCAAAACTTGTGCCTAAGATTGCGCGATAGACTTAATTTCTGCTTCTGGGTTGTGCTAGCTCTGCTCTGTTAGACACTTGACTTGGCTCTTGGCTAATGCATGTGCCTTGTCTCTGCCCTAAACCACTTGCAACACACTTTCTTTTGAGTCTTCTTACTATTTCTGTCAATTATTCCTATTTTCACATTGAAAGTGGACGTGAGATGGTGAACCATTGGTAGCAACATAGGCAAATGGTCGTCACTCTACACGTTCTTATGGAAATTGAGTTCCTCCGTGATTGGTGGGCTTATTCTCTTATGCTTTGGAGTCTTTTCTCTTTTTGACCTGCAGAACTTGTACACCAAAGACTGTTACTTTTTCGGCGTTAGGTTCCTTAGTGACTTCCCTTCACATGTAAAAATAATTTCTAATTTAAAATGTATCATGTAATTTTTTTAAAAAGAATTTCATTTAGTAAAAAAATTAAAATTTCATTTAAAGTATAACTATTAATTAAGAAATTAAATTTTATTTAAAAAAAGATCCAATGATAATTTGAAAAGAAGAAAATAATGATTAATTATGAAATTACAAAGTGTAACTAAATGTAGCCCCAGCTTATCAAGGATATATATTAATTCATCAATCAATTAGGAATGTGTAATTGTAGAAGCACTCAAGGATGTTGGGCATAGAAGGGTGAAAATAAGGTTGGTGTATGATAGTGACTAATGATCACACCCACCAACACCCCCATCAATTTTATCCCTTTATCATAATGCCTATTTTCTGTACTTGATTGATCACTACTTTTTTACTATTAAATAAGTTTTTTTTTATTATTATTATTCAATAAAATCTTAGTTTACCAAATACTATATATATATATATATATATATATATATATATATATATATATATATATATATATATATATATATAAGGTAAGCCTCAAAATGACTTCACAAAAATATGTCACCTAATTGAATAAAAGACTTAAAAAATTACAGCGTGGCACATAACCTTTTTCCTTTATTTTTATATTTTTATATAAAAAAAATTAACTTATTATATTAATTATCAATTTTTTATTTCAATATTTGTAAATTTTAATTACTAAAATAATATGTTATAAAGAAATAGTTATCTTAAATTTCTTTTACTACAATTTTTTAAAAAAAATTTTAAATTTGCAGTTTTGATAAAATTCTACTCATTATATTATATATCATTAAAAAATAATATTTTTTAATTAAGTTTTTTATTAGATTAAAAAAGGATGATTTCTATAAAATTATATCATTAATTATATATTTAAATAATTATTCACTATAAAATTATTTATAAAACTTAAATATTTATTTTAAAAATATTTCTAAGAATAATGATATTTTAAAAATTGTCATGTGACATATGTGGTTTTCTTCTTTATTTATTTTTTTATTGGTATATGTTAACTAATTAAAAAAATAATTTATTAATTAACTTATTTAAAAATTTAAAATTAAATATTATATTTTTTTATAATTTTTATTAAATACAAAATTATATTATTTGTTATTAAAAATTTTAAATATTAATATTTGATATAAAATTATGATTAATTAAAAATATATCATTAATAAAATTTTACAAAATGAATATAAAAATATAAAAGATAAAAAATTATACATTAAATTATATTACTAAAATAATAAAAATAAATAATTCATATAATGCGAGTAAAACGACTAGTTTAATATTTAATTGCCAGCCATTTTCTTGTCATTGTTATCATAACATCACAAGAGTTCTCTAGTTCTTTGTTTGATTCTAAGGTAGTCGAATTGATGTAATTTAACATTAATATTAGATTAAAATCAATTAAATTTATATTGATTGAAATTATATTTAAATTAAATAGAAATCAATCAATTTAATTACTTAGGATTAATACCCATTTTTTAAAAATAATTTTTAAATTTGATAAAATCAAACTGAATCATAATTAAATTAACACAATTAAGTAATCCTTTAATTCATTTCCAATCCTCCTAACTTTGAAATCGAAATTATAGATTTTGATCCACAACTAGCAGGCGACTTGTTGGTCAATTCGCCTCCATTTTTAGAATAATAACAAGCATGAAGTACAGGAAGTAAAACAAATTCAATCACTAATAATTAAAAAATTCAAATATTTAAAACTGAAATACACAGGAATTGTCACGACCCAACCTATGGGCCGGACCGGCACTAGGACCTGGGCCAGCTTAAAGCCCCCGAGGCCCGTAGTAAGCCTAACTGTTCATTAACCCAACTCTAAGGCCCATTTGGGCCCAATATCAAGAAAACAAACGGACAGAGTCCGGCCATAAAATGGACTTTCCAACGGGGAGTTTTCGACTCACCCGACCTGTAAACACAATATATAGTCAATTAGGGAGCTCAGCTCACCCTCCACATACTCATCAACATAATAATAAACGGGAGCTCAGCTCCCTCATCCAATCCATCAAAACAGACTTAAAATATTAAGTTTACAGGTCCAACATGAATATAATATTACAGACCAAATTCAAATAATTACTGCTAACACATGCGGAAATTATAGGAGTAATTAAAATTACACAAATATTGATAAACAACCTGCGAAGGAGAAAAGCAGGTTAACCAAAATAAAATCCTCCTGTAACCTGAAAAAATATTGAACAGGAGTGAGCGTTCGACTCAGAGAGTAAAATATCAATTTTAACCATAATCTCTATAACTATCTAAATCTAATGCACCCTGTAGAGTGAAATGCAACATCCACATCATTTTCACATCATAACATCACAAAGGTAATTTGGAGCACTCACGCACCCTGTAACATCAATCATAATATATGGGAGCTGATCCCTATACTGACTCTCTTAAATCCAACTTTGGTGCCGTGAAGAACTCATTTCGGACTTCCACTTAAATACCAAATCGGGGTCCCAAATGAAGAACTCAAGCCGTGTCTACCCCGAAGGACCGGGTCCCAGCGAAGAACTCAAGCCGTGTCTACCCGTCCTATCCATAGTCCACACCACATCACACGCACGCCAACGCACGCACACTGCTCCAAATTACCACAACAACATACATGGCACTTTAATATTTATCAATGCATCAAAAATCGTGCCTAGAGTTTAACTACATAAATATATGCATATAAGTGATGCATGGGCATGCTGAACATATAATAATATCGAAATTACAATTAAAAGTAATATTCTACTCACGACTTGACGACAATCACCGTGGCGGTGGCGGAGGAAGAAGGCTATCTGCTCACTGACAATCATATTACATTTATTTAATACAATCTGACTCAACACAAACAAAGAAAAGACCAATTACGTCCTAAGTCGTAGCAGAAAATCCGCAGAGTCTCCCTATACCTAGGACCTACCCAACCCGCAAAAGGGCTAAAAACGCACTTCTATATTCACAATCCATATATCAACAGTTCAATCATATCACACAGCCTCCCGGGCCCATCAAATCAATCACCCATCACAATACGCAAAATTTTAATTTAGTCCTTATTATTGATCATTTTTGCAAAAGCGCCCAAACAAGCTCTAAAAATTATAAAACTTTGCCCCATGTCCTTAGCAATATTACTAAGCTATTGCAAAAAGAATCGTAATTTTCTAAGCTACCACGAATATTTTATGGATTTTTAATCCTATTTAAGCACTAGAAAATTACGAAAAAGCAAGGTTCGGGTTTACCTTTGCCGATTCCGACTTCGGGAATGCGCTCGGGACGTCTGACAATGGGGGGCTAGCCAAAACCTCGATCCAATTCGGAGACTTTTCCAGCAACGGTCCGTTCGCCTAATTTTGCGAATCTTGGTCAATCGCCGAATTTCCGCGAATCGAGGATACCTACACGAAGCCCATAACACGGGGGTTAGTACATAAATTTTTTAGAATTTTCTAAGCTCATTAAATGCTCGAAAATACACTGTAAAGTTCCGTGGGACCCACCGAAAAACGGTGTCGGAAAAATTCAAAATTTATGTCGTTGCGAAGCTCTCGACGAATGGAGAGTGCTGGTGGCCTCGGTTTTCTCGTGGGATTCACGGTTTTCGAGAAATCTAGCCCAAAAGTCGAAATGGGCTAAAATCTTCCCGAGCAAAAATTGGACAATCCGCTCGATGGATTTCGGCGTTCTTGGTGTCTATGGAAAGCTCTCGCCGAGTAGATGATTTTGGACACAAGACCCGGTCCAATTGGTGGCCGGATCGGCCGGATTTGGCCTAGGAAGCTGAAGCGGCGCGCGCGCGCAGGGGGCGCCAGCGCGTTTTCCGTCGGCGCGCCGCCATTGCCGGGCTGGAGGCGGCGCGCCGCTGGCCGGGCTGAAGGCCCCCCGGTGGGGGTGGAGAGGAGAGAGAAACGAGAGAGAGAAGAGGGGAGGGACGACGCGCGCGGGAGGAAGAAAAAGAGAAGAGACCGGTCCGATTCGACCGGTCCGATCCGGTCCGGTTCGATTCGTCCGGTTCGATTCGATTCGAAATACAAAATTTTGAATTTTTACTCTGCCTCGGGACCGAAAACGAGGTCCAAAAATTCCGAAAAAATTTCCATAAAACTCAGAAAAATACATAGACTCCAAATATATTTTTAGTTTTGTCACGTGGTCTTTAAATTAATTTTTAAAAATCATCAAAGTTTATATTTTCGGAAAATCGAACCCGATTCTTAAAATCCGAAAAATCTCAAAAAAATTCCTAAAATTTTAAAAAAATTAAAATACCAAAAATACTCATAAATAATAAAATTTAAAATCTTGGGGTGTTACATTCTTCCCCCCTTACAGAAAATTCGTCCTCGAATTTTTACACAAGGCAGAATAAAGCACATGATTATACATTGAACAGATAAGGGTACTTGCTACGCATGTCCCGTTCTGACTCCCAGGTGCATTCTTCCACTGACTGACTCCTCCACAAAACCTTAACCATAGGGATCTGTTTTGATCTCAGCTGTCTCACTTGGTAGTCCACTATGGCTACAGGCTGCTCCTCAAATGTCAAGTTCTCTTTTAGCTCTATCACATCCTAAAGTACATGAGAAGGATCAGGAATGTATTTCCTGAGCATGGAGATGTGAAACACGGGATGAACGTGAGAAAGGTTGGGTGGTAGCTCCAACCGGTAAGCAACTGCTCCAACTCTATCAGTAACCTCAAAAGGTCCAATATACCGAGGTGCCAACTTGCCCTTCTTTCCAAATCTCATGACTCCCTTCATTGGAGAAACCTTCAGGAATACATAGTCGCCCACTGCAAACTCCACATCCCTCCGTCTGGGGTCTGCATAACTCTTCTGCCTACTGAAAGCTGTTTTCAATCGTTCCCTGATTAAAGGAACTACCTCTGAAGTGTACTGCACTAGGTCTACATCATGCACCTTCGCTTCCCCCATTTCTGTCCAACACAGAGGAGACCTACACTTTCTTCCATATAATGCCTCATAGGGTGCCATCCCTATGCTGGAGTGGTAACTGTTGTTGTAGGCAAACTCCACCAAAGCTAGCTGCTCATCCCATTGACCTCCAAAATCCAAGACACTCATGCGAAGCATGTCTTCCAGTGTTTGGATTGTCCTTTCGGACTGTCCGTCTGTCTGAGGGTGGAAAGCCGTACTGAAGTTCAACTGTGTGCCAAGTGCCTCCTGCAACTTTCTCCAAAACCGAGAAGTGAACTGGGGCCCTCTGTCAGATATTATGGAAGCAGGAACTCCATGCAATCTGACTATTTCTCGAATGTAGAGTCGGGCATATTGTGCCACAGAGTAGGTAGTCTTTACAGGCAAAAAGTGAGCTGATTTGGTCAGACGGTCTACAATTACCCATATCGAGTCATATCCTCGCGTGGTACGAGGCAACCCAGTCACAAAATCCATAGTGATCATTTCTCACTTCCATTCTGGGATAGGGAGCTCTTGCAGCTTCCCTGACGGTCTCTGGCATTCAAACTTCACCTTCTGACAAGTCAAGCACTTGGACACAAAGTCTGCTATGTCTCTCTTCATGCCATTCCACCAGTAGCTATCTTTCACATCATGGTACATCTTGGTGGAACCTGGGTGGACACTGTACAGTGTGTAGTGTGCCTCTCACATGATTTCATTCCTGAGGTTGTCCACATCGGGCACACATATCCTAGAACCTTGCACTAGGGCGCCATCATTGGCAAATCCAAACTCACCACCTTCACCTTGCTGTACTCTTTCTATGATCTTCATCAGTTGTTGGTCTCGTCTTTGGGAAACTCTAACTCTGTCCCTCAAGTCCGGCCTCACCAAAAGTGAGCCAACAATACCCCTCATCCGACAGATCTAGGATTAAACCTTGATCCATCAACTCATGTACTTCTGAATCAACGGTCTCTTCTCTCTGAAATGTGCGCCAAACTACCGTAAGATTTTCTCGCTCAAAGCATCCGCCACAACATTGGCCTTCCTGTGGTGGTACCGATGGTGCAATCATAGTCTTTCGAAGCTCCATCCATCTCCTCTGTCTCAAGTTTAAATCCTCTCTTTGGAAGATGTACTTCAAACTCTTATGGTCGGTGTATATCTCGCACACTTCACCATACGTAGTGTCTCCAGATTTTAAGTGCAAAGACTACACCGCCATTTCCAAATCATGGGTGGGGTAGTTACGCTCATGCCTCTTCACCGCCTTGAAGCATAAGCCACTACCTTCCCATTCGCATCAAGACACACCCTAGGCCAACTCGAGGCGTCACAATACACGGTGTATCCTTCACCACTCACGAGTAGTGTCAACACAGGCGGTGGTTAGACACTCCTTAAGCTTTTGGAAACTCTCACAAATCATCTGTCCAAATGAATGGAACATTCTTCTGGTCAACTTAGTTAGGGAGCCGCTATCTGGAGAAATCTTGTACAAAACGCCTATAGTAGCGGCTAAACCAGAAAACTTTGCACCTCGATGGTTGTAGGCCTAAGCCAATCGATTCTGACTTCAATTTTCTTGGGATCCACTTGAATGCCGTCACTAGAAACCACGTGTCCCAAGAATGAGATGCTTTCTAGCCAAAATTTACATTTTGAAAATTTGGCATATAGCTGGTGCTCCCTCAACGTTTGCAACACCATCCTCAAGTGCCACACGTGTTCTTCCTCGGTCCGAGAGTATACCAGAATGTCATCTATGAATACGATGACAAACGGTCCAAAAATGGCTTGAACACCTGTTCATCAAGTCCATGAAGGTCTTTGGTGCATTAGTGAGTCCAAAAGACATCACCAAGAACTCATAATGACTATATCTTGTCACGAAAGGCCGTTTTCGACACGTCCTCATTCCAGATTCTCAAGCGATGGTAGCCCGATCGCAGTCTATCTTGAAAAGAATCTAGCTCCTTGAGTGATTAAACAAATCATCGATCCGAGGAAGTGGATACTTGTTCTTCACAGTGACCTTGTTCAGCTGTCTGTAGTCGATACACAAACTCAATGACCCATCCTTCTTTCTCACAAATAAAACAGGAGCGCCCCAAGGTGAAGTGCTCGGACGTATAAAACCCTTGTCCAAAAGCTCCTGTAGTTGTTCCTTCAGCTCTTTCAATTCTGCTGGTGCCATCCTGTAAGGTGGCATCGATATGGGGTTTGTACCCGGCACAACATCAATGCAAAACTCTATTTCCCTTCCTGGTGGCAACCCTGGAAGCTCCTCAGGGAAGACATCCATGAATTCTCGACAACAGAACGTTTTCCATGCTGACACCTTCTACAGATGTATCTCTCACCAATGCCAAATACCCTTGGCATCCACGCCTCAACATTTTTCTAGCACTAATTGCTGACACCAAATTATATGGAGCCACGCTCCTGTCACCATCAAAACTAAACTCTTCCACACCAGGTATGTGGAAATACACCTTTTTGTTCCTGCAGTCTAAGGTGGCATAATGAGTTGCCAACCAATCCATCCCCAGGATTACATCGAAATCCATTACTGGTAGAGGAACCAAGTCTGCTGGGAGGATCTTTCCATCCACTACCACTGGGCTACCCGGAAAAACCATATCTACATCTATGTTGTCACTAAGTGGGGTAGCTACCGACAAAGGGCATTCTAAAGTTGTGGGGTTTCTACCCAACCTCATGGCAAACACAGGGGAGACAAATGAGTGCGTAGCACCCGGATCTATCAAAACACGAGCCTCATAAGAACAGACCAGAAGAATACCTGCCACAACTGCATTGGAAGCCTGAGCATCCTGGTGGGTCAGGGTGAAAATCCGAGCTTGACCCCTACCCTGAGTGGCAGAACCTTGATACTGACTTCTACCTCTCGACCGCCTCCAAATCCACATCCCCTTGTCCTCGGCCACCGAATCGATGCTGCCATGTTGGAAGTACCCGGATACAACTGGCGAGGAGCATTAGCAACAGAACCCTGTGACCCCATCTGTGGCTCACTGAAAACGGGGCATTCTCTAGCAAAGTGACCTGGTTGGCCACACCTGAAGCATACTCCTGACCCCATCAAACAAGTTCCTGAATGTGCTCTTCCACACTGTGCACACGGTGCCAAAGAGGATCTGAACGAGCAGGCGTCGTACCTGAGCTATTACCACAGTGGATCCGTACCACAGTGCGAACCCTCGGGATTTGTGACTAAAAACACTCCTAATATACCTGCTTCTACCTCTGAAAGTAGATTGGCCACCACTATCCGTAGTACCCATGTGGGGAACACCTGAAGAACCCTCTGCTCTCTTTTCTTTGCTCTCCATTTGTCATCCACAAGATAGCTAATCTCAATCTGGCTCGATCAACCACCACATCAACAGACTGATCAGACATCATGGCCAGGTTCTCATACCTACTGTCAAGCATCTTTAAGAATCTCTTCACCTTCATAGCTTCTGTAGCTACTGCTGTAGGGGCATATCTACTCAATTCGTAAAGTGCAGAGCATATTCATCTACAGACCTGCCATTCTGTCTTAAGGCCTCAAAGGCCCACTGCTTCTGATCTCTGAAGCTTTCTGGCACAAACCGATTGATAAAAAGTTCCACAAACTGAGCCCATGTCAATCCCTCCATCCGGGGTAACACGTAGTCATTCATCCATTGTCTAGGCATAGGCCCCATGACATGCTGCACACACTCTATCAGTCTTCTATCAGTCAATCAGACTGCATTCTGCTGTCTGCAGGAATCTAAAAACCGGTATGCATCGTCTGACACATCATAAGTTCCAGGCACCAACTTCTTGAAATTTATGATCTGTTTGTAAGATTCCTCTCTTGGTGCGGTGGACTGCTGCTGCTGTGGAGGGTGGACCATATACTGCGCCATCATGTCGATGGTTCTCTGCAGACCAGCTAGAGTAGCTGCCATGGGGTCCATGGGACCCTGTGCCATGAAAGACTGTTCCTGAACTGTGGGTAGCTGCTCTTCTACTTGAGCAGCTCTAGGCCTCCTACCCCGCCTCCTCGGGGCAGGCGCCTCATCCTGTGCCGACACCTCGTCAGGCACATCTGGTTCAGTGCGATGGCGCTCTCACCTTATACGCATTTTCCTGAAATTCAGCAGCATTAGCCCACAAAATTCAAAACTGCACATTGCACAGCTCTATAGACTCATATTTACACACAATATATGGAGCAGAAACTAGAAGCAAAGATGACAATGCAAGACGAATATGGACCCTATTTTTCCGCATGTGACTCCTAGTAGACTCTTCCCAACACTTAGACAATTTTTCCCTAAGAATCTGGAGCCTAAGCTCTGATACCACATTTGTCACGACCCAACCTATGGGCCGGACCGGCACTAGGACACAGGCCGCTTTAAAGCCCCGAGGCCCGTAGTAAGCCTAACTGCTCATTAACCCAACTCTAAGGCCCATTTGGGCCCAATATCAAGAAAACAAGCGGACAGTCGGCCATAAAATGGACTTTCCAACGGGAGTTTTCACTCACCCGACTGTAAACACAATATATAGTCAATTGGGGAGCTCAGCTCACCCTCCACATACTCATCAACATAATAATAAACGGGAGCTCAGCTCCCTCATCCAATCCATCAAAACAGACTTAAAATATTAAGTTTACAGGTCCAACATGAATATAATATTACAGACCAAATTCAAATAATTACTGCTAACACATGCAGAAATTATAGGAGTAATTAAAATTACACAAATATTGATAAACAACCTGCGAAGGAGAAAAGCAGGTTAACCAAAATAAAATCCTCCTGTAACCTGAAAAAATATTGAACAGGAGTGAGCGTTCGACTTCAGAGTAAAATATCAATTTTAACCATAATCTCTATAACTATCTAAATCTAATGCACCCTGTAGAGTGAAATGCAACATCCACATCATTTTCACATCATAACATCACAAAGGTAATTTGGAGCACTCACGCACCCTGTAACATCAATCATAATATATGGGAGCTGATCCCTATCTGACTCTCTTAAATCCAACTTTGGTGCCGTGAAGAACTCACTCGGACTTCCACTTAAATACCAAATCGGGGTCCCGAAGAACTCAAGCCGTGTCTACCCGAAGGACCGGTCCCAGTGAAGAACTCAAGCCGTGTCTACCCGTCCTATCCATAGTCCACACCACATCACACGCACGCCAACGCGCACGCTGCTGCTCCAAATTACCACAACAACATACATGGCACTTTAATATTTATCAATGCATCAAAAATCGTGCCTAGAGTTTAACTACATAAATATATGCATATAAGTGATGCATGGGCATGCTGAACATATAATAATATCGAAATTACAATTAAAATTAATAATCTACTCTCAGACTTGACGACAATCACTGTGGCGGCTGGGCGGAGGAAGAAGGTTGTCCCGGCTCACCTGACAATCATATTACATTTATTTAATACAATCTGACTCAACACAAACAAAGAAAAGACCAATTACGTCCTAAGTCGTGCCGAAAATCCGGCAGAGTCTCCCCTATACCTAGGACCTACCCAACCTGCAAAAGGGCTAAAAACGCACTTCTATATTCACAATCCATATATCAACAGTTCAATCATATCACACAGCCCCTCCTGAGCCCATCAAATCAATCACCCATCACAATACGCAAAATTTTAATTTAGTCCTTATTATTGATCATTTTTGCAAAAACTGCCCAAACAAGCTCTAAAAATTATAAAACTTTGCCCCGCGGTCCTTAGCAATATTACTAAGCTATTGCAAAAAGAATCGTAATTTTCTAGTGCTTAAATAGGATTAAAAATCTATAAAATATTCGTGGTAGCTTAGACTCTGATACCACATTTGTCACGACCCAACCTATGGGCCGGACCGGCACTAGGACCTGGGCCAGCTTAAAGCCCCCGAGGCCCGTAGTAAGCCTAACTGTTCATTAACCCAACTCTAAGGCCCATTTGGGCCCAATATCAAGAAAACAAACGGACAGAGTCCGGCCATAAAATATACTTTCCAACGGGGAGTTTTCGACTCACCTGACCTGTAAACACAATATATAGTCAATTGGGGAGCTCAGCTCACCCTCCACATACTCATCAACATAATAATAAACGGGAGCTCAGCTCCCTCATCCAATCCATCAAAACAGACTTAAAATATTAAGTTTACAGGTCCAACATGAATATAATATTACAGACCAAATTCAAATAATTACTGCTAACACATGCGGAAATTATAGGAGTAATTAAAATTACACAAATATTGATAAACAACCTGCGAAGGAGAAAAGCAGGTTAACCAAAATAAAATCCTCCTGTAACCTGAAAAAATATTGAACAGGAGTGAGCGTTCGACTCAGAGAGTAAAATATCAATTTTAACCATAATCTCTATAACTATCTAAATCTAATGCACCCTGTAGAGTGAAATGCAACATCCACATCATTTTCACATCATAACATCACAAAGGTAATTTGGAGCACTCACGCACCCTGTAACATCAATCATAATATATGGGAGCTGATCCCCTATACAGCTCTCTTAAATCCAACTCGTGCAGCCAAGAACTCATTTCGGACTTCCACTTAAATACCAAATCGGGTCCCAAATGAAGAACTCAAGCCGTGTCTACCCCAAGGACCGGGTCCCAGCGAAGAACTCAAGCCGTGTCTACCCGTCCTATCCATAGTCCACACCACATCACACGCATGCCAACGCACGCACACTGCTCCAAATTACCACAACAACATACATGGCACTTTAATATTTATCAATGCATCAAAAATCGTGCCTAGAGTTTAACCACATAAATATATGCATATAAGTGATGCATGGGCATGCTGAACATATAATAATATCGAAATTACAATTAAAATTAATATTCTACTCACAGACTTGACGACAATCACTGTGGCGGCTGGGCGGAGGAAGAAGGCTGTCCTGGCTCACCTGACAATCATATTACATTTATTTAATACAATCTGACTCAACACAAACAAAGAAAAGACCAATTACGTCCTAAGTCGTGCCGAAAATCCGGCAGAGTCTCCCCTATACCTAGGACCTACCCAACCTGCAAAAGGGCTAAAAACGCACTTCTATATTCACAATCCATATATCAACAGTTCAATCATATCACACAGCCCCTCCTGGGCCCATCAAATCAATCACCCATCACAATACGCAAAATTTTAATTTAGTCCTTATTATTGATCATTTTTGCAAAAACTGCCCAAACAAGCTCTAAAAATTATAAAACTTTGCCCCGTGGTCCTTAGCAATATTACTAAGCTATTGCAAAAAGAATCGTAATTTTCTAAGCTACCACGAATATTTTATGGATTTTTAATCCTACTTAAGCACTAGAAAATTACGAAAAAGCAAGGTTCGGGTTTACCTTTGCCGATTCCGACTTCGGGAACGCGCTCGGGACGTTTGACAATGGGGGGCTAGCCAAAACCTCGATCCAATTCGGGGACTTTTCCGTAGCAGTGCATCGGCGTAATTTTGCGCACTGGTCAACTGTCGAATTTCCGCGAATCGAGGATATCTACACGAAGCCCATAACACGGGGGTTAGTACATAAATTTTTCAGAATTTTCTAAGCTCATTAAATGCTCGAAAATACACTGCAAAGTTCCGTGGGACCCATCGAAAAACGGTGTCGGAAAAATTCGAAATTTATGTCGTTGCGAAGCTCTCGACGAATGGAGCGTGCTGGTGGCCTCGATTTTCTCGTGGGATTCACGGTTTTCGAGAAATCTAGCCCAAAAGTCGAAATGGGCTAAAATCTTCCCGAGCAAAAATCGGACAATCCGCTCTATGGATTTCGGCGTTCTTGGTGTCTATGGAAAGCTCTCGCCGAGTAGATGATTTTGGACACAAGACCCAGTCCAATTGTGTCACGACCCAACCTATGGGCCGGACCGGCACTAGGACCTGGGCCAGCCTAAAGCCCCCGAGGCCCGTAGTAAGCCTTAACTATTCATTAACCCAACTCTAAGGCCCATTTGGGCCCAATATCAAGAAAACAAACGGACAGAGTCCGGCCATAAAATGGACTTTCCAACGGGGAGTTTTCGACTCACCCGACCTGTAAACACAATAAACAATCCATTGGGGAGCTCAGCTCACCCTCCACATACTCATCAACATAATAATAAATGGGAGCTCAGCTCCCTCATCCAATCCATCAAACAGACTTAAAATATTAAGTTTACAGGTCCAACATGAATATAATATTACAGACCAATTTCAAATAATTACTGCTAACACATGCGGAAATTCTAGGAGTAATTAAAATTACACAATATTGATAAACAACCTGCGAGGTAAAAAGGCAGGTTAACCCAGAACAAAATATCCTCCTGTGGCCTGTAAAAATTTTTGAACAGGAGTGAGCGTTCGACTCAGAGAGTAAAATATCAATCTTAACTATAATCTCTATAACTATCTGAAACTAATGCAACTTGTAGAGTGAAATGCAACATACACAACATTTTCACATCATAACATCAAAATTGTATTTTGGAGCACTCAAACACCCTGTAGTATCAATCATATCATATGGGAGTGATCCCTATCTGACTCTCTTAAATCCAACGTGCGGCCAATTACTCAAGCTCGGACGTCCACATAATAACAAAAACGAGGGTCCCAGCGAATAACTCAAGCCGAGACTACACCTCGAAGGAACGGGTCCCCGCGAATTCCACAAGCCCACACTACCCCGTCCTATCCATAGTCCACACCACATCACACGCACGCCAACGCACTCACACTGCTCAAAATTACCACAACTTCATCCATGGTACTTAATCAATTATGAATGCAACATAAATCGTGCCTATAGTTTAACTACATAAATATATGCATATAAGTGATGCATGGGCATCTTGAACATATAGTAATATCGAAATTACTATTAATATTATTATTTTTGTCACAGAGTTGACGACACATTACAATGGCGGCTGGGGGGAGGAAGAAGTCTGTCGCTGCTCACCTGAGAATCATATTACTTTTTTTTAATACATTCTGACTCAATACAAACAAAGAAAAGACCAATTACGTCCTAAGTCGTAGAAAATCCGCAGATCCGCCTATACCTAGGACCTACCCAACTGCAAAAGGGCTAAAAACGCACTTCTATACTCACAATCCATACATCAACAGTTCAATCATATCACACAGCCTCTCGGGCCCATCAAATCAATCATCCATCACAATACGCAAAATTTCAATTTAGTCCTTATTATTGATCATTTTTGCAAAAAGCGCCCAAACAAGCTCTAAAAATTATAAAACTTTGCCCGCGGTCCTTAGCAATATTACTAAGCTATTGCAAAAGAATCGTAATTTTCTAAGCTACTACGAATATTTTATGGATTTTTAATCCTATTTAAGCACTAGAAAATTACGTAAAAACTAGGGTCGGGTTTACCTTTGCGATTCCGACTTGAGGGGCGCTCGGGGCGTCGACAATGGGGGCTAGCCAAAACCTCGGCCCATTCGGAGACTTTTCCGGCCACGGTCCGTTCGCCCAAAATTTGCGAACCAGGTCAATCGCCGAATTTCCGAATCGAGGATACCTACACGAAGCCCATAACACGGGGGTTAGCACATAAATTTTTCAGAATTTTCTAAGCTCATTTAATGCTCGAAATTACACTGCGAAGTTCCGTGGGACCCACCGAAAAACGGTGTCGGAAAAATTCAAAATTTATGTCGTTGCGAAGCTCTCGACGAATGGAGCGTGCTGGTGGCCTCGGTTTCCTCGTGGGATTCACGGTTTTCGAGAAATCTAGCCCAAAAGTCGAAATGGGCTAAAATCTTCCCGAGCAAAAATCGGACAAACCGCTCGATGGATTTCGGCGTTCTTGGTGTCTATGGAAAGCTCTCGCCGAGTAGATGATTTTAGACACAAGACCCGGTCCAATCGGTGGCCGGATCGGCCGGATTTGGCCGGAGAAACTGGAGCGACGCGCGCGCGCAGGGGAGGGGAGGAGAGAGAAAAGAAAGAGAAAAGAGAGGGACGACGCGCGCGGGAGAAGAAAAAGGAAAGGGAGCCGGTTCGATTCGATCGGTCCGATCCGGTAGGTTCTATTCGGCCTTTTCTATTCGAAATACAAAATTTTGAATTTTTACTATGCCTCGGGGAAAACGAGGTCCAAAATTCGAAAAATTTCGTAAAACACACACACATACGGAGACTCCAAATATATTTTTAGTTTTGCCACGTGGTCTTTAAATTAATTTTTAAAAATCATCAAAGTTTATATTTTCGGAAAATCGAACCCGATTTTTAAAATCCGAAAAATCTTAAAAAAATTCCTAAAATTTAAATAAAATTAAAATATCAAAAATACTCATAAATAATAAAATTTGGGGTGTTACAAATTGGTGGCCGGATCGGACGGTTGGTGAGGAAGTCAAGCAAAGGCGCGCGCAGGGGGCGCTTTCAGCGTTTTCGTCCGTTCGGCGGCGGCCGCACGGCTGGTCAGTTGGGCGACGCCACGGTCAGGTTGGAAGGCCGTGGCTACTGGGATGGAGAGGAGAGAGAAACAAGAGAGAGAAGAGGGGAGGGACGACGCGCGCGGGAGGAAGAAAAAGAGAAGAGACCGGTCCGATTCGACCGGTCGGATCCGGTCCGGTTCGATTCGACCGGTTCGATTCGAAATACAAAATTTTGAATTTTTACTCTGCCTCGGGACCGAAAACGAGGTCCAAAAATTCCGAAAAAATTTCCATAAAACTCAGAAAAATACATAGACTCCAAATATATTTTTAGTTTTGCCACGTGGTCTTTAAATTAATTTTTAAAAATCATCAAAGTTTATATTTTCGGAAAATCGAACCCGATTCTTAAAATCCGAAAAATCTCAAAAAAATTCCTAAAATTTTAAAAAAATTAAAATACCAAAAATATTCATAAATAATAAAATTTAAAATCTTGGGGTGTTACAGGAATCAAAGCCATTAAAACTCGAGAGTAAAAGAAGAAGAGAAAGCAGATATAAAAAGGGAAGTGTTAGAGATTTAGCGTGATTGTGAGACTGAGGAGGTTTAAGAAGAAATTCAACTGCTTAATAGAATAAACGATCTTGTAGAACTTCTTTTAGTTAAAAAATGCCCTCTTTTAGTATATAGTTATTATATGGACCAGTAGGTAAGTATGTAAGATGATCCAAGAATCTATGTAGAAACACTTGAAAATTATATGCAACACTGAACATAGAGCTCAATTATAGATACAGGCATGCTTTTGCCTGATGAGCATCATGTGTGTATATATATATGTTCATCTTCTTTACCATTTCTTGAAATCTCTACTCAATTAATTTTTGTAACAATGGCAGAGGAAGCGGTCCAATGGATTTATGGGTTAGTCCTCATGCAGCCAGGGGGAAAAATTGCCTTAGCTGATAGGAGAAAAGAAGAGGATTTGAGCAACAAGAGATCGCTGCTTTTGCAGATGAGCCCAGTCCATAAGCAAATCCTTGGCCTATTGGGCCAACGCAATATAAATCAAGATCTGAAGCTCATTAAACGAATATGACTCAGAGTTCCAGTTGTGGGCTAATGGACATTTTATCAAATAATGTCATCGAATTTCAAAATATTTACAAAAATATTTTCTTATTAATAATTTAATGATACACATATATTTAGCAAATGCATACATATTAATCCATTAAAATTATGAAAATATAAAAATATTGAAAGTAATTATGTATGTGCAAGTATTTATACTATAAAAAATTAATTTAATTGAAAATTTGTCTATATATAATGAATAAATTTATTATATAATATGTGATTTTTTTTTGGTGGACGATAAAAATAAAATATTTAATGATTAATGACTTCATAATTATAAGATTTTTCTTATAAACTCAATTGATTATAACATAAAATATTAGATAAATCAGGAGAATTATCTATTAAATATATATATATTTTATTAAATATATAGTCGAATTGAGTTGAATTTAAATAAAAATTTTCGCGTATGATTATAAGACTGTGATAGTATCCATGCCAAAGAAAAAAGTAGAAGGGTAGAGTGCCGGGTCGGTTGGGAAATTAGTATGTGGGCATCGTAGCTCTCAGGAAAGCTTGCCTAACCAACGACCAAAATATTGCTTTTCGTGTGCTCATGTCATGCCCACGTCTACCCCAAAAAAAATGTTCAACTTTTGGTCTCTGTGGTCTGAACTCTTCACTCTCAACTGACAATGACATCATTAATTTTATTGCTAGATGACGAAGAAGAAGATGATGATGATGGCCATGGCCCCCTCTATCAACTGTTCTCACATCAGCATGTCAGGCCCACCACATTTGTAGTTTCAGTCTCATCCAAACTAAAATTCTCATTAATGTTCCCGCCTCCGTCTGCCTACCCAATTACCCACCTCAACACGAGTATTCAATATTCATCTCTTACACAATGGTTGGTGCAAAATGGCTTTTAGATCTAATTTTCCAAAAATGATTTTACCCTTTTTTGGCTGGTGTGGCTTAGCTATTAGCTGTATAGTTATTAATGTGTCCTGTTACCTTCATTGCAGCAGAGAAAGAGAGATTCAACAACACAGCTTTTTACTCCTAACTCTTGCTAAATCTTCATCTACCCAATCATTGGCAGGTGGCATAGACCCCATATCATCACCCCAAACTGCAAATCAATTAAGTGAACGCTCTTGATCATGAATTGATGTTGTACTTTCTCTGTGGGCCGTTTGATTGATTAATTACTCCTTTTTTTTATATAAAGTTTCTTTAAAATTTGGAGATGTATTAACAGTTGCACAGTTTCTTTTTGTCTTTTAACAGTTGTGATTATCAGTTATTAAAAATAGTTGTTGTGATTTGAAAATCTGAACATCCAAAACTGGGACCCAAGCCCACTGATCGTCTCAAGTTTAAGTAGGAATTTTAAGAGAGGACCAAAAAAGGCTAAAGTTCACTTCTTTGGTCGTATCATGTACAATTTCTTACTAATTGTCTGCAAGAATTCTGTGAGGTTGTCATCATCCTTGCATTTCGTTTCCTTGTGGGAGCTCTAGACACCCATGGCAACGACAGAGGTAACAGCCATTCTTCTTTCTTGTGTCGATTCTTGTTCTCCATATATTAGCTATTGTGCTGATTCTTGATTATGCAAGTGCAAATTCTGAATTTTTGCTGTAGTTCTTCATAGGATTTTTTATTTTGACATTTTGCTTTTCTTGGTTTGGAATATGAACTGATAGTTTTGTTTTCTATTTTTGTTACTATTTGATTGTTTGTAAGCAAAGCGTTTATCTTTATGGTGAGATTTTCCTTATATGGCAATTTCTAATTATTTCCTCAATGGGCATAATCGCATATGGTGTTTGATAAATCTTCATTTGGTATGCGATTTGAGGGATACATTTTACTGCAAAATACATGATCAAAGAATGGTTTTTTCCCCCTTAGAAATCAATAAGGTGCTGAAGTGTTTGTGGGAAGTAGGTGGCTTTACTCTATGGTTACTATTACCCTTGTTTGATCTTTGTTTTTGACCACTACCTCCAAAAACAAACACATAAGAGGGATAAGAGAAGGAAATGACAAAATGGAATTCTGATTGTGGCCAAATGCAATAAAGCAGGAAGCTAATTTATGTTTATCAGCAAGCAGTACATTTACACCTTTGTGCTTGTGAAAGTTCTGTTAAATGGGAAGTCTGTAGGCTTTTCAGTTGAAAGCCAAACTGAGAATTGTACAGTAGAATTTAGAATTGCCAATGAATATAACTTATGAGAGACCTAATTTGCCTAGAAGGAAGAACGGCCTCATTAATTTGATGTTTAGGTCAATCTGATGAAACCTAGACCCACATTGTGTCCTACAGTATCAGTTGATCTCCCAGCAAGAATTGCCCTTGTCTTATATTGATCTGCACTTTGCAAAGCTCTATGAAAATTTTCGAAAATTACTAGTCTTGCTTTGTAAATCAACACTATGCTCATGTATGGTTTTGCTCTTTGATTTGGAAGAAAGTTTTTCCAGAATGCAGCTAAAGTATCTGTTCAGTATCAAGCATCCTTTTCATCACATAAGAGTAGATAATGGATAATTTTCTTTTTCTTTTATTGGTCAACCATATACTGGAGGGGAGTTGATCGCCCCTGTTATGGCAACTATCGAATGCCACAGCTGAAACTTTTAGCATAACCCACAGTGATCCCCGAACTTCCCATTTTCATTTTTTTGTTTTCCCATTTTCTACGATTATGAATTGAAGATCTTGACTGGCTGATAAAAAACATCAGTAATGTTTGATTGGCTACATACTGAGGGTTAATTTTGAAGTTAACCAATACCTGCTATGTGTTGATTAATGGTCCTTCCAGGAAAATGAGACATCTAACGGATGGCCACTTGGGCTAGAAATCATGACCATGAGGCTTCGAGTGATAGAAAACATACAGGCTGCTCCAGCAGAACCATATTCCAATGCACACTTGCGCTCACCCAGTTTTTCCTCGTTCACATCCTCCAACCTCGACACTGAGGTGAAGTGACTACTTTTCTTTCCCCAATTTTTGCTGCACCTCTTTTATGTGTGTATTCTTTTAGCCCATGTTACAAGATTGCTAAAAAGAGTTTTACAGTTAGAAAAAGAGTTTTACAGTTAGAACTGCATCTAACTAGCAAAGAATGATTTCTATGGACCTTCCAATGCTTGCTTTAGACCATCTATGCTACCCATAAACCATTCCTCTTAATAGTCATATTCCAGGTTCTAGTAAGACAATTTAGTACAGATCAATGAGTTCCTTACTAATATATGAATTCTTTCACAACGAAGAAAGTGTTTGATATTATGGCAAGGCTTTGTCCCTTGCTTCCTTCATCTTGTCTATAGTTTGATAGTATGGCATTCCTTGATAGACATGAGATAGCAAGAAATCAAGGAAGCCTTATGTCTCTGTGTATCTTCAGAATTAAGCATGTTTTCTATGAAAATAAGCTTTTTCCCCCTCAGCTGGATGGATCTGTCATTCCAAATTTCTTGCTTTAGAAGAGTTTAAACTTTAAACCAATTCACAGGACACATGAGAAAACTATAAAAGCAATCAGAACAGCCTTTGCTACTTTTCTGTCAATGACAGACAAAAAAGAAAAGAAGCTTGAGCATTGACAGCAAGCTATTATCTTAAAACTGCTTCCACTAGAACTAGTTTTCATGTCAAAATAAATTTTATTTATCTGCAAATTTAACCAGTCTACAGCATCCTTCTTCCAAGACCATAGCATGTCATTGGGCCGGCTAATTGGCATTCAACCAGACAAAGGCAATGGAGAATTGTACTTCCCAAGCAGAATTCGCTTAGACGAACGAGGAAGGAAATCTTTAAAAGCAGTGAGCTCTGAAGTATCCAGAGGACACAGACCAGAACTGTCTCAAGGAATTTGCATTCCTCTACTAGTTGGCACCCTTGAAAAGATGAGCAGAAGCAAGAGCAAGACGAGAGAATGAATTTTTTTTTTTTGGGTTCTGAACGAGAGAATGAATTTTAATGGTTATAAGGCATTCGAAAGGAATAAACATCATATCTCCTGTTCTGGTATGTTCTACATTTAGAAGGATCCACTGTGAATTGAATAATTAATATTCCTATTCACATTCAAAATGAGCATTGTTCCTTTTCTTCCTGGATAGCCTGATGGTTTCTCTGCATTATTCTTGCAAATTATGAACTTAATTTGCGTATATTTTATAATTGTATTAGGCAGCTACTGCTAATGACTGGGGATACTGAAATGAATAAAGTTGAAACATGTAAAAGAGTTATACTAGAAGCTGTTGGTGTTGCTTACATTAGTTTTGATGCCTAGAAGCTGGCTTAAGACTATTATAATTATAAATATTAAAAAAAAATACATTTTTCTGGAAATAAAATAAAATAAATTATAATTTTATGTGTAAATTATCGAATTCAATAAATTTGCATAATTAATTGTGCTAAATAATATGATCGATAAAGTTATATGACTCAAAACAGACACACACGTTATGTAAATTATGTACACAATATCTCAATAAAGTGATATATAATAGTAAGATACTTAAATTTAAATTTATAACATAAAACTCTTAATCTTTAATTTAAGTAATATAAAATTACAGTGACATTAAATAGCTATTTTTATTATTTTTATTAATAAAATATTTATTAATAAAAAATTATATTTTTTCAGTTAATTTGAAAAAAAAATTATTATCTATTTATCCACAGTCCTAATGATTCAAATTTGACACTCTTATGTATAAAAAAAAAATAAATCATGTATAAATTATCGAATGCGGTAAATTGTATTATATGAAAATAATTGTATGAATAGGGTTTGCACATGATCAAATGGTTCATAACGATCCACGTAATACAGATGTGCTGAGGTCTTGTACGCATAGATACACGCAAAAATATTAGATTTCAGCTGCAAGCCAAAACCCCATCTTGTATGGTCAAAACCCTCAACTCATTATCTCTATTTGCTACTCCACGCCAGTCCTAAATAATCCCACTAGCGATGTCCGCCGCCGCAGCCGCAACCGCCAGGTCTTTCCTTCGCTCCACCGCCAACCGAACTGTCAGACTTGCCTCCGGACCCAAACCCGGACTCAGAAGCCAACCAGCTTTGTCTCCATTCCGTATCTCGAAGCAAGGTCCTCTCTCCCATCGCATTTTCAGGTGACAAAAATCTTGCCCCAATTCACTTTTCTCTGAATCATGAATAAAAAAGGGGGAGGAATTAAATTTCGAAATCAACATTTTTTTTTTCTTTTAATTTCGAAGGTCGCCAGTGGAGATGAGCTGCTGTGTGGAGACGATGCTTCCATATCACACTGCGACTGCTTCAGCTTTGCTTACGTCAATGCTATCCGTCTCTCGCCGCAGCTATGGTTGGACCCCTGAAGGTAAATTAGATACACTGATACACTCAGATTTTTATATATTTATCTATAATCTAAATTTATGAAGGACTACAATGCCCTTATTTATCAAAGATCAATAATTATAAATTTTGAATTATTTTTTTAAAATGCTAACCTGGAATACATGTCAATTTTCCTGTCTAAATCTGACATGAAGGATATTATTGTGCTTAATTTGAAGTTTGGGGTGTTTGGCAATATAAATTAAAGATGAAGGACTACATTGTTACTTGAGAGATGGTAAAATTAAGCTTATTTAATTAGTATAGTTATTCTATGTTTTTAAAATAATTATGTTTCTGTAATGAAATTTCAATATTATTTAGATTTGTTGTCTTTTATGGTTATTTTGTTTTTAACTTTATCTCTATTTTGTCTATTTCATGATTAGATTAGTTTTTAACAATTTATCTAATGGTGGTTATTAATAAAATAAGATTTACTTAGAAAAAAAATTAATTTAAATATTCTTAAATTTATTAATACTTCTTTTTACAATCATATCATATAGCCAAATAAATTAAAAATAATTATATTTTAACTAAAAATTTATGATTTTAAAAAATTCATCGATTAAAAATAATAAAACTCACGTGCAACCATAAAAAACTAGTATCTATAAAATGAACTTGGGTTGTGTGCATGTGTGTTTTCATTTTGTGGCGTACTATTGCATGTGTTTGTGATTTGGACAAATATTTGCAATTGATTTCTTTTTTGTTTTTTAATGGGTTTGAAGTGATTCTTAGAAAAGATGTGATTTTAGCTTTGTGGCTTGTGGCTTGTTTAACTTTGCCAGTTCACATTTAGATAAAGCTTGTAAGTTGTAAATTGTCTTAGGGATCCAAGGGAGTTCAATTCAATCTGGAAAATCTGATGCTTAAATTAAAGGGATCCAAGTTTTTATCATTTCTATTGTGCATGGTGCATTAAATGAGTGAAGGTGTAAGTAGGAGACAACGGATTTCATAATTAAGGGTTTAATTAGGATGACCTTTTCTTTATTTCTTTCTTCTAGAAGAATAATGGAGATGCTTCATAGAGAACATATTATAAAGAGTTGCAATTTTAGAAGGAAAAGTTGGGGGTGATGGGGGGGAGAGTTGGGGGGATTAGTTCGCCTTATATGACGTTCATATTCCTTTTTTTTTTTTTTCTGTTGGAGTATAGCAACTGCCAACTCTTTTAATTTTAGAAGTTTCTTTTCTGATCCTTTGGAAACATTTTTTTGTATTAGGTATCTAGGTAAGTGTGGAAGAACATTGCTGGCCTAGATAAATCATTAATTGCCTATGATGAGGAAGTCTTCATCCATACTGAAACCATCGTGATGTGCCCTTTTCTGCATCAAGATTTTGGTTTCATTCTTTAAGTAGTGTCATTTTGTCTCTGCTTCTCTCGCTTGTGAAATGAAAGAACGTCTATTCTTCCTTTTGTAGGGCAATACAAGCCTAGATGAAGATCAAGCAACCAAAGATGGAGTCATTTGGATCCTTTTCTAATCAACTTCTTTAAAGTAGTGGAGAATTTTTATTTCAAGTAGAAAGTAGTTAAGTGACGAGATGAATCTTGTAGAAATAATGTTGAGAGTTGAGATATTGAATTTTATCTTCAAATTTCAAGTAGTTTGTGAAAATTTTCTGTTCCTAAATCTCTTCTTTCTTCTCTTCCTTATCTATTGAAAACAAATTAAGCTTTTTTTCTGTCTGCAATTTTGTCTGTAACCATTGTGCTAGATTTCTGCTGTAGAAAGCACCTTTGTGGAAAAGAACCACCAGTCCCTATCTGGTTCAAATTATCTTTGAAATACAGTTGTTACACAGAAATTTTGCGTTATTTCCATGTTGGGTAGTAATGATTTTGTTTTTGCACATATGGCTCCTACAGTTTTCAATCATTCCTTGTGAAAGCAATGCTAAAATGAACTACAGAACAACTAGATGGCAATGCCAAAGTGTATTCTTCCCTGACTGAATCTAAACTAATTCTTTCCTTTCATTCATTTTCATGTGAATATAATCATACGAGGGCCACACTAATTCGTTGTATTCACTCAGATTGCAATGATGATGTATGATGAATGTGGGAGGATTCAAGCGAAGTTTTGTACATGCAATCAATGGGAAGGTGGTGAAATAAAGCTTGTCTTAGCCTGTAGGGTTTTAAATGCTTCTTGCTGTTTATAAAGCTAACAACGTGGTAAAAGGCGTTTCTGATTATTTGATTTTTGATTTTCTGTGGAGTTTCAGAAGGTATTAGCAATGTCTTGTGTTGGTAATTTTACATAGTTTGTAATTCAAACAAGATATTTAACAGGACTCTGCTGTTCCCTGAACTTTAATCTTCTCATCCTATAATTTATTTCTGTTACATTAGCCTTTTTTTTTTTTTTTTTTGGCTTTAATTGTTGTTGTTTTTGAGATGTTCATTGGAATCATTGAACTCTACTAATTGGCTTTGATTGAGGCGGGGAATTTAAAGCTGCCTCTCCTAGCGCTGCTATCGGAATTCTAATATTTTATTGCTGTTTTCATTAGTTCTCGACTAGCAATTTAACAAGAAGGTCAAATAGTGACTTATTTCTGCTATCACACCTCTTGTATTGTAGATGGATGACTGTCCCTTGGATGCGGTGCATTGGTCATAATTTTTCTTGGATTTCAGTGGACTTTTCGTGGTCTTTTCTTGAGACATTCTCCTTGGTGGAATGAGAAAATCCAAAGGTTCTTCTACAAGCATATGCAAGTAGGTACCTTGTGGAAATAGATACATTTTTGTAATTTCCAGCTGCTGAACGTTGATCATTACTGAAATGATTTTTTTCCTCTATTTTTTTTAATGCAAGTGATGGCAATGCTCCTCTCTTCCTCTACCTCTCCCTCTCGTATTTTGTTCCATTGATAAGGCAAACTGTAGCTCTCTAGTCATAAACCCACCATTCCAATTTCCAACCCCAATGAGATTTGAAGCTGAGATTTCAAAATAGAGATATCAAGTGCTAGCTAGTTAGCCTCTAAGGTGTCGCTTTCGAATCCTTACTTGGGGTTGGTCTCACTATGGTTACCTTGTCAACTCTGAGGAGACTAGTTAGATCTTTGACTGGTTGGGTGAACTATGCCAAAGTCCCCGAATTGCATTAAGGCAAGATGGTGTTGCCGAATGCCGCATGATCAAGGCAACAGTATCTTTAGGCCAGCACACAAGTGCTTCCAATCCTGACGATCCTTTGTCATCATCTAACAAAATCCAGTTGGGTCAAATTTCTATCTATTCCAGGCTATGGAAAACTAGGACTTCTCTCTCTCTCTCTCTCGCACCCGCGCGCACACATATTTATACATACAGAGGGGGAGGGGGTCGGGGAATGAAAAACTAACCAAAATACACATCAAGGCAAAAAAAGAAACGAAGAGCAAAGTGAATATATAATGGGCCTTTTACCATGAACACATATTTTCATTCCAAGTTCAATGTGCACCGTTTCTTCATAAGACTGAAGCAAGTGACGATGTCCACGCACTTAAATCACGTTAAATAATTCTACTAGATGTTAAGCAAGTTAAAATGAGAACATTAACCAATTTCATGGACATTTGTATACCAAACCCATTTGTTGTTGTAATTATATCTTAATAGCACCCCATGCCATAGGATAAAAGAGTAGAAGCAACCATCACGCTTTTAAATACATAAACCACTATGTAGGAATCAGACTGCTGACTTCTATATTCCCATCACTCTTCAGCAGCCACAGTCACCAATTCATATTCCACCAGAGACAGATTGTTATCCTCTTTTACAACGAATGTGGCAGGCTCAGTGACCTCAATTCGGCCCCACTTGTCAACAGCTAGCCTCATGGAACCCTTAAACATGTCAATCTTAGCATTCCGGAGAATTACTGTGGTTCCTGGCTTCATCAAGTCAACTGCACCAGATATAGGCATGCATCATTAACAACAACTCGTCAGTGTTAATGGTGAAGTTTACAACTCACCAATATATTTCATTGACATGCTGAGACAGTATTGGTGACATAAATGCATCGTCATAACTGGTAACTCACAAATTAAAAAAAAATTCCAACACAAGGGAAAGAATGTAATAAAAATGACAAAAATCAATTCGTCATATGGGAAATAGATTAACTTGGGAACTTCAAGTTCCCGGCAAGCACAAAAAAATTAACTTGTTTGGTTTGGAGTAAGTGTACACTTCCTAAAAAGTGAAAAGCCATTTTTTATCCACTTCCAAGGAAGTAAGTTACTCACCCTAAGCTAAATAAATTACTTCCAAGAAGTAGAGTTCCCAAGAAGTAGTTCATTTAAACCAAGCAAGACCTAAATGGAGTTTTGGCTCCCCAACAGTTGATTCTCAGTCTTGTTTACTCTGCTTCAACTAAAACTCCATATGCAAAGAAAGGCATCATGATCATGAACATATGCAGTCAAGTTTGAAGCCAGGCATCTTAAGTCTTAACCATCACATTGTACAGTGTATTTGTGTGGGGGGCTTAAAAACTCAATTAGAGAGTCAGAAAGAGGAAAGCAAGCTTGCAATCCCACTCAAGCGTTTAAAAACTCATCACACTAACTTGAAAGGAGAAATGAAAAAAGTTATCATTTAAGCCATTCTTTCATTATTAACATTCTCTTGATGTCTACCAATGAACTTTGATGAGTATTACTGGAGTCATCTTAAAGGATCATGAGATCCTGAGTTCGAAACCAGTTAGAGCCAAATCAACAAAAAAAATGAAAATTTCTAGATGTCTCAGGTTGAACTCACTCTGTACTAACACCAAAACTAAATTAGGCATCAATTCTTCTAACGCAAACCAAACACTACAAAAACACTACATCTTCATTATGTTCTCAAGGAAAGAGGGAAAAAGAAAGAAGAAACTAAACCAGTAAACTAACAAAATCTCCATAAAAATGGCCCACCTTGGCATTAAAACAAAAAATGGCCACGACCCACCAAAATTCAAATCACCCCAACATATATCAAGAGCTTTACCATATTAAAATATCGAACCACAACCAAATTAAAACGCCAATCAACACACAGAAACCAGTCATGCATCACAAGAGCCCAGCATTTCCATACGCGTACGATGCACATACATCATTTAAAGTGTGCACATATATAAATATCATAGAAGGAAATTAGGATTAGACCTTGATCATTACGGGCGGTGAAGAGGATGGTGCCGGTCTCATCACCGACGAGACATTCAGCGATGCGTGTATTGCGGAGACGGTTAGAAGCGGCGGTGGCTCGGCCCTTTTGCAAAACCGTATTGGAGTTCAAGACCTTGGCGATCAGGGTGTGGCCAGTGGTTCCAGGCTTAAGCTGATCCACTTTAATAAAGACCGGCTTTCTCTTCTCTGTCTTGTTTGTGTTTCCCTGTTGCTGATGCTCCTGATTTGTTGTCGTTGTTGCCATTAATTTTGATTTGGAGTTTGAAAGCTACGTTCTTGTTTCTGGGTCGAAGTGATTTTGTTTTGTGCTTTGGAGAAAACCCTAAGGACAACGTTTGTGAATTTTCAATTGCGAAATACCATAATTTATTGGCCAGCCGTTGTTTTCCTCGCCGCTTTGCTTTTTACACGACTTGTCGTTTTTCCCGTCTATTTAACTAACATTTACACATACTTGTGTGGGAGCCAAAGGGTCTCGCTTGAGCCATTGCCCACTGGGCTATTATAATTCATGGAAATGAAAATGTTTTATGTTCACGAAAATTACTATTTTCAAGTCTGAATTAAATTAATATTTTTAATATTTAAATATATTTTAAACTAAATTATTTTAATTTATTTTAAATTCAATTATTATTATTATTATTATTATTATTAAATAATATGAAATTCATTTAATTATATATATTTTAATTAATAATTTATATAAAAATATTTTTATTAAAATTTAAATTTTAAATATTTATACTTTTATAAAATATTTAAATTTTATTTATTTAGAATATAATACATAAAAATTTATAAATATTATTATAAAATATATATATTTTATAAACTAAACTCAAGGTTGACCTTTATATGACCTTTATCTTACTTCAAATAGTAATCGCTCTCTCTTTCTCTTATTTTACCCTTGATATAATTAGGAGTGTTCAGTTTTAGTTCCGTTTAAAATTTATCTAGAAATCGAAATTAAATAAGAATTTTAAAATTTTAATACGATTTCAGTTTGGTTCTTCATTGTTTCAGTTTCAGTTCGATACAGTTCTTAGTTTTTCAGTTTTAGTTCAATTCAGTACGATTCTAATTTGATTATCGATTCTTAAAATAATTTTATGTAATTATTTATTTAAAAAGTCATATTTGAATTAACATTTAAATTTTAAATTGAGTTATTAATACATAATATATTATATAATATATCTTTTAGTTATTCTAAATTATATAATATTTAATTATAATGTGCATATATAACTTATGATTAAATATATTATATAATATGATAATATAATATTAAGTTATATTTAGTTCATAATTATATATACATACATAAGTATATATAATTATATTGAAAATATATAATACATCTAAATAAACATAAAAAAGCATAAGTCTGAATTAAATTAATATTTTTAATATTTAAATATATTTTAAACTAAATTATTTTAATTTATTTTAAATTCAATTATTATTATTATTATTATTAAATAATATGAAATTCATTTAATTATATATATTTTAATTAATAATTTATATAAAAATATTTTTATTAAAATTTAAATTTTAAATATTTATACTTTTATAAAATATTTAAATTTTATTTATTTAGAATATAATACATAAAAATTTATAAATATTATTATAAAATATATATATTTTATAAACTAAACTCAAGGTTGACCTTTATATGACCTTTATCTTACTTCAAATAGTAATCGCTCTCTCTTTCTCCTATTTTATCCTTGATATAATTAGGAGTGTTCAGTTTTAGTTTCGTTTGAAATTTATCTAGAAATCGAAATTAAATAAGAATTTTGAAATTTTAATACGATTTCGGTTTGGTTCTTCATTGTTTCAGTTTCAGTTCGATACAGTTCTTAGTTTTTCAGTTTCAGTTCAATTCAGTACGATTCTAATTCGATTATCGATTCTTAAAATAATTTTATGTAATTATTTATTTAAAAAGTCATATTTGAATTTAAATTGAGTTTTTAATACATAATATATTATATAATATATCTTTTAGTTATTTTAAATTATATAATATTTAATTATAATGTGTATATATAACTTATGATTAAATATATTATATAATATGATAATATAATATTAAGTTATATTTAGTTCATAATTATATATACATACATAAGTATATATAATTATATTAAAAATATATAATACATCTAAAAAAACATAAAAAAGCATATATATAAATTCAGTTCTCGATTTAGTATCGATTTGATACTGTTTCAGTTCAGTTTCAGTGCGGTTTCAGTTCGGTTCTTAATGAAAAATCAAAACCGAGCCAAGATATCAAAATAAATTTAGTTCGATATAATTTCTATCAGTTCAGTTCGGTTCTCCAAAAAAACCATGCATAGCCCTAGATAAACAAGTCATGTCCCTCCTCAACTCTATCAACATAATATATCCAAATCCAATAGAGATAAATACAGTTATAATCACAAATCAAATTTACATATCAAATATTATAAGCTATAAATAACAAACAAACAATAAAGATTCAAACCCATCAATAATGAAAATGATTCAAAGAATATGATATACCAATGAAAGCTTAGCTAGCCAATGGTCGAAGGTGAATTATGGGAGTAAATTGAATTAGAGAAGAGAAAATAAAATAATAAAAGAATTTCAGAACAATGTTAAAAATTCGAATTGATATTGATGCATATACCAGTAATCAACATCTTAGAATCACATGTTGTTAATCATATGTTATTGCAGGCAAATTATTGTATTTATTGAATGCAATATTTTATTATTTATAAAAATATGAATTAAATTAAAGAAAATAAATTTATATGAATATAAATATAGAGCCTTATTGTCTTACATAATCAACATTTGAGAGTAAAATATTGGAGAATAAAAAACATTTGAGAATAAAATGGTTCAATTGGATCAAATTGAATTATACGAAGGTGAAAAGGGATGATTAAATATTTAGTCCTTAATTGATAAGGCATGGTCATTTTTCTTTTATTTTAATTTTAGTGACATCATAGTTTCTTATCATTGCCTCTTTGGTGGTCGACCTCTTAGTTGCCAATCACTATCATTATTAATTAAATAAAGTAAAAATTGTAAGAAAGATTATAAAAATATTTTGAGCGTACATAAAAATTATAATAAATTATATGAAAAATAAATTTTATATAATAATTTTTTATATTATTATATTATATTAATTTGTAATTTTATTAAATAAATTTTATTTTAAATTCAAATTTTCATGATTTTAAAAATAGTTATATTATTAAATTAAAATTAGTTATTTTTTTATTTTTATTATTAATATAAAATGTTAAGATCATCATTACACTATATTTGTGCACAATATTTCATTATATTATCTAGGAGCCGTTTTAGTACGAATGAAAAATAAATTGTAATAGCATGAGAGTAATTATAACCGATTATGATAAATTTTTATAATAAATTATTTATATTCAATTATAATTTATCTTTGTATTTGATGTGGGGATGAGATTTGTTGCAGATTAATTATTCCTTAATTAATAATTTGTACAAGTTAGAAAATACTTTATTTATTTAATTTTTTTGTTATTTTTTAGTTATTTTGTCAATAATTATTTATTATTTTTAAATATCAAATAGTATTTTTTTTTTCTAATTTTACTTTTATCTCTGTTAAACATAATAACACTTTATATATTTTTTTAAAATTCATCTTATCACCTATTTTCTCTCTTAATTAGGTGATAAAAGGATAATTTAATCAAATTAAGTAATATTTTATAATAATTTATGTGATTTAGTTCTTATTTAATTTTTTGTGTAAAAACTTTAACTATTTCTTTGAATTAAGGGAAATGAAAAGAAAAGAAAAAAAATGAAATTAGTTTCCTTAGACTCCTTATCTAGACATTAAATTAAAGAAAAAACAAAAAAAAAGAGAGAAAAAAAAGAGAAAATGCATTCCTAAAGCATTTAATCAAAAAGATTTATCTCTAAATAGAAGGAATTTTTTTTAATGAAAATTACCCATACAAAAGTAAACATTATTTCTCATACTCAAATTTATCTCAGTTTCTCATAATCTATTCAAATATTATAAATAAAATTATTTTTTTTTCTTCTTATTTCTCTTATGTAAGTTTTTTTATTTTTTTAAATAATTTAAAATTTAAAAAAGGGTGAATGATAAATAAAAGAGAAATAAAAGTGAATGAAAAGAGTATTATTTATAATTAATGTATAGATTTTAATATAAATATATAATGCATATTGTACTAAAAATCATTTACAATTTAAGGCAATAAATTACACTTTATAATAAAAAAATATAAAAAAAAAAAGAAATTGGGAGATTAAATATTAAGAATCACAAAAAATATAGAAATTAGAAACAGAGAGAAGAGGCTGTAATTTTAAGACCACAAAATTCCAGCTTCCAGCTTAAGGAATGTGCGTTTAAGTGCAGAGAAAGCCCGACATTTGCTCTCACTTTGCTTACGTCATGTCCTGCAATAGCCGCATAGCTCTCTCTCTCTCTCTCTCTCTCCTTAATTTAATCGTCATATTTTGAAGCTTCCTCCTTTTCCATGAACCCACAGAAACCAACCCTTTTGAGAACCAGTCAAATTTAACATGCAATAGAATAAAAGTTGCATATCCTTCTCCTTTTCTTTCACTTTTTCTGGATCAATTCCTCCAAAATTTCTTTTCTTCTACACAAACAAGTCAAACATCTAAGAATATACATATACCAGATAGAAAAAACATCTCTTTCTATTCCCTCTTCTTTTTATTTTTTCTCTTTATCTTAAATTGTTATTTTAGTTTATTTAAGAGGTGATCAAAGGATATATTCAGATCTTTACGATAAAGAACAGCTTCAAAACCAGCTCAAAATCTTCGATCTTTCAAGGGAAATGGACTCTGATTTCTGGACCTCTCGCCTAGCTGCCGCAAAAAGGCAATACACCTTGCAGCACCATCATCAGATTCAGAGTTCCCACTTAGGTAGGTCGTCTTTTATTTTATTTATTTTCTTCTCCCTCCTTTTTTTTAATTAAATTTTTTATGGGTTCTTTTGATTGGTCCTTGAATATCAGGAATTTATAATTTTTATGCTTTTTTTTGTGGATATGTGATTTAGATCGGTTGAGCATCGATGATTTCGAGGTAGAAGACGAGGTCCGACCCGATTTCCCATGTCCCTATTGTTACGAAGATTTCGACATCGCATCTCTGTGTTCCCACCTCGAAGATGAGCACTCTTGCGAGTCCAAAGTCACCGTAAGTTGAAACAAAATGATATTTTCTCTGTTCCTGCATATGTAGTGGGTTTTCTGATTTTGTTTCAAAAACCTTAAAGCTGCGATCTTTGTTATGATTTTAATTTAAAGTTTAAAGATTTGGTTTCGTTTTGAGGTACCTACACGTTTGATTGCGCTTACTTATTTTGGTAATTTAATGTTTGCGTTTCTTACTCCTAGGCTCATGACCCTTTTGTTTCCTTCTGTTTGCTTCAGTTTGGCACTTGTTTTGTTGATTTTATGGTTTCAAATTTCATATTGTTTCTCTCTACAGAAAATGGGTTGAGGGGACCAAATTTTATTGATAACTTTGTGTAAGTGTTTGGTCCGAACATTGATACTTTTCCATTCAAGCACCACGGGATGTTGGAAGTGGATGCTACTTTGTTGGGTATGCCATGTTAATTGATAACTATATTGCTGCTTGGTTCGCCATATGGGAATCAAGCACATGTTTTTGTTGTAGTAAGGTGAAGTGTTGCCATATAGAATTGAACTTTTTGGTGCCCTATGTCTATAATCAAACTGGTTGTATGGTTCTAGAAGATTAATTTGCTTTGTGCATTGTTGAGTTGGTTTGCTTCAAAGAGGTGTTCTTTGTTTGAATGGATCATTTAATGACCAGTTACTGGGGCTATTAACTTGTTACTCATTTTGTTGTTGCTACTTGATCTTTCAATTATTTTATTTGCTGGGTATCTGAACTGCAATTTTGATCATTGGAGGGGCTCTGAATCTGACTGATGATGTTGGTCATATGATAGAAGGGAACACGCATCATGTTAGAGGTAAATGATTGGAGATATCTTCAAATGGTCCTGATGAGGCTAGTCCCTCCTTGAGTATACCGAACTATGAACATGAAAGAAAGAGGTCCTTGAGTTGAGTAGCCCTTCTTGAATAACTTACAACCAATTTTTGACATCAGTCATACATTTTTTCAGTTAGTTCATGACTGAGATTCCAAAATATGAGGAGGATATTAAGAGCTGGCTGACCTTTTCAGTTTTTAGAACAAGAAACCATTTTTTGGTTGCTGCAAATAGCATGTGATATTCTCTTTTATGAATGGTGTCAAAGATGTGGTGGTTGGGACAATATTTTGGGGGTTGCTGTATTGTTTCAATACTTGGAGATTTTAAATGAGGATCTATGTGATTGATGCTTGTCTTAGCTGAGAAGAAATTTGGTCTCTTCAATTTGATCTAAACATGGAGAGGAGACGGACAATATAACTGAGGATATAAGAGTTCAGAAATATTTTCTTCAGCTTTTCTTTATAGGAATAGCTTTTTTTTTCTCTTGGCATTTTCTTTCTTTCATTTTGGGGGGTATTGTTTTATTAAAAAGGGGAAGGCAAAAGGGAAAGGAGGGAGGAGAAATGAAAATTGAATCTATATTATACCGAGATCAATTCGAATTCAGTTTCTAAGCCTTTGCTGTTTGATGTGCACAATTCCTCAGCATACTTCTCTTTAAGTGTGGGCTTAAGCTTAACAACAGATCTTTTTTCTATCTTTTTGTGCTTGTATACATGCTTGTGTGTCTTTCTCCTTGTTGTACAGCTTGTGATTTCTCCCAGTTATCAATTTTGGATTTGAGTTCATGGTTACAATGAAGCCTGTTTGTTCTTGAGACAGTTATTACACATCTGACAATTTTAGCCTCCTTTTTCAGTCCCCTCTTCGTCTTCACAGTCAATGCCTTCTATGTCTTCCAGGGAGCTTTTATGAGATTAAATCTTAGATGATACAATGTGTGGGGTATGTTTTCATTGTTTACAGAAAGGGCAAAAATTCTTGACACTAAAGAAAGTTTTGATCCAATATTCTTATGAGGTAGTTCAATGATTTGGTCCATCCACAAGTAAAAGAGGGACAAAGTGTCCTTAGTGACAACCTGAGGGAGGATGAATAATTGTGTGATAAATGTATATGGATGCGTAAAAATATAAAAAATCATATTTGTTGCATTTATAAACTACATAAATTGCAAAATTCTAGTGATTTTCTTACCTGTTTTTAAAAGAACATGTAACTCATCAAGTCTCATCAAATAGCCTTTGTTCATCTAAACATTCTGTTTGAAGAACTTGATCTGATATGTTAACCTTGTCTTTCATTCTTTCCATACAAGCATGTGTTTTTATGTCTTTTTGTATCTTCTTGGCCAAGATGATACTAGGATAAGAAGAAAATTAACTAAAAAGAAATGAACAATTGTGTATCATGATTGTTGTTGTTAATCCACGATGGAGGATGATTTGTATAACAAGTTTTTTATTCTAATTGAAGCTTTCTGACAAGATTTTCATACTGCATCCACTTTGCCATTGCAGGTTTGTCCTATTTGCTCTGTTAAAGTTGCACGGGACATGCTAAGTCATATCACACTGCAACATGGACACTTGTTCAAGATATCCTTAAAATGGAAACTTCCATAAGAAAATGTTTTTTGTTTTATGATTAGTATTTTGATAATGCTGATCTTATGCCTGATAACAAAGTCAATTTATTTTCCAAGTTTCCTTTAACTGGAGATTACTTGCAGAGACGTCGCAGATTGCGTAGAGTTGCAATTCCAAACAGTCAGGCATTGTCTTTACTTGGTCGGGATCTTCGTGAGGCTCATTTACAAGTGCTCTTAGGTGGTGGTGGATATAGGTCAAGCAATGCTAATGTGTCTAATGCAGCTACTGACCCATTCCTTTCATCACTTATTTTGAATTTCCCTGCATCTGAAGCTGAAGAAATTTCGAAATCTGTGGCAACAAGTGTGGAAGATAGTCCTGCAAAAAATGCAGCGCCAGCATATATGTGGCGATCAAGGTATTGAATCTCGTTACCTTTTTACTAATAAATGGAGCAAATTACAAACACATCCTGCTTTCCTTTTTCATTTGTTACATTAAAACACACATAAAAGAGTTGTCAATATCTTGCAGCTGTTGATCCATTGTGGGGGAGCATTTGTTTTGTGGAGTTGCTTTAACATGTTTAGTTGGGGCTTAATTACCCTGTTCTTTTCTTTGTTCACCCCGATTTTTTTTTTTTTGGCATGTTAGTTATATAATTGTGTCCTCTGTTTACTTTTCTACTCAAAAAACTCATCCAGAATATGGAAGACAGTCATTTTTTATATTTTTCTTGGCAGCCAATCATTACATCTACTCTAATAGCTGAGGGCGTTGATTCAAAATGAAATTTTGCTAACAAAACATTACCTTTGTGGTTTTATCTTGCAGTTTCGATCCTTCTTTGAGTTATGAAGAAAGGGAGAAAAGGATGAGGCAGGCTGTTGGAAGAGCTGGTTTTGTGCAGGATCTTCTTCTCTCAACTTTGTTAAGCGACTAACAAAAGCAGTAATTCATTAAGAAAAAATATATATATAATAATGGATGAGATCCAAAAATCTTCATAGGAGGTCTTGGGGTGCGATTCTAATTGTTTTTACATTGCTCAACCACCTCAATGCATACCTCATTTATATATTGAAGCAGCCCTGTGACTGCTGGATGATAGATTAATTATATCTCATCCTTTTTAGTTCATCTTGACGAGCTGTACTACCTTATTCAGAAAGCCAGAAACAATGTTCTTCTTGTTTATGGAAGACTTTAATCTATGGATACATGTTCATGTTGCAAGATAAACCCTTTGAATGCCTATTTGCAGCACAGCATCATGTAGAGCATTATGCTCTATCAGTCCTGCGCAGGTGAGCCATATGGAGGGAGAAGAATGTTCAATGCTTGGTTCATGGCTGCGTGTAAAATAACTGACGTAACGAAACATATTGAAAATGCCCACGACTTGATCCTATATCATGTGTTGTTTTAGTACACCCAGAAGGAAATTCGCATTGAACGGTAACTTGATAAGCCACACTAAAAAATTCCAAGTAAAATTTGAGTTTTCACACAACTTTGATGTATAGGATTGAGATTTGAAGATTGAAATTATTTTTCAGGAAAAAGCATTATAATTATTTTTTAGGAAAAAGTATTATTTTGATATGTTAAAAAAATATTATGAAAAAAGCTATTTTAGTGTTTTAATAATTAATGTTCATTAAATTAAATTTTAATTTTTTTAATGTTTTCTAATTAACATATTTAAAAAAATACTTTTCTGAAATTTCATCAGTAGCGTATCTTTAGTGAACTGATGAGAACCACAATGGAATATTTCTGTTGTTTGAGTATATGGGATAACCCTTCGATACCATTACCCCTTGAAAGTGCCATTTCAATACATCATTAGCCCATAGTTTCAATTGTGGGATTCAACTGTGGGATACAGCACGTAAGAATCTGAGCAACCTTATCTAATTGACTACAAGCTGTTCTGGAAGGAAAATTACCCCTTCGCAGATGTGCTTCTCACCAGAAAAAAAAATAATAAATGCTAAATAACTCGGCTACCATTCCATGGATGATTGTTGCATCCCAAGTGGAGCAAAGCCAACCACACCACCAAAACGACAAGGAAAGCCACTAGTTCCAAGTGTTTTAGTGCCTGTTACCAAATGGAATTTGGTGGCCTCGGGTCGGTGCTACTAAATCATCACTCATCACTTCTGGGTGATTCTGTTCAGAGATAAAATGCCCAAGTTGCTCGGTCTTCCACTGCAGTTAGATATGCACGCATTCTAAAATTCAACGCTTTTTCCACTTCTAGTTGTTCCTCTTCCCCTAAAACTCGCGTGTATCAATCTCCATCAGCCCTTGCATCTAGCGGTCTTAAATGGCCAGAACTAACTGTAGTCGATTGATTGTCTAATAAGATTCAGATATTCCTTGCTACACAGAGTAGAAGTTTTCTTTACGAGGTTTCTTCTCGTGTAAGGCGATAGGCTTGAGAGGGTCATCTTCAGTTTTGAGGTCTCTCTGTCTCTGTCTCTCGGAACTCGGGTAAGGTAATTTCTTCGGAGAAAGAGGATATGGTTGTGGAGCTGTTTGTGTTGGGTTGCACTGGAGTTGTGATGTTGCTCCACGGGGCTAATTTCTTCTTCCATGTTCTCTCTCAGCACCTCGCCATTCGTTCTCTCAGGTACTTGTTTTTCTCCCCAATTCCATTTTTCCATTTGCTATGCGATCATGGTTCCAATTTTTATTTTTCAAGCAAAAAGATCAAAGCTTTAATGGTTTTGGTTTGTGATCAAGGTTCCAATATTGTTTCTCGTGCAAAAAGAAAGATCAAAGCTTTAAAAAAGGCATTTGATATTTTGTGGGATTTAAGGGTTAATTATACTTGTGATTTATTATTCACTTTCTTACAATCTCCCTTGTACCGACTTATTGTTGTAACAATATGCTGGGTTTTGGTTGCAGTTTTCTGGGCTTTGTTGGATGGTGAAGGAAAAAGAGAGAAAGTGGAGATGGTAGCTTGCAGTGCTTCTCTTTGTATGTAATTATTTTTTGGGCTAAATAACGTTGTGCTAGTGCAGATTGTAAAAGCAATACTGCCTTGAAATAATGGAGAACTCTATATGGATTTTCGATATAAATTTATCTTCTTTGATTCATTTGAACTCTGTTTTTGTTTTTCTAAATCGAAGAATGTTCATTCTTTTAATGTTTTTGTTAGAACACAGAGACATACTGGATTTGAATTCTCTGCATCAGGATATGGTTTTGCATAATGCTCATTGTACTAATATACTGTACGCCAATTTGAATGGAAAAAAAATTGTTCGATTGGTGGGGAATTGTATTGAATAAGTGAATAAAAAATGTCTTGCAAATTTGGCAAGCAGTTAGTTAAGAGATCATTTTCTCTTTCTTTCAATGATTCCTTGTCCATCTGTGGGTCAACACCAGAAGAATTAGGTGTGTAGAGATAGAAGATGGTTTCTGAGTTGGTGAGGCCAATTTAGCAAGTTTTAGAGCATGGATTGGCACCAACTACTGCTGATGAGCTATCAATTCATGATTTCACTCGGGTCTGTTTCAATGTTTTCAAAAGCCTTTCTTTGGTGCTGGGAGCCCCTAAACTCAACAATGCATAATGATTTTCATGGCCTCAAAACATTTATGCTAACTAAATTCAGAGGAGCAAAGCACCAAAAAGAAGAGGGACCAAACAGATGAGAAAGATTCAGGAAGGCAAAAGGAGTTTATTAAACTTATTCTGAAGATTACATGTTATAACTCTCTATTCATCCAAGTAAAGCTACTAAAGGAACTCGGGAACTTTGTCCCAGCCATGGTTAAGATTGAAGATGTTACAAAGTAATGGATTATGAAGCGTCAATAGTTTAAAATTACCAAATTGTCGCAATTAAAACAAACATTAACAGCAGAAATTAGTAATTAAGTTCATCTATTAAAAAATAATATATAAATATATGTTGAGCTTTTGTTTCTGATTTTTTAACTTTTTCTCTGAACAGAAAGAGACATTTTTCCAGTTACAGTTCAAAGTTTTGAAGTGTATCTTGTATTGGCCAAAATGATTAAATATTATCAAAACAACAATTCTATATTATTGAAAAGAAAAGAACAACTTTTAGGATCTTTCTAATTCGTAGCATTTTAATTTCAGGTTGTCAAGATTCAATGAAGAATTGATCAAACAGTGAAATTTTTTATTTTTTTAAATTTAAATTTTGCAATGATCATAGAAGAATACTTATTACTTTGCATATAAATAATAAATTTAACAATATATTAATTTTATCTATTTTAAAAATTATTAACTCATTATTATTTCTAAACAAGAGATGAAGTTATTAATGAATTGTCAATTAAAAAAAAAAAAAAAGATGAAGTTATTCGATCAGCATGAACTTACTAAACCACAAGACTTCTGGTTCAGAAATGAAACGACCTACCGTTTTATTTGAGCTATTTATACCAACTGAGCCCGTTAATGATCAAATGGACAATGAACCTCTGTCATCTCCATTCCCTCCAAAAATCACTTCGCCAACACCATTACCTACTGTTTAAACCGTTCATTCTCAAAACCTCGAACCTCTGCTTTACTAAAGTTATTAAATTTTTTATCCAGACCTCTGCAGAATTTAGCCAACACCCAAAGATCATTAGTTTCTCAGGCAAAACCCAAAAGTTCAATTTTTATTCCGCACCCACCTCAATATCCTACTCTAAGCTCCTCTCCAAATGCACTGCTTCAAAATGTTTAACTGCAGGCATGGAAATTCATGCCCATGTAATAAAATTCGGTTCGTCTCAAGACCCCAAGTTAAGAAACCTTTTGATCAATCTGTATTCAAAGTGCCAGCTTTTCCGTTATGCGCGGATACTGGTTGATGAAAGTACTGAACCGGATTTGGTTTCTTGGTCTGCTTTGATATCCGGGTATTCACAAAATGGGTTTGGTAAAGAAGCAATTTTGGCCTTTTATGAGATGCATTTGTTGGGTGTTAAGTGCAATGAATTTACTTTTCCTAGCGTACTTAAGGCTTGTACGGTCACTAAGGATTTGTGGCTAGGGAGGCAAGTTCATGGGACTGTGGTGGTAACAGGGTTTGAAAATGATGAATTTGTTGCAAATAGCTTACTCGTCTTGTACGCAAAATCTGGAGAGTTTGTGGATTCTAGGAGGCTATTTGATGCAATTCCAGAACGGAGTGTTGTTTCGTGGAATGCATTGTTATCGTGTTATGTGCAGAGTGATTCGTGTGGAGAAGCAATTGGCTTGTTTAAGGATATGGTTTTGAGTGGAATAAGGCCTAACGAGTTCAGTTTATCCTGTATGATAAATGCTTGCACTGTGTTGGAGGATAGTAATCAAGGAAGAAAGATGCATGGATACTTGATAAAGCTTGCCTATGATTTAGATCTGTTCTCAGCAAATGCTCTTGTTGACATGTATGCAAAAGTGGGAACTCTTGAAGATGCTATCTGTATTTTTGAGGAAATTGCAAAACCTGATATTGTTTCTTGGAATGCTGTTATTGCAGGTTGTGTTCTTCGTGAAAACCATCATTGGGCCATAAAGTTGTTTGGGGAAATGAATAGGTTGGGGATATACCCAAATATGTATACCATATCAAGTGCTTTTAAAGCCTGTGCTGGAATGGGTCTCGGGGAATTGGGAAGACAGCTGCACTCTAGCTTAATAAAAATGGATATAGGATCAGATTCTTTTCTAGGTGTTGGACTCATAGATATGTATTCCAAGTGTGAGTTAATGACTGATGCACAATTGGTTTTCAAGCTAATGCCAGAAAAGGATTTGATTACTTGGAATGCTGTGATCACTGGCCATTCACAAAATGGCGAAGACATAGATGCTATCTCTCTTTTTCCTTTGATGCATAAGGAGGTAGTAGGAGTCAACCAGACAACTCTATCAACAGTTCTTAAATCTGTGGCTGCCTTACAGGCTGATCACTTTTGCAGCCAAATTCATGCATTTTCTGTGAAATCAGGGTTTGAATCTGACAATTATGTTGCAAACAGCCTTATTGATGCCTATGGAAAATGTGGTTATATAGAAGCTGCAACCCAAGTGTTCAAAGAAAGCCCAGTTGTAGATTTGGTGGCATTCACATCTATAATAACAGCTTATTCTCAAGATGGACAAGGTGAAGAAGCTCTAAAGCTCTATCTGGAAATGCAGTACAAGGATATCAAGCCAGATTCCTTTCTGTGCAGCTCTCTTCTGAATGCATGTGCAAATTTATCAGCATATGAACAAGGGAAACAAATCCATGTTCCCATCTTGAAGTTTGGATTCATGTCAGATATTTTTGCTGGGAATTCTCTTGTTAACATGTATGCCAAATGTGGAAGCATAGATGATGCAGACCGTGCTTTCTCTGAAATACCTCAGAGAGGAATAGTATCATGGTCTGCAATGATTGGAGGACTTGCTCAACATGGGCATGGGAAAGAGGCCCTCCATTTATTCAATCAGATGCTTATAGATGGTGTTCCTCCTAATCACATAACTCTAGTTAGTGTACTTTGTGCTTGCAATCATGCAGGTTTGGTTGCTGAAGCTCAACGATATTTCAAATCAATGAAAAAGTTGTTTGGTATTGAACCAATGCAAGAGCATTATGCTTGCATGATCGATCTCCTTGGTCGAGCAGGAAAATTGAATGAGGCAATAGAGCTCATGAATAAAATGCCATTTCAAGCTAATGCTTCAGTCTGGGGTGCCCTTCTTGGTGCTGCAAGAATCCATAAGAATATTGATCTTGGACAACAAGCTGCTGAGATGCTTTTTGCCCTAGAACCTGGGAAATCAGGTACCCATGTTCTTCTTGCTAACATTTATGCATCAGTTGGCATGTGGGATGGTGTAGCAAAGATGAGAAGACTCATGAAAGATAGCAAGCTGAAGAAGGAGCCAGCGATGAGTTGGATTGAGATGAAAGACAAGGTATACACATTCATAGTAGGAGATAGAAGCCATTCTAGAAGCAAGGAAATCTATGCAAAGCTTGACGAGCTAAGTGAGCTCTTAGATAAAGCTGGTTATGTTCCCATGTTAGAGATTGACCTCCATGATGTTGAACTAAATGAGAAAAAGCAGCTCCTAAACCACCACAGTGAAAAACTTGCAGTTGCTTTTGGCTTGATTGCCACCCCGCCAGGAGCTTCCATTAGAGTGAAAAAGAATCTTCGAATTTGTTTGGACTGCCACACTGCATTCAAGTACATTTGTAAAATTGTCTCAAGAGAGATAATTGTGAGAGACATTAATAGATTCCACCATTTCAGAGATGGTTCATGTTCTTGTGGGGATTATTGGTAACATCCCAGGGTGTTATTCGTTCATTGTATGCTAACACCTGAAAATTTTCCCCTACATTCCTTGAAAATTTTCCCCTACATTCCTTAAAAATTTTGGGCATGTTGAAGGCCTAATTTCTTTTCTTTTATCCAATCTGCTTTTATTTGACAAATATGAAATTTTGGTCACATTTAGTGTTGTTAGAGCTTAAACTCAAAACTTAAACAGTCCTCAAGACTTCTGCTGCTTGTATAACCAATAAGATCATATTCGGGGGAATGTAATTTTCACTTTTATTATTTTATGAAATTCTTTTCACTTGCATAACCATCACACTATTAAATGGAGATGACAGGATGCTTTGAAGCAATATGATTTACCGTCCTCAGTGCTTTACTATTTGCATTTCTTTGCCCCAGAAGATGGTTTAGACTCTTATGCGACGCTGGCTTTTGCTAATAAAAAAAAAAAAATTGGAATCGATTATTTTAAGAAGCTGATTCTGAGCAAATAATGTACACTGGTATCATTTACAACAGAATACAAATTATAGTATATTTGTTGTTGATTGAGCTTTCTCACATCAACATCATCGACTCCTCCGACATTATAGCCAACAATGAATACTTCACTTTGATTGAGATTCTACCACCATCTACACAAAGCTTGGCACCAGTGACCACCCAATATCCAGGCGGGTCTTCTGGACCCCTCACCATTTCCTTTGTGTCCACAAAGTTCAACATTTTTGGCGCCTTTGTCAGCGAGGGTGGACCTCCGGGAAAAACTGCAGAATTCACATCCACTTTCACTGGCTTTTCTGGCGGTGGATTCAGACCAGCACTGAACCTTGTGCTGATCAACATTGAGAAGACCCCTGATTTCCGCGACAAAGTTGAAGGTCCATCCCATTCTGACCTGCGGATCCTTGCTGACGCCACCATTGAGAATCCAAGCCTCAGGAACAGAACTTTCTTCATCCCAATCATCTTAACCTCAAACCAGGCTTTTGTCACAATTGAAGCAGAGTCATCAATGTGGGCTCCATTGTACTGCACTGGGGCAGTGCACACATGAGAAAATATGCTCCAATTGACAGGTTCAAAGTAGCCACGCTCCACAGGTTCTTCAACGGGCTCATATCTATGATCATCTGAGAGTTGGACAATATCGGGAAGAGTAGAGAGATGCTGGAGATGGATAGCCAAATGGTCACTTCTCTTACCTTCCAAGTACAAGCGCATTCCAGTCACTGGCCTATTTCCAGAATCAACCTGCAATGCATGGAATTGCAAACCAAAACGAAGGTAAGAGGTCAGTGAAACCAGAAAGATACCAATTTGTTAAATTCTGAAAAAAGCATATATTTCCAGAGTTTGAACTTAAATAACTAGACAAACATGGCTGGATCTTCTCATATTCGATATAGAGTTAGAGGTTATAAAGATCCTCACATGATAACCTAAATGTTCCTTTTCTTTTCCCTCTTTATTTTTTTTTTTCTGTTTGCTGGAAAAGGGGAGGGGGATGTTAAGAGGTTTTAGCTGTAAACTTTAGGCTTGCAAGGAGTCCTAATTGCACCATTACCTAAAACAATCACAATTGCAAATTGATTTTGATCATAGAACCAGTGGTATTTATGTTATGCAGTACAGGAATTACCTGCATAGTGTTGACGTAAAGCTTAGGGCCCATAAAGGTAAACCGAAGAGATGGGGATGCTTGCTTTCTGCGCTTAAGAGTAAGAGGTAGATCACCATATACTGGAGCCCACTGCCGAGGTAACTGAAACTCTAGAAACTGATGGAGTTCCTCTATGGGTGGCTTGTCTGCAAGATTTCATTAAACATCAAACTAATAGCACCGCAAAATAAAAGATATGGTGAAAGTTATATGCAACAATTTTTTCAGGTCATAATGCATTGGAAATTGGCTAAATCCTAGAAGGAAAAAAATATTCTAAAAGACTATCGTCTCCAAGCACAAATTTATCCAAATATATGAAAGTATTATTTTCTGTAAGATCTGCAACAGTTCATCAACTTTTTAAGCAATTGTTTGTAGCCAAACACAACTGACTAGGCCAAACAACCATAAAACAGCAGTAAGGCTGAATTTTAAGATCTTAGGCCAAGAAGGAGAAGTGTCTAGATGAAACATGCCAGTAAGAATCAAGGACTAGGATTTACCTCCAATCAGTCCAAAGTATCAAAAGTAGTGTCTGTGTGACACATAATATATACTACATTTAGTGTATAACTGGAACTACATTTAATTCATTGAATGCAGGATTGCGCTATGGTTGGATCACCCATGTCATAAATAGAACAAAATAACAGTAGAGAGATTCTACGCACATCGAAGGTAAAGATTCACGGCATGACTTAAAAATCCATTGCCTCTGACACCACTCAAGAGAGAAGTTATAGGCACAAAGGACATGGAGATGACATTTGGTGACTGTGATATAGTTGAGAGCCACTCATAATGACTTTGACCAATATCTACACCTCCCCTTCGAATAGCTATGCTCAATATATCCTGCCAAAATAATAACAATAAATCAATTACAATTCTTAGCCTGATCATCAGATCAGGTTGTGTCCCACTGGACGCATTCAACTGTTGCAATAAATACCCAACAGCTCACCTCATTCTTTAAGGAATTAATGACAGGAAGCCTTACTGAGGTAGCAAATCCATGGAGATCCCATGACACAGAATGTCCATCTTGCTGAAACAACAAATTGAAAATAAATATATACATTCAAAAAGGATTTTCATTATCATTTCTCCACATTAGAATCCATAACTTTATTTTGAAACCACAGATATTATGCAATTATATGCCTAGGTATATTTAATATTAATTTGAAACAATGATTTAAATTTTGAATGCCGACACTGCTCTTATTGCTTTCTCCATTACTTTCATTGAACGATAGCTCATGATAGAGCAAAGAGCATATTCCCAAATTATCTAAGAAGAATTATTATTGATCGTAATCAACTGAGTTCCTTTGATGAGGATGAAAGTTAATTTGTTAAAGAAGAAAAAAGGAGGAACAGAAAATCTCAGGGGAAAAAAAGCTCCAGTTTGAAACTGCTGGTAAAGCTCCTAGAAGATGAATAAAGTGTCTCAACTTACAATTCTACTAGCAGTAACCAAACAAACTTCAATAAAGAAGAGAGACAGACAGTAGGTAATGAGCACAGATTGATAATTGGGATGGGAACCTTCATGTAGATTTAGCATAACACGTAATTGTTCAAAGTATTTGACTTCGGACATATAGTTGTGGTGTTGACACGGGAGCAATTAAGAAAACTGGCTGTGTGCACATATAATCATGAACTGAATAAGCATTTCAAGCTGGCATTTTCTTCCAAGCTGATGATTATTATATTTCCAAATCCTTTTTAGCAGAAAAGAAAAGATTCGAGAGAAGAAGAATAAAGCAGTAGCTAAATGCATGGAGAAACAGAAATTAACACAATGTCTTCTTCATCATCTTTTCCAGGTTAGCATCTTCTCTTCATCATACCTGATCTTTGAGATATGTTACACATCTTATTCCCATTTTACAATTATGGTTATCATAATTTGAGATTCCTCATACCTTTGATTTTCTTGAACGTATAGCAGCATTTTCCTCCTCAGAAAACCTCTCATCAGCTAACTGTGTCAACAATTTCTGTACTTCAGGAGGCTCAACATTTGATTTCTGTAATTGCTTTATGTGAATTACATCTTTACCACCCATATCTACTCCAACAACAATGTGGGTACCATATTTCTCAATGAATCTGAAAAACCACAATATTGAACATTGATGTGAATTGATCTCAGTGGCAAAGCAGTTTATGACTAGCTTCTGCTGAAATTTATTTAAAAGCATAATAACTTTTCATAAATTTTGAGGGGGAAAGGGCGGTGGAAGAGATTGAGATGAAGCAGCCAATTCAGGTTCCAATTTAATAAAAGAAGATTTTGCTTTGTCTGCTTTCATTAACATACTCAGATCATTAAGAAGAGGACATCATATATTCAAACACATTAAGGCCATAGAAAATTACACATTATTTTCTTATATCAGATATATTCATGCGTCTGATTTTTTAGTCTTATTGGCCTATCACCTATGATTGAGGAATATTGATTACTTCAAGAGCTAAGGACTTCTATAATATTTTCACACTATAATATTAACTTCCACAGGTCCACACATCCTTCATTAGATTTTCATGTGAAACATTTGGGCTAGAATTTAAGAAAGGCCATCTAACAAAACTAACTTTAACTTGATCCCTAAGTTGTATTTTAACATCTGATAACTTAAGGATTGTTGGTTGTATGAAATGTTGACGCGTGTTCAAGAGATTTAGGGTAAGTGTGATCGAATGGGTATTTTGCGTTAATAAGACTACTTTGCCACTGCATGATTTTACAATATCCTCTTTTGGGAACACCATGTTGGAACATCATAAGAGCTAAGTAAAAATCTGGTCTTCCAGCTGGGGTTGGACCCCTATTTATAGGATTAGCATACCAATGTTAGTGGGGCATGTGCAATCTCCCTAGTGGGCTGTCCCAATCATCGACATCTTTTCCAGGTCTAATCAGATTGTCTTTAAGATAATGATAGCTCTGACAAGTGTGAGCCGATTGTTCCGGCTCCCAACCGATCATAGTGTCATAAAATATGCTCATCTAGTGGATTTGTTTAGGACGAGTGGCTATATCGACCTACTTACTGGGAAATTCCAGGGCTTATACCAGTCAGAATGATACACAATTCAAATCCAGATGCTTTGTTTTGCCCTTGAATCATATTCCTTATGCCTAATATTGGACGCTTAGTCAATCTCTTAGTTTCATCAGGATACTGTTTATTGCGCTGGCTTGTTGCTCTATTATTCCAAGTACTTTGTCTCGGGTCTTTACTACGACTAGTTTATCCCATGGAAGAAAGGCAGTGCAAGTATCATTTCTTAAGGAATAAATCTGACAGCTTCTTTGCTCTTTGTTACACAAATTGTTCGAGCTTTATTATCTCTAGGGCAGATCAACGGACTACTTTAAAATTCGGGACTGAAGACGAGCTTAGTCCTAGGATAACTGTGTTTCAGATCAGGTTTAAGAGTGGGACTAAGCAAAGGAAATCTGACCCCTTTTATAGCTTACTTGTGTGACACGACATTGACCAATAGTATCTAGCACAAATGATGTTCTTATATGGGCACAAAGGCTTTTAGGATATGGTTTAGTTATTTAAATTGTATATATTTCCGACTGTCATGCATAGTACACGTGTCATTCATTTGGTTCAGGTATGTAAACTTAACTCCAGACACACTAGGGTGTAGGCCATTTGGAACTTTTTGAAGAATTAAATGTACAACTCATTTGTATTTTGCTTGAATGCTTGTTATTCAAATTATATAAGCAAAATTATATGTAAACTTATCAGCTTTGAGCTTTAACGAACTTACTCAGCAAGAGCAGCAGCATCCCATGAAGTAGGCACTTCTTGTTTCAGCTGCTCGGACAATGTTAAATGAGATCTTTCCAACTCAATGTTATACAGCGTTATGAACCAACCATCATAAGCCAGACTTTTCACAGAAGCAGCATCCTTCTGCCAGCAACCCCTGAAGTCGAACATGGCATTGAATAGTCCTGAGGGAATTTTACCTGACAAAGAAAGATCCTGATTCAACTTTTCCGACATCTGCAACAAATTGCATATAGAGCAAGTAAGAGGAAAACAACAAATTACAAAAAGGATCACCCTAATCATTAAATCCCAATAGTAGCAAAAGAAAAGCCATGTTGAGAAAATTAAACAAATGGCAAATGGGTTGTCCTAATCTCAGAAATATTTACAAAAAATCACAATCAGCTCAATCACTGTTATTAAGTATTGAGTTGACTTCACCACACACCAAATACTTCAAAAAAAAAAAAAAGGAAAAGAAACGGCTGCAACTGTTTGATCCCAATTTAGCACTTAAAAAAATCACATCTTTTACCTGATTAAAGGAGAGAACATCGGAGCGGAACCTAGTACGCTCCCCCTTATCACACTTGATTGCAGTGGAAACATGTGTAACAACAACCCCACCAGGAACGACAAGGTTTCGGGTGAGATTCGGGTCAAGCTCAATCAATCTCGACCCGGATGGACCCGGTTTGCAAGCAGACAATCTAACATCATTGGTCAAATCGTAGCCAAACCCAATAACGGAAACGGCCTTCTCGGCGGCAGATTGAGGGTCGAGGCGATGAAAGGCCATCGAGAGCGAGAATGAGTGGGCGGCGATGGAGAGCAGCACCCAGAGTTATTAAGTATTGAAGGGTTGTTTAAGGTTGTAGTTAGCGGTGGAATTGTCAACGAATGGAAGAGAAGACCCATTGAAGTGGTCTTCGGTTTAAAAGAGAGGGAAGCTGTGAAGGGGGCGATTAAAGCTGGCTTTTGGAATTTTTTTTTTATTAAAAAAAAAAATCTAAGAGCAGAAAGTGACATTTTCAGGCGTCCGCTTTCAAATTTTGACTTGTATTGGGTTTTAAATGGGGACGCTAGAACCAAAAATGGCGGCTGCTTTCCAGTCTTCGCCACGTGGCAGCATGTTAGAGAGTTTAGTCAAAGTGCTGAGCTATTCTTCTTCCCCTTGTCGCCGGTATAAAGGCGTTTGCCCGAAGGAGTGAGTGAAACAGACGCTCGGAAATTTTCTTTTTCCTTCTTCCATTTACGCCGTTTGATCTAAGGTCTGGCTAAACGATGTCGGTTTTGTTACTTTGCTTTCTCCTTCCCCTTTTGAGGAGAGACGTTTACATTTTGACCAAATGCAACTGTATGTACTCACGAGGATGATAATTTATACTGTTAAATTCGGAGCGATTGACGGCTGAAACTCACGACGTAGCCTGAGTTTTGATGTTATGTTAAAATATAATATTAAAAAGAAATTTATTAAAAAAAAAAAAAAAACAATTCTGTAGTTTTATGGATTTATCAAGTAAAGTCTCAACAACTTACCATCAGTTAATAAATATAGAAAATCAACTTGCCCGCCGGCGCAATAAATTATAATTTAATTTTTAAAATTTAATAAAATTTATAAATTAATATTTGTATATTAGTAACTGCTTATATATATCCGAAAACAAATGAATCAAGATTTTTTTATATATTTTTTAAGTTAAGTAATTTTATGATAATAAAATAGAAAGTATAATGAAAGTGTAACAAATTTTAAAATTAGATGAATGATTTGAAAAAATTAGCCTTTTTTATTTGGAATTTTCAACTTGACTTGTTTGAACTATGATCAATTTCAAATTGGAACTAAATTAAAATTAAATCAATTCAAATTAAAGTTGGTCTGTTTGATTTTGAGTTAAATAATATTTAAAAAAAAATAATTAAAATCAAAATCAAACTAATATCAAGTGTAACTGTTAAGAGTCAATTCTAATCCTCTAAAATTTTAAACCATAACCATCATAAGTCCAAGAATAAACCAAAAAATGGATCTTTGGCCACCTTTACAATCACATGCAATTTAAATGTATACATAATCATTGAAATTATATTGAAAATATTTTTATTATAAATCACACTTCTTCTGCTCTTGTTTTAAAAAATATTGAATCAAACTGGGAAAATAATAATAATAATAATAATAATAAATAAGAATCCACTTGTGTAATGGTTGTCAACTCATAATTGAATCCGTCGTATTGAAATTAAGGGAACAAGATGCAATTAATATAAATGAATTTCGTAAAATTTTATAAAATTTATTTATTAATCTAAAATTATAATATTTAATTTAATTAATTTCATATAATTTTTTATAATTAAATCAAATTTAATTAAAATTAAAATTTATAAATGAATCTTAAACTTAAATCACATAATTTTTTAGAACTAAATTTAATTTGGCCTGGCCTGTCGCCATTCTCTGCTCCCGCACACTCCATACTCTCGCCGGACAAAATCGCTATCCTCTTTCACTCCATCATATGAAGTGATTTGTATTTTAGTTTTGAGAAAGGAACCTCGTGTTATTTCCTAGCCCATGATATAATGCATTTTATATAGCCCAATTGCAAATTTCACGAATGGCCCATCTTGTTGTGTGGGCCTGGCCCATTTCTTTCCTCTTCACTGCCTGAGTTGATAGCTAGGAGATGGGCTTGACTTCGCACCACACAAGGCAAACCCACCCACCAGATTGCAATATTGCGACTCATGAGATAACCAGTCACCTCAAACCCACATAATTCCATTTTTATGGTTGGAAGTAAGATAACCCTAAACCTATGGACTATTTTCAAGTGCAATAATTATTATTTTATAATTTTTAATAATATTTAATTTATAATTACTTTTCATTGAAAATAAATCATATTTATTATTTTTTATAAATAAAAATTATTATGAATGTTTTTATTAATATTTTACGAAATTAACAATGTGAAATATATATTTTATATTTTTTTAATTAATTAAGTCATAATGGATAATTAACTAAATATTTTCAATTTTAATTTGTTAAATTCTCTTATAATTTCAATTACTATTTTAAAATTAATTAAAATTTTAATTTAATTTAATTCAGTTAATTAATGCACGCCCTTACTTGTCCTTGCACACCTTAGGCCAAATGAGTATTTTGAACTTTGGATTTTTATATGGAAATTTTTTCAGAGAAAAAAAAAAAAAAAAACAGTTTTGTTTAGTATTTTTATTTTGTTATTTACCGTGGGCACTGTTTGGGATTAATTTTTGGAGAATCTCAAACTAATCAATCTCTCTAAAGGTGTTGATGGCTCCATTAGAATTAGAAATCTGGCTCCAACTAATTCTTGCATTTTTTTACTTAGGATTTTCATTATCATTGAAAAAGTGAGAGCAGGTAGGTGTTAGCATCGCCATTGACAAATTCAACGACTGTTTTATGTGAATTTCACGTTTATTAAATTAAGAATTTCACATATTAAATTTACGTATCCCCAGTTGCTTCTACGGCATATTGATTCCATTTGACATTGATTTTTAAAGTATAATATATGTATATTATTTTAAAATATTAACAAAATAATTTAAAATTTTCTTTGTAAGTTAAGCAGCCAGCTCTGAAATTCTTAGTTAATGCAGTTTCATGTATGTAACGAAGAAAACAAGTGAAGTCAGACATGGCATTTTCTTGAAAACGAAAGTAACCGAACAAGACGCGGTTCAATTCAGTAAGCCACACTTTAAACATGACCAAAAGAGGCGTAAAAAGAAAAAGAAAGAATGACTTTTAGCAAGATTAATTCCATGAAAATGATTCAATGTTAGTGTCATTAGCGACAACATACTATTTTAAATGTACGTATAAAGGAGTTCCAGTTTGAACAACTTCTCTTTACACATGGAAAAAAAATAGTTGGAATGAATGTGAATTGATATGCTTCTCAGAGAGTGCAGACCGTCGTATGGAAGGGATCTGAAAATTCTAATCCTGATAGCTTATTTGAAAATCAATATTTAATGCAGGTTTTAATGATTGTTTAGTGGAGAATATTCCTGGAAATACAGTGCACTACTCTCTGTTTCGTCGTCACTAAAAAGTCAAGGGCATGCAAGGTGCCAAAAAAAAAAAAAAAGAAGGACAATTTCAAAACGTTCAATTTCGCGTCCTTTCGCTGAGTAGGGCCATGGCCTGCTGCTCTTGTTTTGAGCTTTTCCACGCAAGTCAGATAATAATTTCTTTTCTTTCTTGCACAACTCTTCTCATCCATAGAGTTCAAACTCATCACCTAACCTGATTAGCACGTTTGATAAGTTTCGATTTTATTAAAATATAATTTAAAATTATTTATTCTAAATATATTATATTATTATTTAATAATATCCAATTCATCAATATTCTTAGCTAGGAAGTGAACAATGAACATCGATGAGGCTAATTTTTGAAATAATTTCTTATTATAAAATTATACACCAACCATATATGAAAAAAAAAATTAAATAAAATAAAATCAACTTGTTTGAATGTTTTTAGAATTTAGGGTATTTGATTTCACATAGAGTATGAAACAAGTCTCCACACAAACTCAAATGGTCAACAAGCTACAGCATACATATATGCATGCAAAATGCATATATTTTTCTGCCTCTACTACTGGCCAAGACTAACAGCCGATCCTTAATTTCATACCATACGCGCTTTCGCATCTTCCTCGTATCTCCATTTTTTTTTTTTCTCTACGCGTTTTTTTTTTTTTTTTTTTGTAAATAAGATTAAAAGAGGTTTTCAATTGGATAATCGCTCTTTATAATTTAAATATAAATTGAAATTTAATTTCTTTATTAATTTAATTTCAATTAAAAATTAAATTTTATACCATTTTAAAAACAATTCTTACATTTGATTGTTGTAGTACCGTTTCCTAATGGCCATTTTTTAGATCTTTCCAAGTCAATGAAGTCAACAAGGACGCGTGGACATTTGGTAGGCTATCTTTATGTCAAGCTTCCGACAATATTAGGTGTATCTTCGGCGGTTGTCCTTCTGGGAAGCATGGCAATTTTTTTTTTTTTTTTTTAATTTTCCCTCCAGTATAACGATTTATTTTTTATTTTTTATTTTTAAATAAAAACACACAATTCAAGCAAACAAATACACTCTTAATAAAATAATAATAATTTTATTTAAACTTATTAATTTTTATAAACTTACACACTCATTTATAATTGATATAAAATTTTAAAAAATTAATTAACTATTCGATAAATTTGTGCTGAGTATTTTTTATTTATTAATATTATTTTTTTAAGTAATAATTGTTAAGCATTACATGTAGAATTGAAATTAATCCCAAGCTTTTTGACTTTCGTTTTTGATATATATCACAACATTTTAATTGTTTTTGTAGAATAAGGCGTGGTTAACGTGAAAATGTAGAGAAGTCAAATTTAAAACCTGATTTTATTCCACAAAATAGGGGACATAGATTTGGGAAATTTTCTTCATAGGCTATCATTTGTGGTCACAAAAAAAAAATTAATGTGCCCTTAATACTATTTCTAGAGATATCTAACTTCACCCACTTACTAACTTCTTTTTGTTCCTATTAATTCCAAGATGAAGCCTTCAAAATTGAAAGTCTTTGTTAGCTAATACCCAATTAAAGCATGACCTAGAGCCAAATTAGGCTTTAGTAATTAGTAAATAGTAAATGCTTCTATTTTAGAGTATTTATAATATAAGATTATGTTTGGTAGAGTGTAATATAAAATAATATAATTAACTATATAATGTAATTAAAATTATAATGTAATATAATTATTATTATTATATTACTAAGAAAAAAATATAATAATAATAATTATTATTATAATCCTCTATTTAGCTGTAAAATAAAAATATAAGTAGATAATTTTTATTTTCATATTTAATTTATTTATAACGTTAATGATAATTGATAATGATTGTAGCGATTGATAGCCGAATGATAATAGTAGTTAAATGATAGTAGTGGCAGCAACAACAATAATTAAATGGTGGTAGCGGCGGTAAAGCGAAGTTATGATATTGGTGATAAAAGGATGGTGATAATGATAATTGTGATAGTAGTTGTGATAGTGGTAATAAAGTGAGAGTAAATAAAAAAAATTAAAAAAAGTTTTATATGTAATAATCACTACATTATTTTAAATATAATTAATTACGTTACGTAATTATTATTTTATTATGTCAATTTTTTTTTATATTATTAAATAACATAATTAAATATCTAATATAATTATTATGCTTTTTTTTTATATTATTAAATAACATAATCAAATATTTAATACAATCGCGACGCTATCAAATATGAACTAAATGAGTTTCATAACTCTTGTATTTAACACATTGGACCTAATATTTAAGCTTTATAATTTTAATTAGAAAATTAAATTAAAATAAATTTAATTAGATTTTTCAATTGTTATGATCGATTATCATCTTTTGAATTTTTTGATTCAATTAACTAATTCAGTAAAAAAAAAAATAAATAAATCGGCTGAACCTGTATGAATGTTAAGTGATGTCGCTTTATGTCCATATATAAAATCTATCTCCGTTTACTATGCAAAGTCTATCAACAAACCAGAGTCTTGTAACCTGGTTTCTTCTTCCCTTCTTTCTCCTTGTTTCTGTCGTTTATGAAGTACAAATCTTTTTCTCCAGCAACAAGATTATTGAGTCAAACGTAGATCATCTTTGAGTGAAATGAGACAAAATTAAATGACCTGTTAATATAATATAATTATTCAAATTAAGATAATTATTTTTTTTTTATAAGTGTTATACGTGAATTTACTTATATAAAAATATAGTAATGCAAAAATTTATAATTTTAAATTTACATTATATTTTCTTAAAAAAACAAAAAAAAGTTTGTATGTGATTTCATTGATTATTTGCTAACCATAGGGATTTTTTTTTAGTTGGCTTTATTTCACTTGCATTGTTAAATTATTAAAAAATTTGGATTGACTTGAAATTTGATTATTGAAAAAGTTGATTCATATAACCAAAAAGAGATCATTCAAATAAAAGAAAGAGTAAATCAATGGAATCAATTTATTCTAATTAATTTCTTTAAAAGTAATTTATTTCAAATATTTGCAAAATTAAATTCAATAACTAGTTTCTTTAAATTCGATTTGAAATCCAACCTACAGATTGTCGCACTCCAACTATCATTGTAATGTTTTTGGCTCACATTTAATGGGGCCTTATTAACGAATTTTCTTACTTTAAAATGCACTTTGAAGTATTCATAAGTCAGGCAGCTCTGTTGCTAATTATGGGCTATGCATTACAACTAAACCAAATTAGCACGTCTTCTTTCCCTTTTTCTTTTTCATATTAGAGAATAACGAAATTCATAAATGGACCTGGTAAAACCTAATTAAGAATGCGAGAGGAAGAGCGTGAAATGTACGGAGCATTCAGGGAAGGTGAGAGAACGAAAGTTGTCGGTTCATATTGACACTGAGTGTCAGAAATCATGTGGTAGCAGACGCTAGGTCTTAAGGATTGGGCATCGAACACGCTTTAGCGGACAATGGACGCGTGACGATTTTTGATTGGCCATGAGCGAACTCTTTCCTGCTGGTCCACACGAGCGGTTCAAAGGGAGAGAGATTGAGGCGCGGGCTTAATAAAAGCCTGTAAAAAGGCGCACATAGATAGAGAAACCAACCAAAGCAGCCTCTCTAATCAAAACCGATCCAAGTCACGCGGCGAGTTAGCAGAATATGCCGACAACTTGTTCAACCATTCTTATTACCACTTCCGCTTTCTTCATCTCTCTCCTCCACGCGCTCCGTTAATTTCCATTCTTGTTTTGTTCACGCGCTAAAGAGAGAGTGCGAAAGAGAGCAACCACACCGCACGCAGTACACTGTGCGCTTACAACCGTAGGATTATTGTTGTGATGATGATATGACCTTTCTCTCTAGACATCCCACGTGCCACGTAATCCTCCATGCTCTATCCCCAGCCGCCCATCTCAGTCAAATCACTCGTTGACTGTACGTCCCTGAATTCAATTCCTCGTCGATTCCTATCCCAACCTCCCACTCTCTATATAAAACCACCTCTTCTCCTTTCCCTTCCTAGCTATCAGCTCCTCTCGTTTCCATTTTAGCTTTACAAAATAGAAACCACCCCTTGTTACCCTTAATTACTTTGCATGGCGCCGAGGGACAAGACGGCGGCCGTTAAACCTGGCGGTAACTGCGGCGCCGGCGCTGCTGCTGGGGCTAAGGAGGTGCATTTTAGGGGAGTGAGGAAGCGGCCTTGGGGCAGATACGCTGCTGAGATCAGGGATCCTGGAAAGAAGAGCCGAGTCTGGCTTGGAACCTTCGACACGGCTGAGGAAGCCGCTCGTGCTTATGACGCCGCCGCCCGCGAATTTCGGGGCGCCAAAGCCAAGACCAACTTCCTGATTGCGAGCGAAAATGTGAACAAGATTGTTATGGCGAACAAGAAGAATGATACTGGCGCTAATAACCAAAGCCCCAGCCCCAGTAGTACTGTGGAGTCGTCTAGCCGGGAAACGCCTGCTTTGATGATGGAATCCTCCTCTCCATTGGATCTTAATCTCTGTCCATCCGCTGCCGTGAGGCTCCCCTTCCAGTCTGTGCCGGCGGTTGGCGGTGCTTTTACGGCACCGGTGATGAATCATCAACATTTGCTTTATTTCGATGCGATGATGAAGAGTCAGTATCAGAGACTGTTGTTTGATCATCAACATCTTAATCATCAGGCGATGTCCACTGCTGGAAATGGTCGTCGTGGTGGTGCGAGTGGAGCTGTCCAGAGTGATTCCGATTCATCCTCCGTTGTTGATTTGAACCAACATGAAGTCAATCCACCACGAAAATCTCTTGATTTCGATCTCAATCTCCCTCCTAAACCAGAAATCCTCTGATTTTTTTTCTTGGCCGGAGATGACCCTTTTTAATAATTCTTTTCCGTTTCTCTTGGAAAATTTCCCCCCTTTTTTTCTCAGATAGGGATTAAAATTAGACTACAAAAAAATCCGCAACACCCCCCCCCCAAAAAAAAAAAAAAAAAAGAGCTTTTTACTGTTATCTATTGGGTTTTTCATACCCTGGATGTGTATACGTAGTAGCGATTCTTCCTTTTTTGCAACAGAGAGTATAATCCCTGTTGTTGATAGCTAGTTACTGTTCTCTATTCGTTACACCATAATTGCAGTTTTAATCAATTGATTAACAAGAATATGTACTTAATTTAGTTCCTCCAGTTTTCGTGATTATTTTATGTTAAAATTAAACCTTTTTCTATTAGTATTTGATAATTAGTTTCGTCGCCGGCCAATATAGCCGGATTGGGTAGGGGAAAATGTCGCCGGTGATGTTTGAGCATTGACAAGGCACACGAGTATAAGGTTGTTCTCTTAAGATTTTGTCCGGAAGCGTACTTGATAGCGATATCACTAACTCTCATACGCGAAGCCACGTGGCTTAAGGCCTTCGTTTGGAGGAATAGGGCTTGTTTGATCGTGCTCCTATCCGGTGGAGCTGTCATTGGAATAAATCTGTATATTTGGGACTACATGACAACAAAAAGTAACCAATGTTCTGTCAAAGAAGTAATTATTATATTTTAATTTTATGAGACTCGAAATAATAATTTGCGTATTGCGCATGATTCACATTTTGTTTTTTTTATGGTCAGAGATAAATTGGAGATAGATAAAATTTAATAACAAAAATGAACACTTGATAATTTTAATAATATTTTTATTTATATATATATTATTTATAATTAATGTAAATTTTTGAAGAATCAATTTTTGAATACATTCACACTCATAAATTTTAATTAGAGTCACATTAGATATTAAGTTTTACCTTTTATTTTCACTCAAAAGTGTTTTTTTTTTTTTGTCAGATATAGATACATCTACATATAATTGGAGAGATTAATTGATATTTTTTTTAATCAAACTCTTATAATAATTTAATATTAAATCTCAATTTTAAAAATAATTTTAATATTATTAAATTAAAATTTATTAATTCTTTAATACTATTTAATTTAATTTTTTTTTATGAAAATGTAATAATCCTAAATAAAATTTTTTTACTACTAATTTATTATTTTTTTATATTATACTGTAAGATCTATGCATATTGTTTAATATGTTTTGTGTAATTAAATTAAAAAAAAATGATTGTCTTTAAGCAACGAAAAGATGATAAAAATCATGAAGGCTTTCATGGAGAGTACCATCTTTTTGACCAAAATCAGAAACTAAGAAAGCAAAATCCTAAGGTGCGTATTTGCTTATCACTTTTTACCCCCCTGTTTGGATATGCGGAAAATAAGGGTGGGAAAATAACTTGCGAAGAATAAGAAAGAATTGATATCTTTTTTTTTTTAGAAAAGAGTAAAAAATAAAGAGAAGAAAGAAAATAAATATTATAATTTTTTTGTTATTTTATCTCTAATTTGAGAGGAAAGTAAAATAAAGTGTAGAAAAAAAAAGTAGCTTTTCACAAAAAATTTATACAATTATCCTTCATACTTAAATTTCTTTTTAAAATATATGAGATTAAATTATAAATTTATCATAATTTTCTTTTCTCTTATTATTTTCAACCCTTTCTATATAATGAAAAATAATTTTATTTTTATTTCTATCTCTTTTATTTTCCTATTATCTAAAAAAAAATAATAATAAAAATATTATTTATTTTTCTCCTTTTATTTTCTTTCCCCTTAAAAGGTTATCCAAACACGGTGTTAGAATGCTAACGTGAGTCACTATTTGCATTTATCATTATTGCCTCAATTTTTAGGTATGTACCTCTTTTGCTTATCAATTAGTAAAAAATTTAATAATGAAAGAAAAAGAGGCGCGTGAGTATGAAGAAGAGAAGAGCGAGTGACTTGGTGAGAGGTAATTTTATGTTGACTGAGCAATTTTCCAAATTCGTGAATGAACTGCACGTGTTATAGAGGGTTACAATTGTGTGAATATTTTAATTATTTTATTTTATTATTTCGGGCTGTCAGAAACGCGAAAAAAATAGAGTTTGGAGGCCCACGTGGCACGGGCGCTGGAAATGGAAATGGGAAAGCTCGGCTGCCGCTTTTGGTGGGTCCCGGTCTTTGGTCGTCGATATCTACGCACAAGATATCGCTCTTCTTTTTCTAAATTAAAATTAATAATTTGGAAGTGGTAATTGATTATTATTTTTTACGATGAGCTATAATTGACCCTACAATGGAGGCCACGGCTCCATAGCTTTTTTAACAAATAAAATTAATAAAAGTTAATATATATATATATATATATATATAAAGTAATTAAATAATAATGAACAATTTAATATCTATAAAATTCAAAACAATGGAGGCTACGGCTCCATAGCTTTTTTAACAAATAAAATTAATAAAAGTTAATATATATATATATATAAAGTAATTAAATAATAATGAACAATTTAATATCTATAAAATTCAAATGTACAATCTTTTTAAGTATCTTAATTTTAATTAATTAATTATTATACAAAGATCTCATTAAAATTAATTTGATAAAATAATTCAGTAAATGAGTCAATATTTTAATTAATAGATGGATAAAAATTCAGTTATATAAAAATTAATTAAATATATCACTTCTTAATATAAATAAATAAATAAAATTAATTAATTAATTAAAATTTAATTATTTAAAATAAAAATTTAACATTTATTAAATTACATTTACATAAATTTTAATATTTTTTTAAAATTTATATAAAAATATTTAAGTAGTACAATGCATGAAAAAATTTTATAAATATTTATGAAATATTAAGTATATATTTTAAAATATATATTAAAATAAAAAATAATTCAATTAATTTTAATTTTAAAAAACTTTTGTGATTACAATAAAAAATATTTTATTAAATAATTAAATCAATCAAATCACATTAGATAATCAATTAATAGATAATATCAGATTAATAGCCTAATGATATATGTTGGATCGTAAATAGAAATTATATAATACGCGTTTGTTTGGAGAAGGATAATGCATGAACCATCAATGACAACTTGGAAAACGCAATGCATATCCCTAGCTCAGAGCAATGATTTTATTTAAAATAATAAAACGTACGGCGCAGAGTAGCCGTGAGGTAAGGCGGCGTGTCCGATAGGGACGGACAGTTTGGGCCGGCGGACCCCGAAATTATATGTTGTGTGTTACTATTTTATATACATGAAATTACCGATTTATTATATAAAATCTCCGACGAAAGGGCGTGCTGGTGTTTTCTAGATGGCAGACTTGCCGACTGAAACGCTGCGTTTCGGGCTTTTTTCTTCTATTTCCTGAGAAATGGGCGCTTTAATTCAAGGCGTTTAGGGCTTCATGGACTCTTAAAAATATTTAAATATAATAAAAAACTAAAAAAAAAAAAGAAGACAAACGCCGAAATCTAAAAGTAATAATCATAATAAAGAAAAAGCTTACGTTGGTGGGGCGGCTGCTGGCTTTGCCGGCTTTTTAAATGGAAAAGTGTCGCCTTGTTGGCTTGACACTGACATCCCTCCTATTCTGTTTCTACGAATATTATATCTAATCGTCGGCGTATTTTAGCACCTGGAAGGCTCAGGCATCCTGCCGCCTCCTTTTCTATCCGTCAATTATTTAATCCCACTGCGTTTTAGTCATAGTAAGCATCGATATTTAAGTTAAGCCGCGATAAGATTTAAGAAATAAACTGTGAGTATTAGGCATTTGATGAGATAAGCGATGAGGTCATTTCCCTTGAAAAAGCACGCATCAAGTCGATTAATATGAAAATTAAATATGCTTAAAGTTTAATTATATTATACTTATCAAAATTAAATACAATTTTAAAAATGACAAAACCTTCATTCAAAATAGTCTATTTGGCATCCATGATTGATTATAATCGAGAATGGGGGCGAGAGTGTGAAGCGTGAATTATGAATATGAGGGAGATAGGTGTAAAACCAGAGGAAGAGAAGGAAGGTGAGACTCAGAGACGAAGGTGACAAAATTAAATTTTATGAATAATAAAAAAAAATGAATTTATAAATAAATAAATAAAATAATAATTCTCTCTATATTAGTTTTATATTCATGAAATTCAGTTGAAAATTTGATAGAAATATGGCGCTAAAAAATTTCTGAGGAATTTTCTTCCTTATATTCCCATCAAGAAAACGTCGTTTAAATATATCATTAAAAGAAAAGGAGAAAAAAATATGGAATCAGATAGAATATTCTGTGGTGGTTAGCCAGTAGCCAGTTGCCATATGGCATTTGTTGATTGTTTAGGCCCTCGGTCGTCTCATTCCTCAAGTAAACTATTGAGTTTGATTTGGGTGGGCATGCGAGGGCACAGGTAGGAGTTGTAGGAACTCATGGGGAGAATTTTTCTGGTGGATTTAGAAGGCAGGTGTTACCGGTGCAGATTCTGTGACACCCCTCTTGCTCTCGCCGACGATGTTCTTTCTCGGGTACTTTAAGCCCTCTCTCCCAATCTTCTTTTCCATTTCTGACTCTTTAATTTTTATCGTTTGTGGTGATAAATAGTGGGACGATCAGGGTTCTCCTTGATAAATGATGAATTTTTTTTAATAATTTTTGTAATTATTTGCGATGGATTAATACCTTGATGGAAGGAGTGGAATAAGTGAAGTCATCATTTAATTTGAATAGGTTTGGTTTTTTAGGGTTTCGCTAAACACTGAATGGGTATTTGTAATTTGGATGCAATTTGTGGCTTGTAAAGAAATGAAAGAGAATGATTTAGTTTTCAGGTTTATGGGTTTGTTGCCAGTGCTTGGGGAGTGGGATTTTCGGGGATGCATGGATTACATTATCGGAGTAATGTATTAAATTTTGTTGTGAAGGTAAGATGGTGTCTTAATCAGTCGTCTACTATATTTCTGAGGTCGTATTGATTTTATATTCAAGACTGTTGAAATTTGGAACGTGCCTTACTAGTGATATGAGGTCCCTAAAAGATGCTAAATAGCATGTGTGGGATGTGTGAACCTTGGGAAATGAGTGCAGCGTTATTTTTTGAAAAGTTCCATAGATCATTTTTTTCCTGCTATTTCCGGCTTTAGGTGGTTGAGGAGAGATCATGTGAAATCATGTCTTCTTCTGGTACATTGTGCTTGTGCTTGGATAGATGCTATGCGCATTTTTGTGTTCATAAATATGGTTTTCTATTTTGTTTCAACTCAAAAACCATCACCAAATGAACCTGAAACCAAATAGCATCCATGTGTTGTCATTGAAGCCTTGACCCAAATAGCATCAATTACGGTCCATTCTCAAATTTGACTAACAATTACATGCATGATAATTACATGTATTATTATAGAGTGATAAAAAAATAAGCTAAAGTTGATATTCTTTTTAATAGGACTGCTAAAATCACATTTGTTTTGGTTGATATTGATATGTTTCTTCTCAATTCTTTTGATTAAATTAATTACATTTCTATTATTTGTGCTTTGCATGTTGACTTTATGGTTTATGATGAATCAGACTTTTAATTGTCGTAAAGGGAGGGCATATCTGTTCAACAATGTGTAAGTTCTACTAACTTTCTTTCAATCTGCACTTTCTTATTTATTAGTTCATTTTTGCATATTCTTCTAGAAGTTTCTGGACAGCTGGCTGAGTGCATGCGTTGGGTTGACTAGGAGGTGGTCAATTTGAACGCATTTGAGGTTTAGGGAGGATCAATTATGCACTTGGGATTGTTTGATCTTAATGATGCTGCTTTGAAAAACTATTCCAGCTAACCTTGCTGAATCCTTCGTTGACATTTAAATGGGGGATTTTGTTAAAAGCCCTTGTAATATCCTCCTCCCAAACCATAATATGTATAGTTATTGGTAATGCTATCCAAACTGTACCCATACTTTATAACATAGTGATTTTGGTATCCGAAACTGTTAATTGAATTAGCTTAGAGCAAATAACCTTTGATGTGTGATATCACTCAGCTTCTAGATGTGTTTGAACTTTTTGGGTGGATTAGGAGAACTGTAATGGCATAATCTGGGCCTGAAAGAAGTCTGCCTTCCTATGAATGAGAGGCTTGTATTTATAGGACTAGGGAACTAATGTTTATTCGACATGTGTAAAGTGTATGCAAGTGGGCTGTCTCAATCACTGACGACTATGTCAAAGTTAATCAAGCTGTTTTACTAGCCATAATTACTCTGACAGTCTTCTGATATGATTGGATGGTTTTATTAATTGGTTAGGACTTACAAACAGTTTGTCCGACTGGTTTGCCTTTCCAAGGAAGATCATCCGATCCCTTCTCGTAATGACGTTTTGATTCAAACTGGTCGACAAAATCATAAAGTACTAAGATTCTTGGCTATCTTTCACACTTATGCTCCCTAAGTTATGATAACCATTCTCCAGGCATATTCTAATTGTTATTTTGTCATTTGGTCAACTGGGTGATATCTTTGTCATCCTCCTTGGGTTTTGCGACAAGTGCATGAGGGTGATAATATTTTCTTTTGGGATTACTCCTGTAACTCTCACAATATTTTGCCAATGCAGTCCGATCGGTTTTGATGGAGCATGACCCGAGAAAGTGTTTTGTTTAATCCAAGTATCGGGCCTAAGTTACTTCTATCTCTCCTGGGCTAAGTATCCGTTATGGTCTTCAGGGTGGTATCTACGTCCCGTTTTAGAGATTATGCACGTATCCTTCATCCATAGATCCACCCTAATTGTAATGTATCAAAATCCATCAAGGTTTGGTCAATGAGCTGGCCTAGGGTTATTTGAGTATCACCTGCTGATGACTCTTTTGATATGGTCTCCGAACCTAGGAACCACTTTGGAGTAAGTCGGCCAGAACATTAGATTTCCACTGGGTTTGAGTGGTATGTCCGACCTCTTTTAGGCCTTACCTTTAACAAGGCCATCTGGTTGGTCAATATTTAAATCCTGATAACTTTTTCTGTAATTATTAGAGAATAGTATGCATTCTTCTTTTTAAATTTTCCACGTGTCATTTATCTTGAGGCCTGTTTTGATCATAATGTATCAATGTGTGTTTGGTTAGTTGTTTTAAAATTTTCCCATATAATGCCAGATCTTGAAGTACCAAAAAGTATGATATCCAAAGGTTCTTCCTTTTTTTTTTACAGTTGTACAATGATGAAATTTAAGCGAATTTCCCAATAGTAAGAATTCAACTTTTCCTGTTCTATAGGGTGAACATAATGGTTGGGGTGGTGGAAGAAAGGTCAATGCTTTCCGGCTTTCATACTGTGGAAGATATATTCTGTTGTTGCTGTGGACAACTGCTTGGGTGGAAATATGTAAAGTTTCTCTGTCTGATCTGTGATTTTGTGTAGTAAATGATGCCATGTTACCTGCTGTTACCACAATTGAAAAGTAATAAAATAACTTGAAATGGAAATTTCTTCTCACTATGACTTGATCTGAAAATTTTTCAAATGATGGATGTAATGAAATTCTTTCTTGATGATAAAATACAATGCTCGGCGACATTTCAAACAGTGGTAGTGGTAAAAGTTTCATTTGAAGTGATCTCAGTTCAGAGTTATAATTTTTCCTTCTTTTAGATCCTTGTCATCCAAACATTCTGCTTTATCTTTCATTTTGTTCGTCCTGAAGTCCAGCATCTTCCTCTAATTTAACATTGTTAAGGGGTCATTATATGGTGTAGGTGGCAGCGCATGACAAAGGCCAAAAGTACAAGGAAGGAAAGTTTGTTCTTGAAAGGTACTAGATTTGGTTTATGCCTTTTTTTTTTTCATTTTGTATCTGAGTTAAGGAGTTATTAGAACTGAAGATATGTGGGAAACGGATTATGCAGATGGAGGATAGCTGGGGAGGTGACTGAGGAATTCAATTTGGATGCTCGACTTGGATCAAGTGATGGTGAGAGTCATTAGGAATTTGATGCAACTTTGTGAAATGAATGGTGAAAAATGACAGCATACAACTTTTAGTTCATAAATAAGAGTTTTAGAAGCTATAAACTAGAGACCTTTTTTAAATCTCTGTAAAAAGCGCTGGTTTGGAGGAGTTGAGGTGTTGCATCTAAGTTTTTGATTATAGGCATATGATGTCCCCTATGCACATCAAACCTTGATTGCTGCATTCAGATGTGAATCCATACAATTATTTGGAATGGATTAAAACCCGGAAATACCAATTTCTTTATTGTTGTAATGATATTTGTTATTGGATACATAATTTCAATGTTGGGTAGTGCTGACTGGTTGGAAAAGCAAGCCAATAACACCAAACTTCCCAAAGTATGAGAAATTATATAATACCTGTTTGATTTCTAGTTTGCATGAACGACAAGGCATTTGCGTATAAACATGTGTATTTCTTTTTTACGATAAAACACTTTTTCTTTTAAAAAATGAAAAATTAAATTTATTAATGTACAAGGAGTGACCGGTGCTGTATATAATTACTAGAAATAAAGATGAGCGGTTTTTGATGGGGCTCACAGTCACAGTTCTGAGGGTGTGCTGTTTTTAAAAGTTTTGGGACCAGTTAAATTTAATAATTGTTACCTGATAGCGAATAGTTAATAATAATTAATTTATATTAAATATTTAATAAAATTATATTTAATTGTTATTATTAATACTTAAAATAAATAATAAGTGTATATATCATATAATTTATTTTATTATTAAAATAAATATAATATTATAATTGTTATATAATATTATTTATTTTATTATTAAATTAAATATATAATTATTAATTTAATATATTATTAAAATAAATATATAATTATTCATTTATTATATTATATCATTTATTTTATTATTGAAATAAAAAAATAATTAAATAACTTTAAAAATGTATTTATAAAATAATAAAGTAATTATTATTGTTGATAAAGAAAAAATTTATAATTAATTTTAAATTCTTAGATGTAAAAAAATGTATTTTTTTATAATAAATAAATATTTTATATTTTATATTATTAATAAAAAATATTTTAACAAAGTTATAATGCGCTAATTAAGATGTTAAAATTATAAATGAAAAATATAAGAGTATTAATAATATTAATTTTTAAGTTAAATGAGAAAGGGATAATATGGTATAAATAAAAAAATAAAATAAAATCAGCTATCAATCGATGAAAAAAACTTTAAAAAGATAGTTGATACAAACTGCAGCTAATGGGTATCATGTCAGTTATTCATCGACTTAACTTTTTTAAGTTTACCAAACACTTTAGTTCACCTGTTTATGTATCTATCAGCTATCAGCTACATTCCACAGGTGAATCCCCTTAATTATATTATGGCCCTCCACAAGTTGACTCTTCAGAAGGGTGTGATTATTATAAATTTAATTTTATGTAAAAAAATAAGTGTAATAATATTTAAATTAAATGTACATTGAAATTTTATGTAGTAATTATTTTAATTATATATGTATATTTTAATTAATTTTATGTAAATTTTAATATAAAACTATCAAAAGCTTCATATTTTACTGAAAAATTAAAAAAAAATAAAATTCTCACTTGTCTTTCAGATTGTTTGGACAGAGGGGTTTTGAAGGTAAAATAAACTAACGCAAGATTTTGCAAGATTTTTAGATTGTTTGGGATGAAAATATGTAGGAGGAATGGTTTCTTTGTGGTTTTTTGGGGGTTGAAAACTCCTCAAATCGTTCAATTTTTTAACCCACTCATTTGATGGATTTAGGGATTAAAGGTTTTTATATTCCTATATTATCCTTTTTTAATTTTTAAAAACTCAAAAGTACACCTTCTTTGTTTTTATATTTAATTGTTTTATAAAAATAATAATTTATAATATTCATATTTAATCTTACTTTCTAATATTTTTATCTAAATAAAATAATATTATTAAACCTTTATTTACTTTATTTTACCTTCCTTTCAAACATAAAATAAATTATTACTTTACCTTATTATGCCATACCATACTTTATTAAATCTTTTTTCACCCCATCCACACAAACCATTAGTTTCATGGGAAAGGGGGCTTTCATATTCATGACTAGGCTGCTTCCATTTTTAACAAATGCCCTCCAACTTCCCTCCTCTCAAGTCTTAATTGCACATGTGATTTATCATATATGCATATTTAGGCTATTTACATAAGGTCTCCATGACTATGAATGATGATACACTGTAGTATATGGTCCCTAACCTAATTGGAACCAACCAACTAAGATTTTTACTTAATAAAAGAAACATCAAAGTTAAATTTTAATTAAAAAAAAAAAGCGTGTTTAATCAGATGAAGTAGGCATGAGCCATTATATCAGCGTTGACTATTTTGGTGGCTCAAGTAATAGCGGGTAAGATTGCGCTACCGTCTTGCCATAATGATATCCATTCTCCCCGCACGGCTAGGTGCAGCTCTTTCTCTCTTCAACTGTTAAACACGTGGTCCACGGTTTTTTCTCTATTACGCGGGCTACCACCAACCACCTTTTTTCAGCCAGCCCATTGTTTCAACGGTTTCCTATCTCCAAAACTTCCCTTAATCCTTCATTAATGATGAGAATCAAGCTACATCCACACCAAAGGATTTCATCCAATGTCCAATTACTAGAGTTAGAGCTAAATCACTTCAGAATTTAATTTGTGAAGTCTTAAGGAGCAAGGATTATAAGCTAGAATGACATGAAAAAAATTGTAAAGGATTAAATTTGGTGAAAATTAAGCTTGAAAGTGACCAGGTGTCATGTGGAGCATTAGGTTACATGGAATAACCTGTGGACATGCATGCACCAGATCCAACCCATGTACATGCATCTTTTCACGCACATGAAGGGTGAAATATGCTGCTGGCACCTTTTTTGAAGGAATATTTTTCGCTGTTATAACTACCTCTCTTTTGGACTTAAATGCCCTTATTGCTGCTGTATTAAGTTTGCTTTTTGTTGGGACATTTTAGTCTTTTGGTAGATTAATTTTTATTTGGACTTAAAGCTCCTTGCAGTTGTTACTAAGGTAGGGATATTTTTGTCTTTAGCTTTAGAGCTAAGAGGCTATAAATACAAGTGTAATGAGAGAGATGGAGGACACACTTTAAATATTAATGAAAGTTTGTTCTGTTCCATTAGTTAGTAAATTGGTTGTTGCCTTTGTTCTTATAAAGCTTATTAACTTCCTGAGATTTCTATCTTGCAAAGTTTAATGTGCATCATATTCTTGGTTTATTCATTCTCCATATGAATTAGGTCAAGAATCCCATTTCTGATACTTTCTTTCAATTACATAGCAATCTAATTGTGTTGGTTTAAAGAATCAAATTCATATATCTTGATTTGGTGCTTTCCATATTGTTTCTTTAATTCTTGAATGTGGGTTTTCAAGTTATCAATTACTTGAGGGTTCACATAAGTTTTGGTATCAGAGCAAAGGGACGTCCAAATAAGGTAAATTCTCTGTTTGCTTCTTCTTCTTCGTGCTTACTCTGTGTTTGTTACCTTTTTCATATTTGCTGTTTGGCTCTAGTTCCATATTTGCTTCTTCTTCTTCATCTTGCACCTGGTTCTTTCTTGCTAAACCTTGTTTTGCTTCCTATTGTGTTTCTGTTATTCACATTTTGTTCATTGTATGCTTGACCGAAATTGGCTCTTGGGGTTTAGTATGATGTGTTTGTTTAAAAATTTGTTTTGTTGAGTTTGTCTAAGGGTTTTGAGCTAATCAAGCTAAAGCCATTATTCTAGCTATCTATTTTGCTTCCTTCATTTTGATATCAAGCATGAAAGGTTGTTTGGGTCATTGAGTTTGACTTACCCATTTGGTCTAAAACTCTACCGGCATTATTTGGGTGTGTTTAAGACGTTGGGTGTCAATTTTGGAGGTTATTTGATATTGTTTGCCTGTTGAACCAAAATTTTGCGGCAGACTCGATCAAATTAGGTTCACATAGCAAATAGACCCAGAAATTTCTAAAAATTTACAGAGTGTTTATACCCCATTTCAATAGTTACCAAATTAAATTTCAGCTTAAAATTCAACCGTTTGTGTGGGGAACTAAAATTTTACAGTAGACACAATTAAATTAAGTTCACATAGCAAATCAGCCCAGAAATTCTTGAAAATTTATAGATTGCTTGTGCCACATTTGAGCTATTCTTAAATTAAATCTCAGCTCAAAATTTAACTGTTTGGGTAGGGAACCAAAATTTTTCGGTAGACCCGATTAAATTTAGTTTACATAGAAAACCTGTTAAGAAAAGCCTAAAATTCTAACAGCAATTAGTTAGTATTGGGTTACATTTGCCTACTCAATTTTAGATCAAAATAAACTCGTTTACTTGGTGATACTAAATTGATGCAATTCTTAGTGTATTGTGTGAACTACTGGTAGTTGTGATAAGTTGGTGGTAAACTTGGATATTTAAGCTTGATATCACTTCTTTAGGTTGTCTATTTTCCAGCTTACTACTCTTTTATTTTGGTGTCCTTTTTCTTGATTCCTTATTGCATTACATTTCCATACTTGAGCTTTTCTTTTATTGACTTCTTTAGTCATATTATTGCTTTCTTGATTACTTGTTTTGATCCGTCGCGTGCAAGAATTTTATTGTGTATTAAATTTTTGTGAGTTGTTGTCTTGGTTTGAGTTACTTAAGTTTGATAAGAACTTGTAGACATAGCGAAGAGAGGTAAAAGGCACGGAGTGGTAAGTTCATAAGAGGGGAAAAGCCTTGTTGAGTTAAACATGAGTGGAGTGTCCCCTGATTGAGTGTAAACACATAAGGGAGTGAGTGAGGTATTTTCTTTACACTAACCATTTTCTTACAGGTTTGAAAACATGTCTAGAAGGGGTGATGGTAGTGAGGGGAAAGGTGAAAATCTATTCTATATGCAGGCTGTCAGACAACAATTTGAAAGAATGAATGTTGTGTGCAATGGAATCATAGATAGGTTGGAAAGATTGGAGCAAAGAGATAGGCAAAATGAGAGAAGACAAACTAAGAGGGATCTTATACCTCCAATAGTTGAATCTGATGAAGATGAGGTTGATAACTATGATTTTGGGGTTGAAAGACCTCAGAGGGGTAGGTATGAGAGAAGAGCTGAAGATAGGAGGAATGGGGATGGGAGGATAAGAAGAGAGGAAAGAGAGAGGAACAGGGTAGATGACAATATCAAAAGTATTAAAATGAGCATCCCTCCTTTCCAAGAGAAAAAAGATCCGGATGTGTATCTAGAATGGGAAAGGAAGGTCGAAACTGTCTTTGATTGGCATAACTATTCGGAAGAGAAAAAAGTAAAGTTAGCAGCAGTAGAATTTACTGATTATGCTTTGGTATGGTGGGATCAAGTGTTGATTAGTAAAAGGAGAAATTATGAGCAATCAGTTGCAACCTGGGATGAGATGAAAACTATAATAAGAAAGAGATTTGTTCCTAGTCATTATCATAGAGAGCTACATCAGAGATTACAAAGATTGACTCAAGGTTCTAAAAGTGTTGAAGATTATCATAAGGAAATGGAAATTGCTATTATTAGAGCAAATGTGGAGGATATAGAAGCCACCATGGCTAAATTCTTGAATGGGCTAAACAAGGAGATTGCTCTTATTGTTGAGTTACATCACTATGTTGAGTTGGAAGATATGGTCCACATGGCTATAAAGGTAGAAAGGCAACTTAAAAGCAAGTTAAAATTTGGAGGAAATGCATGTACTTCTTCATCTTGGAAGTCTAATTGAAAGAAGGAGGATAGGGTAAAGGCTGTTAGCAAATATAAGAAAAATGAGGAAAAGGAAAAGAAGGTGGAGAAGAAATTTGTAGAAAGTAAAGGAAATGAGGTTGCTACTACTACCCGAAATAGAGATGTGAAGTGTTTTAGGTGTTTGGGCAGTGGACACATAGCTTCTCAATGCCCTAACAAGAGAGTCATGGTTATGAGAGAAAATGGTGAGATAGAAACAGAGGAGGAAATTGTTAGTGATTTCACATCTTCAGGGGAGGAGGATGCAGAGGTAGAATATACTGCTAAAGGAAGTGCTCTAATGATTATGAGAGCATGAAATACTCAAGTAAAGGAGGATGTTGGTGATGAATTGCAAAGAGAAACAATTTTCCATACAAGGTGTTTTATCCATGACAAAGCTTGTAGTGTCATCATTGATGGGGGAAGTTGTGCCAATGTTGCTAGTACTATTTTGGTGCAGAGATTAGGGTTGAGGACTTTGAAACACCCTAGACCCTATAAATTGCAGTGGTTAAATGAATGTGGTAAGGTGAAAGTAACAAAACAAGTGCTGGTTTCCTTTTCAATAGGAAAGTATCAAGATGAGGTTATGTGTGTTGTGGTTCCAATGCAAGCTAGCCATTTATTACTGGGCCGACCATGGCAATTTGATAGAAAGGTGATCCACGATAGGTATAAAAATAGGTATTCTTTTGAAATGAATGGAAGGAAAATCATTTGGGCACCTATCACACCAAAATAGATTTATCAAGAACAAACAAGGCTTAAGCAAGTAATGGGTGAGGTAAAATCAAGAGTGGCCGAAAAGAGAGCAGAGAAGAAAAGAAGGAGTGAAAAGAAATTGAGTGAAAATATTATGAGTGAGCAAGACAAGGATGGTTGTGAGGAAAGAAAATAGAGTAAAGAAAACATTCCAAGAGTGTTTGAAAAAGGTGAATTTTCGGCGCAAAAGGAGAGCTGTGCGGAAAAAGGGGAGAGAAAATTAAGCTTGTATGCTAAAGGAAAAGTTGTGAGGAATGCTATGTTTGCCAATAAGCAAATGTTATTAATTGTATTTAAGGACTCTTGTTTATCCACATCTGACTTTGACCCCAAATTGCCTAGTGTTGTTGTCTCTCTTTTGCAGGAATATGAGGATGGGCTACTTGAGGAGATGCCGCCTGGACTACCACCTATTCAAGGGATTGAGCACCAAATTAATTTTGTACCTAGAGCAGTTTTTCCCAACCGTAGAGCCTATAGAACTAACCCTGAAGAAACCAAAGAATTACAAAGGCAAGTTGAGGAATTGCTAGCTAAGGGTTATGTGAGAGAAAGTATGAGCCCTTGTGCTGTACCCGTCCTTTTGGTATCAAAGAAAGACGGCACATGGCGTATGTGTGTGGATTGTAGGGTGGTCAACAAAATCACTGTAAAATATCACCACCCTATACCTAGATTGAATGATGTGTTGGAAGAACTTTGTGGTGCTTGTGTTTTTATCAAAATTGACTTGAAAAGCGGATATCATCAAATTTGCATGAAAGTAGGTGATGAATGGAAGATTGTATTTAAAACAAAGCATGGACTATATGAGTGGTTAGTGATGCCTTTTGGGCTAACTAATGCTCTTAGCACTTTTATGATATTTATGAATCATGTGTTGCGTGCTTTTATTGAAAAATTTGTTGTTGTTTATTTTTATGATATATTGGTTTACAGTAGAGACATGAATGAACATATGCATCATTTAAGAGCTGTATTCGATGTGTTAAGAAAGGAAAAATTATATGCTAACTTGAAGAAATGTTCATTTTGCATGGAAAAGGTTGTCTTTTTAGGATTTGTCATTAGTGCTAATGGTGTTGAATGTTACGACCCAACCTATGGGCCGGACCGGAACGAGGATCTGAGCCAGCCTAAAGCCCCCGAGGCCCGTAGTAAGCCTAACTATTCCTCAACCCATCTCTAAGGCCTATTTGGGCCTAATTTCAAGAATTCAACCAGATAGAGTCCGACCATAAAATGGACCTTTTAACAGGGAATTTTTTACTCACCCAACCTGTAAACACAATATATAATCAATTGGGGAGCTCAGCTCACCCTCCTCATAATCAAATTATCATAAAAATAAATGAGAGCTCGGCTCCCTCATCCAATCCAACCATACATGCATTTAATAAGTTTACAGGTCCAACATGACAATTATATTACAGACCCAATCAAATAAATATTTCTAACACATACGGAAATTCTAGGAGTTAATAGAATTATACAAACACTATAGACTTTAATAGACAACTTGTGAGAGAGAGACAGGTTAGAACTCAATAAGAAATCTCCTGTAGCCTGGAAAAATAATGACCAGGAGTGAGCGTTCGACTCAGAGAGTGAAATATCAATTTTAACCATAATCTCTATAGCTATCTAAAACTAATGCACCCTGTGAAGTGAAATACAACACCATCATAAATTTCATACAAATCACATAAAAAAAGTAATTTGGAGCACTCACACACCCAACACTATCAAACAATATATATAGGGGAGCTGATCCCCTATACAGCCGCGAAGATCTTAAGCCGGACTTTCGCTTAATAAACTAATACGGGGTCCCAGCGAAGAACTCAAGCCGTGTCTACCCTAAAGGACCAGGTCCCAGCGAAGATCTCAAGCTGTGTCTACTCGTCCGGTCCATATCCAACACTATACCACACGCACGCCAATGCATACACACTGCTCCAAATTACCATAAACAACATTCATGGCACTTTAACAATTATAAATACAACGTAAAACATGTCTAGTGTTTAACTACATAGATACATACATATAAGTGATGCATAGGCATACTTGAACATATAATAATATCGAAATTACAATTAAAATTAATATTTTACTCACAGACTTAACCGCGGTCATTGTGGCGGCTAGGCGGAGGAGGAAGGCTGTCCTGACTCACCTGACAATTTTTATTATAATTATTTAGTACATTTGACTCAATACAAGCTAAGAAAAAGATCAAAGATACCCTAAGTCGTGCCGAAAATCTAGCAGTCTCCCCTATACCTAGGACCTACCCAACCTGCAAAAGGGCTTAAAACGCACTTCTATATCCACAAACTACATACCCAAAACTCAATCACATCACACAGCCCCTCCTGAGCCCATCCAAACAGTCATCAATTACAAGATGTAAAATTACAGTTTAGTCTTTATAATTGACCCTTTTTGCAAAAACTACCCAAATAAGCTCTAAAAATTCTAAAATTTTGCCCCGCGGTTCTTAGTAATATTACTAAGCTAATGCAAAAAGAATCATAATTTTTCGAGCAACCACGAATATTTTATGGATTTTTAATCCAATTCAAGCACTAGACAATTAAGAAAAAGCAAGGTTTGGGTTTACCTATGTTGATTCCGACTCCGGGGACGTGCTCGGGACGTCTGACAATGGTGGGGTACCAAAATCTCGACCAAATTCCAAGACTTTTTCGGTAGCCTATCTGTCTGGCCGGAAATTCATAGACCTGGACAACCGTAGAATTTTCCTCAAATTGAAGGTACTTACACGAAGCCCACAACACTAGGGTTAGTACATAATTTTTGCAAAATTTTCTAAGCTCATTTAGTGCTCGGAAAAATACTACGAAATTTCGTGGGACCCACCGAAAAACGGTGTCAAAAAATTTTAAAATTTATATTGCCGCGAAGCTCTCGATGAGTGGAGCCCTTTAGTACTCTCGGTTTTCTCGTAGGGTTCACGGTTTGCGAGAAATCTAGCCCAAAAATCGAAATGGACTAAAACTTTCCGAATAAAAATTGGGCAAACCGCTCGATAGATTTTGGTGTTCTTGGTATCTATGGAAAGCTCTCGAGGTGTAGATGTTGTTTGACACAAGACCCGGTCCGATTGGTTGCCGAACAGGCCGGATTTTAGCCGGGGAAGGTGAGGAGTTTCGCATGCGTAGGGAAAGAGTTCGCGCGCATTTTCTGGCCGCCTGAGACGTCGGCCGGCCATGGGGTGGCACTGGGGCGGCATGCCGGCTAGGTGGGGAGGGCTGGGTGGCGACGGCGTGGCGTGGGGAGGAGGGAGGAGAGAGAAAATGGGAAAGAGAGGATGAGAGACGGGACGCGCACGGGGAAGAAAGAAAAGGAAGAAAGAGGCATGTCCGATTCCACTGGTCCGATCTGGCCGGGTACGATTAGGCCAGTCCGATTCGAGATACAAAATTTTGAATTTTTACTCTGCCTTGGGACCGAAAACGAGGCCCAAAAATTTTGAAAAAAATTCTAGAAAACTCAGAAAAATTCTTAGAGTTCAAATATATTTTTAGTTTTGTCATATGATCTTTAAATTAATTTTTAAAAATCATCAAAGTTTCATAATTTTCAAAAATCGAACCCGATTTCTAAAATCCAAAAAATTTTAAATAATTTTCTAAAATTTAAATAAAATAAAATATTAATATTATTCACAAAATAATAAATTTAAAAATTATGGGTGTTACATTCTTCCTCCCTTACAGAAAATTCGTCGTCAAATTTTACACAAGGCAGAATAAAGTACAGAATTACACATTGAATAGATAAGGGTACTCGTTACGCATGTTCCGCTCTGTCTCCCAGGTGCACTCTTCCACTGACTGGCTCCTCCACAAAACCATGACCATAGGGATCTGTTTTGATCTTAGCTGTCTCACTTGGTAGTCCACTATGGCTACAGGTTGCTCCTCAAACATCAGGTTTTCTTTTAGCTCTACAACATCCGGCTGTAGCACATGAGAAGGATCAGGTATGTATTTCCTGAGCATGGAGATGTGAAATACAGGATGAACATGAGAAAGGTTGGGTAGTAACTCCAACCGGTAGGCAACTGCTCCAACTCTATCAGTAACCTCAAAAGGTCCAGTATACCGAGGTGCCAACTTGCCCTTCTTTCCAAATCTCATGACTCCCTTCATCGGAGAAACCTTTAGGAATACATAGTCGCCTACTGCAAACTCTACATCCCTCTGTCTGGGGTCTGCGTAACTCTTCTGCCTAATGAAAGCTATTTTCAATCGTTCCCTGATTAAAGGAAACTATCTCTGAAGTGTGCTGCACTAGGTCTACATCATGCACCTTTGCTTCTCCCATTTCCATCCAACACAGAGAAGACCTACACTTTCTTCCATATAGTGCCTCATAGGGTGCCATCCCTATACTGGAATGATAACTGTTGTTATAGGCAAACTCCACCAAAGGTAGCTGATCATCCCATTGACCTCCAAAATCCAAAACACTCATGCGAAGCATGTCTTCCAGTGGTTGGATTGTCCTTTCGGACTGTCCATCTGTCTGAGAGTGGAAAGCGGTACTAAAGTTCAACTGCTTGCCAAGTGCCTCCTGCAACTTTCTCCAAAACCGAAAAGTGAACTGGGGCCCTCTGTCAAATATTATGGAAGCAGGAACTCTATATAATCTGACTATTTCTCGAATATAGAGCCGAGCATACTGTGCAATAGAATATGTGGTCTTCACAGGCAAGAAATGAGCAGATTTAGTTAGACGGTCTACAATTACCCATATCGAATTATATCCCCGCGTGGTACGAGGCAACCCAATCACAAAATCCATAGTAATCATTTCTCACTTCCATTCTGGGATAGGGAGCTCTTGCAGCTTCCCTGACGGCCTCTATTGTTCAAACTTCACCTTCTGACAAGTCAAGCTCGTGGACACAAAGTCAGCTATCTCTCTCCTTATGCCATTCCACCAGTAGCTATCTTTCACATCATGGTACATCTTGGTGGAGCCTAGGTGGACATTGTACAGTGTATAGTGTGCCTCTCGCATGATTTCATTTCTGAGATTGTCCACATCGGGCACACATATCCTGGAACCTTGCATAAGGGCGGCATCATTGGCAAACCCAAACTCACCACCTTCACCCTGCTGTACTCTTTCTATGATCTTCATCAATTATTGGTCTCTGTGCTGGGAAACTCTGACTCTATCTCGCAGGTCTGGTTTCACTGAAAAATGAGCCAATAATACCCCCTCATCTGAAAGATCTAAGATCAGAAATTGATCCATCAACTCATGTACTTTTCGAATCAACGGTTTCTTCTTCGCTGATATGTGCGCCAAGCTGCCAGAAGATTTTCTGCTCAAAGCATCTGCTACTACATTGGCCTTCCCAGGGTGGTACTGGATGGTACAGTCATAGTCCTTCAGAAGCTCCATCCATCTCCTCTGTCTCAAATTTAAATCCCTCTATTGGAAGATGTACTTCAAACTCTTGTGGTCAGTGTATAACTCGCACACTTTACCATACAGGTAATGTCTCCAAATCTTTAGTGTAAAGACTACAATAGTTCTACTAATGCCTCTTTAGCTGCCTTGAAACATAAGCCACTACTTTTCTATTCTGCATCAGAACACACCCTACGCCAACCCTGGAGGCATCACAGTACACGGCATATCCTTCACCACTCATCACTAGTGTCAACACAGGGGTGGTGGTTAGACACTTCTTAAGCTTTTGGAAACTCTCCTCACAGTCATCTGTCCAAATAAATGGAACATTCTTTCAAGTTAACTTAGTTAGGGGAGCTGCTATGCTGGAAAAATCCTGCACAAAATGCCTATAGTAGCCAGCTAGGCCCAGAAAATTTCACACCTCAGTGACTGTTATAAGCCTAAGCCAATCAGTTACAGCCTCAATTTTCTTGGGATCCACTTGAATGCCTTCACTAGAAACCACGTATCCCAAGAATAAGATGCTTTCTAGCCGAAATTCACATTTTGAAAATTTGGCATATAGCTAGTGCTCCCTCAAAGTCTGCAACACCATCCTCAAATGCCACACGTGTTCTTCCTCGGTCTGAGAGTATTCCAAAATCTCATCTATGAATACGATCTTTACCTAGGACCTACCCAACCTGCAAAAGGGCTTAAAACGCACTTCTATATCCATAAACTATACACCCACAACTCAATCACATCACACAGCCCCTCCTGAGCCCATCCAAACAGTCATCAATTACAATATGTAAAATTATAGTTTAGTTCTTATAATTAACCCTTTTTGCAAAAACTACCCAAATAAGCTCTAAAAATTCTAAAACTTTGCCCCGCAGTCTTTAGCAATATTAATAAGCTAATGCAAAAAGAATCATAATTTTCTGAGCTACCACAAAAATTTTATGGATTTTTAATCCAATTTAAGTACTAGACAATTAAGAAAAAGCAAGGTTCGGGTTTACCTATGCCAATTCCTACTCCGGGGACGCACTCGGGACATCTGACAACAATGGGGTAGCCAAAATCTCGACCAAATTCCAAGACTTTTTCGGTAGCCTGTCTATCTGGCCGGAAATTCACAGACCTGGGCAATCGTTGAATTTCCACGAATTGAAGGTATCTACACGAAGCCCACAATACGAGGGTTAGTACATAATTTTTACGAAATTTTCTAAACTCATTTAGTGCTCAGAAAAACACTACGAAGTTTCATGGGACTCACCAAAAAACGGTGTCAAAAAATTTTGAAATTTATATTGCCACAAAACTCTCGACGAGTGGAGCGCTCTGGTACTCTCGGATTTCTCGTGAGATTCACGATTTGCGAGAAATCTAGCCCAAAAATCGAAATGGACTAAAACTTTCCGGACAAAAATTGGGTAAACCACTAGATGGATTTTGGTGCTCTTGGTGTCTATAGAAAGCTCTCGAGGTGTAGATGTTGTTTGACACAAGACCCGGTCCGATTGGTGGCCGGATAGGTCGAATTTTAGCCGCGAAGGTGAGGCATCGGGCGGGCGCAAGGGAGCAGTTCGGGCGAGTTTTCCGGCTGCCTGGGACGTCGGCCGCCCGTGGGGAGGCACTGGGGGCGGCATGCCGGCGAGGTGGGGAGGCCTGAGTGGCGGTAGCACAGCGTGGGGAGGAGGGAGGAAAGAGAAAACGGGAAAGAGAGGACCAGAGACGGATGCGCGCAGGGAAGAAAGAAAAGGAAGAAAGAGGCCGGTCCCATCCGGCCTAGTTCGATTCAGCCGGTCCGATTCGAGATACAAAATTTTAAATTTTTACTCTGCCTTGAGACTGAAAACAAGGCCCAAAAATTTCGAAAAAAATTCTTAGAGTCCAAATATATTTTTAGTTTTGCCACGTGGTCTTTAAATTAATTTTTAAAAATCATCAAAGTTTCATAATTTCTGAAAATCGAACCTGATTTCTAAAATTCAAATAATTTCCTAAAATTTGAATAAAATAAAATATTAATATTACTCACAAAATAATAAATTTAAAAATTAGGGGTATTACATTGAAGTTGATGATGAAAAAATTAGAGCTATTAGAGATTGGTCTATTCCAAAGTCTGCATCTGAAGTACGTAGTTTCTATGGACTAGCTAGTTTCAATAGAAGATTTATTAAGAATTTTAGCACCATTGCAACACCATTGAATGATCTTATCAAAAAGAATGTTAATTTTGTTTGGGAACAGAAACAAGATGATGTTTTTCACAAAATTAAAGATATAATATGTTTCGCTCCTGTGTTGACTTTACCTGATTTTTCTAAGACTTTTGAGATTGAGTGTGATGTATCAGAAATAGGTATTGGAGCCGTTTTAATGCAGGATAAGAGAACAATAGCATACTTTAGTGAGAAGCTTAATGGAGCAGCTTTGAACTATTTTACATATGACAAAGAGTTGTATACATTGGTACGTGCCTTGGAAACGTGGCAACATTACCTTTGGCCAAAGCAATTTGTCATCCACACAGATCATGAGTCATTGAAGCATATCAAGGGGTAGAATAAATTAAGTAGGCATCATGCAAAATGGGTTGAATTCCTTGAGACCTTCCCATATGTTATTCAATGCAAACATGGGAAAGAAAATATGGTTGCTGATGCCTTATCTCAAATGTATAACCTTTTTGCCCTTCTTGATACAAAGTTATTGGGATTCGAATATGTGGAAAAATTATATGCTGAAGATGATGACTTTGCTAGAGTGTATGCTGCTTGTGAAAAGAATGCTTTTGAAAAGTTTTATAGGCATGATGGATATTTGTTTAGAGAAAATAGATTGTGTGTGCCTAAGAGTTCCATGCGTGAATTATTTGTGAATGAGTCTCATGCTGGTGGATTAATTGGTTATTTTGGTGTTGCCAAAACTTTAGATGTGTTAAAGGAAGATTTTTATTGGCTGAATGATGCATCTCATATCGGTTCTGCAAGGAGGTCTTGGGTGTTATATATATGGGTTTGTGAACCTCTTATTGTGAGCTAGCTTTTGAGGTGGAGTTAGACAGGTTCATATCATTTGGTATCAGAGCCTCACTATGTATGAGTCGGTAGGCCATGTACAAAGGTTCCTTGACGTTCTTCAAGAGAGGTCGGGGTAAACAAGTCATGACCCCAATTACTTAATAAGAACGTTCAGTCTAAGGGGGTCCGGAATGATGCATCCCACACCAATTCTGTAAGGAGGTCTAGGATATTATATATATGGATTTGTAAAACTCCCCTTATGAGCTAACTTTTAAGGTGGAGTAAAAAAGGTTCATATCAATTAACAACCCGATCAAGTTTTTTTTTTATATGTTTATTAAATTATTATTATGAATAAAATATGGGAAAAAACAATGGAAGACTACTGAAGCTTGCAAGGAAAGCGGCCCCCACAGTATTGATGGGACAGCCTCTGGCACATCCTAGAGTCTAGAGTCTTGAAGTAAAAATTTATCGTCTCATCATCCTCATGTGATCTTCTTCTCACCCCGCACCCATGACGCGTCATCGATGACATGTACGTTTTTAACGGCACCGTTAGTATTTCACGGGATTGGAACGACGTCGCAGCACCTCCCTCAACGAATGGGTTACGGAGTTTGTGCAACAGACACAAGAACAATAAAGGGCATCAAGTTAGGCTTTTTCTCATGTAAGGTGAATTTACGTTTTCGTATGGTGGGAACCGTTAGACGGCCGTGACCTCCTCTGCTGCCAACATATTGGAAGGCCCCACCCACAACAATCCTGCGCTGCTGCCGCGTATAACAGGAGCTGGTGGGTTCCATTTTTGCAGCGGAATTTATATATACACATATAATTATATGAGGAGGGGCGGGGGGGGGGGGGGGGGGGGGGTGTGGTTGCTTGGCGCGACCAGGGAGAATGGGATGGGTTAAATCCGGTGGCTGTAGGAGGTGAAATCAGGCCCGGATCGGCGGAGGTGGGTAGCACTATCAGCAGTGATGGTGATACTGGGTGCAGGAGCAGCACTGATGATGCTGCTGCTCTGCGTACTGACTCTTTGCTCACGTAAACGCTATACATCAGCTGAAACGGGTCCTTCGTAGGGACGAGGGAGCTTGCGTGCTTGACCTTTGCTTTTATTGTGTTATTTTAATATTGTTTCCTTTTTTATTTTTTATTAAAAAGAATTCTGACATTCGGATCGGCCGATTTTGGGCTAGGTACAACCTGTCATCTACACCATCAGATAAAGAAAGATATATTAAAACAAATACAATATCCTTCAAATTATATATTTATATTAAAGTTTGTATAAATTAATTGAAATATTTATATTAATTCTTAAATTTATTTTATAATAGCATTTAATTAAAAATTTATATTATTTAAGTGTTACGAATAGGGCCAAGTGATTGAGATAATTAATGAAATTTATGGTATTTTATTGACATTAATACCATCATATAATTAACCACAGATTACGTTACCATGCATATTTGTCTTGTAATGATAAGATTCTTTCACAATAACTCTCTTTTCAAAAAGTTAAACCATTTAATTGAATACTATTAATTTAATAATGACATTAGTATTATCTTTAAAATTAAATATTAAGTTTAATTTATCAATTAAAGTTAAAAAAACAGGATTACAAATACAACCCACGAATCATGAAATTAGTTGTATATATAATTTGGATGATTAAGACTTAGTGCGAAGGTGACAAATGAGTGGGACATTAAGGAATTCTTTCTATATATATATATATATATTTTTATAAAAAAAATTAATATTTAATTTTATTGATTTAAATATTAGTTGGGCGGAGCAAGTTGGGCAGACAAGGCCACCGTCCTACAAAAATGTTGAGAATGAAAACGTTGACTCTGCCAATAACTCATATTATTAATTAATTAATATTATATTGTATCTTTAATGTGAATCAAATGCGTAATTAAGGAAGAGCCGAGGAGACCTAATTGCATGATTAAAGCTTTGTTCCCCTATTACCTTTTTGCTTTTTGTCTTGTGGCTTGATTGATACCCCCAATTCGTTCTAATACTAATTTTTTTAAGCAACAAAAATATATTGAATGCGACAATGTTGTTTTAATATTATTATAACCCACATTAATTTTTCTAGGACACTTTATTGAAAATTTTCTTTCTTTTTCAAATTATAACTTAATATTTTTTTTTTCATTAAACAAGACAATATATATAAATATGTGTGGAGAATGAATTGACGTATAGTGAAAATAAATTGAGTTTATCTCTATTATAAAATTTAGTTTAAAGAGAAGAGATTTGTCTAAATCTTATGTATAATACAAACACCTTTTTTCAAATTAATATGAAATAATGCACCTCTCTCATACCTAGAAATAAAAGTTTATAGCATGAAGTTTATAGATAAATGTATATATATAAGTGACTCAATCTTGAAATAAGATAGATTTTGATACCATGTAAAGAAAATGAATCTGGTCTAATTCCACCTAAAAACTAACTCAAAAAGAGAAAATTTATCCAAGTCTTATATATAATATAAATACAAACATTGAAATAAGATAGACTTTGATACCATATAAAAAAAATAAATTTGGTCTAATTTCACCTAAAATCTAACTGAAAGAGAGAAAATTTATCGAAATTTTATATATAGTACAAATATCTTATATCAAATCAATAACATGATGATTCTTTGAAATGAAATTTTTGTGTTTGCTTTTCTTTCTTTTCTATGATTTTTTTTTTACTATGATGGGATATGGCTTCAAGCTTTTATCATGGATAATGCAAAAGGAAAGGGCAATTATGCTTTTCTAATAAAAAACACTAAAATTCAAAAGAAAGCTAAATAATGTAAAGACGAATATAATACACTATAAACATTAAGCAATAATGCAATGCAAATCATTCAACATACAATGAATATTAACAAAAAGATTGATGGCTCAATTAGCAAGTCAATTTGAATCCAAAAAAATTACATTTTTAAACTTGATTAAATCACCTCTAAAATGGGTTTAAGGAGTGATCATTAATTAGGACTTTTGGATGAGAATGTCCAAACGATCTTTAGATAGGTTGTATCAAGACTTCATTTTACATTTTAATTTTTGAAAGATAACATGCTTACGGTTTTGGACTAATTTTTTAACCTAATGATTAAAGTTGTAGCAGCATCAAAGCGTGCACGTACGGTGCATATTAAAGCCTACAAAATAGAAACTATAAAGTCAATAAAGAAAAAAAAAAAAAGTCAACATCACTAGTGCTCAATTTTCTTATTTGCCTTATTGGTGTGTTTTCTTGTTCACTACCCAATCCCTCTTGGAGCCGACACACCTTAATTTATAGGGCAGCTTCTAGTGGTATAAGTCACCATTTTTTTCCATTTGGGCTCGAAATTAAATTATTGATAAATATGCTATATACCCTATTATATATTGAGATTAGCATGCAAATTTCTTCAATTGATTTGTCCATAAGAGCATATATAGCCCAACCCTATATTACTCTTTCACATACACATTTGTGAAAAATGGATCCAAGGAAAGCATTGTCAATGACATCCTTTTTCTGTGTTATCAAGCATTATTGAACCCATGTTTCATAGTCCATTAAATCTTTTAAAAGTAAGTAAACATTGCAAGATTTTGGTAGCTATAGTGGAACGGGTATGATTCCATTTAGTTGTCTACTTCTACAAGATATAATTTAAGGTCAAATTATTTCTTATTTCTGTATTTTGAGTTCAAATTAAATTGATAGACTCAGATTTGAGTCAAGTTTGAATCTTATATGTTATTCTGATATGAAATATTATGGAATGCTCTCTATGTAAATAAAACTAATACTTTTTTATAGAAAAATAAATATTTTTTATAATATGAGAATGAATTTTATTTGATTAGAAGAGATATGATACTTAAATTTTAATTTAAAAAAAGATATTAATTAAATTTTAAAAAGATAAATTTCACGTGCCAGTTACCATCCTAGGCAAAGTCTGATCCAATCGCGGCTTTTCCATTAGAAGAACGCGATAGTTTCCATCATCTCACGATACAAAGGAAAAAAAAAAAGAAAGGAAAAAGGAAAACCACAAACGGATTCTCGTACAAAAACAAATCCGTTAATTTAACAACGTTAATTACTCATCTCTCTCCCAGTAATTAATTTGACTGCTTATTGGGACTTGGGACCACCAGCATTAAGATAAAAGGGCGATTTGGTCACTTTGTAATACTACATTATAGGGCAAATTATAGAATATAATCTGTGCATTAAAAAATATGGATCGAGTATTTATAAAAAAAAAATTAATTAAAAAATAAATTTAAAAGAGTGAAATTATTTTTTTGTCATATGTATTACATGTATTTTATAATTTTCATATATTATAAATGGTATCACACGCGCTCAGAAATAAAAGTTCCCCGCTCCTCAAAAACACGGGAAATCCAAACCCACACGCTTGCCTAAGCGTTCTACCATCACAATTGCCTTTTTTTTTTTTTTTTATTGTTAATTTCCTTTTAATAATTAGATACTACCAACCCTGGCCGCAGCCTCTGTTAAGCGAATCCCAACTCAAACCTCACTGAAGCGTGGCATAGAATTAAAAAATAAATATAAAAATTTTTTATTATTAAATAAAATATAATATTTATAAATTATATAATTAAAATTTATATATCAAAATTCTGTGTATATATTAAGAAAATTAAAATATTAATATATATTTTAAACTTTATAAAATGAATGAAAGATCTAAACTTAAATAGGCTAAATATTTTTTTTTTCCAAAAAAAGGGGCTAAATATTAATAAATTTACCAAAACTACCATGGAATGGATAATATATGAGAAGGAAAGCCTGAGATCAACCATGGATAACATTGCATCGATGAATATGATAAATATAAATAAACAAATATAAAATGCGTAAGATTATATATGATAATATCTTAGATCAGGTAAAAAAGGAATTTCAAAAAAAACACAGAAACATATAATATATACAAACCGCTCAGTTTTTTTTTCTTTTTTTTTTTTAATAATGGTTTGATGTAATTACTCCCTTTGAAAACAGAGATAATGAGATGAAAAAGTAAGAAAAGGGAGATTAAAAAGGAGAAAAGTAGTAAGATTAAAACCAGCCGGAAAATGCCCTACAGTAACGACAGAACCCATCGCCAATCGTTAAGTAAATATCACAGCCACAACGGTGGAGGCTCGTTCAAATCTATAGGCAACCCACGTCGCACAATCCCCAAAAACGACGGCTGAACACTAGTTTCCGGCACCGGAGTACCAGCACTAGCACCACCACCACCAGTAACAGCACTCTCTTTTTTGATCGACCCCGAGGCCTCCCCGTTAAAGCTAATCTCTTTAAGAACCCCAGTTTGCAGGAACTCACCAAGGGCGAAGCGGTGACCAGCAGTTGAGCTCCAGAGATGGTGAGAATCAGAAGGGGCGTTGAGGTCCAGAGAAAGACCAGTAGCTGGCGTGGGGAAGTTGGTTTTGGCCTTAGCTCCACGGAGAGAGCGAGCTGCACCATCATAAGCGAGCGCAGCCTCTTCAGGAGTGTCGAATGTACCCAACCACACCCTACTTTTCTTCCAAGGGTCACGTATTTCGGCAGCGTAGCGGCCCCATGGTCTCTTCCTCACACCCCTGTAGTGTCCTTCCCTTGAAGACGCCATGAGTGGACGCAAGGCAACAGAAAAATAAAAATAAAAAAGCAAACTTTACAGAGAAGGGGAGATAGAAGAGAAAATAGCTCTAAAAAGAGTAAAGGGGGAAAGGAAATGTATTAAAAGTGGAGGGACCCATACAGTCACCCGTAATCGTCGGCTGAACGGCACCACGAGCTCATGCTTATATAAAGTATTGACTGCCCCCTTCTCTTACACACGTTGGCTCTCCACCGTTCGATTGTCATCAACGGTCGAGATATAAGGACGAATATACACATGTCAGAAAACCAGCTTTAAATGGAAGTGGGTCCCATGAAATTGAAATAAAAAAAGAGCAAATAGCCGCCGCCTGATTAGATGCGAGTGGCAGTTGTATGTGTGTGCGTGTTCACGACGGTGGTGCTGATATCAGCCCTAAACCGTGTTGTACGGCGCTGCTGGCGGCCGGCGCTGCCTTTTGTTTGCTTCTGTTTTATTTATTAGTACTAAATGTACTCATTAAAAAGAAAAAAAAAAGTTATGATGGATTATTAAGGGGGATGGCGTATCGGGATTTAATTGGTGTAAGCGCAGAAGAGTACATAGTCCCCACGTGGACGGTACATAGGGAAGTGGTGTCTCAGTTGCAGGAGACAGGACCGAGTCGAGTTATAATAGAAGGATGGCGTGTTTGACTCAGTTATTGGGGTTAACCCATAAAAAGGAAAAGGGTTATTTTTAGGGCGCAGGGCTGTGGTCCTCTGCAAGGTAACATAACGCAAAGATAAAAGTGGTAGGGTGGGTGTTGGGAGGGGAAGCCTCAGGGTTCAGCCGCTGCAGGAAACTGACACATGTTCACGTGAACAAGGTATTTTCACGATATTGGTTGAATTTCGTTTTTTTTATTTATTTTATAAATTTTGGCTCAAATTTAATTATTACATCACGGGAAAGTGTCGCTAGACAAAGGAATTTCTATGTTGTTTTATTATTATTTTTTTTAATTTAAATTTCAACATCTAGGTAAATTGTATGGCTATACCTTATTAATTAACTTAATTATAAAATAAGTAAGAGAAAAAAAAATAATTAATCAAAAACTTGTTATTAAAGGTCATAAAAGATTTTTTTCTTGGAAACAAATTTAAAGTTAATAAATTTTATTTTAATAAATTAAATTTTATTATTAAAATAAAATAATAACATAAATTAAGAAATTATTGATGTAATTTACTCTAATGTCAGCACAACAACTTTATGTTTGGAAATTTTTTTTTAAATATAGGGTAAAAATTAAAATAAAAATTTCTTTATTCTTATTTACATGGAAGTAAAATAAAGGAGAAAGTTACAAAGTCATTTTTTTAAAAAAGAAAAGAAAATAAATAGAGAAAATAAAGTTATGATTGATTTATAAATTTATTCTTATTTAGATGGAAGTAAAATAAAGGAGAAAGTTATAAAAATAATTATTTTTTTAAAGAAAAGAAAATAAATAAAGGAAAGAAAGTTGTGATTAATTTATAATTTTATTTTCTATATTTTTAAGATGAATTTAAATGAAAAAAAATATTATTTAATCACTATATTTTATTAAATTTAATTATTTAGTCAATATATTTTAAAAATTTTATTATTTAGTCCTTTTATTTTTAATTTATTAAATTATCTAATATCATTATTTTTAAATTAAAAAATTATTATTTTTCACCATTCTTTTATTTTATTTTTTTTCCAAACGGAAGAAATATCAAATTTTCTTTATTTTTTAAGTTTTTTTTTTCTTTTTGTTTCCCTAGCATTCAACTATACTACAAATTTATAAAACAAATTCAAAAAAATGTATATTTAAAATTGTAGAGCAATCAAATAAATGATCAAAATAAAAGAATCAATTTATCGATTCAATTGAATAAATAAGTTATTATACGGTTTGATCATAATAAGCAGATCAATTTAATTGAATGATTATCTCTAATGCATCATAAATGAGTGCTTATAAATTCGAATATGTTTATGCTTAATTTCGAAACACATCATGTAATCAAATCAGATCGAAAATTATGGGCTCTAGTTTGGGTGATAGAGTTTTTCATTTTTACTTTTGCTTGCAGATATATATAGCTCAGTTGCAGTGTTAGAAGGACCACTGCAGATTATCATTTACGGGGTAAATTTTCTTTCTTTCCAAGAAAATTTGGATAGTTTTGCGGAAATTAATTAATTAAGGATCTGTATGCTAAGCTAATATTCAATATATATATTTTTGTCAAAACCACTATTTCCACGCGGAAAAGCAAACCTTTATCTATGAACGTTTTTATCAAGGAAATTTCCTTCCCTATTTCCTATCCACCGTCTACATCACCAGAACTAATGTGACGAATTACAAATTTAATAATCTCAAACATTAAACATGTGTCGAAAGACTTTTTGCTCACAAAATCGAAAATGATCACAGATTCATGCACAATTACTTTATTTAAAAATTATAATTTTATAAAAATTTAATTTAATCATTTTTTATTAATTTTATATTTAAAATAGAAGGAATTTAATTATTTTAATTTAAAAAATTATTTTTTAAACATAAAAATTAAACATAATTATTTAAAATTTCATTTAAATTCTTTTTTAAAATAATTTATTTTAAAAGAAGTCATTAAAATTTTATATTCGAGTTTCAATTAAAATTAATAATAAAAGAACCCACAGTTTCACATGTTATGCTCCCACATCATTCCTTGGAAGTTGGGGCCATAAACTCTACTAAGTTTGTACTTACTTATTAAAATCCATTTTTTATGTATAATTTTTGAAAGATGCATATTAATGAACATGATCTATAGGTTCCATAATGAAACTTAAGCTGCCACTGATTGGAGGAAATGAGGAGCGTGAAAGCCCAAAAGACCATTTTGGCAGTTTCTCTTTGTTCTAGCCCAATTGAAGGGTGAAGTCGCTATAGCATCTACGCAAGCGATTGTGCTGAAGGGTTATCTCAATTTAAAGTGTGGGTCTAAGATCAACTTTGCTAAAAAAGTCACTCCACTGAGGTCAGCTTTCCTCAGCTTCGACCCTCCAAACTCCACCAAAATTCAAATTATGGCTTACTGCTCACAAACCAGCTGCCCTTGGCTAAATAAGGTTAATATTAAAAATTTAATTATAATTATTAGAACTCTTCCTCATCATTTAACTATTCTCTTTCTAATATCTTTACCACCACCTGATTAAAAGACAACTTCGCTGCACGGAGATGCACCGTTTCACCGTATACTTCCCATTAATAACATAACTTTTCATCGCTGCTGAAAAGGCACAAAGTGTAATATTAGTCATCAGTAGCAAAGCAATTATCGAAACCAAACAAACCATAAAAGAAAAGAAGAAAGGAACACAAGCAAGAACCACTGCACAATTACATGTATCCATTCTTCAAAGATAACGATATACAAGATCCAATATTAACAAAACAAAAAATAAGATTAGGTACAATTGTGTATGCTATTGTCCTCTCAGCCTGAACTTGTGTGATCTCATGGTGCCAGGACCTCAAAGGATATGTTCCTTCGAAACTAGCAATGAAATGTAGAGAACCAGGAAACATTTAATTTATCCATAGGCATCAGTTCTTAACTTATTACAACATTCCTTTGCTGGAAAAGAAATGAAAAAATGTACATGACTTTTCATTCTATATGGCATTTGATGATACCAAGGATGGATGCAACAGCGTTTCTACCCAACCTATCCAACTTCAATGAACAATATTATCCAAGAATGGTCACGTTAGGCAGCCCATGAATTCTAGAACCATGCCAAATCGATCATCAGTTCTTGAGACTCTTGTTCAGAAGCAAATCCAATTCCAGAAAACAAATCAGGAGCCTAATTTCAAATGGAGTGGATTCTGGGGGAGATGGTCGATGAGTCATGACAGTAAGCTAGGCCCATTCTCAGCGGCTGTCCGTGCATATCCATGATTATGATGCCTTGTCATCTGGATATCATGTGTTGTTTGGGTCCTTGCTTTCGCATAAGGTGCACCTCTTGCTGTTAAAAAAGACAAAAGAAGGTAGGATGTTAATTTGCACCCAACAGAAACCTAATGTTACATCTCAATCAGGCTTTTGTGTTCAATCCATTTTCTACAACTGCAAGGTCTTGAGACCATTTTTCTTTTACTGGTCACATTAGGAAGTCCAGAGGGAAGCATTAGGGTATATAGATTAGATTAGCTGTCCACAATATTATCCAACATCTATTGCTAGAAATTCACAATTTGTTAACAGTGATATACAAATAAATCATACTGTCTTATCATTGTGTTTGTCCTTACCAGCAATCTGTTGTGCACGAAGAATATTCTGTTGTCTTTTCCACCAACACATCGAACAGATAACCATGACGAGGAATGCCACAGATGCACCAAAGGCAATGCCAATTTTTGCACCAGCAGATAGGTGGGGCCCACACGTAGGCAATCCAGGTATACCACAAAGACCTGAATTATCAGTAAAACTGCAAAAACCAAAGTAAGTAGTCTTGTAGACTGAGTATTAAGTAAAATGAAATTACAGACTTTCCTCTTCCTCATCATCAGAGTAATACATGAAAGAAATTTAACCCAGGTGTATATATATATATATATATATATATATATATATATATTTTTTTTTTTTTTTTTTTTTTTTTCTCATCATATTATTACATGTACACTCAAAGCCAGTAAAGTTTCTGGGAGACACTCAAAGCCAGTGAAGTTTCTAGGATACACTCAGCCAGTACGGTTTCTAGGAGCAACATTTATAAGAGCTTACTTGAAGCTAGCGCCATGCAAAAGCCTTCCTCCTAGTGGAACAGGAACTTTTCCAGATAAGGAGTTGCCATTGAGATTCCTGCACCATAAAAACTTGAATTAGAGTTTCTTCTGAACATCTAAACAACATCAGTTAATTAGCCATGTGAAAGATCATACAATCTCCGCAGCGAAGCCAACTGTCCAATGCTGTCAGGAATTGATCCGTTGAAGAAGTTGTAAGAGAGGTCCCTGCCATGCAACTAGATGTGATAAGACAATGTATTGATGCAATCTACTCCAAATTAAAGAAAAAAAAAATCAATATGACAGTATGCAACTGAGAACAAATAAAGCAAAATTACTGGAGTGATGACTCTAAGTATTTTCCTTGTTTTCTTAAAAATAATTTTGCATAAATTAGCTTGCAAAATTAACCCTTTCTTCTACCAAACCATTAATGCCACATCAAGCTAGGCAGCTAACAATGTGACAAATGAATAAGTTACACTTACAGTACTTCTAAGCTGGTTATCGTTCCAATTGATGATGGAATAGCCCCACGAATGTTGTTACTACTTAAGTTTCTGCAAATGCCCAAAGTTATAACAAATGTAAGGGCCGGAAAGCTACAATTTTCTAAAATGCATCAAATACTACAAGCAGTTTCAAAGTGAAAATAGAAGAGGCCATGTATTAGACACTTACATGCTCTGTAAATGATGAAGACCAGATATGTCATTTGGCAGGAAACCACTCAAACCTTGGTTGTCAAGACCACTGAACATGGAGAAGCTAACATCTTAATATCTTAAGCAACAATTAGTTGTATTCAATGCCAAACAAACTGGAAGAGGATGGCTCAATAGTTCAATCACTTGTAGAAAAGGTGAAAGGTCTAGCTGATAATAACAATTGAAAATTGGCCCAACAAACCAAATGGATTTCTTGCTAAATTTTCAATAGAGATTTGATGGCAACAGGTGAGCTAGTCATCAATAGCTTATGAATTTCCCATTTCACCTTGCCTTGTATCAGGAAAAATAGTATATGTATTGAGAAGCCAAAGAGGCCATGCAGAACATTGATGTAAATCATGAAACTAACAGACTACAAAGTCAACTGCACAATAATGTCCAGTACAAACTTCAAGATGGCATGCTTTTCAAACTTATTATCAATAAAAGGCCAATCCATTCAAAACAGTTCATGCAGATGGAAAAAAACTGGAGAAGGTAATGATACAAGCCAAAAAGATGAGGACAAAAGTCAACGTATGACCAGAATTAAAAGGAAGCAAATGGAGTAAAAATGAAAACAAGGTGAAGGATCCAGAAAGTACAGTCCATCGATGACCCATTTGTTGCTAGTTCTGTCAAACTGACAATCTGCTCCGCTCCATGGATGTTGTTGGGGAACACATGGATCACCATTCCAGCCAAACCGAAGTGGAAGGCTCAATGCACTCTTTAATGCCTGTAAAGCCCTAACTGGAGTAAAGAGTAGTAATCAAATTAGTATTATCTACATATGTTCCAATTTCTGAAAAGCTGAATTTTCCATCCAAAAGCCATATCAAAGCACTCATTGAAAAATATTTCTCCAAATATGCATTTTGCAGTAATTAAAATGATCACTGGTAGATATAAAACTATATGATCAAACACCTGCATTATCATCTAAGAATAAAAAATAATAGCGCAGGGACAGAAAAATCCAAAGCAATATGTTGATACAAAATTTCAAGTCAACAGCTACCACAGCAAGGCATGGTGGAAATACATGTTCAAAGATGACCAAACAAAAGGTAACAACAAAATGATCCAAAATCCCAAGTCATGGTGAATATTTTCTTGGCTTTTTTCAATTATTCTCATGATGGATTACTTTATTAGGATTTTTTTTCCCTTTTCTTAGTGGAAGCAAGTTTTTTGGAGGGGGAGTTGCCATTGGTGAGAATAGAAAACCCTTTCAATAGAAAGTCATCTTGATATTATATTGGAAGTCATACATAATTTCAAGTAAAATGAGGTATTTTTATGATCTAAAAACTTTCTACTTAGAAACTCTTATATTTATTATTTTCCTTGATCCCAAGTGTTTTTTCCTTTATGTGGCAGAGCAATGGGTCTTTGTTTGAATAATTCCATTATATGTTCCTTCCCTCTTATATAATGAATTTTCAAAGTTCAGAAAATGTTATCCTTATATGTTCTTCCCACTCTGCCAAAGCAACTTAGAAGATACAGGTTGAAATTGAAAAGAGGAAGTCATTTTCTTTGAGAATGACTTGGTTCCCTTTGAGTAGGAAAAACATTTTCCATTGGCCACTTCTCCTAAGCACTCCAAATGCCAAAAAAATGCAGAAAATGTTTTCCTGTAAAATATTTTCTATGAAAAAACGAAGCCCAAGATTTCTTTCTAACATCTTTTGCACTTATTATTCTTTGTCTATAAATAGTTGTTCTGGACCTTTTTATTCCTTTCACACTTCCAATAAAATTCCCAAAAATTACTCCAATAATATACCATTAATTAAAAATCCCAAACAACATCAAATTTCTTATTGTTTCACTTTCAATTCACAATGTGCATTACAGAACTCTTTCCCTAGCTGCCATAATTCCAGCAGCTTTAAAGCTCCATCAATTTAATTTCTCCTAATTTCACCATTTTCCAATCACATCACATCACATCCCAAAACCCTAAACCCTTTTTTTTTACCAATAATTTGCCTATTTTACTAACTTGAGCTCATATTCAGACATACAACATGCCCTGCATCATTGTATTCTTTTGCCTATTTGATAATAGAATTCTTATACTGCAGCATATTAAGCTATGCTCACATAAAGTTAAATTACAACTTCACCATTTCTATATTCCCTTAGGCAGATGAGATGATGGAGTGGTAGATTTCCTGAAATGACTCGAAAGTCAAAACTGATTACAGGTTCCAAATTTTAATGACATTATCAACACAACATGGCTTCAGGGTTATGTCGCAAAGAGAAAGTACCAAGGATGCTGAACAACAGAGAAGCCAATCTGAGTTTTCTCACTCCTTTGTCACCATGACTTGTGAGTTGGTGAATTATCTAAAAGAAAATCACCTTTTAGAACAATCTGCTGAGCTTTCTCCATTAATGATATAAATTGTTCGGTAGTTTTGTGTCCCCATCAGGGCTATATGGTAAGAGCCCTCAAATTTCATTTTCTAAAACACTCCACAGAACAAATAGTACTATCTCCATAATATCTAATGCAGCAAAAGATGCTACTCAGATTTGAAGGCTCGGTAACAAAACTGACTTAATTCTAATTCAATTAATTGAGGGAATATTACTGGGGCATTATGTGTGATAACATCAACTGGTTGTCATATTAGAATATTGTCAGTGGCCAAGGACAATACATAAATAAAACCTCTTTGAAGTACTAGACACTAGACGGATAATCAGAAGAAAACTTGATCTGAATTATTAAACGTTATCTTCAAAATTGTTGTTAGGATGCAACAAGTGATATCAGAATTATGAACATCAGGTGCCAATACAACAATAACAGACATGTTTGACGAATTTCAGGCCATAATTTTCAAAAAGCACTGCTCCATAAAACGGATTAAATTTAACGCAAACCAAACAACTGATAGATGCCATATATGCAAACTAATTGAGCTTAATCACCCATTAAACAACGCAACATAAGTAGAGAACGGGCATTGAATATCATAGCAGCATTATAACCTTATTGAATAATGCAAATATGCATGCATGTGCATCAATGCACATAGATATGTAGAAAGCCTTATTCTATTACCTTATATCCTATAAAGCATAAACAAACTTAAACACAGAGAAATAAGAGTTGCATGGTATTTGTACCTTCTTCCAATAAAGTTCTGGACTCAGCTGTGATGACCTCAAATACCTCAATGGCATTAATGATGGCATGGTTGCCTTCTTTAGGGTGCAGGGTAATTGCCAAAGTTCTCCCCTTAACAGCAACTGTTGTGTTAAGTACAAGAGAAGTATAACGATCCCCACTCATTTTGGCAACATCTACTCCTTCAAATACAATATCACCATTAATCAGGATGTCAAATACCCTTTTCCCTACACCAGTGATTGAAACATCAATCTCAGCAAAGTGTAACCATATTGAGTAGTTTTTATTAGGATCCACATCCATTGTATATGTTAAATCTGGCTGACTATCAGTGCTAACAAGGGCAGTCTGATAAAGAGCTTCCGGGTAGAAGTTTGGTGCATTTGAAGCCTTCTTAATGCTATTTTCAGTAGATATAGCTTTATCTGAATTCTGTCCAAACGTAGGCATTTTATTCCAAAATCTATCCCCACCCCATCGGTCCCCACTATAATCTACATCAAATTTTGACTTCCCATTACCACAACTCAATCGGGTCACTGTTTTGAGGATCACCCCTTGACCCCACTCTGGGCCAAAATAGTAAGCTCGATCATCAACTTCAAGAATTTCAATTGAAAGGATTGCTGGATCTCCATGACCAGTGCTATGGAAACAGACCGAGGCAGTGCCATCTATGAGGAACACTTGGGCTTCAGTAAATACTTGATCATCATGGCTACTCCAACCTGATTGCAAAGAATAAATCTGGGTGCCTTCGACAGAAATGTCAAATAGAGGTTCATTATCAAAATTAGGGTCAGGATCCTGATGAGCAACCAATGCAAAGAAGACTCTCACAGAATAATGTCCCCTTGGCACTCTTTTAATATTGTAGCAATTGTTGGGACCTTCAGATAGAGGGAAATAGCGGAGAGTTTTAAGTGGAGGAGCAACATAACTTGTCGCAGTTGAATTAGTAGGAATTCCTCCTGTATACGCAAAATCCTTGTACCAAAGTGTATTGGTTGGAGGAGTATGCACATTTACACGAGATCCACAGCTTATGCGCATAACCCAGGGTGCTGTGTAGAAAACAAATCTCATAAGGTCAACACCAAGAAAACAAGAAGAAAAGATAATGAAGCAGAAAAAATATAGTAATCTCCAAGCTAAAGATAACAATAGCTAGATCAACTTCTTTTGAATGTGAAATTTTCTTGTGCTATTTAAATGTCCTAATTCATTTTACTGTTCAAAAGGTGATTAAGAGTTGACCAGGCTATATATTCTCTAAAAGTAACCTAATAGTCAACTTCATCAGTTTTTGTTTCAGCTCCTCCATCATTACCAACCATCCAAACATAATTAGAGAATTGACAGCAGAGAAAATCAATGATTCTTTTTTTTTTTTTGCTTTTTTTCTTCTTTATTTTCTTATAATTCCAATTTTCTCCCAACTATGTGAAGTGAGAAAAAAAACATCAACAACAACTAACTAACGATACGAAGTTTTTTAATGAAGCTTTCCTTGCTTAATAAAGCTGATAACGAAGCAAAACTATAGGTTAACAAATTTTCATTTCATTTTTTTATTTTTCTGTTCCTACATTTTCCAGCAAACAAGCAGATCCAAACTGCTAATTACCATATCCATTCCATTTATCATATCCAAAAAGTTCGCCACAACATCAAAAAGAGAAAATAAAAGATATAAAGCCATAATCAACCAAACAATAAACAGCTTACAATTGATAAAGCATATACATACACATTCAGAAGATACACTCATCTATGAACAAAATCAACTAAAATGCAAAACGAAATTCACTACAAGAATCCCTAATTGAAAACCTCAAAGCATCGACTGATCAAAATTTGAATCACACAACTCAACTACTGAAAGTTAAGTAAAAGAACTCACCAGGGCTAGCTAAACAAATGGAGAAAGGTAAACAAAAAATGAGAAGCCATGTCTGGAGAAGAAGAAGAAACCTCCACATTTGAGCTTCAATTTCGCTTTTCTTTGCTTCTGCTTTAGAACGGACCTCTCTCTCCACCACCAAATGAAGAGAGAGAAGGACAATCAGAGTGAAGAGCATATGAAGGGACGTGTGTGCAGAACCATTTTAGATTTTTTTTTCATATTTTATTTTATTTTATTTTATTTTATTCTCTAACTTTTCTTCATTTAGTTGACTCGTGAAATGAGCAGGTGCTGCAGTGCCTGTGTGGTTCATTACCCTTCACGGACATTTCCAATCTGACGGTGCAGAAAGCTCATAAGTCTCAATCAGTGTGGTTTCCTTGTCTGATGGGCGCACTTCCCCATTTGTGGTATTTCTTGTTACTTCCACTTCAAGAGTCCTTGATGAATGAGGATAGAAGGCACGTGACGAGGAGAAGACGGAAATGTTCACGGATGTAAATAATGTATGTGTTTCTTTTTCACGTCTATTTCACCTTCTGATATTTAGGACGTAGAATTTTAATCAGACGGTTTACAATATATGACAACTCGGTTTATTTGACTTTTTAGAGTTCTGACTTACCTTTGCTTGGTGCGGAATCATCGTGTTTAGCATTACTTTGTGGGATTCTAAGCAAGAATTTCCCACATTGTATCCAACAATTGAACCCAACATCACATTGTAGTTCGAAATTTTAATGAGCCAAAATTAAATTAAAATTGATTAACTTGATTGATTTAAATTAAAAATTAATTTTAAAATTTTTAAGTCAACTATTAAATTTATTTAAAATAAAAATTAAATTAAAATCAATTCAAAATTAAAATTAAACAAATTCTATCATTCGGTTTAGATTTCTTAAATTTGAAACCAAATGGCTAGTTTTGACTGATTTAAAAAAAAAAAGATAATGAATAAAAATGGAGGAAAATTGTTTCTGTGTTATGTGTTTTACTATTTGTTTTTAAAATTTTTCTATATGAATATATTTGTAATAATTTACATAAAATTTTAATTTCTGTTTCCTTAATTATTTATTTCAATAGATAAATATTGTTTTCTTTTCAAATTCTTTAATAATAAATTAATCCAATTGGGAAAATGCAATTTTTGAATATGATATTTAAAATTAATTTATAATATTGCTGACATTATGGAAGAATAAACAATAAAAATACTATCTTATATAATAGATTTTAAAGTTAATTTAATTTTAAATATATAAATTAAGGTTGTGTAATTCCAGTTTTGATTCTATTCTTTATAAGAATTAGAACTGAACTTCGGTTCTTTGTAAGAACCATAACCGAATTTTGGTTTTATCATTTTTTGAAACTAAAAGAGAAACTAAATTTTAATTAGAGTTCCGATTTGGTTCTATTTTCTGTTTCACTTTTGATTCTGATTCAATTTAGTTATCAATTTCTACACTTAAAATTATAGTATTATTGTGTTCCTTTTAAAAGAACAAAAATAATTATATATTTCTAACATCAAAATATCAATAAAAATAATAATAGTAATATGAAAATAACAATATCAATATCAAAATAAAATATTAATAAAATAACATAAACATAATAATTTATTTAAGAGAAATATTAAAATTAAACTAATAATTTTCACATGAAAATACAATATAACACCAAATATCCATAGTCTTGGCATTAAGTGAGGATAGCTCAGTAAGCTAACATCCTGCTCGGGTCCCTTCAACCTATAGCGTTTAGGCTATTACGCTATAAGAGGTTAGAGTTGTACACTAAAAGTTTAAGTTTTTTGCACGGAGCTAAGCGCACGATCCTACGATTGGTATCACAGCTGAAGTAATAGATTTAAATCCTGGCAGATGCTCGGAGTTGATTATTGGCTTGGGTAGGGATAGCTTAATGGGCCAGCATTCCTTATGCTATAAGGATTAGAGTTGCGCTTCTACTAAAAGTTTAAATTTTTTATATAGTGGTAAATGCTCGATCATACACATAACAAGTCACATGAAATTTCCATTAAAATTATAAAATAATAGCAAATCAATGAATATAATATGAGTTATAATTAATATATAAGAGTGCAAAACTATGTAATTTTTTGCTTTAGAAAATTTCTTTATTATATTTTTATCAAACTATTTAAAGTTAAAATTTTGTTAGATAATATACAATTTTTATTAATTTAAATTTTAATTTAAAATAATAATTATTAACAATAAATTTAATTTTAATATAGTAAATATTGTTTATAAAAATTTTGTAAATTATAATTAAAACATTTTCAAATTAAAAATAAGATAACTAATATAATCTTAAATTTAGTAGATTCAATTATTAACGCTGACTCTTAAATATTAGTTTGGCTCATACTCTCCACTATAACCACATACCTCACAAAATATTTTATTTGGATCACACCACTGACATTTTGAGTGAGTCATAATTTAATTCCATGAAATAACATATACATAGATTAAGTCATTTCATAATATATACCTCAATAAATATATTCTACTATCTTATACATATTTTTCAATTATATAATTTTTAATAAGAAAAAATATTACATGATAAAAATGTGATGTAATAAGATAATTAATGACTATAAAGTGATTTAGTATATTTATAATTAAAAAAAATAAAAATTAATATTGGGTTCCATAGATATACTTATAATTAATAAAAAATTAAGTTTTTTATATATATATATATATATAACCATCTTAATTGCATATAATATATATAATTTTATTAAAACTATGTAATATATCTAAAATATATAAAAAATATATATATGTATAAAATCAGTTCTTCGATTTGTTCTGGTTCGATCAAATTTCAAATTAGTTATTAATGAAGAGCCAGAATTGAATCAAAATAGTAAAATAATTTTGATTTGATTTGATTCGGTTCTTATAATAATAATTTTTTTTTATTTTGATTCGGTTTAATTTGATTTTTTGATTCGATTCAAATTCAGGAATCATGCACTGTCATAATATATTTTTTATTATAAAATTATTTCGGTGAAAACTTTTAATAGAATTGAATATTAGTAAAAATCATTTCAACTATGTCAATATAAGATTTTAAAACCATTTTTATTTCCCAACCAAACTACAAATTTGTTATAAAGCAGGTTTATGAATAAAAAATTATAATGGGACTTATTTTATGAGTAAAAAACCCAAGCTTGGGTGTACTCTAGCAGGTTGGAGTAGTTAATTTGGACGCATACCTATCGAATAATTATGCATCTGATTTGGACGTGTTATTAGATTTGTTTGGATTGGAATCTTCAGCAAAACAAAACCTAATGGATACAAATTAATTATGCATTTAAAAAAAAAACTAATATTTAAAAAAAATATCTTATAATTAAGGATAAGATGAACTGCTTTTGAATTCCGAAGAGGGTAAATTATAGTCCTAGTAAAAGTACTTTACCTTAATTTGTATTATAATATGGTTTCCAGTGGGTCATTTCAGTCTGGCTTTCCAGCGCTGTGCAAGGTGGTTGTTCTTGGAATTTTGCCGGTGAGTTTTAGGTTTAAGGTTGGCTGCTGGAAAGGGCCATGAGTCTTCCGTTGGACCTATTCTGCGGGTTGGGATTTTGTCTTTGTATTTCAGGCCTTCGCCCTTGACCTTAGGGCTTTTATGTAATGATACATGCAGTTAAAAAAAATTATCACAACAAGAAAGTACCCGACCTCAATTAAAATTACATGAAAATGCCTATAATCGGTTTCCAAATTTAAGTACTTGTGACAAATTTTGCTTATTCTTCCTCTCCTCTCTTTTTCTTCTTTGCCTTCTTTCTCATAACTCATCTCGATCATTTGTGTTGGCTTTGAATTTTATTTTCATGTATATTTATTTAGAAATAAGAAAATCGGTTTTGATTTTCAAAGCCCATTTTAAGATAATATAAATTTTTTATTAAAAATTTTAAGAGAAAACAATTGAAATTTTTGTTTTTTTTTTTTCGTGTTATTTGATTTAATTTCTTAAGAGGCTTGGGAATATAAATGGATTTTGCGTGGTTAAAACTGAGAATTTTGATGGCTAAACCATAATATTTGTTTTAATTTCTACAGAGTTTAATGGTTAAATCGATTATGAAGAAGAAACACGAGAGTGAAGAAGAAGAAAAATCAGAATGTATACATCAAAACTACTTCGATTTACGTTTTGGTCGTATTTCATTCTTCTAGAGTTAGTTGTATTCCTTAAAATTTATTTATCGGGTTAAAAAATAAGAATAATTTCCAAATTAAATATATATATATATATATATATATATATATATATATATATATATTTAATAAGCGTGCCACTAATTCATAACACAATGCAATATGAAATATGGTGTAAATTAATAAATTCACATTTAAATTTTATTTTAAAAACTAGCATAATACCCGTGTTTTTGTACGGTAGTGTGTATGTGTGTGTGTATATATATATATATCAAAAGAGAGAGAAAAAATTTATATCAGATTTAATTAAATCATTATTAATTTAAAAAATAATTCTTTAATTAAATGAATTTTAACATTACTATTTAAAATATTAAAACTTTAAAATAAATTTTAATCGAATAAGTTGACAATCGCTCTCAAATTAGTGACCTTAATGGCCATAAGTTTTTTTCTTTTAATAGTCATAAGTTATTCTTTGTTTAAAATAATAATAATAAAATTATTTTAAAATAATAAAAATAAAATAATATTAAAGTAATTTAAAATTTATTAAATATATAAAAGATAAAGAGAAAACTTTTAAGTATTAATTTTCGTTCAAAAATAAATATGGATCTTGATTTTACTGTAAAAAATTAAGGAACATGATAGTGTGTGATGACTATATTTAATAATTATATACGTACTTAATACTTTTTTATTATTTAAATTTAAAAGATCAAATTAATGAAAGATTTTATTTGAAAAAATTAAATTATATAATAATTATATATTACAACTATTTAGAAAATAAAGAAAAAAATTTAATATTGACAGTTAATAAAAATAAAAATTAATAGATAAACATTACTTTTAATAATTAGACATCTTTTAAAAAAAATTAATTATTGATTTTTTACAAAAATTTAAATATCCCTTGATTTTTTATTATAATTTGAAGCATATATTTTAAAGGGAATTAAACCTAATTAATATTTGTTGAATTTTAAAATTAAACATTTTGAGTTAGCAAATTATCATTAATTAAATATTAAATATAATTAAAGTAAATGTGTTTAAAATTAAAGGTAACTATTTTCTAATTAAAAAAAAGTAACTTTTTTCTAATGCTTTTCTTAAGAAAAATGCACATTAAAATTATTATGAAAATAAATTATTTAACTATAATAAATAGAATTTCACTTAATTTAGGATTATAAATTATTAAATTAAAATTAAAATAAATTTTTATTGATTAAAATGTATTCCTTTCACACTTTCAAATTAAATCTATGATTTTTTCTCCTTTTTAGGAAATTAGGATTCCACTCATTAAAATTTATTTTCTTTTTAGTTAGGAAATTTTCTTATAAGGTAAATTTTTTCCTTCACATTAAAAATATCTTTATTTAGAAATTAAAATTTTATAAAAATTTAATTCAATTAATTTCCTTTGTCACGACCCAACATATGGGCCGGACCGGTACTAGGACCTAGGCCAGCCTAAAGCCCCCGAGGCCCGTAGTAAGCCTAACAAGTCACCCTCCACATACTCAAATGTCATAAAAATAAATGGGAGCTCAGTTACCTCATCCAATCCATCAAACACACATATAATAATAAGTTTACAGCTCCAACATGATAATTATATTATAGACCCAAAACAAATAAATATTTTTAACACATGCGGAAATTCTAGGAGTTAATAGAATTACACAAACATTAATAAACAACCTGTGAAGGAGAAAAGCAGGTTAACCACAACAAAAATCCTCCTGTAGCCTGAAAAATAATGAACAGGAGTAAGCGTTCAACTCAGAGAGTAAAATATCAATTTTAACCATAATTTTTATAACTATCTAAAACTAATGCACCCTGTAGAGTGAAATGCAACATCAGCAATATTTTCAAATCATAACAGTAAAAAGGTAATTTGGAGCACTCACACACCCAATAATGTCCAATCATAAATATATGGGAGCTGATCCCCTATACAACTCTCTTTAATCCAACCTGTGCCAGCGAAGAACTCAAGCCGGACTTTCGCTTAATAAACCAAATCGGGGTCCCACCGAAGAACTCAAGCCGTGTCTACCTCGAAGGACCGGGTCCCAGCGAAGATCTCAAGTCATGTCTACCCATCCTGTCCGTAGCCAACACCACACCACACGCACTCCAACTCACGCACACTGCTCCAAATTACCACAACAACATTCATGGCACTTTAACAGTTATGAATGCAACATAAAACGTGCCTAGAGTTTAACTACATAGATATTGTCACGACCCAACCTATGGGCCGGACCGGCATTAGGACCTGGGCCAGCCTAAAGCCCCCGAGGCCCGTAGTAAGCCTTAACTGTTCATTTACCCAATTCTAAGGCCCATTTGGGCCCAATATCAAGAAAACAAACGGACAGAGTCCGGCCATAAAATGGACTTACCAACGGGGAGTTTTCGACTCACCCGACCTGTAAACACAATATATAGTCAATTGGGGAGCTCAGCTCACCCTCCACATACTCATCAACATAATAATAAATGGGAGCTCAGCTCCCTCATCCAATCCATCAAACATGCATAGCATATTAAGTTTACAGGTCCTAAAATAATAATTTAGTTTACAGACCCAAATCAAATAACATTTCTAACACATGCGGAAATTCTAAGATTTAACAAGTTTATACAAACAGTAATAATTGACCTGCGAGGGAGAAAAGCAGGTTAACCAAAATAAAATCCTCCTGTAGCCTGAAAAAAATATTGAACAGGAGTGAGCGTTCGACTCAGAGAGTAAAATATCAATTTTAACCATAATCTCTATAACTATCTAAAACTAATGCACCCTGTAGAGTGAAATGCAACATCAACAACATTTTCACATCATAACATCAAAAAGGTAATTTGGAGCACTCACACACCCTGTAGTATCAATCATAACATATGGGAGCTGATCCCCTATACAGCTCTCTTATATCCAACCTGATGCCAGCGAATTACTCAAGCTCGGACTTCCACTTAATAACCAAATCGAGGGTCCCAGCGAATTACTCAAGCCGTGACTACCCCTCGAAGGATCGGGTCCCAGCGAATTACTCAAGTCGTGACTACCCCGTCCTATCCATAGTCCACATCACATCACACGCACGCCAACGCACGCACACTGCTCCAAATTACCACAACAACATTCATGGCACATCAACAGTTATGAATGCAACATAAATCGTGCCTAGAGTTTAACTACATAAATATATGCATATAAGTGATGCATGGGCATGCTTGAACATATAATAATATCGAAATTACGATTAAAATTAATATTCTACTCACAGACTTGACGATGGTCACTGAGGCGGCTGGGCGGAGGAAGAAGGCTGTCCCGGCTCACCTGACAATTTTATTACAATCATTTAATAAATTTGACTCAATACAAACAAAGAAAAAGACCAATACGTCCTAAGTCGTGCCGAAAATCCGGCAGAGTCTCCCCTATACCTAGGACCTACCCAACCTGCAAAAGGGCTCAAAATACACTTCTATACTCACAATCCATATATCCACAACTCAATCACATCACACAGCCCCTCCTGGGCCCATCAAATCAATCATCCATCACAATATGTAAAATTTCAATTTAGTCCCTATAATTGACCATTTTTGCAAAAACTGCCCAAATAAGCTCTAAAAATTATAAAACTCTGCCCCGCGGTCCTTAGAAATATTACTAAGCTATTGCAAAAAGAATCGTAATTTTCTAAGCTACCACGAATATTTTATGGATTTTCAATCCTATTTAAGCACTAGAAAATTACGAAAAAGCAAGGTTCGGGTTTACCTTTGCCGATTCCGACTTCGGGAACGCGCTCGGGATGCCTGACAATGGTGGGGTAGCCAAAACCTCGATCCAATTCGGAGACTTTTCCGGTAGCTGGTCTGTCTGGCCGGAAATTCACAGATCCGGACAACTGTCGAATTTCCGCGAATTGAGATACCTACACGAAGCCCAATAATAATATATAAAAAATCAGGGGTGTTACATTCTTCCCCCCTTACAGAAAATTCGTCCTCGAATTTTACACAAGGCAGAATAAAGCACATGATTATACATTGAACAGATAAGGGTACTTGCTACGCATGTCCCGTTCTAACTCCCAGGTGCACTCTTCCACTGACTGACTCCTCCACAAAACCTTAACCATAGGGATCTGTTTTGATCTCAGCTGTCTCACTTGGTAGTCCACTATGGCTACAGGCTGCTCCTCAAATGTCAAGTTCTCTTTTAGCTCTATCACATCCGGCTGCAGTACATGAGAAGGATCGGGAATGTATTTCCTGAGCATGGAGATGTGAAACACGGGATGAACGTGAGAGAGGTTGGGTGGTAGCTCCAACCGGTAGGCAACTGCTCCAACTCTATCAGTAACCTCAAAAGGTCCAATATACCGAGGTGCCAACTTGCCCTTCTTTCCAAATCTCATGACTCCCTTCATTGGAGAAACCTTCAGGAATACATAGTCGCCCACTACAAACTCCACATCCCTCCGTCTGGGGTCTGCATAACTCTTCTGCCTACTGAAAGCTGTTTTCAGTCGTTCCCTGATTAAAGGAACTATCTCTGAAGTGTACTGCACTAGGTTTATATCATGCACCTTCGCTTCCCCCATTTCTGTCCAACACAGAGGAGGCCTACACTTTCTTCCATATAGTGCCTCATAGGGTGCCATTCCTATGCTGGAGTGATAACTGTTGTTGTAGGCAACTCCACCAAAGCTAGCTGATCATCCCATTGACCTCCAAAATCCAAAACACTCATGCGAAGCATGTCTTCCAGTGTTTGGATTGTCCTTTCGGACTGTCCGTCTGTCTGAGGGTGGAAAGCCGCATCAAGTTCAATCAGGTGCCAAGTGCCTCCTGCAACTTTCTCCAAAATCGAGAAGTGAACTGGGGCCCTCTGTCAGATATTATGGAAGCCGGAACTCCATGCAATCTGACTATTTCTCGAATGTAGAGCCGGGCATACTGTGCCACAGAGTATGTAGTCTTTACAGGCAAGAAGTGAGCTGATTTGGTCAAGCGGTCTACAATTACCCATATCGAATCATATCCTCGCGTGGTACGAGGCAACCCAGTCACAAAATCCATAGTGATCATTTCCCACTTCCATTCTGGGATAGGGAGCTCTTGCAGCTTCCCTGACGGTCTCTGGTTTTCAAACTTCACCTTCTGACAAGTCAAGCACTTGGACACAAAGTCTGCTATGTCTCTCTTCATACCATTCCACCAGTAGCTATCTTTCACATCATGGTACATCTTGGTGGAACCTGGGTGGACATCGCATGCTGTGTAGTGTGCCTCTCGCATGATTTCATTCCTGAGGTTGTCCACATCGGGCACACATATCCTAGAACCTTGCACTAGGGCGCCATCATTGGCAAATCCAAACTCACCACCCTCACCTTGCTTTACTCTTTCTATAATCTTCATCAATTGTTGGTCTCTGTGCTGGGAAACTCTAACTCTGTCTCTCAAGTCTGGCCTCACTGAAAAGTGAGCCAACAATACCCCCTCATCTGAAAGATCTAGGATTAAACCTTGATCCATCAACTCATGTACCTCCTGAATCAACAGTCTCTTCTTTGCTGAAATGTGCGCCAAAGCTGTAAGATTTTACGCTTAAAGCATCTGCTACTACATTGGCCTTCCTGTGGTGGTACTGGATGGGGCAATCATAGTCTTCGAGCTCCATCCATCTCCTCTCTCAAGTTTAAATCCCTCTGTTGGAAGATGTACTTCAAACTCTTATGGTCGGTGTATATCTCGCACACTTCACCATACAGGTAGTGTCTCCAGATTTTTAGTGCAAAGACTACAGCCGCCATTTCCAAATCATGGGTGGGATAGTTCTGCTCATGCCTCTTCAGCTGCCTTGAAGCATAAGCCACTACTTTTCCATTCCGCATCAAAACACACCCTAGGCCAACTCGAGGCGTCACAAAGACACGGTGTATCCTTCACCGCTCATAGGTAGTGTTAACACAGGGGCAGTGGTTAGACACTCCTTATCCTCATCATTATAACTTACTCTATCGAGCTCTCTTCCTGTCCTTTGCATCTTATCCACTTCCCTTTTCCTATTTTTGGTATTGTTGGTATCATTTCAACCTGCTGTACTTATTCCTTAATTTTAGTCCTATCTCATCCTTACACCTTTTCCTTCAAAGATGTCTATCCCATCATCAACTTTAACTTTCTTTTTATTTCTTAGTCTTATCTTGAATACTAGTTTCATTACTTCAAGAATTGTAACCCTATGATTTACTCCTACCAGCACATTCTTCACCTTATGTAACACTTATAATTACCCATAGAAAATTTTTTTTTTTCTTGTATCCCCTTTTTTCCAACTTAACTATCGTAACATTATCATTCCCTATCACCTTAGTAGGAAATTGCTTATCCTGGATGAATATGAGCCCCATAAACTATAAGTTCCATCTGAACTAACACTGTAGGTAATATGTGTCATGCCTTAATTCCAAACAAGATACTTCACGTGTTCATTCTCCTTAATATAATCATATATACTGCCCATAGCTTTCTAAACTTCAACCTCAAATTACCCATCAGCAACAATTTCATCTATTGAATCTCAACCATAAATAGTACTTCCTCCAGCTCATAGTTTAAAACAGTTGCAAGCCTTAGTAGCTAACTCAATTTAACTCCTGTCATTACTCTGTTCGTCCTTTCATACTTAATACTAGGTATGTACTTACTGTCATTCTCATATCAGGAAATTATGTATGAATTTGTGCCTACTAAACTCTCAATAACTAGGTCTCCTTGACTCAGTTTCTGTTCCTTATATAACCTTCTAGAACCAAAAGCACAAGCTAAACTTGAAAAGAAAGAAAATATCCTCTTATATTCAACTACACCCGATTGTCATATTATAACGTTTCACCTAAGTTTCTTGGTCTTTCTCTCCAAATTTCATCATCTCCTAGCACAATTATGCTCTACCTATAAGGTATCATCTGCATGAACCCTTTACCGTACCATTTTCCTTCTTGACATAATATTTTATAATTTATTAACTTTACTTATACTCGACCTATGATTCATATCTATCATCGTTTTTATTGTGCCCTTAACTTTTGTTGATTCCTGAAAGATTTCTCTCACTAATAAATTCTTCCAACACTAATTCCACCCTTATCTAGGGTCATTAATTTGATCCTTGAACTTTCTAGTGATTTATAACCATCCGTGCTTGTCACTTTTCGCTCTACCCTACTATTGTCCCGTCGTTATTGCTTCACTACAAAGTGATTACGTTGATCACACTAAAAATGTTTGCTCGACATTCATAACGAACCTCTAACTACCTTCTCACTATCTCAAAAGTCTAACCTAAAACCTATGTGTCATTATCTATCATTCTTTTCCTCTCATCATACCTATTTGATCCCTTAGACTGACTTTTATTCAACTTACTGCTTACTAACTTCTCTTTCTCTACCTATTTAGGTAGTCCGCAATACCATCGCACACCTTCTAACATTTACTCATTATTATTGTATTCCATACCTCCATCACTTTTCTCACTAATGTGGTCCCATTTTGGGTTTTCCATCCTTGTCATTCTCCTTGCCAAGAATAACACTTAGCCTATCCTATATCTTAACTTTGTTCCTTTTATTATGCGCTCTTTAGGTTGTCCTTTCATTTATTTCCTTTGTCTTACCCAAAATAGAACTTGACTATTCTATCCCTGGTTTCATTCTTCTTCCTAACATAATAGCTGTACTTGCTAACTATATCTTTCAGAGTCTCTATCGCGTTATTATATGTCTGTGCTACTCAGATTTGGTCCTTTGACCACTCTAGCTAGTATTTCCACTAGCATTTAGATTATATTGCATCTGCAATCAATTGCCCAAACTTTCATTCTGCACTTTCTTTATCCATTGGCCTTCTATGATTTATCTTTGCTAATTTATTACGCTTAACACTATTATAATTAGATTATACTATTGTTTTGAATAATTTGAAATTAGAAAGGAACTCAAAGAAATTGATCATACTTTTATTGTATGATCTCTATTCTTATCCTTTAGCTTACATAATACCCTTACTACCTCGAGAACTGATTCTGCAGTAATTTTATTTATTATTATTTTTATTATTATTATTATTATTATTATTATTATTATTATTTTCCATGTTTACTCAATTCCAAAACTTAAGATTTCGGGCACCCAAACCCGTCATCCAATTCAAAGGATTTACATCCATCGTGATCTGATTATATATGATTCCTATAATGGAACTTGTATCCTCTCCAGGATACCCGAGCCAACTACTCTCTACCACACTCTACAGTCCCATCTGGGACACTATTCCATAAGTCATCATTATCAGTAATAACCTTCGATCCATTACGAAAGATAAGACTATATCCTAACTTGCGCAACAAAGGTACTACATCTACCACCTTGCCGTAACCATGTCAAGTTAATGACTCTTTTATCATATCATAGCTCTATAAATCATCAATTCATAGTTTGAACTTCTCTAGGTAGTAGAGTTGTACTTTATTCCATACTGATACACACAAGGTATACTATTCTCACTCTATAAGTGTCACCTTTACTTTGCAACTAGTCCGAAACCTCTGGTCTGATGGCAACTCTTGATGTAACTCTAGCTCATGCTGGGGTAACTGAGTCACTGACTCTAGTTATCACCCAACTGTGACCTTTCAATATTCTACTCTAGACTCTTAGCCAGGAGTTCCCAACTCCTCTGCAAATATAGAACTCGCTCGCATAATCGTACCAAAACGAAGCCATCTTAAACACCCTCATTATGGAGCACCACGGGGATGCACGCAGCCTCTACACAATAATCTCATATCGCATCATGTCTGCAGCTTACAGAGCAGACATCGAGAACATTGTATAGTTACTACGATACGTCCTGACAGACTAGGTCTCCTAATTTCTTATCTCTCCTAATTTCTTATCTCTCCTGAATCTTCTATTATCACAAACTTATTCTGACTGGGTCATCTACTGATGACTGCCAGTAGTGGTATCCTCATCCTTATCTAGGGCAACTGTACTTTTAAGACTCACTTTTATGTACTCGTGTCTTACACGAAATGGGCACACCATTTAAACCCATACTGACAAAAATATAACATTTCTTGGAGTACGTATCCTCATGATAGATCTCACATGTCTACTAACTCTATTTCACATTTCTGTGTACTCCACGAAAATCAAGACACTAACTGAGGTAATCTTATATTTCCCGAGGTATAACGTAGAATCTAGAAACAAAGAATTACAGGAAAAGACGAAACAGAATCCTATACTCCGCATGTGACTCCTAGTAGACTCTTCCCAACACTTAGATAATTTTTCCCTATGAATCTGGAGCCTAAGCTCTGATACCACATTTGTCACGACCCAACCTATGGGCCGGACCGGCACTAGGACCTGGGCCAGCCTAAAGCCCCCGAGGCCCGTAGTAAGCCTTAACTGTTCATTTACCCAATTCTAAGGCCCATTTGGGCCCAATATCAAGAAAACAAACGGACAGAGTCCGGCCATAAAATGGACTTACCAACGGGGAGTTTTCGACTCACCCGACCTGTAAACACAATATATAGTCAATTGGGGAGCTCAGCTCACCCTCCACATACTCATCAACATAATAATAAATGGGAGCTCAGCTCCCTCATCCAATCCATCAAACATGCATAGCATATTAAGTTTACAGGTCCCAAAATAATAATTTAGTTTACAGACCCAAATCAAATAACATTTCTAACACATGCGGAAATTCTAAGATTTAACAAGTTTATACAAACAGTAATAATTGACCTGCGAGGGAGAAAAGCAGGTTAACCAAAATAAAATCCTCCTGTAGCCTGAAAAAAAATATTGAACAGGAGTGAGTGTTCGACTCAGAGAGTAAAATATCAATTTTAACCATAATCTCTATAACTATCTAAAACTAATGCACCCTGTAGAGTGAAATGCAACATCAACAACATTTTCACATCATAACATCAAAAAGGTAATTTGGAGCACTCACACACCCTGTAGTATCAATCATAACATATGGGAGCTGATCCCCTATACAGCTCTCTAATATCCAACCTGATGCCAGCGAATTACTCAAGCTCGGACTTCCACTTAATAACCAAATCGAGGGTCCCAATTACTCAAGCCGTGATCGCCTCGAAGGATCGGGTCCCTGAATTACTCAAGCCGTGACTACCCCGTCCTATCCATAGTCCACACCACATCACACGCACGCCAACGCACGCTTCGCTCCAAATTACCACAAAAACATCCATGTCACATCTACAGTTATGAATGCAACATAAATCGTGCCTAGAGTTTAACTACATAAATATATGCATATAAGTGATGCATGGGCATGCTTGAACATATAATAATATCGAAATTACGATTAAAATTAATATTCTACTCACAGACTTGACGATGGTCACTGAGGCGGTGAGGAAGAAGGTCGTCTCACCGACAATTTTATTACAATCATTTAATAAATTTGACTCAATACAAACAAAGAAAAAGACCAATACGCCCTAAGTCGTAGAAAATCCGCAGAGTCTCCCTATACCTAGGACCTACCCAACCCGCAAAGGGCTCAAAATACACTTCTATACTCACAATCCATATATCCACAACTCAATCACATCACACAGCCCTCCCAGGCCCATCAAATCAATCATCCATCACAATATGTAAAATTTCAATTTAGTCCCTATAATTGACCATTTTGCAAAAAGCGCCCAAATAAGCTCTAAAAATTATAAAACTCTTGCATGTCCTTAGAAATATTACTAAGCTATTGCAAAAAGAATCGTAATTTTCTAAGCTACCACGAATATTTTATGGATTTTCAATCCTATTTAAGCACTAGAAAATTACGAAAAAGCAAGGTTCGGGTTTACCTTTGCCGATTCCGACTTCGGGAACGCGCTCGGGATGCCTGACAATGGTGGGGTAGCCAAAACCTCGATCCAATTCGGAGACTTTTCCGTGTTTGAGTGCATGCGGAAATTCACAGATCCGGACAACTGTCGAATTTCCGCGAATTGAGATACCTACACGAAGCCCAATAATAATATATAAAAAATCAGGGGTGTTACAGATATTTACATATAAGTGATGATGGGCATGCTTGAACATATAATAATATCGAAATTACAATTAAAATTAATATTTTACTCACAGACTTGACAGCAGTAATTGTGGCGGCTGGGCGGAGGAAGAAGGCTGTCCCGACTCACCTGACAATTTTATTACAATCATTTAATAAATTTGACTCAATACAAACTAAGAAAAGACCAAATACGTCATAAGTCGTGCTGAAAATCCGGGAGAGTCTCTCCTATACCTAAGACCTACCCAACCTGCAAAAGGGCTCAAAATGCACAAATCATACACTCACAACTCAATCACATCACACAGCCCCTCCTGAGCCCATCCAAACAGTCATCAATCACAATATGTAAAATTACAGTTTAGTCCTTATAATTGACCCTTTTTGCAAAATCTACCCAAATAAACTTTAAAAATTCTAAAACTTTGCCTCGCGGTCCTTAGCAATATTACTAGGCTAATGCAAAAAGAACCATAATTTTCTGAGCTATTACGAATATTTTATGGATTTTTAATCCTATTTAAGCACTAGAAAATTATAAAAAAAACAAGGTTTGGGTTTACCTATGCCTATTCCGATCTCGGGAATGCGCTCGGGGCGTTTGACAATGGTGGGGTAGCCAAAATCTCGATCCAATTCGGAGACTTTTTCAGTAGCCGGTCTGTCTGGCCAGAAATTTATAGACCTGGACAACTGTCGAATTCCTGCGAATTGAAGGTACCTACACGAAGCCCACAACACGGGAGTTAGTATAAAATTTTTATGGAATTTTCTAAACTTATTTAATGCTCGAAAAAATAATGCGAAGTTTCATGAGACCCATTGAAAAACGGTGTTGAAAAATTTTGAAATTTATATTGCCGCGAAGCTCTCGACGAGTGGAGCGCTCTGGTACTCTCGGTTTTCTCGTGGGGTTCACGATTTGTGAGAAATCTAGTCCGAAAGTCAAAATGAGCTAAAACTTTCTGGACAAAAATTGGACAAACCGCTCAATGAATTTTGGTGTTCTTAGTGTCTATGGAAAGCTCTCGAGGTGTAGATGTTGTTTGACACAAGACCCGACTCAATCGGTGGCCGGATCGGCTGAATTTCAGTCGGGAAGTCGAAACGGTGCGCGAATGTCGGGTGGTCTTCGCGCGCATTTTCCGGCGGCCTGGAGCGTCGGCCAGCCGTGGGGAGGTGGTGGGGCGACGCGCAGGCGAGGTGGGGTGGCTGGGGAGGCGGCGGCGCGGCCTGAGGGTGAGGGAGGAGAGAGAAAACGGGAAGGGAAGGAGGGGAGGTCGAGCGCACGAGGGAGAAGAAGAAGAAAAAGAAAAGGGTCGGTCCGATTCAACCGGTTCGATTCAAGATACAAAATTTTGAATTTTTACTCTGCCTTGGGACCGAAAACGAGGTCCAAAAATTTCGAAAAAATTCTAGAAAACTCAAAAAAATTCGTAGACTCTAAATATATTTTTAGTTTTGCCATGTGGTTTTTAAATTGATTTTTAAAAATCATCAAAGTTTTATATTTTCGAAAAATCAAACCCGATTTTGAAAATCCGAAAAATTTCAAATAATTTTCTAAAATTTAAATAAAATTAAAATATTAATATTACTCACAAAATAATAAATTTAAAAATTTGGGGTGTTACATCCTTTTTATCAATTTTCATATTTAATCAAATCTCTCATTTATTAGACACAATTTCTTAATATTTCCTCTCAAGAGCTAGCAGCTGATGATCCCTCTTATAAGTTTATCTGCTTGACAACTTCCACGAATTTCTTAGCTAAATTTCAATGCCTGCATATACGAAGGTACTACTTACTTTCTCTCTAAAATTGACAAATGAGAGTAGCAAAATGCATTCTCTTGGGGAAATTTACAGTCTTAGTTAATCTCAGGACTGTCTTATTTATCTAGAGGATAGGAAAAAGAAGCATTAGGAAGCTTGAACCTGCAATATGAGGAAAATGGGTTATTAGATAATGTGAATAAAGTTAGAAGCATGCCATTGGCCAGTGTGAAAGAATGAAGAATAGATTGCATGAATGGCTTGATGGCTTATTGAGAAATGGAAATGGGGGTTCTCAGTTACAGGGGACTTCAAATCACTCAAGACAATAGTTCCAAACTATTTTCTACAAAATGCGACAACTCTTTATCTAAATGGTTTTACTTCTTTTCAGTTCACGTTAACTCATTTGGTAATATGTTGCTTTGACTTATTTTGTTTTAGCTAAAAAAAAGTTTCAAATATGATTTTTTTTTTTTTTACATTGTTTCTTGTAGTAAACTCTAATATTGATGAAAATGAAAAATATGTAGGTCACTAAGAAGCAGTTTGAAGATCTTTCTTATATTTGTTTGAGCGAAAAAAAGTAAAATTTGGATTATAATTTAAAAATTAAATTAAAATTAAATAGCAATTATATATTATAACCATATAAGATATTATAAAAATTTTATCATTGTATGCATTTGAAAGGTCAAAATTTATTAAAGTATGGAAAATCAATATTCTATAAATACTATATAAAATTTAATAAACATCAATAAATTCATTTAGCTGACTTTTTTTAAAAATTGCTATCAATAAAATTGTCATTTAGCATAAACATAACTTATTTAAAATTTGATGTGATAGAGGGAAAAATTACCATCAATAAATTTAATAAATACTATATAAAATTTAATAAATATCAATAAATTCAATTTAGTTGACTTTTTTAAAAAAATTACTATCAATAAAATTGTTATTTGGGCATAAATGTAATTCATTTGAAATCTTATGTGGTAAGAGAAAAATTACCATCAATAAATTAAATTAAATATTGCCATTTGGAATAAATATAACAGTTTTAGAATCCTATGTGGCAGCACCAAGAAATATCTGTCCGCTTTAAATATTGCCACTTGATATAAATATAACAGTTTTAAAATCCTATATAGCAACACGGGGGAAAAACCTATCTACTTTATATGTATAGATAGATTTAATGCGTGGCACTCAAAATTTTTATTATGATTTACTTGATTCTTATAATTTTATTTTTATAATTAATAAAGTATCGTTTAAACAAATTTTTGGTGCATTTAGCATATGTTATTTTGTAACAAAATTAATAATGCATTATTTTTTTTTATTTTTTTACTAATTTCCTAACGGTTTATTGATGATCGGGTTAATTTAATACATCAATCAAATGTGAGGGTTTAATTAGCAATTATGTAAATTTTAGGGTTTAACTATAAAAATTGACAAATTTTATATTTTTTTTAGTAATTACCCTTAATTTGGGATTTCTGATATAGCTTCTCTAGCAATGATATGGCAGCTAGTATGGAATTTCCGTTAAGTATACTAATAATTTATTGACGGTCAAGTCAGTTTGAAACATTAATTAAAAATAAAGATTTAATTGGTAATCATGTAAACTTCTTCATGGTTTTAATGTAAAAATTGTCAAATTTCAGGATTTTTTGGTAATTAACCCTTTATTTTATTGCCGAGAAAAAAAAACTTAGATCTCCAGCAAATAAAGAAACTCCAACGTTAAAAATAAAATTGTTAGATTTGTGACTTGAAATTCTAGTGGGATTTAGAGTAATATATTTTCATAATTTGAGTGGAAAAAATTATTTCTTAATACAATATATGAATATTTTTTATATAGAATATTATAGTATTATTCTTAAATTAAGTAAAATTCTTAATTAAATTGAAATGATTAATGTTGTAAATAGGAATATTGTGAAGAGGTTATTTAGCTTTACCCATTGAGACAAACTTATCCATTGAGAAGAGTGGCTTTTGCCTATTGAGGAGAGTGGTATTTGCCTGTTGCAATTTCATAGAGTGAAAGAGATTTCAACTGAAGGTGAAGAAAGTGTATACTCCAATAGCAAGAAACTATTATCCATTGCAGTCCCATAGAGAGAAAGAGGCTTTGGTCTCAGGTGAATAAATGACATATAATTCAAGATGAATGAACTCTTGTCCATCGATGGAGTTTTTGTTCATGGTTGAAGGCATCCTTTGTGGAGTATAAAATAATTAAAATCATAAATATATTATGTTATGTTTAAAGGAGAATATGAGTGACTAACCAACATATTTACTATGAGTAGTTTGATGTGTGTAGTTCTCTTAGATGTAATTAAGTTGATGGTTAGTTAGTTTTGATAGTGTAATTGTTGATTATTTATTGATAGTGGAAGATGGTGTGCACGTGGATGTAATCTAATGTTGAAAAGGGTAAACCATGTAAATATTGTTATTTTATGTCTTTACTTTATTTTTTTTACAGTTTACACAATTTCGTGTGGCCACTTGATGGTCCTTTTCCAATTACTCATAATCATTATTGTTGAAAAAACAAATGAACCCATATTGCAAATAAGAGAAACCCCAAAAGAGAGAGGGAATCGAAGAAACTCTCTCTATATTTTAGAGAGAGAAAACTTCTCTGGAGTTTTACTTTGTTTGCCAGAGGCTAGTCCTTTTTCTTCCTACCTTTTAGCGGTCGCTCCTACCCCATCCGGGCATGGGTGACCTTTTCCTCTTCCTTGCCTGATCGTGGGTTTCCCTCTCTCTCCTTTAGTTAGGTTATATATAGTTTATTTTAGATTTGTTGGTTTGTAAGTTAAGCTTCTTGGTTGAAGGTTACGATTGGACTGTTGGAAGGTTAACTCGGATCACCTAACAATTATTTTTTATGAATTTATCAATGTTAAAGCGAAACAAGGACTTAAAGAGTTAAAGACACCCTAAATTTTATGCAAGAAATCTGACAGAATTTTCTCTGTACCTAGGATCTATCCAACCTGTAAAACAGCTTAAACAACACTTTATAATCTAAAGGCTTTAGGCCCACAATATAACATCATAATGCCCCTCCTAGACCTGCCCAAACTAGTCAAAAGTCATATAACTACACAATTTAGCTATTAAACTTAAAATTAACATTTTGCAAAAACTATCCAAATTAATCCTGAAAATTCTATAATCATGCCCTGCAGTCTTTAGCAATGTTATTTTACTATTGCAAAAAGGAATTATAATTTTTTGGCAATCCACAAATATTTTTTTGAATTTTTATTCTAAACTCAACTTTAGGCAAAAAAAGCAATTTGAAGTTCGGATTTACCTATATCAATTCTGACATCTAAAACGTGTCCGAGGCATTTGAAAATAGTGGGAAGCATTGTAATATTGACCCGCTTCTAAAGTGGGTTCGGCAGCCTGTGTGTTTGGCCCAAAAATGCAGTCCAAGTCGTCGGTGGAATTTCCTCAAAATTAAAACATTTAAGCAAAGTTCATAACACCAGGAGTTATAATATAATTTTTATTTAATTAAAAAGATTCATTTAAGATTCGAAAAATCACTGGTAAACTCGTGGGATCCACTAGATTTTCATTATCGAAAAAATTCTAAATTAGTGTCATTGCAAAGCTCTCAACGAGTGAAGCGCGTTGTAGTCTCAAAATTTAAGTGGGGATTACGGTTTGGGAGAAATTTAACCTAAAAGTTGAAAAGAGCTAACATTTCTGATGCTCGATTCACACAAACAAGGAAACGATACCGCACAGACTTAGTACGTATACAATGCCTATGAGGAGAGGAGCATTTTGATATCAAACATGCCAAAAATAGTGACTGGAGAAGGAAGTTATGGACGGAAAAAGAAAAAGCAAGGAAGAGAGAGAGAGAGAGAGAGAGAGAGAGAGAGAGAATAGGCAGGGGCGGGGGTCTGCTGAACGTTCACTTTTTTACCTTTTTTTTAAACTTTTCTTTCTTTTTTTATATATTTAAATCCTTAAACTTTTTATTTTCTTTCAATAAGGTCCAAAATACTATATCACAATTAAATTAAGTTTAATAATAATAATAATATACACAATATATTAAAACAACAATTTAAAATATATCTAATATACAAGTAGTAAAACTTTAATCAAAATTAATTTCATGTAGTTAAGATACTATTTATTTTTTGAGTATAATAATATATTTATCATTTATGATATTAGTATAAAATAATATTATAATAAAATTCTAAGTTAAATACATTTAAAATGAAAATTCAAAATTTGACCTTAGAGTTTTAAAATAATTTAAAAAAAACATTTTTAAATAATAAAATAAAAATTTTTAGGGCATTACAATAGAGCAAAAGTTAGCACACTAGCAGCTCTAAACCAAAAATGGCAATAAGTTCTCTTTAAAGAAGCATCAACAACCCATAAAAGTAACATCATTCACAACCTAAGAAACAATGTTGTAGCTGGGCTAGAGGCCTTAGGCCAAGAAAACGTAAGGAGCAACAGATCGACACCATAGTCAACAAAGGATGGAGGTGATAGGGCTCATCGATGTCTCATTCGCGTCTTATGGGTTTACCATTTAGACCCAACAACATATCACCAACCGAAAGCTCTTCATCCTCTTACCATTCAGTAACAAACTCACCACTCAACAATTTGAGTGCTTTCGCGAGACATCTACGTGTCACAAATAGAGCAAAGAAAAGGACAAAACATAGAAACCAGGTAGCCAAAGAAACCCTTAACCCATGGAAGCCCAACTACAAACCGAGCAAAAAAAAAAAAAAAAAAAACTATTTACATCCTTACTCGAAAAGTAGAGAGGGAACCCACAGTTGGGTCAGGGGAGGGAGGCCTACCCCTATTTGGTGGGGTTCGGGAAGGCTGACGAAAATGATAGAAAGAAATGGACTAAACTTTACACAAAAGGGAGATAAGTGATGTCTTTTTGTGCTTGTCTTTCCCTTGTATATTTCTCCTTAGTCCTTAAAAATAACATTCAGTAGCCAAGACTTGACTATATCATTGCAAAATTGTCAGAAATAGAGTAGGGGAGAATTGGTTGTTAATTTGGTAAAAAATTCCATCAATAAAAAGAAAGTTTTATTTTTGTAATTTGCACTATGATAAAGCATGATTATCATTAGTGAGAATGGTAAACACTGAAAAATTTTCTGAGTTACTAAAATGATGTAAATAATACAAGCTATTAGAGTCAATAAGAGTAGAAGATTTTTGGATTTTGACAGCCTCTGGGACGTCCATGGTGCTCATTGGGGCTCAGAGTCTCTTAAAGCTTATCGGAGAGTAAGATTAGCTAGAGCTCTACCCTCCTCTATTTTTCTGTGTTCATGGCCTTGTTTTCTTATTCTATGGTTGAGCTGCTCGGGATGGGGACCTGTTGTTGCTTGGGATGTTTCTTGCAGGTGTTCTTGGTTCATTATGGTTCCTTTGTGGTGCTTGTTATTAGATTTGACCCTGGTGAATGCTATGCTTCTCCCTTTATGTTGATGTCAAGAGCCCAAGTTTAAAATAATATTAAATAAAAATTTATTGGTGTATATTGTGCAATACTTTTAACACTAACAAATTATTTTTATTTTTTAACAGTAAAATTAAATATCTATATATATATATATATATATAACACTAATGTAGATGAAAAAGCTAGGTTTTTTTAAACGATTAACACACTTTTACTATAATTTTTTTTTTGAAAATGTAATCAGACATTAATTCTTATAATCTAATATTATAAATGTCAAATTAACCTGCCATGCATTTTATTATTTTAATATTAGATTATCATACTGAAAATAAAATTATTAATTTATAAAGACTTAACCCTTCAATTTATCAATTATGACAATAAAAAAAAAAAATGACTGCCAGCCTTGCAAAAGTTGACACGGACCTATATATAATATATTCATATAGAGTGATTAGCATTGAACCATATAGCTATAGCACCATAATCTTTTTCTCGATCTCTTTTCTTCAATCTTTGCAAAAAGTGACCAGGGCTGACATTGTCCTGAGTTTCATGGTAGTTGATAGATGCAGCACTCTCTAGGTTTAGTTATGGTACAAGACCATATGCAAAACCATGGCAGTTTGAACATCTAAGAGCCACAGATCCAAATTGAGTTTCGCTTTTTGAAGCATAAAAATGGACATTCCTAGATATGTCCCATAAAAATTTCAGATTGAAATTTAACTTGTAGAGATCTATGGAAATTTTCAAATTTAGGTCGTATGCACAAATCCTATTCTGACAGCTTGATTATTGTTGATTTAAAGTCTATTTGGTATTACTGTTATATTTTACTGTTGCTGTTTTAAAACTGCTGATCATAAAACAACTGTTTTATGAAAGCAGTTTACTTGTTTGGTAATTAAATGTATAGGTGCTGATAATGAAAAAAGTTATTTATCACGTGTTTAGTTAAAATAGTTATTTACAATGCTGTTAGAGGTAAAATGACCAAAAAGGACGATAACTATAAATATAATATTTAAATATCATTAAAGGTTAACCATCTATTTTATTCTTCTTAATTTTTTAATAATTATATCTACATAATAAAATATCTTTAATTTTAATTTTCTTTTTATGAAATACTAAGAAAACTAAGAAACATCAATAAAATTTTTCATATAGATATCATGATTTAATCATATAACTATATAGATTTTTTGTTTTGTAGTTTAATGATTTATTTCAATTTTAAAACGTAACATAATAATTAAAAAAATACTGTGTAATTTTTTAAATTAATAAAATTATATATTAATAAACAAGTTGACTCATATTCCCCTCTCTCCGTCTAAGGTGGCTCTTTCGAATTTTTTGTTAGCATCTCTACTTTCAATTCATCAATGCCAGTTGCTAGCATATTTCTAAAGTATTTTGCCAAAATGGACAAGTAATGAATATAGTTAGGAATCTTAAGAACCAAAATGAGATCACAGATACAATCAAATTAAGATAGAATGGAATTGGAGAAGAAGCAATCAAGCAAAATTCATTGAAAAATCCGGAATACATTAAACAGTAAAGAGAAGAACGAAATTATGCAGAGAATAGCTCTGCCCAAGCTACAAGAATACAAACAATTAAACAAATATCAAAACAAGAAAAAAAACAATATAATCAAATAAGAAATAAATATTAAAAACAAAATCAAATGTCAATTCCCGGCCAGAAACATCGATCCTTACTTAATCCAGTACTTGCAATGGGTCAATAAATTTGCACCCAACATTCCTTTCATATTCCTCTTTAATGGGTCAACAAATGGGAAGAGAAGCACGATAAGAGAAATTGAGGCAATTTTTATTGAAAAGGAGAAACACTACCATGCAAGCTCAGATTAGAGTAGATGGCGGCCGGCGTAAAGTTAAAAAAAAAAGGTTTATAGAAAAGTTTTTTTGGGAGCTAGGTTCTCCACTAAAGTATAGATCGAAACAGAGGTGGAATATAAGATAATCCTTTATAGTTGTAATTCTATTAGATTATCAAGGCTATTTTTGAACTTGAAAAATATGAAAAGTGCTGTCTGATCTTTCAAAATAAGCAGGTCTTAAAAAAGTACCATATTTGCCACTTTTCTAAAACCAAGGTTTGTGTAAGCTTAAACTTGGTTTGAACTTTTAACCAAACAAAGAAAGAAAGTGCATTTCATGCAAAACTAGCTTTTTCTCTTTTGCACCGCAGCGCCAAACGGGCCCTTAGAAATTCATAAATCTCTCATTTGAGATATGAACTGAGTTTCATTAGATGCGTTTGAAACTAGACTCATGTAGCTTTTAAACCATATTCATCATGCTCCCAGATTATAACCCAATTAGTACATGTTTTACTCCAAAGAATCGTTGTATCACATAAATCAACATTATTGTAAAATTTAGAGCTCATGCAGCAGTTGGTGTAAAATAGACTTTAAGGCGTGGTGGATCACTATCTTTAAGGTATTAATTGCTCCCACTAGATTGTTGCAGGGTTATGGCAATATACCTTCAAGATACAACAAAGCCTAAAATCTGCAGGTAGCAACTCTTGAAAATTTCCTTTAAGAATTCTTTATACGAACTGAATTTAAAGAGACTAGAAGAAAAGAAGAAGAGATAGAAGTAGTATATATTTGGATTGAAAAACTCATCCATATTTGTAAAGAATGAAAAGTTATAACACATTTTCTAGATAGACACATCTATCTATCTGTAATAGATACAACTGTTTGTGTAAAAGACATATCTGTTTATTAACAGACACCTATACAAATAGTTATGACTATTTATATAGAATAGACATGTTTGTTTATTAACAGACACTTATACAAACAGTTGTGACTGTTTATATAGAATTGACATGTCTGTTTATTAATAGACATATTTATTTATTAATAAACACATATGTTCGTAATTTATTTACGAAAATTACTATAAGATAATTATTTTATTTCACACATATATGCTAAGTGCCATAATAGAATAATATATATTTATTTTTATATATATATAATTATATACACATTTCACTCTTGTCATTCCTTCACTTTCTTATATTTTAACAATATAGGAATTCTTTATCTCTATACTATATAACATACAAGCTATTTATAACAGTAATAGCAAATACAATTGTGATAAGTTTGCTTGAACGACTTGAGCTTTAAAGCCCCAATTTTCCAACATTCTTGAGTTGAAGATTGACATAAGGGCCAATTGATCGAGCTTGAATTGTAATTAGAAACACTAGAAGTGTTAAGAAATTTGGACGAATTTTTAGGATGGAAAAATAAACACTCTAAATAAATTTTTATTAAGTTTAACAAGATAATAGCAAAAGTATGATCATTTATTATATTCTCCATAGTGCTTTAGCCGGTTCTATTTGATGTTATTGTTTTGGAATCCTTATCAGGTGATGTTAGCCAAGTTTCTGTCCCATTAGTGCCTTATCAGAAGTTATCTCCCCTTTGGCGACCTGGTTGGACTTCCTGTTGTGCTCTGTTGCTGTGTAGTGGTGTTCATCCAAGTTGAGGATCCCATTTTGGATCTGTTAAGCTAGGGTTTTTTTGTTTTTTTTTTTTTGGGCTGGTGTCTTTTGTACAATGTGAGTTGGGTTGCTCTATACTTTGTTGGCCATGGATTTTAACCTGTAATAGGTCTAAGAGGGCCTTTTTTTTATTGATGAAATATTCTAACTTTCGAAAAAAAAAAAAATAAACCCAAATGACGTCTACCTTAAATGAAATTTTTACACCCAAAACAGAAAAACATTAAAAGAAGGAAACAAAAAACTCTGTGTTTGATTTATTTTATTGCCGAGAAAAAAGAGTTTGGATCTCCCGCAAACAAAGAAACTCCAGCGTAATTGTGTAAGTTTAGATTTATAGAATAATTAATATATGTAGTGTAAAGAAATTTAGTTATTTTATAATTTACGAAAATGACACAATTAATTCGATAATAAAAATGGTAAAAAAAATTCTATGAAAATGAAATCGATGTCACGCCAATAAGTTAATAGGAAAACTTATTAATTCATATTATAATAATTTTATTATTATAAAAATTAATAGTAAAAAGTTTTTTATATTATAAATTAAAATTTAAACATGGCTATGTATTCTGTGAGTAGTGAAATTATATACAACATTTTCCTAAATTCAACATGCTATCAGGTTTGCCCGATCCAATCAATGAAGCCCAATTTAACCAGCGACAACCAGCGTTCTTTGCACAATTGCACGCATTGATTTTTATTTTCTCAGAGCATAAAACGGTGACGCATGCCAATTTTGCCTAATAACGATGAGCCCGATCTCTAACGTTACTCCTTCGGTCATTAAATAGAAAGCCCAGATCAGCATCCTTCTGGCCTTCCTCTCCAGGTCTTACAATATGTACTGAACCAATCCAACGGGAAGGAACTACAAGGGCACAACTTGCTGGTGTTCAAAACCAAATGCCACCGCCAATCTCTGCCGCGCAGGGCTCTGATGATGACCAGTCACCTTCATCTTCTGGTCCACCCGTGGAAATCTCTGATTCCGACCTCGAAAAAGATGATCAGGAAACTGAAATAGAAGTAGAGGAAGAAGAAATCGAGAATGATAACGAAGAAGAAGAATATGAAGAGATTATAGTAGTAGAGGAAGAAGAGATAGAAGAAGAAGTTGAAGTAGAAGAAGATGATATGTCAGATTCATCAAAGGAAGCTAATGTCAAAAGTAATGGTTAGTTCTTTTTTAGGATTGATTTTTTATTTTTCTTAGCAAATTGCATTTTGTTGTGACATCTTTGTTTGTTGCTATTGGTATTGTATCTGTCTTGTTATTTCTTATTTTATCTCGAGAATATTGTTTAAAACAGTTTGTTGAGATAGAGATGCTTTTCTAATGTGAAATCTGTACTCATTTGATATAGAATTATACAATTGGGCTCTAAATTGAGCATTATTTCACTTAATAAAAAATAGTTTTTGAAATATTCATTGACATTTGTTATATTTTATATTTTAGTGGGAATTTTTTTTTTTTTTTTGTTGTTTGGCATTGGAGAACCTTAAACATAGTAAGTCAGTCTGCTTCTTGCTTAATAGTGAAAATCTTTCAGCTGATTGGCATTGGGAAAATCAGTTATGCTCTGCAATTTAAGTGTTTCCATTAAGATTGTGAATCTTGCTGATGCCTTAGTTTCAGATGGGAATGTTATTTTCACCAATTTTAATCAGATCACTAGGTATCAACTCCAATTGTAAGTGGATTTCTTAAAAGATTTTCACTATATTGTAAGTTTTTGGTCATCTTTTTATGATTGTTCTTTTGGAATTTCATCTGAATTGCTATTGGGATTTTTCAAGTGACAATTCCTAATATGTTCGGGAGCGAGTTTTTGAAGGTAAGGTATGGGTTTTTAAAGTATTGAGCTTGTTCGGGAGGAACTTTTTAATGGATGTAAGGTTTTTGAAGTTTTTAAAACCTCCAAAAACCTTAATTTTTGAACCCACCGTTAGGAGGTTTCAATACCTTACCTTCTATTATCTTACCTTACCTTACCTTACTTTAAAAAACATTCCTTCTTCAGTCCATCCAAATTTTAATTGGCAACCAAAAGGCAAGGTTGCCTTGCAAATAGCTGTGAGTTAAAAATAGTTAATTCTTATTTGGTTTAATTCTATAAGCATTGATGTGGGGCCAATTTAATTTTTGGCTTTTTGGGTAAGTATTATAGGTGATCCAATGTGGTGCTCTGTTTAGTGATTAAGTCTCCTAGGATCTGTTTTAGGGCCTCTGGAACATGTGTTCTGGGGAAACTGATATCGCTTCATTTCTTGATTTAATTCTTCTTCCATGTAGATGTTGGTCAAGATACGGAGTTTGAGGGGACTGACAGGCAATTGGGATTACGTTCTACTCCTGGAAGGTCTTCGCTGGGGCTACCATCTAATTCCCTTGTAGAAGATGGTGTCTGTAATTCCCAATTTTCTGGTCCTTTGAATGAACCAGTGAAATTGCAGGAGGAATTGCATGTGAACTATGAGGATTCCAAGTGTCTTCTTAAATCAGGAACCACTGGGGAGAATGGAAGTCAACGGTCTCTAGTTAAAAACGACACTGAGGCCCTTATGATAAAGAAAAAATCTAAAGAAATCAGCAAACACTATAGTGATAGCATGGCTCATTTTTTCAATGATGAAGCTATGGCTGCTGAGACCACCAGTCCATCTAGTATCGCAGGAAATGAGGTGTCTAATGCCTTAGCTATAAAAGACAGCTTAGGTATGGAGACTAATGGTATTCTGGATTCTGAGGTAGATGTTAATCCAATGGAAAAACGGTCAGGGGATAAAGAGCAAACAACATCAAGGTGCGGTGATACTGGCTTCATACCTCTGTAATTTTACTTTCACGCCACTGGACCTGTCGTCCTCACTACTTAATATCTCTTCTTCCTTCTCTACTTTTCTGCTTTTCCTGAGTACTACTACCAATTCCTAATTCCCGCTAACTGTTAGGTTTTCCAGATTGGTTACTTTGGAGAAAAGAACTCGAAGTCTATCCCCTTCTGCTGAATTCGAGGATCAGAACAAGCGCCCAGCAGTTATATGTGACTTTTTTTCTAAAGGGTGGTGCATTAGAGGTAGTTCATGTACGTTCCTTCATATAAAAAATAAAACTGTTAATGCTAAAGAACAACTGGAGGGAGATGCAGCTGCTGCAAATTTCTCAAAAAGAGACCAGTTCGATGAAGGTATATGATATACCTTGTGTGAACGTTGAACTTTCTCTGTTATGATATTTATAATTGCACCTTGCACCTTCTCCTGTATCAGGTTTGAAAAACATAACGGAAAAACCGAAGTTCCCTGGCTTTCCTGACCTAATGGCTTCTTCAATAGGAAATAGTGCTGCATTTTCTTGTCAGTTCTCTTCAGAAAGAATCTTGGCACTTGAAAATGGAGAAAGCCAAAGGTTGCATCGGTTGGATGACAAACATAAGTCTTTATCACTTCAGCGAGAGGACTTATCTCAAGGTTTCCACTCTGACACACAGCAATTTCCTTCATCAAAAGATGATCATGGCGTTTCTTCCTCAAAAAATGTAGGGATAGAGAATCTTAGACGAAGTTGGCCTGCTTCTGATTATGGTAGCTATGCCTCTCCAATTAATAGAGGTAGCTCTCCCTCATTCCAGAGCAGATTGCTTCCTGAACTTAGATATTCTTCAAGTTTCTCATCTGTAACATCAAGCAATAACCATCGAGAAAATTCTTTTTCTTATTTGAGCAGTCTGGACAATCTAACATATATTAGAGATCAATTTGTGCAAGGTACAAGCCTGGATGGTTCTCTATCAAGTAGTGTTATGTTGCCATCTCAGCAGATCTCAGCTTGGAAAGGACCATCGTTTTCTTTTAGTTCCTCTTTGAATACAAGTCCTTTTGGTTCTCAAAAGCTGTCACACAATGATAGAAACTATCATGCTTCTAGATCATTACGGCAAAGTGCTTCCCTTCTCTTTGGTTCTGATCGAGAAACTTCACTTCTAACCAGTGTATCTAGGGATCCATTGCACTATGCAGAACATAAAGCAAAAATTTCCTCAAATGACTGGGAACCATCCATACCTTTTAGGCCATCTTTTTCTGTCACTCATACAATGGCATCATCTCCTGGAAGCCAATATGATCCTGTTCGTGATAGCATCGACTTATCCACTACAGGATACAGACTTCCCTTCAAATTTTCTTTTGTTACTCAAGAGAGATCCAACCTTAATTCATCACATCAATCAATATATGACAACTCATTAAGTAAAACCCTTGGATCAGAATGTCATAATGACAAAAGTACTGTGTCTCTTCATGGTAGGTTCCATGAAAATGTGTTGGACAAGAATTGCTCTACACCTGGAAAAGTGATGGGGGGAACTTGTGTGGTCAGTGGACAAAAAGGAACCATGCCCAAAGAAGAAAATGCTTCAAGCAGCGGTCATCTCAGTGATGTACCAAATACAAGCAAAATTGATGTTGATCGTGATTCTAGGCATGAGTATGACGCTCCAAGACATAAACAGGACTTCAAGGTAGATAGGGTTAGGCAAAAGAATGAAATGGATGTTGACCAAAAGACAGATGGAGAATCAAGAGTTCTGAGACATTTTCGTGCTGCTCTTATTGATTTTGTTAAAGAATTGTTGAGACCAACCTGGCGCGAGGGTCATCTCAGCAAGGATGCACATAACACTATAGCTAAAAAGGCAGTTGAAAAGGTTCTTCGCACCTTGCAGCCTCATCAAATTCCAACTACGGTGGAATCAACTAGGCAGTATCTTTCGTCATCTCAACCTAAAATTGCAAAGCTTGTTGAGGTGAGCATCTTAGTTTTATCAATAATATGTACTTGGGGAAGAGATATATATTGGAATTTGAAAGTTAGTCGTGATTGGCATTTGACGGTTGCATTTGTCGTGATTGGCATTTGACGGTTGCTTCTTTCATTTGCAGGGATACTGTACAAAGTATGGGAAGTCTTGACATGCCAGGCCTAGCTTTTTCTTTTTCTTTTTCTTTTGTACAGTTTCCTACACATTCTAGTATTTGAAAATTGCAAGAGGCTTGTTTGACATAATTAAAACTGAGATTCAGGTTGAATGTTTTGAATTTTTATCAAATGTTGTTATTTATGGATTTTTGTTTCTTCCTATCTGATCTTATTGGAATGAAATATAGAAATTATGTCTGGTTGTAGTTTGGTTTTTGTGCCTTAAAAGAACAACTTGTTTATTGAATACAGGAAAACTACTTAGAAGTGTTGAATACAGGAAAACTACTTAGAAGTGTTGATGTTGTTAGCTGGCTTCTAAGGCTAACAGTTATTACAACTTTCTTTGTTCCAATTTGGTTTGCATTTAAGGTTAGCCTTGCTCAGGGCTCCTTGGTGCGTTAGAACGGGTCCCTGTTTCTTTCATTTGCATATGGATTGAAAACATTAAGCTTATAAATTATAATTAGATATGCTTTAGGCTGGGACTGGCTTGGAACACCTTTTTAAGAATAAGTTGCAAATTCTTGTGAACCGGCTTAATGGAAGGCAGCTGATTGACCATGTCATTCAGCAGTTTTCCTTGTAATATGTGCTTTGTGGTTTAGAGTGATGATAAAAATCCATGGTCATTTTTAACTGTTGTGTTTCAGTAACAATTGTTTTGCATTATTTCTGCCCATAAATTTTGATGCTCAGTGTTTTATTGAATTTTCATTTTTGTGTAAATGCTGGTTTATAATATTTTATTGTGGTTTTCAGATGCCTGTGTTATTGCATATTGCTTTTCTACAACGCTGTCAAATATGTGGATATATTTATGGAGTGAGGTATTTGCCTTATTTTGCTCACAACATCCATATATTCAATGAAATTATAGTTGATAACTTGACACCATGCACTTGGCATTTTTTTGCATGATTTTCCTTTGGAGAATTCCAAGAAATATCACTGCATCTTCTGACTGTCAAGTGCTAATAGATGTGGTTTGCGCTGTTATAGTTCATAACCTAATACTACTAGAATGCCAGAACCTCAGTCATGAAAGACTGGAAGTGGAACTGGGCTCCATCAATGGAGGTGGAGCAGGAATTTACTGTTTCGGTGGAGAATCCCTATCTTCCATTCACTGGAGCAGGGGCAAGGTATATACTTATACTCGATGGCTCACTTAGTTGGGAGTTGTTAGGAAGAAAGCCACATCAAGAGAGAAACATAAGGTATGGTTGGAAGCAAATTGAAGGAAAGGAGGATAATCATACACCCAATTAGATTTTTGTATATATGATTTCACTCGGAACCTGATTTCTCTTCCATTCTCAATTCCAACCTGTGGTGGGTTCGGGTTTTCTTCTCTCCATACTTTATCTGAAATCTGTTTGCTATAGAATCAGATACTAGGTCATAAGATACAGTAGCTGTGTGCACTAGGATGCACTCATCCATTGGCATTTTTTATTTGTCCAAAGGGGAAAAATGAAAAGTAAGGGATTCAAGACGATTAAAATACAAGTGGGAGAACAAGGGGTCTACATCACTGAAGCAAGTATAATTAAAGGACAAAATGCTCCCTACAGCCTTTCTAATGGTGAAATGCTTTTGTAAAAGATTCATGGAGGCTAAGGCTGTGCCTAATTATGCAGTTTTGACAGCCTGGTGCTAATGCAGTAATGGAAGAGAATTCTATTTAGGAATTTTGATTATTATAGAATTAGGAAATTTAAAGAGTTTTTATTATTTAGGAATTTTATTCTTATTAAGTTTATTATTTCCTAGTTTATCTTATATTCCTAATTAGAGTAGAATTTGGGTTTCCTAATATTTTAATTATTATAAAATTAGAAAATTTAAGAGTTTTTATTAGTTAAAAATTTTATTCTTATTAGATCTATTATTTGTTAGTTTATCTTATTGATGTAGAACAAGTGAGAACAAAGAACAAAATAAGGATCAATCCTTGAAAAAGAGAACTAATTCTCAATAATTTTATTTAATCTTAATAATAATCATAATCCAAAGATATTGGATAATATAAAATTAGCTCTATTTATAGAGCTTATAACCCTAATCAATTTAGGAATAGAAATCGTAATTAACTATAATTAGGAATACTAAATAAGATAAACTAGAAAATAATAGAACTAATAATAATAAAATTTCTAAATAATAAAACCTTTTTAAATTTCTTAATTCTATAATAATTAAAATTTCTAAATAAAATTCTAATCTTCCTATTCTGCATTATTCTTCTCTGGTTGGAAAAAACTCGTTCTCAAGTTTTGAAGTGCTGAATGATCACAAACTAAATACATAGAACAAATAGTACAATCTTATTGGACGGTAGCAACAAAATTGATTTTAAAAAGTTTACGCTCTCCTTTGCATTCTTGAAAACATCTGGACAGATAAAATCAATAAAAATAATAGTTGAAAAGTCCTTAGGAACAAGATTTCAATTTTCAAATTCTTTTGTTGGCTCCATAAGTTGATTTTCTTCAATTTCAATTGGAGTTTCCATGGCTTGATCAACTCCGTGCTTTAGAATAAGGTCTTCAATAGATGAAGGTTTAACAATCAAAACTTTGGATTTTTCAATTTCAGACTCTTCAAACTTAGGTTCTTCAGGTACCTCGTTTTGTTCCTCATTTTCATCTTCAAGTTGCTCTAAGAATTCTTCTTTTCATTCATCTTCAAAGTCAAACTTCTTTTCTTGCTTTGCAATTTTAATTTCTTCTTTAAGTTCTGGCACAACTACCAATAACTTATTAAGCTCTATTTTTGATAACTTATCAACATGTACTTCTACTTTTGATAACTTATCAAATTGTGCTTTCAATTTTTTCACACCTGAAATCCTAAGTTCTTTCCTGTATTCTTCAAGCTCTCTTTCTTTAACTTGTAAGAATTGTTATAAATTTTCATATTCCCTTTATTTAGTAAAATCTGTTTAACTTCTCGATATTCACTATGTAAGAAAGAACACTTTTCACGATCATGTCTTTAACTATAATTATCAATACAAAGACATCAAGATAGTAATTAACCCTTATGAAATCGAATGTCATAATTAATTTCTTCGAGAACATTTTTGTAGTAATTGATCTCTTCTTCTAGCCTCTTAATATAAGTTTTCATGGCATTTGAAATAAGAAAACATACCTTACTTGAAGAAAAAAAACTCAAAATTCAGCTTTTAAGTGAAGAGACAGATTGGCTGACGACGAGTTGCAAGGTTCTTTTGGTTTTCGACTCTTTTTTTTTTTGAACAGTAGGCAACAAGGAAGAATTTCGAAGGACAAAAACACCAGTGGAAATCTAAGGAATGGGAAGACTTGAATGGGAAGTGTGGTGATTTTGCGGAGACTGATGGAAATTTAGCTCGATTTTAGGCTCTTATACCAAAATTGATGTAGAACAAATAAGAACAAAGAACAAAATAAGGACCAATCCTTGAATAAAAGAACTAATTCTCAGTAATTTTATTTAATCTCAATAATAATCATAATCCAAAGCTATTGGATAATATAAAATTAGCTTTATTTATAGAGCTTACAACCTTAATCAATTTAGGAATAGAAATCCTAATCAACTCTAATTAGGAATACTAAATAAGATAAATTAGGAAATAATAGAAAAACTTTTTAAATTTCCTAATTCTATAATAATTAAAATACCTAAATAAAATTCTAATATTTCTATTCTGCATTATTTATATTTCTAATTAGAGTTGAATTAGGATTTCCTGATCCTAATTTGATTAGAGTTGTAAGCTCTATAAATAAAGTTAATTATCTATTATTCAGTAGTTTTGGACTATGATTGTTATTGAGATTAATAAAATTATTGAGAATTAGTTCTCTTTTCCTAAATATTTATTCCTTGTTCCTCTTTGTTCTTCATCAGTTGCACATGTTGGAAAACTGAGCTGACATAGAATTTTTTAGGCATTTGGATGGTTTTTTGTTTCCTATTATTTTAGCAAAGTTAGGTTTTTTTTTTTTTTTAAAGGGAAAAAAGTACAAACTTGGGTCTAAAAACGCCTGCATAGAAAGGGAAGCCACTTGGGTCTAAAAACGCCTGCATAGAAAGGGAAGCTCACACTGAATGATCGCAACCAGCCCAACAAATCAAACAAAAACAAACCTAACCCAAGCCGACAATAGCAAACCCAACCCTAACCCTAGAAACCCAAGGTGAATCAGGAAGATCTATGAACAGATTTGTTAATTTAATCTTTGGAGGGTAGAGTCATCAATAAGCTACTAATGGTGCTTCAGTCAATGTGACAAGAAAAACAATTGTGAAGTTATTGAATTATGCTTACTGTAATAACTTGAGCAGAATTGAAGCCTTTCCATTGAAATATTCATCTTAATTGGACAAGTGAATAATTGGAAACTCAATTTTGAAAAATTGGAAAGAGGAACCTCAATCTAATATGACTTGACAGTTTCTTCTGGCACAGTATGTCCCTTAATACTTGGCTTGTGTGCATTACGTTCCCTGCATGGAGAGATGAACGACAGGAGTATTTTCTGACCCAATGACAAATTTGAAGCAGCATGCTCCCTCTTCGCTCGGTTTCTTTCTTTATCATTTGGGTTATCTGAGACCTTTGTGTTATTATTGTTGCTATCAATCAATATCTTGTTATTGCTATAAGTTGCACCTCTGGAGCTAGGCTTATGGTTCACTTGCTTGGACTGACACAGAAATGCTTGTAGTTGCAGCTGTACCCTGGAGATTGAAATATTAGCTGGGCAAGTCTTGTTTGGAGCTTGAGCAGCTGAATCTGTTGTAATGTGATCAAACTCAAACTCTTGTTCTTGCTTTTTTATTTGGATGATTCCATCTGTCTGAGAGGACTTTGATAGCATATCTTGAATAGATACTAGGCCAGCAAAGGACAGTGATTCACACGAATTGCTAGCTGCAACAATATCCATGGAAATCTGGTTTTGCAATTGGAATGCCATTTTGTTGTGAACTTGGTTGCTAGAACCTGCAGCTTCTTATATAAACAAAGGCATGGCTGGATCATGATATACAGTAGCGTCTGTCCTTTACTGTTTGTTTTTCCTTGGTGTTTTGCCGTTTCAGGTGTTATTTTGCCGTTTCATGTGTTATCCAATTGAACTACATTCTGAACTGAAATGTGTTCCCTGTTATAACTTAGTCTAGGATTGGCATCTTGTCCCATGAAGGGAGGTTTCTGGATTTCTTATTGTTCTTTTTTGGAGGGATAGTTGGTCTCCTACAGCAAACTTTAATATATTACCATTGAGTTACAACTCATTGATTAATGCTTTAGGTGAGTGCTGATATTGATTACTATTGTTTAGCAAAGTCATTATCATTGATGACCTCTAATTGGAAGATAGATATTTTTTGTATTGATGGACATTCCAAGGAGGCGGCTTGCTATAGAATGATAAATGTTAAAAATCAATCCTTGTCAATGGAATTCTGCTCTGTCTCATGTTTGATGGCTTAATTATATGCCGGATTGTCTTCTTTATCAAAGTAGAGAGAAAAAACCTTAGGGGTTAAAACAAAATTATAATTTCATCTTCTATTTTTTACCACAATGGTCAACCATTGACAATGGTTGTAAATTTCTTTGTTCATCAGTTTCACTTTCATCTACTCTTGGCTGGATTAATAATATTGTTTCTAATTGATTTATATTAGGCTCTGTTTTAATAGATATCAATTTTAAATGATGAACACCATTCATTCAAATAGAGCTTAAACTTATCCGCGATCAAATGGTACATGATCATTTTTATTGGGCCACGAAGAAAATCGCTAACATGGGCCTGTTTAAGCTTCAGCTTCCATGTGTGAAATCAGCCCATGGCCATTTAGGGCTTAATCTGCGATCCTCAACAAATATTTGGGCAAGACTGACCTGTCTAACATCTTTCTAGACTCAATTTGTCGCTATAAATGTCTTGCATTGTCAATGACAAACAACATTCCTTCTATGCTTGCAATTTGTGGAGAGTAGATAGATGAAGAACACGCTCAAAACGTGATCCCATTCAAAGGATATCCTCATTTTTAGCATTGCTACATTCTATTATAGGAGCGATCAGAAGCGGGAACAGATATCCTTTGGAGACGGAATTAAAATTATCAAAATTCTAGTTTGTCTATTTACTGATAACCACAGAATCAAAATCCATGATAAAAAAAGATTAGTTGGCCCCACATTTCACCATCAAAGCCCTAATATTCCACGTCGATGGACCCTACATCTGTCTATAGAATAGGACAATGTATTACACTTGTCCAGCAAAACACCAAATTTCTCTCATCAATTCATGAACAGATATTTTTTTGCGGGGTCCCCTGTTTTAGAGAGTCTTCATCTATATCCATCTTTTCTTTTTTCTATATCCACTTACCATTTTTCTCTATTTCCACACCCTATCTTATTTCATCTAACAATGTTTACCTGCGTCATTTGCCCTTGGAGGTAGCAAAAAATCTGTCTGGAAGTTTGAAATTTTGCATAATAATAGATATTTGAGACATTACAGAAACCAGGTCCCACTCTCTCTATATAATCTGATCCGGCACAGAACCAAAAACCTCACTCGGGCCTCGGCAAACTCAGAGAAGAAAGAGAAGAAGAAGAAGAAGAAAGATGTTGCTAGACAAGATGTGGGACGATGTCGTTGCGGGGCCTCAGCCCGATCGTGGCCTTGGCAAGCTCAGAAAGATCAGCACAAAACCCGTGACCATAGGTATATCACTGTCAAAGAAACCGATGAAACCCAAATCTTCAACTATTAAAGAAGAATCGTGAATTCATGGTTAACTTGTTTTATTTGTGTAGAAGGGGAAGGAGAGACGAGCAAGTTCCAGAGGTCCATCTCGATGCCAGCTAGTCCAGGGACACCTTCCACACCGGTGACGCCCACAACCCCGGTTTCGGCTCGCAAGGACAACGTATGGAGGAGCGTTTTCCACCCTGGTAGCAACCTTGCTACTAAGGGTCTTGGAGCTCAGCTTTTTGACAAGCCACAGCCAAATTCTCCTACTGTTTATGACTGGTATATAAACTAATTTCCATGGTTGCTTCTGCACACGTACACAGTACTGTATTATTGTATAGGTGTTCATAAAAGAAGGAAGAAAGTATGAGGTTTCTGGGTTCTTTGAATCATTTTTCCTTTTAGATTTTCTTTTCTTTTCTTTGCAAGCAAACATGAGGTGAGCGGGATCTTGGCTCTATACATCTCGAGGTATTTTCAGGTGTTATAGTGGCGCGTGGGAATAGCTCCTGATCATCTTTTGCATTCATGCAAGTAATAATGAGTATATGGTACACTAATTTGTGCTTCAGTGGACTCAAGCCGTTAGATTTGTTTACTTTTCTCATCAGATGGCTTGGATCTACGTTATTGGGTTTCATTTTTCATCCTTTGGTTCTATCTACTTGGATTTTAAAAATGAGTTGATAATCACAGGCTTTACAGTGGAGAAACCAGAAGCAAGCATCGCTGAGGCGGCAGTCAAAGAGGGTTGCCATGTAAATATCGTCGTTTTGTTCCCTTATCTGCGCTGATCTTTGTCGTTTTAATGTTGCTATATGAGCACTATTCCTATGGCTTCAAGCTGACCACAAGTATTTTAGCTTTTGCGAGTAAAATTGCTGAGGTATGGATTGTTGGAACGGTGGATTGATCTTCGCAAGTCAAGATCTGCCGTGGACGGTGGTGATGGAACCGCTTTTGTTATTAAATAAATAAATTGAATATTGTAAGCTTTTTTTTCTCATTAAATAATTTTATTGGACGTCATCTTTATCTATTTGGTATTAATGTAATTATATGTTATTTTAGCTTACTGCTTATCCAAGTTTCTTCTTAAGTAATGACTAATTAAATAAACCTTAAGGCTTGGAAATATTTAAGTCTATTAATAATTAAATGATTAATGAAGAACAGTAGATATTTAGTAGGGGAGAGCATTTGATCGGTTTAGTTTCGAATCAAAATTGAAAAAATTGAAAAATTGATTTCTTATAAAATGTCAAGGGAAAATCAGATCTAAATAAACTCATTTAATTTATTTTGGTTTGATTTAATTTGATTTGATTTAAAATCTTCAATGTGAGGAAATGTGCAAACCCGGAAAACGTTGTCGTTCAATCTCTAAATTTTCGGTATTAATTTCGTAGCAACAGTAACAATTTACAAATCTATCAACAAACATTTTATGGATCCAATCAACTCATCAAAAGCATTTATAATAATAAAACAAATCATTTAATTTCAGTATTCATAAAAATAAATTACATTTCACAGATTTGAAGAAAATTTTAATCAATCAAAAATCAATAGAGAAAGTAATTATCATACCATGAAGCACACAATGGGATCGAGAATGATGGATGGTGATGAGGTGAGCGTGTGTTTGGATGGGTCTCCGATGGGTTAAGGTGACTAGGTGAGCATTGATGGTGCAATGCTCATGACATTGGTGTGATGCGATGCGATATGTCTTTCTCTAGTGGTGCGATTCAACGATGCTTTGGAGTCTTGAGGAGAGATGCGGCATGTGGGAGACAAAGCTGAGATGGAATCGTGGACGTGGAGGTGGAGGTGGAGGTGGGTGGAAGAAAAAGAAGAATAAGAAGAAGAAGTGAAGAGAAATCGTGTCACAGAGACAAAAGAAGAGAAAATAAAGATAAATCGAGGGCCGATTGAAATATTTATAAAACCTAAAAATAGTATAATGTAGGATTATGACTCGAATTTTTTTTTTTTAATTTTTAATCAAAATAGCTAAATCAAATCGAATAACCATAGTTATCACAAATATAAAATTAAATCAAATCATTTAATCTAAAAAATTAAATCAATTAAATTAAATTAATTCAATTTAATTCTCTCTTACGATTTAAATCAAATATTGCTAAGCGTTAATATTTAGGGGACATAACAGAAGTGGTCCCCTGGTGAGGAGATAATGGATAAGCAGGAGAGAAGACAATGTCAATGTGGCAGCCCATGACTGGAAGAAGAGCTACGGAAAAAAAAAATTATGTGGTTTACACTAAAAAAAAAAACAAAATTATTTTTTTATTTTAATGGTAAATTAATAAATTGATAAATAAATTACGAGAGAATGTATTCTTAATTATTACAGTAAGCTGTCCACCTTAATTTATGATTATCATGATTTACTTTTATTTTTTATTTTTTATTTATAAGATGAAAATTACTTCCACTATGTAATAGTAATTAATAATAAACTGTATTTTTTTTTAACAAAATGATAATAGAAAATTTCGAATTAATTAATGAATTTTTAAATAATATCGTAATTATTTAAAAAATAAGTATATTGTTAAAATATTAAACGTGATGGCGATTTTCCGGGACCCAAAAATAAAAAATAAGTTGTAATGAATAGTCATTTTCATCCATGTGGGACAAGTTTGTATTCAAGAATTGCTTGTTTTCCTCTTCTTCTTAATTTTTTTTTAATAAATAATGATAAGTTTATATATACGGATATTACTTGTAACACCCCTGATTTTTTATATATTATTATTGGGCTTCGTGTAGGTATCCTCAATTCGCAGAAATTCGACAGTTGTCCGGATCTGTGAATTTCCACGGAAAAGTCTCGAATTGGATCGAGGTTTTGGCTACCCCACCATTGTCCATCCCGAGCGTTCAAGTCGGAATCGGCAAAGGTAAACCCGAACCTTGCTTTTTCGTAATTTTCTAGTGCTTAAATAGGATTAAAAATCCATAAAATATTCGTGGTAGCTTAGAAAATTACGATTCTTTTTGCAATAGCTTACTAATATTTCTAAGGACCGAGGGGCAAAGTTTTATAATTTTTAGAGCTTATTTGAGCAGTTTTTACAAAAATGATCAATTATAAGGACTAAATTAAAATTTTACATATTGTGATGAATGATTGATTTGATGGACCCAGGAGGGGCTGTGTGATGTGATTGAGTTGTGGATATATGGATTGTGGATATAGAAGTGTGTTTTGAGCCCTTTTACAGGTTGGGTAGGTCCTAGGTATAGGGGAGGCTCTGCAGGATTTTCGGCACGACTTAGGACGTATTGGGTCTTTTCTTGATTTGTATTGGGTAATTTGTATTAAATAATTGTAATATAATTGTCAGGTGAGCCGGGACAGCCTTCTTCCTCCGCCCACCGCCACGATGATTGCCAAGTCTGTGAGTAAAATATTAATTTTAATTGTAATTTCGATATTATTATATGTTCAAGCATGCCCATGCATCACTTATATGCAAATATTTATGTAGTTAAACTATAGGCACGATTTATGTTGCATTCATAACTGTTAGCGTGCCATGGATGTTGTTGTGGTAATTTAGAGCAGCGTGCGTGCGTTGGCGTGCGTGTGATGTGGTGTGGACTATGGATAGGACGGGTAGACACGGCTTGAGATCTTCGCTGGGACCCGGTCCTTCGGGGTAGACACGGCTTGAGTTCTTCGCTGGGACCCCGATTTGGTTATTAAGTGGAAGTCCGAAATGAGTTCTTGGCAGTTGGATTTAAGAGAGCTGTATAGGGGATCAGCTCCCATATATTATGATTGATGTCACAGGGTGCGTGAGTGCTTCAAATTACCTTTTTGTTGTTATGATGTGAAAATATGGTTGCTGTTGCATTTCACTCCACAGGTTACCTTAGTTCTAGATAGTTATAGAGATTATGGTTAAAATTGATATTTTACTAACGCTCACTCTGTTCAATATTTTTGGAGGATTTTATTTTGGTTAACTCGCTTTTCTCCTTCGCAGTTGTTTATCAATATTTGTGTAATTTTATTTACTCCTAGAATTTCCGCATGTGTTAGAAGTATTTATTTGATTATGGTCTGTAATATTGTTATCATGTTGGACCTGTAAACGTATAATGATATGCATGTTTGATGGATTGGATGAGGAGCCGAGCTCCCATTTATTTTATGAGGATATGAGTTTGTGTAGGGTGAGCTGAGATCCCCAATTTAGTATTTATTATGTTTACAGTCGGGTGAGTCGAAACTCCCGTTGGAAAGTCCATTTTATGGCGGACTCGTCCGTTTGTTTTCATGATATTGGGCCCAAATGGGCCTTAGAGTTGGGTTAATGAACAGTTAGGCTTACTACGGGCCTCGGGGCTTTAGGTCCTAGGGCCCATAGGTTGGGTCGTGACAAATGTGGTATCGAGCTTAGGCTCGATTCATAGGAAAAAATTATCTAAGTGTTGGAAAGAGTCTACTAGGAGTCACATGCGAGTATAGGATTACATTTGTCTTTTCTGTAATTCTTTGTTTCTAGATTCTACGTTATACCTCGGGAAATATAAGATTACCTCGCTTAGTATCTTGATTTTCGTGGAGTACAGAAATGTGAAATAGAGTTAGTAGACATGTGAGGTCCATCATGAGGATACTCCAAGAAATGTTATATTTTTGTCGGTATGGGTTTAAATGGTGTGCCCATTTCGTAAGGCACGAGTACATAAAAGTGAGTCTTAAAAGTACAGTTGCCTCTAGATAAAGATGAGGATACCACTACGGTCATCGGTAGATGACCCAGTCATAATAAGTTTGTGATAATAGAAGATTGGAGAGATAAGAAATTATGAGACCTAGTATCGTAGTAACTATACAATGTTCTCGATGTCCGCTCGTAAGCTGCAGATTATAGTACCGACATGAGATTATTGTGTACTGTAGTGCTTATGATGAGGATGTTGCGAGTCTGCTTTGGAATGCCAGTTCTATATCTGCAAAGGAGTTGGGAACTCTTGGTTAGGGATCTAGAGCTAGAATACCGAAGGTCACGGTTGGGTGGTAACTAGAGTCATGGACCAGTTACCTAGCATGAGCTAGAGTTACTGAAGAGTTGCTATCGCACTGCAGGTTGACTAGTTGCAAAGTAAAGGTGACACCTATAGAGTGAGACCATCTAGTCTTGGTATGGAATTTTGGATGGTTTATGACAAACATTTTACTTAGAGCTTAGTGAGAATAGTATACCTTGTGTGTATCAGTATGGAATAAAGTACAACCCTACTACCTAGAGAAGGTCGAAACTATGAATATATGATTTACAGAGCTATGATATGATAAGAGAGACATTAGTTTGACATGGTTTTGGGCAAGGTGGTAAATGTAGTACATTTGTTGCAAGTTAGGGTATAGTCCTATCTTTTGTAAGGGATCGAAAGTTATTACTAATAATGGTGACCCACAAAATAGTACTGGATGGTTGTAGAGTGTGGTAGAGAGTAGTTGGCTCGGGTATCCTGGAGAGGATACAAGTTCCATTATAGGAATCATATATAATCAGATCACGATGGATGTAAATCCTTTGAATTGGATGACGGGTTTGGGTGCCCGAAATCTTAAGTTTTGGAATTGAGTAAACATGGAAAATAATAATAATAAAAATAATAATAAATAAAATTAGAATCGCTCGAGGTAGTAAGGGTATTATGTAAGCTAAAGGATAAGAATAGAAATCATACGATAAAGGTATGACTGCAATTTCGAGTTCCTTTCGACTTCATATTGTTCAACCAAGATTGTCCGCTTTGGCCCGTGGGCCTCGTGGATTTGTCCCTTGGGAGGTTTCGCTCCCAAAAGCGCGCTAACTGTTTTGAAACTGAACCTTACATCTTAGTTCATTCGGTACCTGCGGCCGTTACGTATCGCCGTCACCACAGTCCGCTCTGATACCAATAAATTGTAACGACCATTGTCCGCTTTGGCCCGTGGGCCTCACGGATTTGTCCCTTGGGAGGTTTCGCTCCCAAAAGCGTTTTGAACCGAACCTTACATCTTAGTTCATTAACTGCGCCGTCACCACACCGCTCGATACCAATTGTAACGAACCACCAGTCGGTATTGTCCGCTTTGGCCCGTGGGCCTCACGGATTTGTCCCTTGGGAGGTTTCGCTCCAAAAGCGTTTGGTGACCCCACATATATGGCCCGATTCCCTTCTCCCATTTCGATGTGGGGCCGGCACTGCAGCGTTACGTATCGCCGTCCCGGTATTGTCCGCTTTGGCCCGTGGGCCTCACGGATTTGTCCTTGGGAGGTTTCGCTCCCAAAAGCGAAAAGGTTTGAATTACATATTGGGCCCATTCTTTTGTAGGCGTTACGTATCGCCGTCCTCTGATCGCTCGATACCAATTTGTCGCTTTGGCCGTGGGCCTCACGGATTGTCCTTGGGAGGTTTCGCTCCCAAAGCGCTTTGGGAGCGAAACCTCAATCCGTGAGGCCCACGCCAAAGAATTGGTATCGAGCCGACTTCCAAAGACGAGTGGGTGCGAGGACGCCCCGGAAGTTGGTGGGTTGTAACGGTGTGGGGACGGCGTAACGCTGCAGTGCCGCCCGTCCCACATCGGAAATGGGAGAAGGGAATCGGGCCATATATGTGGGGTCACCTAAAGGTCGTAGCGCTTTTGGGAGCGAAACCTCCCAAGGGACAATCCGTGAGGCCCACTGCCAAAGCGGACAATACACAAACAGTAGTATAATCTAATTATAATAGTGTTAAGAGTAATAAATTAGCGAAGATAAATCACAGAAGGCCAGTAGACAGAGAAAGTATAGAATGAAAATTGGGATAATTGATTACAGATGCAATATAATCTAAGTGCTAGTGGGAGTACTAGCTAGAGTGGTCAAAGGACCAAATCAGTATACTGGACATATAATAACGCGATAAAGACTCTGAAAGATATAGTTAGCAAGTACAACTGTCATGTTAGGAAGAAGAATGGAACCAGGGATAGAATAGTCAAGTTCTATTTTGGATAAGACAAAGGAAATAAATGAAAGGACAACCTAAAGAGCGCATAATAAAAGGAACAAAGTTAAGATATAGGATAGGCTAAGTGTTATTCTTGGCAAGGAGAATGACAAGGATGGAAAACCCAAAATGGGACCATATTAGTGAGAAAAGTGATGGAGGTATGGAATACAATAATAATGAGTAAATGTTAGAAGGTGTGTGAGGGTATTGCGGACTACCTAAATCGGTAGAGAGAGAGAAGGTAGTAAGCGATAAGTTGAATAAAAGTCAGTCTAAGGGATCAAATAGGTATGATGAGAGGAAAAGAATGATAGATAATGACACATAGGTTTTAGGTTAGACTTTTGAGATAGTGAGAAGGTAGTTAGAGGTTCGTTATGAATGTCAGGCAAACATTTTTAGTGTGATCAACAGAATCACTTTGCAGTGAAGCAATAACAACAGAGCAACAGTAGGGGTAGAATAAAAAGTAACAAGTATTGATGGTAATAAATCACTAAAAAGTTTAAGGATCAAATTAATGACCATAGATAAGGGTGGAATTAGTGTTGAAAGAATCTATTAGCGAGAGAAATCTTTCAGGATTCAACAAGGGTTAAGGGCACAATATAAACGATGATAGATATGAATCATAGGTCGAGTATAAGTAAAGTTAATAAATTATAAAATATTATGTCAGGAAGGACGATGGTATAGTAAAGGGTTCATGCAGATGATACCTTATAGGTAGAGCACAATTGTGCTAGGAGATGATGAAATTTGAAGAGAAAAACTAAGAAACATAGGTTAAACATTATTATATGGACAATCGGGCGTAGTTGAATATAGAGGATATTTTTCTTTCTTTTCAAGTTTAGCTCGTGTTTTTTTTATTCCAGAGCGTTATATAAGGAGATCGAGGCAAGGAGACCTAGTTATTTGAGATTTTGATAGGCACCAATTCATATACAATTTCTGATATGAGAATGACAGAAGTGCATACCTAGTGTTAAGTATGAAAGGACGATCGAGTAATGACAGAGTTAAATTGAGTTAGCTACTAAGGCTTGCATTGCTTTAAACTATGAGCTAGATGAAGTACTATTTATGGATGAGTTTCAATAGATGAAATTGTGATGGATAATCCGAGGTTGAAGTTTAGAAAGCTATGGGCGGTATATATGATTATATTAAGGAGAATGAACACGTGAAGTATCTTGTTTGGAATTAAGGCATGACACATATTTCCTACAGTAGTGTTAGTTCGGATGGAACTTATAGTTTATGGGGCTCATATTCATCCAGATAAGCAATTTCCTACTAAGGCTGGTAGGGAATGATAATGTTCGATAGTTAAGTTGGAAAAAGGGGATACAAGAAAAATTTTCTATGGGTAATTATAAGTGTTACATAAGGTGAAGAATGTCTTGGTAGGAGTAAATCATAGGGTTAGAATTCTCTCAAGAATGAAACTAGTAATCAAGATAAGACTAAGAAATAAAAAGAAAGTTAAAGTTGATGATGGGATAGACATCTTTGAAGGAAAAGGTGTAAGGATGAGATAGGACTAAAATTAAGGAATAAGTACAGCAGGTTGAAAAGATACCAACAATACCAAAAATAGGAAAAGGGAAGTGGATAAGATGCAAAGGACAGGAAGAGAGCTCGATAGAGTCAGTTATAATGATGAGGATAAGGAGTGTCTAACCACCGCCTGTGTTAACACTACCTATGAGCGGTGAAGGATACACCGTGTCTGACGCCTTGAGTTGGCCTAGGTGTGTTTTGATGCGGAATGGAAATGTAGTGGCTTATGCTTCAAGTTGCACCAAGAGGCATGAGCAACTATCACACCCATGATTTGGAAATGGCGGTGTAGTCTTTGCACTAAAAACTGGAGACATTACCTGTATGGTGAAGTGTGCGAGATATACACCGACCATAAGAGTTTGAAGTACATCTTCCAACAGAGGGATTTAAACTTGAGACAGAGGAGATGGATGGAGCTTCTGGAAAACTATGATTTCACCATCCAGTACCACCATGGGAAGGCCAATGTAGTAGCAGATGCTTGAAGCAGAAAATCTTACGCGGCGCACATTTAGAGAAGAGACCGTTGATTCGGGAAGTACATGAGTTGATGGATCAAGGTTTAATCCTAGATCTTTCAGATGAGGGGTCTTGTTGGCTCATTTTTCTGAGGCGACTTGCGAGATAGAATTAGAGTTTCCCAACACGAGACCAACAATTAATGAAGATCATAGAAAGAGTACACAGGTGAAGGTGGTGAGTTTGGATTTGCCAATGATGGCGCCCTAGTGCAAGGTTCTAGGATATGTGTGCCCAATGTGGACAACCTCGGAATGAAATCATGCGAGAGGCACACTATACACTGTACAGTGTCCACTCAGGTTCCACCAAGATGTACCATGATGTGAGAGATAGCTATTGGTGGAATAGCATGAAGAGAGGCATAGCAGACTTTGTGTCCAAGTGCTTGACTTGTCGAAGGTGAAGTTTGAACACGAGACCGTCGGGGAAGTTGCAAGAGCTCCCTATCCGAATGGAAGTGGGAAATGATTTCTATGGATTTTGTGGTTGCCTCGCACGCGAGGATATGATTCGATATGGGTAATTGTAGACCGCCTAACCAAATCACTCACTTCTTGCCTGTGAAGACTACATATGCTCTACATTCGAGAAATAGTCGATTGCATGGAGTTCCGGCTTCCATAATATCCGAGGGCTGATTCACTTCGGTTTTGGAGAAAGTTGCAGGAGGCACTTGGCACCTGATTGAACTGACGGCTTTCCACCCTCGAGACATGGATCCAAAGGACAATCCAAACACTGGAAGACATGCTTCGCATGAGTGTTTTGGATTTTGGAGGTCAATGGGATGAGCAGCTAGCTTTGGTGGAGTTTGCCTACAACAACAGTCATCACTCCAGTATAGGGATGCCACCCTATGAGGCACTATATGGAAGAAAGTATAGGTCTCCTCTGTGTTGGACAGAAATGGGGGAAGCGAAGGTGCATGATGTAGACCTAGTGCAGTACACTTCAGAGATAGTTCCTTTAATCAGGGAACGATTGAAAACAGCTTTCAGTAGGCAGAAGAGTTATGCAGACCCCAGACGAAGGGATGTGGAGTTTGCAGTAGGCGACTATGTATTCTTGAAGGTTTCTTCAATGAAGGGAGTCATGAGATTTGGAAAGAAGAGCAAGTTGGCACCTCGGTATATTGGACCTTTTGAGGTTACTGATAGAGTTGGAGCAGTTGCCTACCGGCTAGAGCTACCACCCAACCTTTCTCACGTTCATCCCGTGTTTCATATCTCCATGCTCAGGAAATATATTCCCGATCCTTCTCATGTACTACAATTGGATGTAATAGAACTAAAGGAGAACTTGACATTTGAGGAGCAACTTGTAGCCATAGTGGACTACCAAGTGAGACAACTAAGATCAAAACAGATCCCTATGGTTAAGGTTTTGTAGAGGAGCCAGTCAGTGGAAGAGTGCACCTGGGAGTCAGAACGGGACATGCGTAGCAAGTACCCTTATCTGTTCAATGTGTAATCATGTACTTTATTCTGCCTTGTGTAAAATTCGAGGACGAATTTTCTGTAAGGGGGAAGAATGTAACACCACGATTTTTATATATTATTATTGGGCTTCGTAGGTATCCTCAATTCGCGGAAATTCGGCGGTTGTCCGGATGCGTGAATTTCAGACCCGACTGGAAAAGTCTCCGAATTGGATCGAGGTTTTGGCTACCCCACCATTGTCGGGCATCCCGAGCGTTCGAAGTCGGAATCGGCAAAGGTAAACCCGAACCTTGCTTTTTCGTAATTTTCTAGTGCTTAAATAGGATTAAAAATCCATAACATATTCGTGGTAGCTTAGAAAATTACGATTCTTTTTGCAATAGCTTAGTAATATTTCTAAGGACCGAGGGGCAGAGTTTTATAATTTTTAGAGCTTATTTGAGCAGTTTTTGCAAAAATGATCAATTATAAGGACTAAATTAAAATTTTACATATTGTGATGAATGATTGATTTGATGGACCCAGGAGGGGCTGTGTGATGTGATTGAGTTGTGGATATATGGATTGTGGATATAGAAGTGTGTTTTGAGCCCTTTTACAGGTTGGGTAGGTCCTAGGTATAGGGGAGGCTCTGCCGGATTTTCGGCACGACTTAGGACGTATTGGGTCTTTTCTTGATTTGTATTGGGTAATTTGTATTAAATAATTGTAATAATTGTCGTGAGCTGACCTTCTTCTTCCTCCGCCCACGGTGATTGCCGTCAAGTCTGTGAGTAAAATATTAATTTTAATTGTAATTTCGATATTATTATATGTTCAAGCATGCCCATGCATCACTTATATGCAAATATTTATGTAGTTAAACTATAGGCACGATTTATGTTGCATTCATAACTGTTAGCGTGCCATGGATGTTGTTGTGGTAATTTGGAGCAGCGTGCGTGCGTTGGCGTGCGTGTGATGTGGTGTGGACTATGGATAGGACGGGTAGACACGGCTTGAGATCTTGGGACCGGTCCTTGGTAGACACGGCTTGAGTTCTTCGCTGGGACCCCGATTTGGTTATTAAGTGGAAGTCCGAGCTGAGTTCTTCGCTGGCACCAGGTTGGATTTAAGAGAGCTGTATAGGGGATCAGCTCCCATATATTATGATTGATGTCACAGGGTGCGTGAGTGCTTCAAATTACCTTTTTGTTGTTATGATGTGAAAATATGGTTGCTGTTGCATTTCACTCCACAGGTTGCATTAGTTCTAGATAGTTATAGAGATTATGGTTAAAATTGATATTTTACTCTCTGAGTCGAACGCTCACTCCTGTTCAATATTTTTTTCAGGCTACAGGAGGATTTTATTTTTGTTAACCTGCTTTTCTCCTTCGCAGGTTGTTTATCAATATTTGTGTAATTTTATTTACTCCTAGAATTTCCGCATGTGTTAGAAGTATTTATTTGATTATGGTCTGTAATATTGTTATCATGTTGGACCTGTAAACGTATAATGATATGCATGTTTGATGGATTGGATGAGGGAGCTGAGCTCCCATTTATTTTTATGAGGATATGAGTATGTGGAGGGTGAGCTGAGCTCCCCAATTGAGTATTTATTATGTTTATAGGTCGGGTGAGTCGAAAACTCCCCGTTGGAAAATCCATTTTATGGCCGGACTCTGTCCGTTTGTTTTCATGATATTGGGCCCAAATGGGCCTTAGAGTTGGGTTTATGAACAGTTAGGCTTACTACGGTCCTCGGGGGCTTTAGGCTGGCCCAGGTCCTAGTGCCGGTCCGGCCCATAGGTTGGGTCGTGACATTACTAGTAGGGTAAATTAATTTTTTTTTTCTGTTATAATATAATTAATATTTAAATTATTTTATTTTCAAAAAAATAAAGAAAAATATTCTTAAATTATGATTCTGTTGTATATTTTCATCTATTAATTTTATTATTATGAATATTTATCTTTTAAATTTTTATCATTATTAATACTTTAGTCTATTTTTGATATTTTTTAGTTCATTAATTAATGGCTAAAATGATAAAAATAGACAGAAAGACAAAGTTTATTATGAAACTAAAATTTAGAGATATTGTCTAATTTTGTTTTTAAATACAAGAAAAATAAATTGGGTTTGATACAGGTTCAGTCTTACATCAGTTGATGGACCTGTACCATCTTTTATTTTTCTCTGAAACTTGGTTTATGAAATTAATCCTAAGCTCAAAATACCATCAACATTCACCAGCGCAACAATCAATTTGCCCACAGATATTGCTAGTAACCTATCTAGTCAAGAATGACACTTTAAACTAACAACGCAAACACATCAGCACATCAACTCAACCATAACAATCAAAACTTACCCTACAAATTAAACCGTAACTTCAGAATTCAGTCACCAGCATAACAGTTGCATGGTCGAGACACCTTCTTTAAACTTATAAAAATCCTTCCACCTTCATCCCAGTTCGATCTGGTTACTTATTACCAGTAAATGTAATCTGTGCAGGGATATAAGGTTAGGCAAATTTGATTGTGGGACTAGCTATATTGCAGGCATGTCACACTACGAGGCAGATCATGGCAAGAGAATGCAGTATTTTAAAGAATTATAATCACAATATTGCATGATAATAAACAGTTGATAAAGCTTAAATTAAACAAACTTGAGGCTGAACCATTTTTCAGATTATATATAGCTTAATCTGTATACAAAACCTACAGAAATTACCACCATTTCTATAATATATCTACCAGTTTAGAGCACGCATGCTATGTGAGAAAGGAAACTTGATTGGGGTCCCCGTCGCATGTATATATTTATATATCTATACTTTCATTTCTGTAAAAACAAGACAAGAACAGACTTGGTATTCATGACAAGCTTGCAGGCAACCTTGTCACCATTTTGGTTTCCCATGCCTTCTCTGATAAGCCAGAAGCTGCAATAAATAGAGGCAGAAAAAATTATTGTGGTACACCTTTATCTATCCTCATATAGATTTAAGCTGAAATAACACAAACTCACCAGATGACCTTCGTGAGTAAAATTATAGGTTTTAAGCCCTGCCAGAGTTTCTTTCTCCTCCAATATTTGCAACTTATCTTTACATGGATCAATTATAATAGGCTTACAAATTGATATACTTGTGCAGGTCGAAGGATTATGTTTGGAATTCAACTCTTTCACCAGGAATATTTCAACTTCATCTGCTTGCAGAGCAGTTTGGAGAGCAACATACTTCATTAAAACAGAAAATTATAACCAATTTTAGCGTGCAATACCAAAAATAAAATGAAGCATCATTAATAGGAAACAGGTTTTAGGACGCAAGAATAATCACCTGACATAGGTGTTTGACTGATAAAGTTGGCCTACAGCAGAGATATGGCCTCTGCAAACTGGGTATTCTTTGTTCATCAAAAGAAACAAGCATGAGGTGGATATCCAACTGCAAGTGCAAGAATCAAACCAATCATTTTAGAGCATTTAAGGAGACCTCAAGAGAGAATAATACGCACAAACTCAATGATCTCTTTGGTTTAATACCCAGAGACACAATGATCTATAGTCCCTTATTATGGAGTCCACAGGATCACCAACAATGAATATGCTTTACCTCATTATCATTTTCCTCCAAGTTTTGAAGATAATCTGCCAACTTAGAGAGCCGGCTGTTCCGGGCATTCTTTCCATTGCCAGCATTTAAACTGCCATATCTTGTGTGACTCCGCATACCACCTTTACCCCAGGCAAGCCTTTCTGATGGGCCAACAAGCCCAGCAGAAGACCCCATGGATTCCCTATTCACTTCTGAGTCATTTTCATCACCACCTCTGTCTGCGATAGCAGCTGCTGACCGAGAACCTCCCCATCTCTTGAATCTTTTTGGTTTAACTTCTGCACTGTGTTCCTCAGCAGATGATGAATCTTTGCACCCATCGCCATTTGCATCCTCATTGTCATCAGATCCTTGAATATCAGCTGCTCGACAATTTCTCCTCCCTCTTGAGTGGGCATCTTGGTGACGGCCTTGTTTTCTCCTAGAAAATGCAGCAACTGTGGCTTTAGCTGTTGTCCGTTTCCGACCAAGAGCTTCGGCTTGCCGGTGAAAAGTCTGGGCAATAGAAGCTTGGATCTGTCCAGGAAAACTAAAGATTAAAGCCTTCAAGAAGTTTCGAATAATAGAAGAAATCCTGCAGAAGTTTGCTGCAAAGGGATTACCAGAAGGATCTAACAATATATGGAAAAATTGGAGATCCCATGTTATTATACCTCTAAAAGCATTGTTTAGAGGTAGTCTGCAACTGACAGACACACAGAAAAGTAGAATGTATGGATTGACATAAAAAATAAAGACTTATGTCTTTTCTTTTATTATATTCTTTGGTACATGAATAACCAAATCCAACATGGACTCTGAAAATTACATGCATATCCGCATTCCAAAAGACATGCAATCGAAATTTCAATTACTCACCTGATTATTGCGAGCCTTCTCCTCCTCATGAAAAGCCAATTCCTAAATTAAATATGCAATAATTAATGCTTGTGCAGTTTTTAACATGGACTATAAAAATCCTTTTCAAGATAGAACAGTTCAGTAAATTATACCTCTTCCTCATATTTGTCAATATCTGGATACAAAGCAGCTATTAGTGCATCATAATTTGGGTCGTCCCTCAAAGAACGGCGACTGGCACAATGAGTGCGGCAAGCAGGGCACTCATTGTTCCTGTATTGAATTTCAGTGAACATGTTCAATATCAATGTTGTAAAGAGATGTCAGGAAAGCCATACAAAGAAACACTCATTTAATTGATTCAGGAAAGAGACAGGAGATAGGTTGAAGAATTACCCGAGCCTCATAGACTTGTCTATGCATTCCCTGCAGAAGCGATGCAGGCATTCCATCACTGTCCTGGTTTTTCGAATAATACCTAGACATACAAAAAGTTAAATGCAGACATTCCATCACTATGTCTATTTGAAATTTGGCATTTGTTAGTATCTGAAAGTAAATACAACTATCTAAAACCCAGACCTAGACAGATTGGACATTGTACTTCCTTGCGTATTTCAGACAACTTCACTACAACATACCTGCAAAGAAGCAACAACAGAGAAAATATTAGTTTCCAGTATATTACATTGTGCATGACCAGTTGTTAATGCTAGGTTGCCTCTTGCCTTTCCTTTTACAGGCAAAAGCATCTATTCTGAAAATTATAAGAGTGAGATTTCACATGCTTGAAGTCACAATAAAGCTAACTGTGCTGCATATCAATATGCCAACCTATAGATCCATAAAAAGATTGAATGCATAGTCTGCTGCATTATTTGATGATAAGATCACATGCAAAACCATTTGAGAATGTACTTATTTGCAAAATATTGGTAGCATTCTTGCATGGGCAAATCAAAGGAAAATGCTAACTTGGCTGCTCATATTTGAGCTGTTCAGAATTATCACAAAAATGTGACAAGAAGAATGCTATGAGACAAACATTACCTTTCTGAACTAATGTATGATAAAAGGCCAACCAAAATATGTGAACATGTTTAAAGATTTGCTTCATGGTTGAGATCTTTATGTTTCACATGGAAACAGGAGTTCAATCATACCAACAGTATAATAAAGACTCTTAAATCTTTATCAAAATTCTAGAAGGAAAAAATTATCCTAAAAGTTTGACTGAATCAGACATTTGAATATGGTTCAAAACTCATAAAGCAGAAGCCTAATTTTTGAGCTTCCGAATGAAATGGAAAAAGAAGGAACATCTCTTTCTGGAGAACTGGAAACAGGAAAGAATTTGCTAGAGGCCAATTTGACCCTATCACAAGTTTTTGTACAGCATAGAACTTAAAGCCAAAAACGTCCAAAATGTATATACATTAAGAACATGTAGCACCTCCTCCAAAAAAAAAACTTAATATGTAGTTTCCATTGTATTCCAATTTCCAAGCATCCAGCAACTGAAGCATAAATTGCTAACAAGATGTTTGACAGTTTGAGATAAATTAATACAATAGATTGAGCAGGCTCTGAAATTCCCCTCCACCAAATTCATTAGAGACCATAGATTCAACCAAAAGATTTTTTGCATACTGACATTTTTCAGATGGATACCCTTTAATCAAATGAAGACTTAGCAATAGCAGCTTGGTGGTGTATAATCCTCAGTCTCAAAACAAATTGCATAATATAACTAAATTTAAGCCAGTCTCAAAACATGTACTGGCACAAATGACACTACCCATTCGTTTCATCTTTTGGGTTGACACTTTGCATTAAATTATTGACATGGTGCACTACAAACATGAGACTACATGCCAGTTTAGCATGCGCACCCAATCAAAGACCAAATACTCAGATATTGTATTTTATCAAATTCTGATCACTAACTCCTGCAATCTTGGAAAAACAAAATGATTGCCAATTATGGTATAGTGTAATGAAAATGTTCAATTCTAACATATTTGTACAATTACCAAAAAAAAAACCCCACAAAATTGTGTTTGGGATTATTAATATTCCAATTCATGCAACATTGGGAAAAAGGATTATGGAGTTCCTTTGAAAATGCATCTAATTCTATGGTTCCTAGAGATACAAAATGTAATCCAAAAAAGAAAAAGACAACAAAAAAGGGAAGGAAAAAAAAGGCAATTGCCATGTATGAGGGAAAAAAAAAAACTACTAGAGTTGCTGAGATAAATTGCGAAGACCAATAGGCCTTCTGATGGAAATTAAAAACATACCAAAAGAAGAAGAAATGGGTCAAACCCATCAATAAGAACAAACGCACTGTGATTCCTAGACCCTCGTTTACACACAGAGGGAATACAATAAGAATGCCAACAACAATGAGAATTGAAAATACTCAGTGAACCCTCTTCGTTTATAATGGATTTGCATAACTTAAGTTGAAAAAGAATTTGACAGCTAGTTCAATTGATCTAGGACACTTCGCATTCAAAGTAGAAAAACAAGCAAACTAAAATAATCCAGCAATCATGCAGGCACAGGATTCCTACACAGCATCAAGATACAGATTTCACCACCATAAACAAATCCCAATACAATGCCGTAACTGTCTAACAAACCACACATCATAACAGGAGAAACCAACTCTCATGCAAATACACCAATTCGAGCCAAAATCACCACGACTTGAGCGCCCAACACCAAACTTCACCCCACAGTCAATAAAGACAAGATTACGCATCAACAAAACAGACAGCAAAGAGAGACATAGCATCTAAACAATAACAAGTTAAGCCAACCATAGCCACCCAGCAAAAGCATGGAAAACCAACGATAGATATTGCAAGAAAGGGAATGAACTACAAAACCCACATAAGCTTATCCACTAGAACACTCGTAAAATGTGACAAGCAAAACAGCAGCAGACAAACAAAGCATGCAGATCCCAAATCAAAGCCTCAGCATTCACGCATCAAACAGCAACAATACAATCGATAAAACGTGGAGATTCAGAAAAGAAGAAGAAGAGAATGTCAAACCAAAACAAGTAACAAACAGACAATACGTACTCTTCTTTCTCCTCTCCATTACTCGAAGATGGGCTTCGATCGGATTCTGTGAAATAAAAGCAAAACAACCCCAAAGAGAAGACCTTAAGCTAAACGATAATCAAATCACAAAACGAAATGCACAAACTATGTGACTTCTCTTTTTTCCCTTTATTCTCGTTGAAAATTGTGTAGTTATACACGTACCATCAGCAACATCATCATCACCATCATCACGCGGCGGCTGCTGGTGTTCATGGTGGTTGTTGGGTTGTTCTTGCTGCAGAGGATCATCGTCCTTTTGGTGGGTCTGGTAGGGGCGTTTCTGGGCTGGCATTTTTTTTTTTCGCCTATATTGCAAAACCCAACAATGAAAAAGAATTTTATGGGAAGTTTTTGCTGCTGCTGAGATGTTAATGTTGCTGCTCCCCGATTCTCGAGAGAAAGAAACAGGAAGAGAAGGAGCGAAAGCGAGAGATTGAAGGTGGTCGAATATAGCTTGACCTTCCTGCCGTGTTAGAGAGAGAGACTATAAAGAAAGGCGGATGAGCAGAGGCTGTCCCTCTTGGTACTTACCGGACCTTTGTTGTATTATATTTTTTAATATATTTAATTGTATTGAAATTTCACTTTAAAAATAGCTATCCGATCTTCATCCCTAAAATTTATTAATTTTAAATAATTATTTTTTTTATTTCCGTATTATATTATAATTAATTTTTAAACGCTTTTTTATTTACTTTTTCTTATTTTTATTAATAAAAATAAAAATAAATTAATATTTATTAAATTAATTATTATTTCATACTTAAATTTTATTATTAAAAATATTTTTTATTTTTCAAATTTATTATTATTAATATTTTTAATCATTAAAATTGATAAAAATAAATGGAGGAGTGATAGTGTATAAAAAAAAAATTAAAATTTATATATATTTTTACTAACTATACTATATAATATATTTACCCTAATTGAATGATTAACAGCATGATATTTACCATGCATTGAGATTTTTTTTTTACTAAGCGACTTTTAATTTAAGATTTATTTCAATGAATAATAATTTTAGCAAGAAAAAAGATAATTAATTAAATAGAAAATAATAATCAAATAACATGGTAGTCTTATAGGCTAACTTTCACACAGAACAGAGTTGTATATTTTTACTGAAACTAATCAATTTACCCATAAAATAACAAACTGAAATATTAGATAATATGTTATAAAATTATATTAATTTTTTTTAATAATTAGGTAATATGAAGAAGTTTTAAAATTAAAAAAAATTAAATAATAAATTAAATAATTAGTCAGAAGTGATAACAAGTGGAATTCAAAAATATTTAATTCCAAATCCATTTAATATTACTATTATATAAATTTATTTCAAAATCGACAAGAATTTACTCTTACGCATCTCAATTTTAGTTATTACTATCTACCTATTATTAAAATCCAGTTATATAATTAATTAGATATCTATCTAATTTTATATAATATTCATTACTAAATTTATTAAAAAAATTAATTAAATATATAATTTATTTATAAATTTTAAAAATAAATTTTAATATTTGTATAGAATTACTAATTTTAAAAATAAAGTATTAATAAAAAGATATGTTTTTTAAATAAATTATCGACTAAATTAAATATATATAAATATGTTATTTTAAGTTTAAATCAATAAAGTTTCTCTTTGAAATTAGGAAAATTATAGCGTAAGATGTATACACAATTATTTAATCACAACCGTTAATTATAGTGAATTCCATTCGCACATGGATTTAATCATAATCAACGGTTGTATTGATTTTACCAAATAAAAACTCTTCAAAATGAGTTCAAAATTTTTAATTTGCTGAATATTTGTTTATAAAAATTTGTTATATGTTTAGTCAACTACTAAATTTCTGTTAATATCTGACATTGATTAGAGATAAGATAATGTGTCATTTATAAGGTTTTCGATATTATTCCTTTTCGATATTACTCTCCTTGAACTAATTTTGAAGGTAAATTAGATTCGGCTATTTTTTTTAATAACTTGTATCTCATAAGTAAAAAAGAATCAATCTTTTAACTTTATTTTATTTGTTGCCTACATATTGCTACCATTCCTAAACTAACTTGTTTAAGTGGATGCCACTTCTTGTTTGAAGGGGATATGAACAGAAGAAACTCCAAAAAAAAAAGGATAAAATAAGTAGGTCTCAAAGAAAAACAGGGGAGAAGATATCTTCACATTTTGGAACGTGTGAAACAAAATCATGCCCTAGAGATATCAGCACGATAGATGGTCTATGACCATTGATATCTTGATTTCAGATATGTTTGCAGATTGTACTCACTTGATAATTAGATTCAACAAGCCCTAGACTGCAATGTGGAGGAGCTGCATCTCTACATTTGTAGCACAAGTCTGTGAAAAACACTTATAGGTAATGTAAATCATATTGTGTTTTGAATCCATCGCTAATAAGAAGTTTTCGTTGTCTTCAGAATCTTGACCTCAACTGGTTGAGGACCTTAATTGCATTATTGTATTGCTCAAAGGATTAAAAGTAATCAACCTGGTGGTTTTCCATCGTCGTGCAGCTGAAGAGGGATGGCAGATCGACATGGCTGCCTGCAAAAGTCTACAAGTGTTGAAGTTGAAAGGTAGCTAGCAGGCAGTAGCTGCATCGTCGATACTTTGGTTCATTACTTCCTGTGCTTAGAATCCTGGTCTTGGAATGCATGGAAGAAGAGCATTTTAAAATTTCAAGCTTCTGTCTTTGGAGGTTAAGGTTGACCACAGCCCACATGGTGGATGACTGGATGTGACTATTTATTCTCCCCATGAACGCATTTAAAATAACAATAATAATAATAATAACTTAAGAAAAGTTGTTTAATTATTTTAATATTTTTCTATAATTAAGATATATTAAATTTAATTTTTGATAATTTTTAATTAACAGATTTATAGGTTTCATAAAAATTACAAATGTAATATTAATAAACCTGTTTAACATGATTTCAATTGTTTTATCTGTTTCTTAAATGTGTTTAATTTTATTAATTTAGACAATAAATTATATAAAACTTTTTTTTATTATTTTATAAAAAATTTTAAAAAATAAAAACTAAAATCTAACACCTAATAGACAAATAATATATATATTTAACTACTAAATCAAAACAAATTAGGCCACCTTCATGAAGCTTTTAGAAGAAGAGAGATTAGGCTCTTCATGCCAAACAAAATCAAGCATTTTTAAAATTATACGTAGGAACATCAATAAAAATAATATAAACATAGTTGGTCAACGATAATAAAAAATTTATGATAAAAAGACAATAATAGATAAGTTTTAACTAAAAAAAATATATTGTTCTCAAAAAAAAAAACTTATAAAAAATGTAGTATAAATCTAGTGTCAATGTATATTAATATAAGTAAATCATTAAATTCATCAAACGATGTCGTTGCAATAGCATTTACCTCGGGAGCACAAAAATTGATGTCACCATCCTTGTCCCGGCGACTCTGAATCGAAAAGTAAGAAGAAGCAGTTTTCATCATCACGATATGGTTCGATTCTATCCAGAATCAATAGCATAGCCTAAACATCACTAGCCTTTCCTCGGTTTTCTCTCATTTCCTCATGGGTTTGCCCGAAACTGTTGATTTTGCCCGCAACTTCGCCGTCATGGTCAGAGTACACGGCCCTGTAAGTATCTCTCTGTTCATACTTATGAAAATACATGCCTTTGTTTGTGTGCTGTGTGCGTTAATGTTGTTGGAAGTTCTTTTAGGATCCGAAAGGGCTCAAGATGCGAAATCATGCTTTTCATCAATACAAGTACGTGAAGAATGTTCCAAATCCTGATTGGTAGCTTTCGTTTTCTTTTAAACGTGTTTCACTTGAGTTTTACTTTTTCTTGATATGTGCAGTTATGGAAAGACAACACTTTCAGCTTCTGGGATGCTATTGCCTGTTACCCTTTACGAGGCTGGCTTGGCAAAGCGAATTTTGGGCAGCAATGGTAAGGAGGGTCAGGCTCTGGCGCTGATTGTGACTGTTGCTTCTGTTGTCGAGTCTTTCTTGTCACCGAAACAGAGAGATAGCATTTCTCAGGTTCCGATTATAATAACGTAACTTGCATAATTGGATTGCTTATGTTGTTGGCGTGGTTTTTGATGTCAAGGTGATGCTTATTGTTGGTTACAGGGCCGACCCGAGATGATTCCTGGCGCTCAGATTGATGTTCTGTTAGAGGTAGAAGATAAGAAAATGTTGTTTACTTAATTAAAATGATTAGTAGTTGAGCTTGTTTTCTAGGATTGTATTTTATGATATTTTGAGTATGGTGATTTTCAGGAAAAGTTGCGCTTGGAGGGGGATGCTGAGGGGAGTTTAAATAAAAGTGCTTCTTCTTGGTTCACTGCTGAACTTATACGATTGGTAAGCACAAGCTGATCTTTTTGCTTGAAGATGAAAGGACCTTAATAGATATACGTAATTTTATGCTAAAGAATGAAATAGCTGCATGGAATGCTAGTTGTCTTAAAATTGCAGCACTGAGCTCAATTATTTATTGAATTTTTAAGTCATTTAGTTCCTCAGGTAGTTGTGGCACTCAAGTGAAGCACTATGGTTTTGTGGGATGCATCACTGTGATAGCTAAAGACAATATTGGCTGTTCCTGGACATTGAATTGGCCTGGCTTGTATTATTTGTGCTTTGTGTATGATTTTCTAATCAAATTCATTACCTAAGTGAGGATGGCCTGTAGTAATTAAGACTGTCAAAGACTCATGGCAAATGGTAGTGAGAACACTTTATGGTATTTCATGAAATTTTAATTTGGTTACCATGCTATTCTGTGTGACAGTGCTTCCAATTTTTTGCTTTAAATGTAATCTGATTTCATGGATGTCTAAATGCAAAATGCACTCTGGCACTTGTAAATGATATCCAAACGTAGGTCAATGATAGGTTTGCAATTACAATATTATGGTGAACTGGCTACATTTAAATTGTCTTGTTGGTCTTCACTTCCTACTGGTACTTGATAATAACAAGAAGTATAACTTTCTTGTTCAATCATCAATGTTGCTTTAGCTTTTTTTACTTGATTATAAATGAAAATAATGTGCTATTGATTAACCAATTCAATATGAAGGTCGATATTCCTGAATCTTCCTTTGCTGTCCAATCACTCGTTGAATCCTCATCAGGCTCACTAGATCATGGATGGGAGGTTGGTTGGTCTCTTGCGTCATATGATAATGGTCCTCGAAATTTTATGGATGTAACTCAAACACAGGTTAGTAAGGCACCGTGTTTTACAATGTTTAATGTCAAAAAATGATTCATATAGCCAATTCCAACTAGTTTGGGATTAATGTTTAGTTGTTGTCTTGTGCCTTTAGTGGTATTATGGAATTTGCCTCAAATTCATTCTTCTCTTTCCTTTGACATCTGAAGTTCATCCAACGAAAGCAAATTTATGCGAGAAAAGAAATTTGTCCTTCTAAGAACAAACTTGAAGCCATTATGAATTTAGAGGTTGTTTTGGTTTGCTTACAGTTGGCATTTTGTAGAGATGCATCCATTCTTTGAGTTTAGACCAGTTAAGTTATGCTTGATAAGATGAAAAGAAAGGGTGCGGCCTCTTGCCTACCTGCTGCAACCTCTGTTTTGTTTCTTGCTTATTTTAGAAACTCAATAAATCCTCGAGAGTTACTACTGTCCTCTCTATAGAGTCTATGCAAATATAAGTTATAATAAAAATATATGGTTACTTGAATTACAATTACAATAAGTGCAAGTGTTGGATCAAATACATCAGTATGCTTGTTATTTACTTTGTAGAAGTTTAGAGAAAGAAAGGGAAGATTTGGAGAATGAATTACTTGATTATTCCATCAAGCAATGGGTTTAATATGTATTTTGAAAATACATTAGTTTAGATAATACAATCAATATTCCTATAATCAATCCTACAATCAATATCATGATTTACAAAATCAATCAATTCATACATAGTCAACATTCTAACACTCCCCCTCAAGCTAGAGCATGTAGATCATATGCTTCTAGCTTGTTACAAATGTAGTTGATTCGAGGTCCTCTAAGGGATTTAGTAAGGATGTTCGCTAATTTGTCAGTTGAATTAATGAAACTAGCGGCAATTTTTTGCTTGATGAAATGACAATCCACCTTTATGTATTTTGTCATTTCATGAAAAAAAGGATTGGAGGCAATATGTAATGTTGCTTGATTATCGCAAACCAATTTCATATGTTGAAAATCCCCACGCTTGAATTCTTGGAGAAGTTGTTTTAACCAAACAAGCTTATAAGTGGCTAAAGCCATGGCTTAGTACTCTGCGTTTGCGCTTGACTTAGTCACAACATCTTTCTTTTTACTTTTCCAAAATATTAGATTTCCTCCAATTAGGACACAATAACTTGAAGTAGACCGTCTATTCAAGGGAGAACCTGTCCAATCTGTATTAGAATATCCCACAATTTGATTAACAGTCCTTGTCTTGGGTCTCCTTTGATGCATCTAAGAATGTGAATTGCTGCGTTTCAATGACTATCACAAGGAGCTTGAAGAAATTGACTAACCACACTTATGGTAAAAGAAATATCTGATCGTGTGATTGTGAAATAGATAAGCTTACCAACTAATCTCCGATATTTACTAGGATCTTTAAGTGGCTCCCTCTATCTAGGAACAAGTTTAACATTTGGATCCATGAAAGTATCACATGCTTGCAGTCTAACATGCCAATCTCTTCTAATATGTCCAAAGCATATTTTCTTTGTGAAATAGCAATACCTGTCTTGGACTGTGCCACTTTGATCCTCAGAAAATACTTTAACTTCCCTAAATCTTGAGTCTGAAAGTGATTGAACAAATGCTGCTTAAGTTGAGAAATCCCTTCATGATCATTACTTGTTACGACAATATCTTCAACATAAACCACTAGATAAATGCATTTACCATGATTATTACGAAGATAAAACACTAAATGATTAGCTTCACTTGGAAACATCCAAAACTTTTTGACAACAGCACTGAATTGGCCAAACCATACTCTTGGGGATTGCTTTAAGCCATATAAAGATCATTGTAGTCGACACATTAAGCTAGACTCCCCTTGAGCAACAAATCTTGGTAGTTACTCTATATACATTTCCTAGGCTAATTCCCCATGCAAGAAATCATTTTTAATATCCAATTAATAAAGAGTCTAGTGATTCATGGTAGCAAGAGAAATAAGAAGTCGAACATATGTAATTTTGGCCACTGGGGAAAAAGTATCACTATTATCAAGGCTAAAGATCTGAGTGTAACGTTTGGCTATAAGGTGAGCCTTAAGCCGATTAATTTTGCCATCAGGACCAATTTTGACCATGTAGATCCAATGACAACCAATAGTAAATTTGCCCTGTGGCAACGAAACCAACTCCCAACTACCATTATTATGGAGAGCAGTCATCTCCTCTATCATTGCATTACGCCACCTTGGATGTGATAATGCTTGCTTAACAGTCTTTGGGATAGGAACATTAGACAAAGTAGAAACAAAGGCAAAATAGGAAGGGCATAAACAATGATAACTCAGAAAATTATAAATACGGTGAGGGTTGTGAGATGAACGAATACCTTTTCGAAGGGCAATGGGAGGAGTAGTTGCTTTTGCTTGTGGCATAACTGATGTAGGTGATGGTAGTGGTACAGGAGGTGAGTCACTTTGATTTGGTTGTCTACCTATATCATCATGAGGAATAGTATGTGAGTTAGCAGAAATATTGGGGGGAGGTCGTCGTGTGTAGACCTGAAGAGGAGGTGGGATGATTTTTGGAGCAAGAACAATGGGAACTAGTAAAGCCTTAGAAATATTGTTTTGGTGTACTGTATTTGGTGAGAAGTATGATGAATCTTCAAAGAAGGTTACATCTGCAGAGATGAAATGTTTGTTTGTAGTTGGGTCATAACATTTGTAACCTTTTTGTAGATGAGAGTATCCTAGGAAGACACATTTAATAGATTTTAGTTGAAGTTTGTCTTTTCCTAGATTAAGATTATGCACAAAACAGATACAACCAAACACATGAGGAGAAAGAGGGTAAGAAGTTTGATCTGAAAACAAAATGGAATGAGGACTCTGATTTTGTAATTGTTGAGAAAGATTTTTGGAGAAAAGAGTTTTTTTTTTTTTTTTAATTTTTTTAGTATATATTTGCTTTGTACACTCTTCCTATTTATATATAACATTCTTTAATACAAAAGAGGAAAATACCTACAAGAAGAAAAGAAAAAATACAATACAATACAATCCCTTTAATTTAGGGATTTACAATTTAGTAGGATTCCAACACTCCTCCTCAAGTTGGTTATGTATGTTACACATGCCCAATTTGTAAACTAGAGTATGAAATATCTTGCTGTTCAAACCTTTAGTAAACACATCGGCCACTTGTTCTTTGGAAGTCACGTAAGAGGCACTTAATGACCCATTAACTATTTTCTCCTTTATAAAGTGTCGATCAATCTCTATATATTTGGTCTAATTATGTTGAACTGGATTATGAACTATACCGATAGCAGCTTTGTTATCACAATATAAGGACAAATTGTTTGTTTCTAATAATCACATTTCCTCCATCAATTTCCGCAACCACAATAGTTCACATATACCCTGTGTCATGGCTCTATATTCTGCCTCTGCACTAGATCTTGCAGTTACATTCTGCTTCTTACTTCTCTAAGTGACTAAATTGTCCCTAACAAAGGTGCAAAAACCTGATGTCGATTTCTTATCATCAAGAGATCTAGCCCAATCTGCATTTGTAAAGGCTTTTATCTGGAGATGGCCATGTTTTGAAAAAACAAGTCCCTTTCCAGATGCAAATTTTAAATACCTCAAAATACGAAAGACAACATCTAAGTGAGAGCATGGGCTATGTTTGGTCTAGTATGAGAGAGATATAAATCAATGTCTCAACTAACGTCTGATGTCTTCCTATGTAAGCTGCCTTCCCAATTCCAGCTTGTAGCTTGTTATTAGCTTCAATAGAAGATTCCACCGGTTTACAGCCCAACATGCCTGTCTCATTTAAGAGGTTTAATATGTACTTTCTTTGAGAAATAAAAATTCGTTTGTCTGATCTAGCAACTTCTATTCCAAGGAAGTACCTTAATCTATCCAAGTCTTTAATCTCAAATTCTTGGAAGTACCTTAATGAGTAATGTGATCTTACCTCTACGGTGTTTCATGTATAGGGTATAATTGGCATTGCTTTGATAGAACCCAAAGGAAATCATGGCCTTGCTAAATCTATCAAACTATGCTCTTGGTAATTGCTTCAAGCCCTATAGTGCCTTTTCAATCTACAGGCTTTTCCTTTGGTCTTTTCACCCTCAAACACAGGGATCTCCATATATATACTTCTTCTTTCAAATCTCCATGAAGAAAAGTATTCTTCACATCAAATTGCTGTAGGTCTCATTCAAGGTTTGTAGCACATGACTGCAAGATCCTGATTGTATTCATTTTAGCAACAGGTAAAAAAATCTCTTGATAATCCACTTCATATGTCTGAGTAAATCCTTTTGCCACTAACATGGCCTTATATTTTTTAATGAAACCATCTGCTTATGCTTTACAATGAACATCCATTTGCATCCAACCAATTTCTTCCTCAGAAAAAGAGTAACAAGATTCCATTTCTCATTTTTTGCAAAGTCTTCATCTCTTCTACCATAACTACCTTCCAATTTGGATCAAGGTATGCTTCCTTCCAATCCTGTGGGATAGAAACAAAAAAAACAGACAAGACAAAAGCTCTATAGGAAGGAGATAAAGAATCATAGGAAACAAATTTGGATATAAGATATTTAGTGCATGTCCTAAGTCTTTTTCTGAGAGCAATGATCATCAACAAAAGTATTAGGAGTATCAGAAGTAGGAGACTCACCACATAATTCTCCAGGCTCAGAATGTTCAGGAGCTGAATCCAAAGGTTCTGACTGATCAGTCATATCATGCTCAATGGCTGTATCTGTCTTATTCCGACGAGTGTAGATTCTTAAATTTAATCTATTCAATCTTCCTATGGTTTGAGTTTGAGGTTGAGGTTGAGGTTGAGGAGCTGATAGTGATGGTTGGTCCTTATCCTTATCCTCAATGCTATGATTGGGTTCAAAAAACATCTCCCTGGAAAGTTAAAATAGACGTCTCTTCCTTATTATGCTCCCCCTGAGGAGGTGGCTGAAAATAAGTTCATATTCCCTACAGGTAACATCCATATTTATAAAATATTATCTAGATGGAGGATGATAACACTTGTAACCCTTTTGAGTGCTAGAATAACCCACAAACACACATTTTTGGGTCCTAGGTTCTAGTTTCCCAACATTTGATTTATGAACAAAGCAAACACACCAAAAAACCTTTGGAGGAATAGTATATGAATTCTTACCCTTAAGAACTTTCAAAGGACTCTTAAAGTTTAGTGTGTGAAAGGGTATTTGATTAATAAAATATGATGCAGTAAGAACATCCCCAATATGATGTGAGAAGGTTCATTGTAAATATGAGTGATCGAGCCACTTCAAGTAAATGCCTATTTTTCCTTTCAGATACTCCGTTTTGTGCACTTGTATTCACATAACTAGTTTGATGTAGGATTCCATGAGACTCTAAATAAGATTGAAAGACTTTGTTCATATACTCTGTCCCATTGTCAATTCTTAGAATTTTGACCTGTGCATTAAACTGGATGCAAATCATTTTATGAAATTGTTGAAAACAAGGAAAAACTTCATGTTTAGATCTCATCGAATAAACCCAAGTCAACCTAGTGCAACAGCCAATAAAAATGATAAACCATCTAAAACCAGATAAAGAAGTTGTTTGAGCAGGACCCTATATATCAGAATGAATAGTCATAAAAGGAACCAAAGCTTTATTATTTATTGAAGGATAAGAATTCTTTGTGTGTTTGGCAAGTTCACAAGTATCACAAACTAACACTGATTTGCATTGTCTAAATAAAATGGGATATAACCTTTCTAAGGTTGAAAAATAGGGATGTCCTTATCTCCTATGTCATTGAATGATCTCCTGATCAGCTCTTATTGAATTTCCTACCAAAGCTTTGGGGTTTGAGAAATCATTACTGTCATCTAGCAAATACAAGTCATCTTGCAATCTACCATTGTCAATCATTCTCTCTTTTTTTAGTTCCTGAAGCACACAATAGATAAGAACAAATTCAATTTTGCAATTAAGAGCTTTAGTAATGTAGCTAACAGATAAGAGGTTAATAGAAAAATTGGGCACATGCAAAACTGAAGCAAGATTTATAGTAGGAGTGCATTTAACAGAATTTGTTCTAGAGATATTGGCTAAGGATCCGTCCGCTATGTGGACTTTTTCTTTTCCTGAACATGGGGAATAGGTTGTAAATTTATTTGAAGAGCCTGTCATGTGCTTGTTTGGTTCAGAATTTATAACCCAAGGAGATTTTTCAAGATTAACAAGAAAAGTATTACCCGATTTAACAAAATTAGAAGAGGCAGCTATAGTCGTTTGAGATTCCAGCCGTAACAGCAAACGCCTCAAGGACTGTACTTCTTCATTAGAGAGGATTCCAGTGGTGGTAGTAGAAGCATTGTTTTCAATCCACCATCTCAGAAACATTTGCTTGTGGTCTTGTTGAGCTCATTCATTTACCTCCACGCCCTTTGTATGGGCAACCATGTAACTTCCAGCAATGTACCTTTGTATGCCTTGATTTTTCACAGTAATCACAGTGTAAATGATCCTTATCTGTTGGACCATAAAGAGGGACATGTGACTGTTCTCAGGAGGTAGCCTGTTCTCGGGAGGAAGCAACTATTAACCCTGCCTTGTTAGTAGGTAAAGAGTGGATCATGACACTTCTCTTACTTTCCTCCTACTGTACATATGAATAAGTTTGCCTTAGGGAAGGCATGGGATCTTTACCAAGCATTTAGACCCGAATATGATCATACTCTATGTTTAATCCAATAAGGAAGTCATAAATCCGTTCTTTCTCAATTAATTTTTGGAATTTAATAGCATCAGCAATACAAGTGGCTTGAAAGTCTAGGTAATACTCTAGTTGCTGCCACAAACCACTCAGTTCAGCAAAATATTGAGCAATGGTCATCTCTCATTGTTTCGTACTATGAACTTTGTTTCAAAGCTCATAGATCCATGCGTCCTTGCGCATCTGAGAATAAATTTGGAAGACTGCATTCCAAATAACTACTGCACTATTCAACAGCAAATATCCACGGGCTATCTGAGGTTACATTGAATTAATAAGCGATGACATAACAAATGAATTTTCCAATTCCCACTGGCTATAAGTGGTGCTTCCAGTTCCCGATTTTGATTTATCCCCGATGACATATCCTTTTAGTTCTCTACCCTAAATAAATAACAAACAAGATCTTGATCACGCAAGATAATTAGTACTATCAAGTTTTATGGGACCAACTTGTAAAGAAGGATTATCAGTCATATTACTCATCTTGGTCTCTGAAAATTCCCCTTTTCCTTTGAAAATTTTTAATATCAAACCAACAACTAAATGGCAAGGAAAAAAATTTGAAACAAAAAAGAGCAAAAAGAGGCAGTAACAGCAAATTGCAAAAGGACCAAAAAAGGGTCCAGGAACCAAAAGTGCAAACCAGATGGGAAGATCAGCTGGGTAGAGGCGCAACATTGTGGGAAGACCGCTTGAAGAAGGATCGGCTGGAAAAAACACTCGGAAATAGCTCCATGTGTCGGCTCATGGGATCGGCTACGAAACCTTGAAGTGGCGCGAGTGATCACGCGCGGCACCAGACGATAGGATAACTCTGGGGAGAGGCCGGTCGACAACTCTTCTTCCTTCGAGAACTGGCGGTGTAGATTAACTCCCTCTGAATTGTTGCCTAGAGGCTTAAACCTAGCAACCCTAACTTTGTTTGTTGGTAATCCCTATGCCAATAATAGATGGCAGTGCTCTGATACCATGTTGAGGAGGTTTTTTGGAGAAAAGAGTTCCTTTTTTTTTTTTTCTAGTATGTATTTTCCTTGTACACTCTTCCTATTTATGTACACTAGTCCTAAATACAAAAGAGGAAGATAACTATAAGAAAGAAAGAAAAAATACAATACAATACAATCCCTTTAAATTGGATATTTACAATCTACAATCCCTTTAATTTAGGGTTTACAATCTAGTAGGATTCCAATAGTAATACAGAAAAAGGAATATGATTAATCAAGTAACAAACAGTAAGAACAACATCCCCCAAATACGAAGTGGAACATGATGGTGTTTGAGTAAGGTGCTTGCGGTTTCAATAAGATGCCTATTCTTATGCTCTGTTACTCCATTTTGTTGAGGAGTATGAGCACACGAAGATCGATCAATAATCCCTTGAGATGACATGAAGGTTTGAAAAGAAAGAAAAATATTCTTGTGCATTGTCACTACGTAACACTTTAATGGAAATACCAAATTGATTGTGTATCTTAGCGCAAAAATTTTAAAAGATGGAGAATAACTCATAACGATTTTTTATCAAAAATAACTGGTGCAATGAGAATAATGATCAATGAAGGTAACAAAGTAATGAAAACCCAGAGTTGAACTAATACGACTCAGACCCTAAATGTCTCAATGAACAATAGCAAACATGGATGCAGCTTGATTGTTAAGTCTTTTAGGAAAAGAAGAACGGGGTTGCTTTTCAAGTTGACATGACTCACAAATTAAAGAAGATAAGCAGGAAAGAGAGGGAACCAGTTTTCGGAGTTTAGTGATGCTAAAATGGCCCAACAGCTATGGAGAAGATCAGGACAAGCATTAGAAGTAAAGGCAACTGGGGATTCTGGTCTGGAGAGATGACACAATCCTTGTGACTCATGTCTTGTGCCAATCACCTTCTTCGTACGTCGGTCCTGCACAAGAATAGAGTTAGTTAAGAATGTGATAGAGCAATTAAGTTGTTTGGTTAACTTACTTACTGAGATAAGATTATATGGACACTCCGGAACAAATAATACTGAGGTTAAAAGAATAGACGGAAGAGGATTTGTTTCCCTTATTCCATTAATTACAGTTTTTGATCCATTGGCTAAAGTGACAGTAGAGATGGTAGAAGAAGAGATAAGAGTAGAGAAAATATTTTTATTACCTGAAATGTGGTCAGAAGCGCCGGAATCAAGAATCCATGGTTCAAAAGAGGATTGAGTCGCACAAGAAAAAAAATTACCAGACTGGGAGGCACATGTAAGAGAAGAGGGTAACGACTGTTTGGTGTATTGGTATTGTAAATATTGTTCACAATCTGCTCTAATGAGGGTGATTGCCTTATCACTCATCATCATTTTTTTTTTTAAAAGATAGTAGCTAGCTGAGATACTCTATTGTGATAAAAGGATAAAGTCTGTTGAGATAAAAAGAGGTTGAGATACTGTACTGTGGTAAAAGAGGATCAACATAAAAGATCCAGATGCAGGGCACAGGTTCTGGTGAGAAGGGTTTACTGGAGAAGTCTCATGTGCCGATGCGTGAACAGTAGAGCAGATGCTTGTGGCGGTGCGGGGCAGCGCATGGAGAAGAATCCGGCAACACGACTTTGGGTGTAGGGTAGCCGGCGAATGGTGCCGCTGATGGCAGCAGTAGTGAGACTAAGACACACTCACACACCTGCTGTGTTACTTAGGCACAGAGGAAAAAGGGAAAAAAAAAAAAAGAGATTCAAACTATAGGCTCTGATGCCATGTGGAAGTTTAGAGAAAGAAAGGGAAGATTTGAAGAATGAATCACTTGATTATTCCCTCAAGCAATGGATTTAATATATAGTTTTGAAAATACATCAATTTAGGCAATAAAATCAATATCCCTATAATCAATCCTACATTCAATATCATGATTTACAAAATCAACCTATTTACACACAGTCAACATTCTAAAATACTTGAAATGGAGGAAGCTTTCCATAAGCTCCTGTATTGTTAAATGATTAAATCAGCAAACAAAATCTTTATATTCTCATCTATGCATTCTTGTCTTGTCATATCTTTAAGTGTGATAATGGAAGCCCTGAGGCATTATGTTAGATGCATTTGATTTTAGTGATAAGTGGTCAATCATTGCGGTCTTTTATTTAAAAACATAAAGAAAAAAGATGTGCTTTACACAGAAAAATTTTGAACATCTTTTTTCTGGTCTGTGGCTATGGGTTAATACAGCCCATAATCTTTACACTTATCACTTAATTTCGACTTGATTACTTAATTTCAATTTGCTACATGTATATCAACTCAACTTTCTTTGTGTTTTAATAAGGTTGAATTTGGTTGAATCTTTAACATAGTGATGACAATCTTTGAGAAAGATAACATTAATTTCCTTACATAACATGATATATGGGGGTAAACATTGGTAGAGTGATCCTTTCAGACTGAGGATGGTAATACTTCTTTCATGGAGGGACACAGGCATTTGGCAATGGGGGAATCTTGCAATACCAGCCTTATGAGCAAGAAAACTACTAGAATTGCTATTCTTGGCGTCTTCTTAAGTTTGAAGGTACCTTTTTTCTGTTTTCTATTTTATATTCCTTATGTTTCTCTTTTATATGTTATTATCATTTAAAACGATAAACCATCTGCATGATTTTTGTGTTGGAAGCTCATAAGCAGATTTAAGCTATATAATGTAGATATGGCTATTGTTATTCAGGTTCTGCCGAACATTGCAATTACATTTTCTAATAGAAGAGGGGATTCTCTTTTAGCAGTGGGTTCTCCTTTTGGTGTCCTGTCACCTCTGCACTTCTTTAACAGGTATTCTTTATTCTCTCATTTACTTTCTAATGTCTATGTTTCTGGTAGGCTCATTAATGACATCATATGGTGCCGTGTCTAACATTATAAAATGTGGTGTTTTTTTTTTTTCAATCATTCACCACCTGAACCAGCTTGTCAGTGGGATCTATTGCCAATTGCTATCTGGCTAGATCATCTACCATTTCATTGCTAATGGCTGACATTCGGTGTCTTCCAGGTGAGACATTTTGCTCCTAGGTTATGGTTTGGTCTTGGTCTGTTGATTCTATGAATACTGATTCCTTTTTTTGGAACTAAATGTCAGGAATGGAAGGTGGTCCAGTTTTTGGTGATAGTGCACATTTCATTGGCATTTTGATTAGACCTTTGAGGCAAAAGAGTAGTGGTGCTGAAATTCAGGTAACTGGGGAACAACTCATTTTAAATTGTTTAAACTCTGGTAGTTAATGGATCATGCAAAATTTAGTCTTGGGTAACAGCTGGTGATTCCGTGGGAAGCCATTGCAACTGCTTGCAGTGACTTGCTGCTGAAGGAGCCCCAAAATGCAGAAAAAGGGACCCATATTAACAGGGAAAACTTAAATGCTGTAGGGAATGCATACAGTCACGAGTCAGATGGACCCCTTTGTTTTGAGTATGAGCCACTTATTACCCATTGCCCTTCACCACTACCAGTTGAGAAGGTAAAGGCTTCTGTTTGTCTTATTACCATTGATGAAGGTGTATGGGCATCTGGGGTTCTGCTCAATAATCAAGGCTTGATCCTCACAAATGCTCACTTGTTAGAACCTTGGAGATTTGGGAAAACAACTGCAAATGGTGTAAGGGATGGAACAAAGTCGGAGGCAGTTCTCCTGCCTGAAGAATCTTCATTTTGTGGCTACAGCAACGTTGACAACCATGAGAAGAGTCAGAGGTTGCAGCCAGAGGTAGTAAAGAGAAAGAATTCCTTTGTGGTTGATCAGAGCAAGGGATACCAATTGAGTTTGTCGTACAAAGGCCATAGAAATATACGTGTTCGCTTGGATCATGTCAACCCTTGGATTTGGTGTGATGCTAAAGTAGTATATATTTGCAAGGGTCCTTTGGATGTTGCACTACTGCAGCTTGAATATGTTCCAGACCAGCTTTCCCCTATCAAGGTGGATTTCGCTTGCCCAATTTTGGGATCAAAGGCTTATGTTATTGGACATGGACTCTTTGGACCAAGATGTGGTAACAGCATTCCTTACCTTGTACATCTGTTTAGATTGTCTGAGTGACCTTGGAAAAGAATCCTTATAGTTAAGTTTTCTTCATTCCATGCATAGATGTGTTTCTTTATTTTTAGATTTTTGTTTCCGGAATGATGCTTTTAATTCTTTAACTCATTGTAGTTTCCTGTTCGTTTAGGAATGATGCTTTCAATTGTTTACCTCTCTACTCTCCTGTTGATTAGAGAACTTCATAGGCCATTGATACATCTACAGAATATCTAGTTTAGTTTTCTTCTAAACATTCTGCTTACTTCTTACCTTTTGAGAAGCTCTTTTGCCGTTTATGTATCTCTAACTAAGATATTTATAGAATATTTTTTTATTAATAAATAAATGATGCAGGCTGAGTAATTCATGTTGTCTAAATAATTTGTAAAAATCTCATGCACTCTACCATTATCTTAAGAACTAAGATCTATAAATTATAAATAATTTATAATTTATCTTAAGATCTAAGGCCTTATTGAAGATTGAGGCTTTCAGAATAAGATGATTTACCTGTCATTTAAGATGGTGTACATGGTACATGGAGATACAATATTGTTTTTTGGATGATTGGAAAGGGATGATTTAATGTACGTGTGTCCTCTGTTAATAATTTTTTACCTTTTTACTGATTTAGATGATTCCAGTTGCTGGTAACTTTTTAAATGTTCTCACTTCTGTTTCTTTACTTTGCCCTTTCCTCTAAACTCAATTGCACCTCAATTATTGCAGGCTTTTCCCCTTCTGTTTGCTCTGGGGTGGTAGCAAAAATAGTTAAAGCCGAAGCTCCTCCATATTATCGATACAAAGGGGATTCACATATTCCTGCAATGCTTGAAACAACAGCTGCTGTCCACCCTGGTGGTAGCGGTGGTGCTGTCATTAATTCAAAAGGTCATATGATTGGACTTATTACCAGGTATAGTTAATTGATGTTCTAGTTATTCATAATTTGAGATACTATATTTTATGTTGGTCTAGTATTAATTATGGAATTTTTTCCACAATAACAATAAATTTTTTTCATAATGTGACATACTTGTGTGAAAAGTTGAATGTGCTTTATATAAAATACTATATTTTATATATGCTTTGGGCTTAGGATTCAGCAGAAATTAATAAATCCCAACCATGCTTGAAGGATGGTCAGTTAAGGTTGAAGGAAAAAAGTTCCTGTTCAAGCCATGTTATTTATTTTCCTGGTTGGGTAGGCCTTGGGCCAATGAAAATGGCAGGTCTTTTTTTTCTTGATCCAATATGAACTCTAATTGCTCTCTCAATACTATTGAAGATATGTCACGCTCACACCACTTGATATGGATATTCATATTTTCTCCTCATTAAGTTCTTCAGTTCTTGCAGATTGAAGTACTGTATTTAATGAGATGTATTCTTGATACAGCAATGCAAGGCATGGTGGAGGGACACTTATACCACATCTGAACTTCAGCATTCCCTGTGCATTATTGGCACCCATCATCGAGTTTGCAAGAGGTTGTTTACCAATACTTATGCTTTGATAACATAGCTGATCATGAAATGAATCTAATATAAATTATTCCTGCATGATGTGCAAGTCTAAGTTATCATTCCTAGCGTAATACACCTGATTGCTCCAGTTCTATGAATACTGACGAGCAAAATTTTGAAAATGTTAGTATAATAAAAATCTCGACTCTAGCTATATATGAGAAATAGTTATGGCAAAAAAAAAGATTTAAAATCGGCAATTTGACATGTAGAACAAGAAACATTCCATGTGGTTTCTATACGTTGCCTGAATTTTATAATTTAGTTTCTGAAGGTAAGTGTGCTTATGATATCTGATGAATCTGGTTTTCTTTGAGACAGATATGCAGGACATTTCACTTCTGCAGAATCTTGATCAGCCTAATCAACACCTTTCTTCAGTATGGGCATTGATGCCTCCACTCTCCCCCAAGCCGAGCCCTCCTCTTCCTAATCTACCATTGTCACTTCCGGAAGATAATGACAAGAAAGAGAAGGGTTCCAAATTTGCTACATTCATAGCTGATAGAAACAATGATTTGAGAAGCTCCACTCAACTGGGCAAGGTGAGAAAAACGTCTAGTGAGATTTTTCCTAGTAAGTTATGACAATATACCTTTCTGTACCAAACGAAGAAGATATCATCAACATGATAGTGGAATCACGTATGGAAATCTTTGTTACCATAACTTCTCATCCATGTTCCCAAACTGGACGAAGAATGTTCAGGGAAAGAAGAGCTTGGGGAGAGTTGAGATTTGTAACCTAGTCTAAATTTAAATACAAGCAAAATAATAATCCTGTACACAGAATATAAAGACGCCTTCTTTTGGTTATATGATTTTTATTGCATTTGTTTATTGACGAAAAGGGATTCATGTAGTGTCATTCTGCTGAACCAGTTTAAGTCTGTATTCCATTGTGATGCGTAATTTCTTTCCCTTCAAATTTCCTCTGTATAGGATCATTCTCTCTTACAATTGCAGCCTATGTTTCGTGTTTGAAAAGCTTAAACATGTTTTGGACTAACGTTTAAGATGAGCTTAATTACAGAGTCTTGCAGAGCTTTTATCTTTCTGAAGAGATGAACTGAAAGACGAAGATGAGCTTCAAAAACATAAAGATGACACTTTGATTATGTCTTGATGAAAATTTGTGTCCTGTCCCAACGGAGAATTCTGGCCTAATGAAGGTGCGAGGGTGAAATTATTCCATTATAATACAGTTAAAATAATTTAATTATAACTTAACTAAGTAATTCGTGTCCTAAGAGGACTCGATAATAAAAATCCCTCCTACTAAAGTGAAATTATTGGAGTAAAAAGAAAACATATTTGCCCATGAGGGTAGACCTGGGCACTAGTCTGTCGGAATTCATGGTTCAGAATAGAGAAAGGAAATTGAAATTAGATTGATTCCAGGTAGTTTCAGTCGATTTTGTTTTTAAGACAATTCAAAGTTGGATTCGATTTAATTTAATGAAGGTTTTGATGGATAAATTTTAATAATTATCTTTGAATTTATACAGTGGTAATATTATAGTCCTTCAACTTTAAAATGTAACATAAAATTTTCTCAATTTTTAAATTTTGAACAATAAAATTCTTTGACATTTAATTACTGATTTTTCATTTAGATCATGACGTAAACAGGTTTAATGTGGGATTTAGTTAGCATTTCTCTCTTTTTTTATCATGTATGGGGTAAAATTATTCTCTACCTATGAAAATTTTATTATCTCTACAGAGAAAAGTATGATTCAATTTTCACATTAATTAAGAGAGAAAAGAGAGAACAGATTAATCACCACGCTGGAATTGTTCAGATTAGTGTCTAACTAGAAAATCGATTATTAAAAGTTAAAAAGATTTTATTGTGTAAAATTTGGAAATTAAAAATTTTTTATGTTACATTTTTAAGTTGAGAGAATGCAGTATTGTAACTATATAAGTTGATTATTTAAATTTATCCTAATTTTGAGGTCCTATGTGGAGTGTGCCTAGTGGACTGATTTTTCAGGATTTTATATCGAATGTAAAACGTGCGTGTATTTAGGTTATATAGAAATAAAAATTCTGTTAAAATTATCATGATTTTAACATCGATTCATTCTTGTTCCTGACCTAGTGTGGTGTGTTTTTACCTAATAAAGAAAATAATATAATTCATATTACTCTTTACGTTTCTCATTCTTTTTTTCTTTTTTAAATATTGTTACAATCGATTCAGCCATCCTAAATCCTCATATTTTTTTCCCTTTAAACTCTTCAATCAATTACCTTTGAGTACTTTTACTAGTTACCTTTCCCTTTTAACATTATTTTGTGTTATTCTTAATAATCTTCAAGTATATATTATTTTAAAGTAAATCTGTATTTGCTCTCAATCTATTTTTATTAATAGATTTGAGTTTTATTTTCTCTGTTGAAAGTAGTTTTTGTTTCCTTTTTTTTTTGAAGATTTTATTTTTTTCCTTTGCAATGATTTTTTTATTAGGTATTTTACTTTATTATTTGATTATGATTACAATGGCAAAAAATATATTTTTTCAAAAATATCAAAATTTTGATAATTTTCAAATTGATTTTGTAGAAATTGAGTCAAGCGATAATAGAATAATATAAAATAGAATATATTTTCTGCTTAATAATTAAATTAAATATCCTATCAAAGTAATTAAATCGTTTAAATCAATATAATTACTATTATATTTTGTAAAAATTGTATATCTTAAATTTTTCTATATAAACTTTTTATTTATATTTTTTTTATTTAATGAAAGTCTTACTTTTTAGTATTAATTTTTTTTTTTAAAAGATAGAGCCATACTGAACTTACCAATTTCAATTTGGAACTCGAAGAAAATGAGCGAAACCCTTCCGGATTTACTATATAAGATTTAGTATTGTTCAGGGCACTAAATTATTATCAAGGCTAATTCCGAATTTAACCAAGACTAAATTTGACCTTATTTGGATTTCAACTAGTCCCCTGCGAGTTCTACTGGAGGACATTATGCATTAGCAAAATTGGACTGAGGGAGGGATCACTCAATCACACTCAAAAACTAATCGACTTTTACATCACTATTTTTCAGTGCTTCAAGCAAATATTTCCAAGCAGACAATGGGCCTCTAAGTCACTGTAAATAAATCTGGCCCAACAGCAGTCACTCACAATCATTTTCTCTTCTAATTTCACTTGCCGTTTCTGGGTAGCATCCGCTCTGCGCACCTTAATCTCCCTTTCGTTCGTAGATTCGCACCCACTTTAGAAATTAAGTGTAGTGGGTGGTGACGAAGATCACCACCACTATACTTCCCCTGGTATAGATCATATTAAGTTCAAAGGTTTGGGGGGTTTAGGGAGAGAAACTGGAAATGGGGGACACTGTCGCTTACAAGGAGTACTTAGCCGGTTTACTCGCAGGTGTTGCCATCGTTATAACCGGTCATCCTTTCGACACCGTCAAGGTATATATATTTGATATGGGTAGCTCTAGATTTTTGTAGTTCTGCAAATACTAGAAAAAGGGTTGCACATTTGGGTGTCTTTGCTTTCCATTCATTTTTTTTTCATTAATTTGCATATATTACTGAAATTCCCTTTGTATGTGTGATTATTTTGATTATTTATTCATTTTTCTTAGGTAAAGCTGCAAAAACACAATACGGAAGCGCATGGGATTAAGTACAGGAATGGTCTGCATTGCACGACTAGGATCCTACAGACTGAAGGAGTATGCTTCTCCTTACCATCTTGTGAGCCACAAATTAGTTCCATTATTTATTTATTATGCACGTCAGATTGATTGTGCAATAATTTTGCGCATTCACTTATTATACTGATGTTGGATGACATGTAAGTAAGAAACGATTTAATCATATTATAGGCTGCAGAGTTCTTACTGATTTCAAGAACGAGATAAGAATAAGATTGCTTTGGCTAGCATCTTACATGAATAGACTTGTTATTTTTGGGTATTCTAGTTATTTTGTTTGGTGACTTGGACTTTGGTGGATGTTTGTAGTTAATTAGTTTGAATTTCTTTGGGTTTTAGGGCAGGAGAGGTGGTGTGGCGTTGGGGGGTGGTGGGGTTGTGTGATGTGGGTGGGTGGGTGGGTTTGGTGAATGGTGATTTAAGGTGAAACCTGTGAGTATATGTTTGAAATAATGGATGTCATGTCATCAATGCTAAATGAATGCATTAGTTACATTCTATCATATTACAAAACATGGACCACATATGTCTGAGTCATGGTAATGGTGATTTAAGGTGAAACCTGTGAATATATGTTTGAAATAGTGGATGTCATATCATCAATGCTAAATGAATTCATTAGTTAGATTCTATCATGCTACAAAACATGGATCGCGTATGTCTGAGTCATGATAATGGATATTGAATTAGCAACACACACGCACACCCACACCAAAACAACCCAGAAAAGAAGAAGGAGAAAAAAGTAAAGAAAAGAAAGAGATCGCTTTTGTCCATACATCCTTGCATTAATAGAAGAGTCTCTTTTCTTTGCATTGGTTGGTTGAAGGTCTCTCACTTCTAAAATCTTTGTAGATCTCTAGCTATCCATTTTCATTTGTATTTAAGTACATTTAGAAAATCATTTTTCTTTCGTTGTAGTTGCCACAAGGTCCCTTCCTATAGTTGCTACCAGTTAATGAAGTAAGTGGTGTGCCTGTATGCTTCATACTGCAATTGCATTAAGAAATTGGAAACTTAAGCAAATTTTCACTTATGATCTGCAAATATGTTTCAACTCTTCTCTGGCATTATTTATTCAGCTTATTTTTATATGACTTAATTAGACCACCTTATCAGAGCATCCTCCTATCTTAGGTCTGCTACTTTAAGGTCATAAACTGCATTCTGTCGGCGTAAAAAAAACTGCATCAGTTTCTCATTTCAAGAGATGCAGGGTCCTGCCCCCTCCCTTTGATGGAAGGGAGTGAAGGTTTTTAGAATTTGAATGGCATTATTTTTCAAAGAATAAGCAAGTGATAATTGTCTTTGACAGGTTAAAGGACTTTATAGGGGTGCAACATCATCATTTGTTGGGATGGCTTTCGAGAGTTCACTTCTTTTTGGGATTTATTCTCAAACAAAGCAGTCCTTGCAGGTGTGTAAGGAGTAAATTGGATAAGTCTGTTTTATTTATTTGGCACTGATGTGCAGAATTTATTCTGCTGGAGATTGGTGCAAACCCATTGTTTTAATGATTTCATGAATACTCATTTTGAAATCACATTGAGTTTATTCCATATTTCTGTATGACCTTTTTATCCTTGTAATACTCATGAAGAGAGGATTGAATAGTGATGTGCCCACGCCCCAAGTAATAATTCCTTCTGCAGCTTATGGTGGAGCAATTATAAGTTTTGTATTATGTCCATCTGAGCTGGTAAAGGTCAGTTACTTGTAGAGTTTATATATTGCTCTGTTTTCTCCCATGTTATTGGTTTTTGGTAGCATTCTTATGAAACTGGGTTTCTCCAGTGTAGGATGCAAGTTCAAGGTACTGACTCCTTGGTTCCAAAGTTCAGTAGATACAGTAGTCCATTTGATTGCGCCCTTCAAACAGTGAAAAATGAAGGGGTGAGAAAATCCTCTGCCTATTGGCTGATTAATTTAACATATAGTCTTGGTCTGATGGAAAGCCTTTCAGATTTCAGGCATTTTTCGAGGAGGCTTTGCAACACTGTTAAGAGAATCTTTTGGAAATGCAGTCTTCTTTAGTGTTTATGAGTATGTCCGTTACTACATGCATTTACAATTGAAGGCTTCTTTTTCTGACCACAACAACTTGATTGACATGGGAGTTGGAATTGTGAGTGGTGGCCTTGGTGGCGTAGCTGTAAGCATTCTAACAGCCTTGGATATATCTGAACTAGAATGATACATTTCAGATGTTTAATGTGTTTATTTTGACACTATAGCTAGTGTTTATCATCCTCATGTTTTCCAGTTCTGGTCTGCTGTTTTGCCGTTGGATGTGGCGAAAACTGTCATCCAGACTGCTCCAGATAAAAGCTCCACCAGAAATCCATTTCTAGTACTGAACTCGGTAAGAAGTCCTTGTTCTCAAAATCTATAATTTTGGAATAACGTCCAACGTCCAGCATTTGGGGTTTTGCCCGATGGTGAAATAAAGGGGGTGGAGAGGCTAAGTGATCCTTTATGTTAGATTTACAGGAGGGCTGGACTTAAAGGGTGTTATGCAGGTTTGGCTCCTACAATAGTGCGAGCATTTCCAGCTAATGCAGCTGCAATAGTCACCTGGGAGCTTGCCATGAAAATGTTGGGGATCAGGCATGATTGAATGTGGTAGTCGATTACCAAGAATTTCAATTTTTTGTTTGCCATTACTAGCTTACCTCCTAAGATTAGTGTAGGAGGGTTGCTGCTATACAATAGTGAAGTCTGTTAGACTATGTTCCCTCAGGCAAGTCATGCTTGAGACCTATTATTGTTGGCTGTGAGAATTATTTACATCATATTCTATTGTAACAACTAGCATTTTGTCAACCTAGTTGATTTTTGACAAGTTTGTACTTTCTAATGCTTACAATTTTAAATTTGCCTTAACTGCAGCTGCTTGCTTTTAATGCAATGAAGCAGTTCGTTTAAGTTCATGAATTGTTACTTCAAGAGTATGGAAACGTTGATTCAAGTGGATCGTACATATATTAAACGATGGGATCTACATGAATCAATGACGCTATTGACTCTAGGAATGTGCAAGATTATTTCTGATAGAATTCATCCCTCTGCATTTTCGTGGTGGGAACCTTGTCTTGTTACTTGTCTGATGCACTTAGGCATATAAATTGTGGGGTTAATCAAATGCCTCCACATTGAGAAAGTGCTAGCTGGTGTACAGTGAAAGTTGCACATTATTAAATTGACAGAAGAGAGAGAGCATCAACATTTGCTAGAGATGACACATATTTAGATCTATAACCGGTCTAAATATGCTTGGAAGAGGCAATTTTATTAGGAAATGATCTAATTTTCTCCATCTTTTTGAAGCCTATACCTCTTCTGTGAGTAGCAAGCTTTTTGTCAATATGAGCCTTCTCAATGATAATCAGATGAGCTTTTTCTGCGCCTCTCATTGTGTCCTCTCAAACGACTCCGGCAACTTCTTTTGTTGTCATCAAATTCTGATAACTCGTGGAACCTGCAAGTACCATCGCAAAGGAACACACAGGAAACGGATGCATAAATCCTCTGGAAAAGTTCATAAAAAATTAAACCCAAAAGGTCTCTGTTTTAACCAAACATTTAGAACTTTTTCTGTGTACTAGTGCGACGGTAATTATTTGTTCCATAACAGAGAGAAATGGATGATAGTAAAATAATTATTTAATTTAAAATAATTAAAATTTAAGTTTTCAGCTTGAATCATTTAAGGTATTACCTAGATTTCATATTGAAAATTAAATCATCATATTTTAAAATAATTTGACAAAAAATATTTTAGTTGAATGTCATTGTAATATTGAAGAATTTTAGAAAAAGTTACTAAAATAATGAACTAAAAATTCATTTATTATATTTTACACTATTTAAGTTGAAATTTAAGTAAAAAATAGAAAATTAAACTATTAAAGATATTTTAAAAAGTAGTAAAGTTTATTTTTTTAGAGATCAATTGAAGAAGAAAGAGTAATAGTGTAATTTTTAAAAAATTTAATTCTAAAATGGGAAAAAATGGCATTGACTAATAAAATATTCTATTTATAATCAAACAATTTTACATAATTTTTCGTAAAAAAATATACGACTTATTTATAAAAAAGAAAACACTCTTTAGAATTTTAAGTGTTGTGATCTAATTAAAAAAAGAGCTAACTAATTAAAATATCATTGAAGTGTAAACAATGTGCCATTTAGTTAATTCTTTGGGATCTTTGGATCTTACGTTGGTTATGGAATGTATATGAGTGTGGGTTATATAGAAACAAGAATTTCATTAAAATTATAATTATGGTGATTCATTCTCATTACTATTCTGTATACGCAAGTGTTTTATATTAAAAAAAAATATAAATAACTTTTAATAAGATATTTTTTTTAGAATTCAAATCTCACTAATAATAAGTCAACCTTCTCAATATTAAGAAAATTATTAATTATATATATAAAAAAATCTTGAAATGTGAAAACAAAACCAGCAACAATGTAGAGCATAATGAAAAGTAAGGTAATTAAATATTCTATTATAGACATTTCATTGTACTCTATAATATAGCCTAAAATAATAACGAAACTAATGATAGTTAAACCATATGGGTCATGTACGAATGAAGAGGAACATTTAATTCACATCCCTTCAGAGACCAACCATAGAAAAATTAATGCATTATGCATACAAGTGAATTAAACATTATGCATGCTCATAAATAAATCAAACATGTTTAACATCGTAACCAAGCATCATGGATAAGGTTTCTACAAGAAAAAATTTGTCATGAAAATCAACTAGGCAAATAACTGGGAATTAAAGGAACATACCTCACCTGATTTAGTTTAATAACTGATAGACTCATATTCAAGTTACCATTCTATCAATTCCCTTAAAAAAAATCGATGCTCCGTCTCAAGCAACAGCCTCAATTCTCAAAGCTCTAGGATCTCTAGAACTAAGCTAAGCTGTAATTAAGCTTATTTGCAGATTTTAATAAAAAAAAAAATTCTTTATTTGTCTTTTCTGTGCAAATCATTGGATAAGATTGGGATATTATAAGGTCTTAAACAGGATATTCAGTGATTTATATATAAAAAAATGAAAAATGGAAAAACAAGGACTTCAAAGAAGACATTAATGCAAGTGGGGTTTATGGTTTGCCCCTTTTAATGCTTCTGGAATGATTCATAATTGTATTGTGATCTCCAGCTCACATCCTTTCACCTTTTTTTTCTACTGTTTTGTCATGCGTGAATTGTGAGCTCTCTCACTCAGGGTTAGGTTTGAATTGAAAGCAATCTTTGTATATATATGTATATATAATTCAGAAACTAATTTCATTATAAGAATATATATAAACAAATGAAATTATTCTGTACTGAAACAGTTGATGCATTGTATGATTATTACGTTTAATAAACGTAATATATTAAACGTAATAATCATACAATGCATCAACTGTTTCAGTACTGATTAATTTCATTTGTTTATATAATAAGTTTTGAGAAAACAAGCTACCATTTGTGTTTGTGATTGAAGGGTTAATTAGTTCAGCTTGATAAATATATTAGGAAAAAATATATATACAGGAGCCTTTGCAACATCCAAATTAGTTTTAGTCTTAATATTTTATTCAAGATTATTCTCAGTTGATAACATATCTCTATTTATTCTTGTTCTTTCTTAATAACATCCATGCACACAAATATATATATATATATATATATATATATATACATTGCACAACCAGAGAGTAGTTTTCAATTAGATATATATATATATATATATATATATATATATATATATATATATATATATATATATATATATATATATGTATACATGGCACAACCAGAGAGTAGTTTTCAATTAGATAAATCTAGTGATTTATTAACCACCCAACACAATTAGATCTAAGTATTTAATTATCAAATAACTAGCTAATTATCAATATTCGCTTTTGAGTTATAACTTTTTTTTTATATGAATACGTGTAATACGAATAATTATTTTTAAATTATCTATTAAATATCTCATTTTATCATCAGATATTAATTTTATCCTTTATAAAGTATAGACTCTTGTTATTAAAACTTAATTTTTATATATAAATTTAATTTAAACTTTCATTTTATAATTCGAGAAATCAATAACAAAATTATTTATGTATAAATTATTTATGAAATCAATTTATTAGAAAGAGAATGGTTATATTGAAATCCTAAAAATACCTAGAAATTAGGGTTTTCTCCACGTTGTTGGGAATGACTTAATGGACCTTAATTAGAGTGGAATCAAGAGTCAAGAATTTTGGTTTGTAAAGCTAGAAGTGGAAAGATTAGAAAGGACATGAAAATTAGGGTTTCACCTGCTACATTGCTGACAGAAGCGTTGCTGGATTCCAGCAACAAGGACAAAGGGAGCCTTGGCATGGAACTCGCACACTTTATGGCGTCTATGATATCGCTTAGCATCGGTCATATCAACGGTGCAATTTTCTGCCTGGCAGGAAACTGCTGCAGGCATTGACCCACTAGCATTAGATCCTTTCTTGCCTTTCTTCTTTTTTTCATCATCTCCAAACCCTAACCCACTAGCTTCTTCTTCATCCTCCTCTTCCTCCTCATCCTCCATCTCCTTCAACCTCCTTTTTCCCTCAGCTTTGGTAGTTTCCATACTGAGAGAAGCAAGAGAAGAAGAGAACAAAAGAAGCAATAACCAAGATGGAGAAGAAGAAGAAGAAGAAGAAGAATAGGAGAAAAAACACCAAGACCCTTGTTAAATGAGTGAGAAATGAGAAGACTTATGTGTGAGGACCACAGACTTCATTTTTATTCTCTATCACCACAGTAGAAGGGTAGGAAAGTTAAGGTTTAAGTTAGCTCAAAGATAAGAACATGATAGGGGTAAAAATACGTATCCTGTTTTCTTTACAACTGTATTTGGCTAGGCTACGAGCCCACGTTAATTTGTGATCTGAAAATAGTCTTGCTAGGTCTAATTAAAAAATAAATAATACATCAAGACTTCACGCAGATACTCTAATTTAATGAACAAGTTGCTATTAATTAAATAATATCATATATAAACAGGAAATCTCTCTTTTGAAATCTACAAGAAATTTCCCTGGAAAATGCATATTACATCAACGGTCATTTAGGTAGGCCTTCTTGGCAGCTGTTCTTGTACCATGTGTATGTATGCATTAATTTTCAAGGTAACATAAGATGTGAAACCTCTGTATAGGAGGACATAAATATATAATAAAGTATACCCCTGCATACATGTTCAATTGTATTATTGAAAGGTGAAAGGTGAAAAAACTATGGCTCAATAATTTTCCAAACTTTTCTATCAAGATTAGATGCATTTGGTACGATCATAATCTATTATATGTCCTTGGCATCTAATTCTTCCTTTTTCACCTTTCCCTTATTTGTTTTCATATTTTTGCTGTAGCCAACAGTTTTTAAGCAAAGTGGGCAGGCAACCTATCTCTTATGCATTATTGTTTTCTTTCACCAATTAGGACCACGTTCCTACTACATTATCATCTAAGTTGGTCCCCCTTTGTACTGGGGCAGCTCCAACTCCAGCTCCTTGTACTGAATAGAGCTTGAAATGAAACGAATTTTGTTCAAAATCCAATGAGTTTGTGTTGTAGCTAGCTCACATGTAGGACTAAGGACTGGAGAATGGTGACCCAATGCATTCAATTTCAATATATGAATCATAGATGTTCATCTATCAAATATTTCAAGTTTCTTTTGATGAGTTTTAGCTCAGTGAGGATCTTGAATTTAAGTATTAGTGGGAATCAAATGAAAAAAAAAAAAAAAAAGAAGTTTGTAACCAGACACCAGTGCTGCCCACTAGCCAGTGGATCCATTCACGAATCCAGACGAGTTTTTTCTGTTGGTAGCTTTTATATTAGAAAAAGAATTTTGGGTTTTCTGCTGCTTAATGGACTTAAAACAAGTTCTCCTAGCAGACATGGCTTAGAAACATAGAACACCTAACAGGCCATCTTCTTGCAAGTACCATAAAGGCATAAACTAGAACCTTTCAATTATAGGGCAGAATGGTGTCTCAATTTTACAGTTAATACCAGTAAGTCACTATAATCTCTGATTGCTCAATCATCAAGGAAAAATACACACACACACGCGCTGAGATCGCATGCCAATGCAAATAAAAAAGCTACCTCAGACTCGTCGTAGAATCCCTGAGAATGCGACTTAAACAGTATCACGTCTTGAAGGGTGGTTGGTCCTTTGGGTTAGCATATTAAGACATACTACGGATATGACCCAACCATACCCTAGTTGCTAGGTACATTACATTTCTTCAGTTAAGAGAAACTAAAGGGGATGGGGGAGAACGAGATAAATTGTTGAGATGCATGAACAATTTAGAAATGGAGGCGGTGGCGGTCGCACCAGCATACCAGAGACAAAAATGCAAGAAGCTGCAGCCATCTCAATGAGTTATTTTTCTCATTGCAAGCAAGTTAAAAAGGAACAAGGAGTTTCGATCATGAGATCAACGGGATAGAATCCCAGAGTCATAAAGCAACAAGAAGTAATTTTGTTCCATTGTTTTGGAAGCTAAAACACACCTCTCAAAGGCAGAGCCCCGAGTGATAAAAATTAAAAATGTGAAAATAATGTGAAGCATCTTCCAGGAGTCCATCTACCAAATAAACCTCTGGACCCCAGGTTCGTGGTTCCAATTGAATGGTCTAAACAAAAACATCATCATCGTGAAGGTATTGATTACCAAATACATCAGTCCCATAGCAATCCAACTTTCATTATCATCAATATGAGAATGAAGTATCAACAAATAGAATGGTATGGTATAATATCTGAACTCAATTAATGGAGCAGGAACTAGGACTGCAGCCGTAGCCAAGAAATATGTCAAAACCCACACTTTCTGTCGAACTTTCCCTACCAGTAGATGATAAAAACAAGGTCAAAATGAAGTTCAAACATACCAAACCTTAATTTATGAAGAGAGATAATACTAACCCAAAATATTGAAGATTGAAGACCACGAATAAACATAAAATGGAACCAAAAAGTACTTCATCAACCAATGTGCTTTGATGACTTTCCTCCAGAGATAGAAGGTATAATGCCGATTGTCAGCAACAAGATAGGGATGGGCTATGCTGTAACATTACTGGTCAACTTTATTATGAAATAGATGGAGACAATAGAGTACATAAGAATAGTCGACATACAAAACAGTGTAAAGATGTGACTTTCTTTCCTACAAATCCAACAAAAGATATTTCTCTACAAGAACCCAGTTTATGGAGTTTTAGCAGACAAGCTATGAATTATGTGTTTCATAACATTCAGCATGTGATATAATATAGATGTCTGAACTGACCTGAAAAAATGAACAGAGAGGAAGCCGGCAGTAAGAGCCACTAACCACTGAAAAAAGCCCAGTCTGTTCTTCCAGAATGACTGGAACATATTTGCAACATGACATAAAGAAAAATGCAGTGGGGCTGTTGCCAGAGTAGAAACCAGACTAAAATACATTATCTGTGCAAAATGAGGTGAAACTGCATGAGCTTCTTTTGCACCTGAAACATCAAGAAACAGAGTAAGAAACAAATTCCTACTCCATCAAATAGAGTAAGATAATATGAGTAGTACCAAGAACCACACTGCCATTCCAACGGACAAAAGCAACAAAGGCCACCAATACCATAAAGAAGGGGCAAAAGGATATGAAAAGTTTCCACTTCATATGCCATGATGCCAAACAGATGTCCTGAATCTCATCAAGAAAACCTGCAAGATTATGTCAAATGATGTAATCTTAGCATTGAGAATGAAGAATGCACAAGGCGGTGCAGGACAAACCAAGTTGGCAAGCTTATTTTTCAGGCCCATAAGAGATGGAAGATAGTATTTGCAGAGTACAACTTGGCAAAAATTCACCAATCACAAAAACACAACCATGATGCAGATTAAAACCTGAAGACTGGGTTGATGAGGAGCCATTTGCAGCAGTTGCTGAATATTTGCTAGCATCCGCACTATTGGGCTTTCGTCTTCTCATATTTGAGCTTGCTGAGACAGAATTGTTAGGAATTAATCGGCCAGTTTCCTTCCCTGATTCATTTAACTCATCTACTTTCACTTTTTTTCTTGGATGGGTCAGAGTAATATCTATTACCCCAGTGCATGCGACAAAAAGCATCCATATAATATTTGTTTGTCGAATGAAAACTGCAAAGGCTCCAAGCTGAAAAAAAATAAAAAATACAAAAAAAAAAAAAGAGATGATAAGTTCCAGAAAACAAAAGACCATCAGTAATATCAAAAATTTTATCATAAATCTTTTAGGTTGATATTTCATTGCATTTCAAGAAAACAATGATACAAAAGTACAAAAATGAAATCAATGCGCAATACACTGATACTTTAATATAATATTACAGTTCCGACGAGCAATATGCTGATGATGTTATAAAAGTCATGTGCGCTTCGATTGAAGTTAGTTCAGATAATTTCTCAATCAATTCTTTCCAATTTAGAATTCTTTATAAGCCACATCTAACAACAGGCCATAAAGACAAAGACTGCAAGGTTATTGAAGTAATTGAAAGGAATGAGGCATGTGTTGGCCCTTAAGCAACCAAAAAGAGAACATTTTATCACTTCAAAGTCAAAAAAGAACTATATGCACTTTCATAAAAGTAATTGAATTAAATCTAGAGGAAGATGTAGTTGTGACTTGTGAGGCAACACCACTGTATTTTGAGACATCAATGATGACATTGAATGTTTGATTGAAATTACTAGGCCCAAGGCATCACACCTCAAAACATTCCTTCAGAAACTAGTCATCCAAGTTTAGCCCATGATAATTTCTAATTTCTAGTTATGAAGAAACATGAAATGTTAGCCAATTATTGCTGGAAAGGGACACAAATTGTAAGAAGTATATGAGATTGCAATCCTGAAGTTGAGGTTTTCATTCTGAAGGAAGAACTTAAAGGAATTGTCAATTTAAGGCTCCCTGCTTCCCTCAAAAAATTTCCTCTTATGAATGTCTAAGGCATGAGAGAATGCTCTATTGTAAAACATAGAATAAAATAAAGAAATTCAGGATTCTATCATACTATCTTAAGTTGTATCAGGAAAATAATAATGTGGATGACCGTTAAAAGGACACTTGAGATAACTTCATTACCAATGCACTGAAGTAGTATTTCTTCTTCAAGCATGTGAGATACATAGCAAGCACTGCAGTAAGTGATGCAACATCAGTATAGTAAAGAAAAGTGAAGAACCAATGGAGGGGGTACAGGGCTAGGATCACAGCAAAAAAAGCTGCTTTTCTTTTACAAAGAGTCGGCCTCAAGTGAGTAATTATCTCATAGATGATGATGCCACATAATATCGCCAAAACACCATTTACAAAGCGCAGCATTGAAGTAGAACACAATTCAGCAAATGATGACACCTTTTGCACAAAAAACATGCCTGGAAACAAACAAGCAACATGGGCAAGTGAAAGATAGTACCTGCAAGAGTTTTCCATTGCATGTATCAACTTCTCTAACTAAGTAATTAACCTGACACAATTAAACTTCATGCACTTTTTAAAACTGCTTCTAAATTGTTTTAGTTTATTTTCAGGCAGAGGATGACACCACTTTTTTCATCCCATTTGGAAATATTGATACTTTCCTGAAAAACATATCAAATAGGTAAACCAAATAGGGCGCCAAGTTGTAGAAAGCAACTCTCATTCACAATGTGCGTATGGATAGTGAATCAGAATATAAGCATAACAATTATTGTTAAATAGAAGAAGTTAAATGGAATGAGAAAGAAAGCATACAATCCAGGAGGAGTAGTTATCATGGGGTCCCAACTCCAGAAATTACCCTTACAGTACAGTTGAGCCTGAGGTATGTGGAATATCTCATCCTGCACATGATGAGCTTCTGTTAATATCTTGAAAGAAATGGAAGGACGAAAAATAATAATAATGATAATAACTTTCTTACAAAAACTCTTACCATGTAAGGCTCAGGCACAATTCGATTGACAAGAATTGATGTGGGAATCACCCACGAGCTCACTATCACTGCAACTGCTAATCTACCCATCTTTCACTCTCGCTTATTGTTCTTTTTGCCAGACTTTACCAATTAAAACGAAATGCAAATACAGCATAATTCTTCTTCTCAATTTAGCTGCAACAGACATTGCAATTAGGCAATTTTCAGATACCATACAGGTATTGGCAAATGATCAAACATTTTCAGTTCATCTATTTTCTCAGAAATCAAATCAACAAATTTGCTAGAGCAAAATCTTAAACCCAGTAATTTTCTTCATAAATAGTACTTTTAAAACTTTAAAATACTCACGAATACAGGATTGCTATTAGATTAACTCAAGCTTAACTCACCGGCGAATATGTCAGCAGCTGCGTTCAACCCACTATGAAGAAACTCAAAAGTGGCCTCGAGCTGGGAAGAGACAATGAGAAGGAAATTGAAGATGAAAAGAAAAACGGCACCGTTTAGAAACAATTATCAGGCCCAGGAGGAAGATCCAACAGTTCATCAAACTGGGCCTGACGGTCCAAAAATGTCTGGGATCTTTGGGCCAGTCCAAGATTGAACAATTAAATATAAATTAATGCTCAAATTTTGATTTAGAAAAATGGTATTTTTTGTTCATTGAATGAAAGTTTAATACGTTAAGTAATAATTTGTGAGTTATAAGGGGTAGTTTTTTTTTTGAACTAGGAAATTACTTGTGTTAATACACGTAAATACTAATAATTTTAATTTATATATTTTTTAATTTTAATATATAACAATAATATAATATTTTAAATTTTTTATTAATTATTTTAAATTTTATTTTTATTAATTTTATTTCTCAAACATTTTAATTAAGATTTCATAATATAAATAATTAAAATTTATCTATATATAATATCAATATAAATGTATGTAATTAATATATGTTAATATATTATAAGTTACCTTATAATAATATCTACTTATTATAATATTAATAGAATAATTATTAAATAATTTATAAATTATATATAATAAAGAATATTACGTGACAATATTATAAAAGAGAATATCATGTATAAAACTATTCAAAATACTTTTTTTGCTTTATATAGGTATATAAATAATAAATTTCATAATAATTAATGGAATGATTCAAACTTAAAAATCTCTCTATTTTTTTACATTTTAAAGATAAAAGAAAATTAATAAATTACTCAATTATAAGGATGGTATATATTTGAATGTGGCATGTTCCAGCAATATGCATTAATTTAGAGAGAGACCTAATTAAGTAGCTAAGATTGCAAAATAATCTGAACTAATCACAACAAGATATTTTGGTAATCATTCTCTTTGATCTTCCATAGACATATTGGCAGCAACATAAGATCATAATTTAGAGAATTTAGATAACGTAAGCATGTCACCATAAGATGTAACAAAATTATCAACCCATGATATATTTTTTTATAATTCTATGCTTCTCTTAATAGTGTTGCTTTGATTAAATTAACATTGATAAGAAATTAGAATTAATTGCACCAAGTGAAAATTCTCCACATCATCCCAATTTCTTAATCAATTATTATTATTATTTGTCATGTGGAATTGAGTCTACCAACATTTGGACTGTCTATTTGGACTGATTCTATAAAATAAGATAAATTTTGTGTTAAAAAATAAATAATAATGAAATAATAGAAACAATAGAATAGTCCCCCACAACATTCCCTAGTACCCCACTAGACTTGAAACTTCCATGAGCAACAGTCCACAAGCTTTTGATATTGTGCGTTAAGAGAGAAGATTCTCTGAAGACCACAAGTGATAGCAGAACTTGGCTGGAATTTTCCATGCACATTCCTGCTTCTTAGGTTTCCATTCATTCCCATGTTTGACTCTCTGCAGTAAAATTTGCTCTCCACTATCACTTTAATCTATGAAACCCACTTATGCCTTTTTTTTTAACCAATTCAACCAGTACTGCTGCAGGCAGTTGCCTGAGTTTTGGCAAATTATAAATTAACTACTAATTAACTTTTTCTTTTGTTCTTTTATGGCAAGTTTGACCCATCAGCCATCACTAGTTGGTGTGGTGATATTTAAATAAAAATTGCATTGCATATAGTTTAAAAAAAAAAAAAAAAAAACTTTAGTGATTGATGTGTTGCAATAATTAAGTAAAGTATATTCACAGAACGTGTGGGGGAAAATGAGCGGGTTACTGTGATGAGCTCATATTTGGAATGGCATCATCATTTTTGTCATAGAACATTGCCTGCGTGTTGATTGTTTGAGATATGATGAAGGAGAAGGACACCACCATCACCATGACCATGCCTTTGTTCCACTCGACCAAACTCTCAGCTTTTGAATAGTCTTCAGTCATATATATATATATATATATATATATATATATATATATATATATATTAGCATCCATTACACTACACGTCAAGCACTGGAGGTACTGGTACACATGATTCACCAAAATGGAATATCATGCTCTTTTCAAAGAATCCACTATATATATCCATTAAATGTGATAAAGAAGGGCACTCCCCAGTTCCCACTTTATTATAATATGGGAAAAATGTGAAGGCTATCCTTTGTTTCTGTAAGTTCAGTGATAAGTGTTTTCGTACCAATGAGGGGCATTATTATACTTTCACTAGGTAAATTTAAGGATATGTGTCTTTGTATATTTGGTATGGTGAGTGCCCTAAGAATTAAGTGAGCAAGAAATAAAAGAAAAGGCCAAGAAAACCAAAATGGAGTGAGAGAGATCTTTGTCTGCACATTGTTTGGAGGTGCGTGATGGTCAGCCTTTGATGTGCATAGTTGGATTAGATTTGATGCTTTGGTCCCCTTAGCCCACCTCCCTTCTCTCTCTCTCTCTCTCTCTCTCTGTGATTCTTATGCAGACTTTTGCTTTAACGTGCGTGTTGGGTTTCTTTCATGTTTGCCAAATTGGCATTTCTTGTCCGGTGGTAGTGGGGTGGTGAGTGACTGGGTAGGTAGGACCTACCTCTACCTCTAAATTGACCACTACCACTACTGTTACCCAATCCTCATATACCTAGCTTCTTGCCATTCAAGCATTAATTCAATAATCAAATCTCTGTTTCTAACGTCGTCTTTTAAACAATTATTAAAATATTAAAAAAAAAATCCACGTTACCCAACTGTGTAGCTTGCTAATTACATTACCATAAGCAATTAAATTGGTCCTGTTTTGGATAGTCATTTGGTGGATTAAGAGGGTGGTCAACCAGCTCTAAAAAATAAACTTATCTAATTATTTATATTAACTTTTAAATTTATAAATTAAATTTATAAGTTAAAATAAGTAAACTAACGAGATTCAACTTTTTATTTTAGTAGTAAAATTTTAAATTTCATATATATAAATTAATTTAATTAAATATTTTATTATATTTTTTCATTTAATTTTTAAAATTTAATCATAAATTTTATTTAATATTTTTTTTAATAATATTAATAAAAAATATATTTATAAATTATTTTTCATCAAATATATTATCTGTCGATCAATCACTTATAAACACTTTAATTAAATATATAATTATTTAAAATTTTAAATACTTATAAATTTAAATTAATTTATATATATTAAATACTTATAAATTATTTTTTATAAATTAAATTAAATACTTTTTAAATTAATTAATTAATTAATTAATTCTTGATTACACTTGTTATTTTGCCTATTCACTTTTCTTCGATTATAATATTACGTTTACACTTGACACGTGCCCTGCCCTTTTAAACTCTCTTCTCCCATTTTGGGATTCTAACCCTAGAAAAGGGGGGAGCTAGGAGGGATGTGATTGTCAGTTTATGGAAGACATTCATGCTTGAGGCAATATCATCCGCAAGTAAGAACTTGTGAAGCTTAATTATTAATAATGGCGAATAATTCCTTCAACTGGGAAGGCAGCCACTGGCCCTAACGTGTGCTTGTCCCGTCTTTCGATTATCCTTAGTCTGCATCAAAATGCAACAAAATATAGAAATTAATTCCCACGTACGACGGTGGTTTTTTTTTTTTAGTATTTACAGTCAAGAGATATTTTAAATTATTTTTTATTATATTAAAACTAAGAAAATTTGTGTGGTAAATTTGTTTTTTATAAAATAAATCTTATTTACTTTATTAATAATTACTATTAAATAAACAGTTAAAATTTAATGGCACACAGTCCTAATTATTAATATGATGATAAATTAATGCTTGGATTAAAGAGAAGATCTTTGAGATTAAAAAGAGTAAAACTGACAGCCAAATCTTAAAGAACTATATCTCCAACCTCCAAAATTATACCTCAAATAAAGAATATATAAAATAAAGTGTGTACAGTGAATAGTCGTATTAATGAATTACCATACAAATCAGCAAAGATCAAAGTTTAAATATTGGGTTTTGGTGTGGGGTGTGGGAGGGGAGTGTGTGCGTGGGCGTGGTGTTGGTGTGGTTTGTGGGGGTGGCTGGGAGTGCTCAAGAATAATGATGGGATGTTAGGGAGGAGAAGAATATCCCTTGAAGGACTACAAAATCCGTTTGTTCCCCAAACTATGCTTTGCTTTTCCCTTCTTTTTCCATTGCAGCTAGCTGAGGTGACCACATGCCTCTGCACCCTTATGCTTCTCCCCCTCTCTCTCTCTCTCTCCCCTTCCTCTGGTCTCTAATCTCTCCCTGACATTGTTAACGTTTTTTCTTTTTTCTCAATTTGTTTTTTAAAAGAATCAAGAGTTAAGAATTATAAGCACATACAGCATGCAAGATCTAGGTAATGAGCCCTCGGGAATAAAGAAATAGGGTAATTTTGTGTTTTGAGAGTTGAGACCGAGATGTACAGTAGTCTTTCCACATGGAGCCCTCTTGTCCTTTTTCTCTTGGAATTTTCACATTTCTTTCTAATCTCTAGATTACTATATATGTAATTGAATAGTCTCATTCAAAAAGCCGGTAATACACCAATCTTGAAAATGCTTAATTTGCTACCTCACAAACCTCTGATGTCACTGATCTTAAAGTCATGTCTCCAATGAGTATATAATACACACACATATGCCAATTCAACCAATGGAGCAATGGCTACATGCAAGAAATTAATCTATATGTTGTCCTAGCTTGCTCATTTCATGGGCTAAATTATCTTTTCAAGAATCCGCAACTTCAATCCTTAAAAATTGTCCACTCATTGGAACAACTCTTCAAGCTTCTAATTAAAAATCTTATTCGGACACTCCAGTTTTGCTCAAAAATTGAAATCCCAAATTCAAATTGGAAATAAAAGAAAATGTTGAATTAATTGAGCTGATCATTTGCAGTATTTGGATGTAGATATGGATATATTTACTGCATTTTTGTATTAAAAAAATATGGACATCATAAGCATATATTTTTTTAAAAGAAGTCATAAGCATAATTTAAATGGCATAATTAAATTGGAAGTGGGATTTGGTGAGTAGGGTGCATCGGGCATTGGGCTCTGGGGATTCCCTCTATCCACTCACTCATCTATGCATAGCCTAATACAAAAGAATGTTATGTCACGTAGTGATGGCTGTGTAGAGAGTCTCATGTAATGTTCTTTCTTGAACCTCTAAAGATTCACCTGTTGCGAGCTGCTTTACCTCTCTGTCCTTTTCTTGGATTTTGAATGATGTCCCTCCAAACATTCTTTTCTTTTTTAAAAAAAGAAAAAGTTATAAATAATACTTCGTTAATAAAATAATATAACCATTTGCACCAAAAGAAAAATAATAATCTAACCATCTATGGTATATGCCCAAATTCCATTTTAACTAAGACCAGAAGAGTGAAGACCCATCACGTGAAATCCTATTTAATATATCACAAGACTCTCTTTTTATGCTAATCTTTCTCTCATCTCTTACACAGTCTCCCAAAATTTCTACCCATCAAGAGAGAGACTCACGTCGCCACCTGCTCTTTGTCTGTTCACTCTTTGTTTCAACGGATTCCATTGTGAGAGAAAATGTTGGGAAACTGTGAGAAGATGGTTGTCATCTCTCCACCTACTAACGAATGGCCACAGGTTCTTTACTCTCTTTCTTTATCAATTATTAGGCAAAGCATGACCCCATTTTTGTTTCTTTGCTTTTGGATGAGAATATGTAACTTGTGTTGTTATTTTTACCCTAAAAACGCCACCCTTGAACTCTTTCTTTTCTCCTTTTCTTTCCTTTTTTTTTTTTTTTTTTTTTTTGCTCTTTGCTGCAGAATCAGATAGATGAGAAAAGCTTGATCCCATCTACAAGTAAACTAATGGAGAAAAGGGGCCAAGAACTATCACAACCACAACACCACCAGCAGCAGCAGCCACAGCAAGCTCTCAAGTGTCCCCGCTGTGACTCCTCTAACACCAAGTTCTGTTACTACAATAACTACAGCTTGTCCCAGCCCAGGCACTTTTGCAAGGCTTGCAAGCGATACTGGACCAGAGGTGGAACCTTGAGGAATGTTCCCGTGGGAGGTGGATGCAGAAAGAACAAGCGTGTGAAGAGGCCTACCACTGCCGTTGAAGGTGCTACTTCAGTCTCTGGTGCTAACCCTAATCCTACTTCCCAAACGCAAGTCGATATTTCTTCAACTTCAAATCACATCAATCCTTTGTTTTATGGGTTACCCACTAACCCAACTGAGATAGATCTCCCATTTCCTGGAAGGTTCACTTCGAGAATCTCATCAATTGTGGATACTGTTTCTGGGTATGATCTCCAACCTCAGCTGAATGCTCTTGCTTTAGGGTTTTCATCAGGAATCATGACAAGTGAAGCTAATGTCTTTAACTCCGCTAAGCAAATCCAAGATGTGGTTACTTCAAGTTCACTGCCTCCAAATTATTCCATCTTTGGTTCCTCTTCTTCCACCACAACTTCTCCAACTATGGCTACTTTGCTTGCCTCTAGCCTTCACCAACAAAAGTTCAGTATCAAAGATATTAGAGCTCCTAACCACTTTCAGACTTTAACACCTTTCGAGGACCTGCAAATGAGTGGCAATTTTGAATCCGGGATCGCTATGAAAGAAGTGAAAATTGAACAAGACAAAAGCAGGTTGGACTGGAATATTCCATGCCAGAACCAGATAGAGCAAATTGGCTTCTCATCATCAGATCCCTCGATTTATTGGAACGCAGCCACAAGCACTGTCGGTGCATGGCATGATCCATCGAATATTGGGTCCTCCGTCACTTCTCTGATCTAGCACAATCAACCGCTATTTCTTTCAATTCATCTCTCTCTCTCTCTCTCTCTCTCTCTCTCTCTCTCTTCTTTTCAATAATCTTGGTCTCTTCAGCTTAGGTTTTCGTTTCTTGATTACTTCTGTTTGAAGTGGAGTTTATGGAGTGGGATTGACATATCAGAAAAGGTCTAAAAAAGGGTAAAGTTCGGTATTAAACAAATTAAAGATGAGAGGAGCTTGGATCGGAGAGATCATGTCAGCTGCAAGAAATCGGCCTACTAGTTTTAGTTTCAAGGTTGAATAAATTCCTATTTGCGCTGAGAGGAACCTCGGATCCTCTTCCATCTCATCAAGTACTCAGCTACCACCATCATCATCATCTACACAGTGTTGAAGAAAGGATCAACTATTTGGTGCAGCTTTCTTGTATCAGTGAGTTGGTCTAATTAATTGCTTAATTTGTACGTATATATGCATGACATGTACTCCTTTCTTTCTAATGTACTTGTTATTTGGGTTGGGGTTTGGGGGATATATGTTACAATCCTCTAGATGGAGGCACTGATGAATTTTTGTATTGCTGCTTTTAGTTTTTGTGTTTTAATACTTATTTTTGGGTTTCTGGGGATAAAAGGATTGGATTTGGGTATAAGTGGTATAGAAGAAAGGGGGAGATTTGCATTAATGTGGGTAATTTTGTTTTTGTGGTTATTATTGGGTCTTGGTTAGATCTTGTACGTTCACTTGTTTTTGCACCTCTGATGTTTGTTGGCAATTGCAAGGAAATTATTATATCGTGGTTTTGGAAAATTCAATGTTGAAATTTTCATTTTTGGAACCATAAACTTGAAATGCATTCCCAGTGATCATACGCTAAACTAGCTCACTGTATATTGCGCGTTAGTACGGAGTTAGAGACGGGAATGTTAGGTACATAAATTTAGACTTTATTTAGCTAACAACTGCATGCGATGTTACAGCTTGGATTTTAGTGTGTTATGGCTATAATTCCTAGAACAGTGTACATTCTCACACAAGACATATCAAATGTCACGTAAATCTGAATTTTCTGCCTCGTAAGAATCCAGAACGAAAATAGATTAGCATTCCCTAACTTTTAAAAAAATAAGATATATAACCGTTGTGTTGATTCGTGTTTATGATTCATAGACTTCAATTTGTTTGTTTGTTTTTTTTTTTTTTTTTTTGGTTAAGGATAATATTATGGTGACCACAGAGGGATTAAGTGCAAGTCTTGGGAACAGCCACTTCATGCCCTAATGATTTATATTCGTTTCTGGTCAATTAGAATAAGATATAGCACTAGGCAGAATCTAGCTTCGCGTAGTGGCCTCTAAGGTCTTGGCTGCAGAATAATAATGGTCTAATAATATAATAATAGTTTAGCAACCATTTTTATCAGTATTAGGTGACGGCTAAATCTTGCCAATGCTCTATATATTATATGGTCTTATAATTTGGTGCTTAAGTCACTTTCTGGCGTCCCCCTTATCTTTTGGTACATGGCACAAGTATTGCTTAATCACTCTAAATTAGTCTATTTTTTCAGCTTTCAATTTTAATTTTAGTTGAATATTAGGATGATGAAATGAGATTAATTTAGTTGATTTATAGTCTCTCATCTATACCACTAGCTAGGGGTATATACATATAGAACTCTTACCTCTTCTCCTAAGGTATTTCGATGATTGCCCATTGAGAAAATTCTGGAGAAAGATGAGGGATTGAAGCTTTCACAGTCTTGTGTTATATGCAATAGAAGATACTAAATTAAAGTGAGTATATATATCTACTTTAGAATCTGTACTTTTTCATTTATCACTTCTTGACTTTAAAATATTATTTCTTGGAACGTTCTCAAGAGAAATTATTGGGTTAGTATGTATAAGAAGTTTAATAATTCAAATTTTCACAGTAACCGTAGATAGAAGGAAAGAGCGAGGAATTGTGCAGAAAACTAGAAATGGTTGATCCTATATACAAATTTTCCTTTATCTTTTTCTTGTTTTAGTTGCTTGTTAGCAAACAATCTCGTTTGATGATAAAATTTCTTGGAGATAATAATTTCAATTCCAAATCCTTTCCCAATTTTCAGTGCAACATGCAAGCTTGAAACCAATACAAATAAAATTTATATGTTGCAACTTCATTAGCTGGTCGGTTGATGTAGTGCATGAGCAGTTGTATAGTGAATTATTGATAGCAATAGTGAGGTGCTGTTCTGCAGAATTCATGTAAGCTAGAAACTGTGTGTACATATGTAATAGTACATATGTGACTACTTTTAGTTTTCTCCTTAATAGTTAAAAAAAAAGGTGATAAATCCAGTACAAACCCATCAACAGAAATTAAAGATTTTACTGTAAAATTTATACGTCTAAGTCATGACTAGTAGTTAAGTGATAGTCTTCCTGCTAATTTCATGGTTACTTGCTCTACCATTTGCCTGAGTACTTGGGGAGCATATTGAATCACTGTTATACAGATTTAGGACAAGGCACATAAATCTCAAACAAGAGCTGAAATTTGTTGGGATATTTAAAGACTCGATTCTTACGTTAGGATTAATAATGCATATAGGTTACTGTATTGGCGTTTTTAGGTGGAGCCACGCCTAAGCTACCAAAGGAATCAGAAGCTCAATGGCCAATACTTTGTCCTAGCTCCAGCTAGCTTCCGTTCAGCTGTATGCTTGTATATATTCGCAATTCCTTCATTCCTAAGGATATGGGTTGGGACCAAGTAACAATAATTGTTACAATTATGTAGAAAGTTTATATCTTTCATTAGTGTTTGGTGATCGGTGCGTCTTATTGACGACTTCAAATCAAATGGAATAGTTATTACCATAATTAATAAGTTTTGTTTATACTAAAAATATATAATTTGCTAGCGGTTGAGTTTGATGCTTTTATCCTTGGGACCACCAAACATAGTGGCACGATGGTAAACGTTTGATGTTGGATATATGCAATCCGCTGTGCACGGTTTTTTAAGAAATTGAATTGAATCGAAGAATCATATCGGATCGATAAAAACTGTATTGAATTGAAATTTTTTGATACTCTAGTTCCGTTCTAATTTTTCACTAAGAGTCAAATCAAAACTGAATCGAGGATCAAATTTATATATTAATTTTTCTATATTTTTTAAATGTATTATATACTTTCAATATCATTATATATATTTATATATGTATAAATAATTATGAATTATATACAAACTAATATTATATTTTATTTTTCTATTTTTTAAATAATTTTAATTATAAATACATTAAATTATCTTATAATTATTAATTATAAATATACTATTATATTATATATATATATATATATATGTTAATTCTTAATTATATTTGTATCTTATACCTAAATATTGTATAATTAATAACTAGTTAAAATGTATATTTTATTATATACTTATACTATTATAGTATATCATATATTTAATCATAAATTATATATGCACTTATAGTTAAAGATTATATAATTTAAAGATGGCTAAAAGATATGTTATATGATATATTATGTATTAATAATTTAATTCAAAACTTAAATGTTAATTTAAATATGACTTTTTAAGAAAATAATTATATAAAATTATTTTAAAAACTGATAATTGAATAAAAACCATATCGAACCGAACCAAAACTGAAAAACTAAAAATTATATTAAATTGAAATCAAAACAATGAAAAATTGAACTGAAACCCTATCGAAATTTCGATTCGATTCTGATTTTTAGGCAAATTTCAAACCGAATCAAAATCGCACATTCCTAATCTTAGTATGATTCTCATATTATACGTTGAGATTAAATATTGTCTTTGTCTGAAATGTGAATCATTGATCATATGTGAGTTATCTATATCTCAACATTTTATAAATATAAATATATATATATATATATATATATATGAAAAATAATTCAAATATGCATTTTTTATTTTTTATTAATGAATTTTTTTTCTAAATTTTATTAATAAATTTTAATTTAATAATATTAAAATTATCCTTAAAATTATAAAATTTTGAATTTAAATTTTAATTAAATTTAAATAAATAAAAAGTACATTTTTTATCCCAAAACTAAACAATGCGTAGGTGCGCAAAAAAGTATCAATGTCCATTTAAAATTAACATATAAAATATTGATTTTCATCATTTTTTTTTTAAATAAGAAAAGAAATACTATTTTTTTTAATTAAAGAATTCACATTTGATGAAAAGTATACGGAAGTGGGTTGCTCTGATTCAGGCGTTTTGCACACCGTTTTGGAGATAACTTTTTAAGGGCTCCTTTGCATTATTCAAGCCAATGGATCCAATGGGCTGTATAATTTAATTTTTTTAGCCTATTTAACTGGTGCAAATTTCTTTTGTCCTGTATAGCTGGCCATTTGGGGTTTTTTTTTTTTTTTTAAATTAAAAAACAAAAAATTGATCATACTAAAAAATTACTCAATAATATATTGTAGTTAAATAACTCATTGAATTTAACTTAAACGATTAAAAACATTAAAAATTAAGCACAGATATTAATTAGATTGAAGTCCTACTTGTTACTATTTGTGCTATATATAATATATGATAAATCTCTTCCCTTTTAGTTAGTTTTTAAGTTGGAGTTAAATCTAATTTATTTTTTTTTATAATTATTAAAATATTAAATTAATTAAAAAGTTATTTGATAAGAACAAGATATATATATATATATATATATATATATATATATATATTCTTTTTAAGTGGCACTAGAAATTAGCTTTTGCGGATTGTTTAAATTTTTTATTTAATCATTTATATATATATATATATATATATATATATATATATATATATATTCTTTTTAAGTGGCACTAGAAATTAGCTTTTGCGGATTGTTTAAATTTTTTATTTAATCATTTCAGTGATCCGACTAAGTAATTTTATTTTTTTTGTGTTTCACCTAATAATTTTTCATGATAGAGACTTTATACTAATTAAATAAAATATTAACAAATGAAGCATATTAAATTCAAAGAAAACTGAAAAGGGAAGGTTCTAATTATGTATATTATAAAATATTGGTTAAATAATACAAAATATGAAGCCCAATATGTTTAACCAAAATCATATCATTCTCTCATGAACTATTTGAAAAAGGACAAGTAATCCACGAATTTTTTTTTCTCAAATGATGAGTAGTTGGATATGGGAATTAATAATTAGAAGAGTGACGAGTGATGACACTTCCTCTTCCCCAATAAAATTTACAGAAATATATGGCTAGCGACCAAGGCAAGAATGTGCAACTTTGGTCCCCATATGATAGCGTCAACCCTTTGCTTCCAAGAAACCTCTAAGAAAATATCTTCATCTAGTCAACCCATTCTTGAATCGAATCGCTCGAGTACTGACGCACGTTATACGTTCATTTGATAATTTTGCTTGTCATTAGAATATATATATAGTTTCATACATACTTATATTTAAATAGTTAACTCATTTACGATTGCTCAATTAACGGATTAAAATCACAAATTCGTTTTATCTAATTTGATCTTCACATACTTAAGTTCGAGTTTCACTTCTTTAAATTTTTTATTCAGAAAAATATTGCAAATTCTCTGTGATTATCATCTAGTTTTGAAGCAAACACGGTCAGATTAAGTAAACTAGATGTTAGAGAGAATTAAGATTAGGGAATGAATCGAAGTGGGAAACACACGTGGGTGTAGTTTCAAATCCATAAACAGTAACTATGTTTATTTTCATCATAACTTCCCATGAAAAAGGGAGCCTAATCATTACCCATTAACTTAGCTATAATCCTAATTAAGGAACAAAATCATCACTGCGGAAGAGAGTATTCATGCATATCCACAAGCCCATTTGCCCAACAAGTTAAAACAAGCAAGGAAGATGAAGATCTTGCTAAAGAAATTATCGGTATAGGGTAGGGGCTGGTGGAACCTTTGAGCTCCATACCAATGGAATATTATATGGAAAGTAGGACCACCACTTGTGCATGCTCTGATAGCTTTTGTTGAAAGGGGAGACCCCGATGCCCCACAATTCCACATCAAGAAGATGTAGATGTGGTGTTAAAGGTAGACACTGGATTATTCCTTCATGCATGCATCTGCTTAAAAGGCGACGGCAACGTGTGTATATATATGTTTGGTGTGAAAAATAATTTACATAAAGTAATGACTTTATAAGTTCACAATTTACATATGAATATAATCATCAAAATAAAACACAAGTCATTATATCTTAATAAAAATTTTCACTAAATTTTGTATCCATTTATACTGAATATCTAAATTAATTAAAAGCCTATTACTAAAATTATCAATTTATTTATGAAATAAAATGAAAAGGAAAAAAATAGAGAATAGTAATAGATAATGAATGAGAAAAAAAATTGAGTCTTGAGTTCTGAATCTTGAGATTTTGAGTTATAGAGTATGTATATAAGTAATTATAATTTGATATTTTGATTGATTAAAATGTTTATTTAATCAAGAGTTTAAATTATAAAATGTGCTAAGCTAAGATTGTGACAAAAATTAGATTTAAGCATCACAAAAAAAAAAAAAAAAAGCTTCAACTAAGAGTGTAGCATTAATTCAGTTATGGGGCAGAATGAATACGCACAAAAACAAATTTAAGAAGCTCTGGAAAAAAAATTTTTTTGGCTAGGGGGGGCAATGGCCCCTATTGGCCCCCCTAGTTCCGCCATTGGGAATTTCTAAACACTTCTCTCCAATCAAATCCTTCTCAAGGGTCAAGACTTGAAAACTTTCCAAACCCATATAACACGCTTTATATATTTTTCAATAAATCATTCAATTTAAAATTTTAAATTTGTAATTAGGTAAAAAATTCAAAAATAATTTTATATCTCTAACACATTCTCGAATGTTTATTAAACTTAAAGCATAAATAAATTAATATAAATGGAAATTGCCAAGATCCAAATTCTGGACTTTTTTGTTCTATGAATCTCTAATAACTCAACCTATAATTTAAAATTACAAGTGAAGAATTCAAAAATAATTTTATATCTCTAACAATTTTGAGTTCATTTAAAAAGTTTGAATGATCAAATGCATAAAATTTATATTGTTTAATTATTAAATTCGTATATTTTGCTTGAATGGATCACTAAATGAAAAACTAAAATTTTAATATGTAGTAATACACTATGATTCATTAAAAATTTTTAGAAATAAAAACGTTTTTCTTCGCAAATTTATTGTTACATGGAAATTAATTTAAAACGTTTTTATAATTATTTACATGACCTATGGATATTCTAAGCAGAGAAACCTTAATATAATCCTGCAAAATATACAAAAGTATTGAGGACGTGACTTTGCGTGATCGATCAATCCTGAATTCGAAGATTGGTTAATGGTGCGTGCATGTTTACGTTTCAAGATTTTTGACTTCATTATACATAACAGTATTCTGAGCTTTCATTTTAATTACCAACACATTAATTAGGTAAAAATTGTGACTTTGGTACTCACCAGATTGAGATCGATTCTCACCCGAGCTACTGATCTAATTGTGTCCACTCTCCTACTTAGGTTCTACCGTTTTACTGTTTGATTCAAATGCAAGCTAATTACTCTATTTCCTTGATAAAAAGAATCTTCTCTTAATAACACTTAAGTAGTTAATGATAATTAAATTTTAATTTCAAATTATTTAAAATCTGCATGAGAAAGAAAAGGGAACTGAATATTTTAATTTCAAGGAACTCCACACTGCCAAAATTAGCAATGCTTTCATTTTGGGAGAAGTTCTTGCCAAATTGATCCAACCCCAGTGCCAGTGAAGCTCTCTCTATGGGTAAGACATGGCGTGGTGTACAGTAAAAAGCAGTGATGGGGATATCCCGAGAGAGGGACTGTGCCTAGCTGCTTTTATTCTCTTCTATGGGCTCTGGGGAGTGGGGAGCGATCTTATCATGGCAGACCAAAGATTTGCTTTGCTTCGAAACCACACCTCTCTCCACGCCATCCCCACCACAAGAGTTTCCCCATATCAATAATTAATTAACTGCTTGATGCAACTTAATTCTTTAATTACTTTGAATAAAATAATTAAATAAAGGTCCACAACCTTAGGAAAGGCTAGTCAAAATCTTTAAATACACAATGATACCATGTTTTTTTGTTTTGCTTCGAGATATTTGTTCTACCTTAATCTTAGTGCTGTTGTTGCGCCTGCTTTCGCTAACCCAACCAAATGCGAGAGCCCTTCTTCTTCTGTTCTTATTTCGCTTATTTCTTTCCATTACATCAGTTAAATCATGGACTGGTTTAGAATTAAAATCTAGATCAGAATCAAATAAATCCACTTTTACCTTGAACCGTGAATGAATTGAACTGCAATCAAACTGGAATTGTCTGATTTCTCTTTTGTCAAAAGAATTGTCTGGTTTGATTCCAAGCCAAACCAGATTTTTTTCATTTAAAAAAATTATAAAAAATTTTAAAAAAATTTTGGACCGTTGAATTTGAACCGAGCTGGATCAAACTAAAATTAAGAACATGAGAATTTAAATACCTATTCAGATTTACCCATTTTATGAATCGTGAACTAGTGATTCCAACCAATTCAAACTAGATCGGCCTAATGGCTAGGTAGAGCATTAATGAAGCCCAAAATTTAATCATCGTATATATGGCTATAGCAACTATGTCCTTTCCATCTATGTAGTCCCAGTCACATACCCTTTTTGATCCTTAAATTAAATACTCTAAATCGAACTGTAGTTGTAGAGCTTGATTAGTTTTAATTTAATTTTAATTTCAGTTTTAATTAATTTAACAATTTATTTTTTCTTAAAAAAATATTAATTGGAATCAAATTAAATTGAAATCATTTGATTTGATTTAAATATAATAATTCAAATTCATAAAATATCGGTGTAATTCTAAACCAAACTAAGTTGACTCTAAATTCAAATCGGACAAACGTATGTTTGGTCTACATCTACGTGTGAATTTTAAAGGGGATATATTGACAATACCATGCAAAAATTTGGTCCTTTTACGCCAAGAGCCCTTAATATGCCAAAATGCCAGGCCAAATAAATAGAGATTCATGGCTATTAATAATTAGGTTGCTAATGTTATTAGAATTTACAACCTAGCTACTAGATATTGATCTCTTTATCGTTCCTTATTGACGAGTGGAGTTCAGAAAGAAGAATATATTAGCCGAAAATTATGAAGTAGGTGCGATTGAAAGCAAATGAACGTGTAAAATGAGAGACGTGAACGCATCTTTGTATGGTCAGCCGGCCCACATGCACAAGAACAAACCTTCTTGTCCAACTTTTTACAGAGACATCAACTCCACTATCTCATTTACCCTTTTAGGCCTTTACCCTATTCCTCTCACCAAAACCCTAATTAACTACAAAGTGAAACTCTTGCTTTTGAATGCATATTGGAAACTGATACGAAAAAGGAAAATTAAAAAGAAAATGAATATATCCCTTCAAAAAAAAAAGGTATACAAAGAATACCCAGGAAATGTTTAAGCAAACACATCATCTTTGATAAAAAAAGTTCAAAACAACCTAATCCAAACCAGAAATTCTCTGTATGATATAAGCACAAAGGCCAATACACTACCCTGTATCCTCTACTCTCCTATATTTACACCACTTTTTATATTCCAAGAGAAGAACCATACTATCCCCCAATCCGCCAAATGAAACCATTTTGAGAATGTAAAGGCAAAAAAAAGAAAGAAGGAAAGGTTCATTTGTGATATGTATACAAAAAGCAAAAGAATTCTTTGAGAGAGTTTGTTGTTTAGAGATCAAGGTGGAGGACCATAACCTGATAAATCATGCCACTGATCAGCTGGGGCGTTCAAAGGAAAGGAGCCAGCAGTGATGGTGCTATTGTTGTTAGTGGTTCCTGTGGTGGAACTGGTGCTGATACTCCACAAAGAGGTATCAGATACAGTAGGGTTAATGGTATTGACAAAACATCGGTGCTGCTGCTGAGATTGAGAAGAGCTGCCACAAAAAGGATGGTCTCCGCTCTTGTTTTCTCTATTACCAATATGGTAAATTTGCCTTTGTTGTTGGATTTGCTGCTGTTGTTGCGACCCAAAAGCATTAAAACTATTCAAAAGACTCAGATTTGAAGTAACTCCCAAATCACCACCCAGATTCACTGCTTGATTTAGACTCAAAGATTGAGGTGGTTGGTTATTTAAAGATTGAATTGTTGCCAAAGAAGTCAAGAATCCACCACCAGAATAATACGATCCCATAGAAGAAATTCCAGGAGGTAAAACCAAATTACCGGATGACTCTTTAGTCCTGATCAAAGTTGAAGTCGCAATATTACCTGAATTTGTAGTAGACATGATATTCTCTGAGCTCCCCAGACTCAAAGGTTGTGGCTGCGATTGAGACGTAGAATTCTCAGTAAAGGAAGAAGATGTAGATGACGATGATGTTTTTCCCCGCTTTCCCTTCCGGCTACTGCCTCCTACAGGGACATTCCTTAGGGTTCCACCTTGAGTCCAATACCTTCTGCAGGTCTTGCAAAAGTATCGAGGCTGAGAGAGACTGTAATTATTATAATAACAAAACTTTGTATTGAGCGAGTCACAGCGAGGGCATTTCTGCGGCTGGTGTTGCTGTTGCTGTTGATTCTCCACTTGCATCGGCTTCAGTCTCCGATCTTGATTCTGTTTCATGATCTCTTCACTCCCTCCTTTATCTTGCCGCATCTTTCTCTGCTTTCTTGTTTGGGTTTGGCTATGGATGTTCTTTTTTCCCCTTCAAAGAACTGTTAAGAAATGGATTGGCTTTTGGCCTGTGATGGTGCATGCAGGTTTTGAGGGAAGACAGGAGACTAGAGAGAGGCATTTCAAATATAGAGAAGAGAGTGAAATCAACGTGTCTACTTTCTCTGGTTCTTAAGAATCTAATACTACACAGTTGAAAACCCGGGCTATTATTACTTTGTGCATGAGCACCCACCACCAAAAGAAACCAAGGTCTCCTTCTATCTCAACAATTAATATTGAGCATGTGACACCAAATGCGAAATCAGCAATTCCATATCCCCCAAAACCCGAAGAAATCTTGCAAGATTTTCATCCCTCTCTCTCTTTGTAATAGGAACATGTATATATTTAGAGAGAAACAAGAAGAAATAGATAAAGATCACCTGCTTTTACGTGGGAGAGAGAAATGTGTACGGTTGTCAGGAGAGGATGAAGCCCACGACAGGAAAGGTCTTTATCTGAGGGACGACTGGAGATAGATTTTAGATCAATGGATTCAGTTAAAAAAGTACAGAGACCAAGAAGAAATGTAATGGGTTTGTTTAAGTTTACTCACCAACGCAAAAGAAACAAGAACAAAAGCCCCAGGTCGTTGCCTTGATAAGACCACCTACTACATCAAAATTAAACTGCAGAGACGAACTCCTTCATTTGCACACCTACTTTAATTGCAAACCTAAGCAAAAACCAAAGCTTAGGCAAGAATAATAGGAGACGTAGCAATTTAGGGATAAAAGAATCAGAAGAGATCTATCTTGTACAGATACTGTGTGCGTAGAATAAGAGAAGGACCAGTGAGGAGGAGGCGCGGCCAAGAAGATGGTGGCGTGGCTGGTGATGAATGGGGTGGTGACTGGCTATGTCAGAGTTTAGCTACTCCATTTCTTCTTTTCCTTTTGTTCTTTTTCACTTTGTTTTTATTTCTCTCTCATTCCACTTTATATTTTCTTTTTTTTTTTTTATAAAACACTTTATACTTTCTTTGTTTACCTACAATCTTCCATTATTATTATTATTATTATTATTATTATTATTATTTCTTCTTCTCTCTGTTATGTGACATCACATCTTTGCTCCATTTGGACGCCCATACTTGATAACTTCGACACCCATTCCACTAAAAAGACAGTGATATCCTTAGTTTATCAGAGACTTCCCATGTTCTGTGTGGCCCATTTGTCCACTCCTTTGTGGGCCCAACACTAGTACTTATCTGATTTCATTGTCTTTTGTATTTTTTGAGTTGCGCCCGATAAGATAGCTAGCAGCAGCTAACATCATATTTGAGCAACGCATTCTTTTTACTCTTTACATCGCTATAGAAGTTAAGGTCCAACATAATTTCTTTCATTAAAGCAATTAAAACATTTTTCTCTTAGGTTTGAGATTTCCTATCTAGTCTATTATTAATTAAATCTCAATTATTGAATTTAAATTAGTATATATAATGAACACATAAACCATTATTGGCCTATGGCAGACTCTGGCGTTGCAAATTGTGAATAGGATAATGATAATGTTGAAAACAATTATTCATATGCATTATCCCTTTAAATAATAAGAACAGTCTAAGCCCTAACAAGAACAAGAAAAAGGCGATGACCCAATTTACTATTACCCACTTGCTATCTTAAGGACAAGGAAAATTATCATGATCCCTACATCTCCTCTCTCTAAGTTTTTGAGAGAGACAGCTTCTCTCATTTTTTAGCTTTTGCTTCTCTAGGGTTTAGCCTATCTCTTTCCGCATCAGGCGGTTTTCTTCTCCTTCTTCAGACAAGGGAAGGCCACCATCCCCAATTCCAGTCAATGGGTTTCTCTTCTGCTCTATTGGGTTGGGTTGTAGATAATTTTGTCTAGTGGGCAATAATAGTGAAGGGTGAGAGATATCTTGGTTATCGAAGTATAGTGTTTCTTTTCTTGCAGTTTGGGTGTGAATCTTGAATTATTGGAAGAGTGAGCTTGATTAGTATTAGTTGGTCTCGAGGAAGAGATACCTTGAGTGTTCAACGTTGGCTACCTGCCAAAGACCGTCCACCCTTTCGACTAAAAGAGAATGAGATGCCTTAGGCTTTCTCTCTTCTCCTTCTCTATTTTATTCTCCCATGTGTTGTCGTTGCAATATGGAGCATAGTCTAGCACTTTCCCTATTTGATGAAGCCTTGTCGGATCATTCAAAATATGTGTGGTTTAATTGTGCGAGGGACCTCTAAATTTCATGCGAAGCTCATACAATGCCTGCTTCAATATGTGTCTTCTCTCCCTTGGTGGTGGATATTCGGTGCAGAAGCCACGTATCTTCCTAGTGTGGTTTGAGTTTAGCAACAGCACTACATATTCTCGAACCGGTCAAGTGGGTACACGGTTTTCAATTCTTCAACCCACCTCAACTTAAATTTCAAAACCCCGTTTGGATATGAACTTTTCTGCAATTATATTATCTTCGGAAAAAAAAAAAAAAAAACTATAGCCAAGATAAGATAATCGAGCCTAAGATGAGTTGAGCTGGGATGGTTGTTTCGACTTCGGACTCTTCAAACTAGAATTTGGTGGAGTGGGGGGGCCTTTCTGATTTCACTATTTCTATCAGGTTGTGAGAAGCACATGTCCTGAGCCACGTAACCGGTGGCAAGAGGGATGACGTTCATATCCATTAAGGTTTACAATTACTCCTATAGCCAGCACCATATTCTTCATTGAAAACGTTTCCTTTGTTGTGTTGTATTGGCATGGGCCCTTGATCTGGTTCTTACTTTCGAGTACCATTCCCTCGTTGCCACTTCTTGAATTGGGTTAGGCTACTTTTATTTCTTCTTTACTTATTCATGCTTGATCCAGCAGGGTTGAGCCTAAGATTAATTCAGTTAATAAGATCAAGAATAACTAAAATTAATTTCATCTTCGAACGTAGTTAGCTTGCTTAATATATGCATCAAAGCGTCCTTAATCTATACAATATATAATATAAATGTGGGAAAAGGGAAACAATGGCTTTCCCAAAAATGCCCTTCAATTTTCAAGTTAATTATAATTATATTTTTATTATTTAAATTAATTTTAATGTTTATATAAATTTAAAATTCTTAATTTTAAAGACATATAAATTTAAAATTTTTAATTCTACTTATACTTAACTTCAATTAAATATAAATTTCTATAAAAAGTAATTAACTAAAATAAGAAATTAATAATAAAAAATACAATTAATCTATAATATATAATGTATGATATATACTATAATATATAAATATCTGAAGGGGCATTACCGTTACCAAAAATACCCTAAACCCTTTACATTATTTACAATATTATAAATTCTAATACTACTCAAATTTTAAATGTAATAAAAATATCTTATTACCAATAAAATTATAAATTTTGATAAATATCAATTTTTATATATGTAGAAGCATGAATGTTGTTTTTAAGATTAGGTTTTGATATATAAATATAATTCTAAATATTAAATAGCCTTTTATATCTAGGATTATGATTATGTATTTTTTTTTGGAATGATTATAATTGATTTTTAGGTATGTATAATTTGGGAAGAAAAATAATTGTTAAAGTTTGAGTAACTTTTTTCTTAGCATCATTAGATGATTTAATAAGGATGCTAGCTAATTAATCTTTTTTTATTGGATTGAGATATTATTAACTGTTCTAATCATAATAAAATTATTTTCTTTCATATTTACGCAATTATAATGAAATGCACGTGAATTATTATATAATAAATGAAATTCATATATTAAAAATAATTATACATGATAATTAATTAATTTAATTTATTGGTTTTTGTTCATAAGTGGCATTAGATACTTGCAATTAGCCTTATCAATACCAAAAAAAAAAAAAAATTGTCTATTAGCAATTAAGAGGTGTTTGATATTATTTTTTAAAATTATAAGATAAAAATTAAAATAAAAATAAAATTAATAAAAGAAAAAAAATCACGTTCATGTTTAATTACAGTTTTTTTTTTGAAATGATTATAGTTTTGATATTAAAATAAAAAATATATATATATTTGAACAAAAATTTTTTAAATTATATAATTTTATTTTTGAAATAAAATAATAACTCTATGTAGTAAGGTATGGAATTATAGTCAAATTTTATTTAGTATTACTAAGTCAAATATATTAAAAAAATTTAAAATTATAAATTAACTTTAATGTGAAAAAAAAATTAAGAATAAAATACACTGAAAATCAATATATTATGACAATATTATATTATGTTTGAAAATTTAATAGAAATTTAGTCGCAGGTACCTTTATTATTTAAATTATTTATAAAAATACCACTAAACACAATATTTTTAGCATTTATATGAAAAAGTTGTTGCTAATAATATAGCTTAGTGACAAAAAATCTGTTGCTAATAATTTCTAGTGGTAATATATTTGTCACTAATACTTTTAAACTGTTAGCGACGAATATATGAGTTCATTACTAATAAAATAACATAAACAAATATACAGCTTAGACATTTTAGCGATGATAAATTGGTTACTAATAACTTTTAGCAACGAAATTTATGTAAAAAACTAAGTTTAAAAAAAAATTAATCAAAATATTATTATAATTAATATAAATTAAAATTATAAATTTCTTTGAATAGTCTATTATAATTTTTAATTTTAAAATTGTAAAAATTTATAATTGTAATCCTAGCTATAAGTATTATTGATTCATTAAAAATATTTAATTTATTATAATAAAATTGAATCTCACTTTCACTAATTTATTTTTTAATTGTTCTTAATATTTACAAACTTTTTTCCTAAATTTTGATTAATAAAAATATTAGTTATATGTGCTTTAAAAATTATTGAATTAGAATTAATTATTTCACAATTCATGAATCTCAATTTTAAATTGACTATAATTTTTATGTTAAGACTCCTAAATCCTAATATCACAAATAATCTTTAAAATAATTAATCGTAAGATAAAAAAAAATATATCTCATTTGTAAGTAGTTCACTAAAATTTTAAGAAAAAAAAAGTTCTTACAATTGTGAGCATAAACATATTTCATGGATAAATTATCTCTACATAAAAGTGTTTGAATCTTGATTTTTAATTAACTTTCATAGGTTTTTCCTTAGTTTTATGCATTGAGTTATTTTTAGTATTTTTACACTGGTTTTAATATAATATTCAAATAACCTATATGATTGAAATTTGCTTAAAATGACTATAACCTATATTAAGTCATCGATTTATATAAAAATTTGAATCAATTTTGCAAAAAAATTATCAAAACAGCATGTATATATTAAAAATAATTATGTTATAAAATCTATTAAATAAGTATATCTAATTTGAAAAAATTATTAGTCATAGTTAGACATTATTAAAAAAAAAATTTCTGTAATAATAAGTTTTCTATAAAATATTAATTCTAATTAATAGCTATAATAACAAATGAGGAAAAATAATTTTAGTTTTGTGATATTTAAATAATAATTTTTAGATTTTTCTAAATTATATATATATATATAGAGACACACACGAGTATGAATGAATAAAAAGTACAACACACATTAAAAAAACTAATTAAATTTAAATAGACAAATTATGGGTACTTTTATTAGGGATACGTGTATCTAGATTTAAATGTTTCATCCGAAAAATTGAGTGTTTATTGACCCAACTTATTTGAAAATGTCATGACCCAACTCTATGAGTGTGATTGGCACAAGAATTTGGATCAGCGTAAAGCCACTGAAACTCGTAATAAGTTTTACTATTTCCAAATCCTTGACAAGACTCAATATCAAAGGCCAACATGCATAACAAAATGAAATAAAGTATTATAAATTAATTTGGGCTAATTTAATTTAATAACTATCAAACATCAATAACTAAAGAAGCCCAGCTCAATCCTGATATTCAAATTGTAAAAACTATTTAATATTATTAATTTTCATTAATTAACATAGTATATTTAAACACTGGTGTCATAATAGAATTATAATAATTAAATAAATAAACAAAATAAAAACTACTAAGAAACACTATAACCTGCAGAAAAAAATATAAGTTAGACTTGCAAATAAATTTTCTTTTCTTGCAACATGGAAAAAATATATTTAAATAGAAATGAGTGTTTGACTCAGAGAGTTTATATTGATTATACGTACAATTTCTATAACTACTTAAAACTAGTATAATCCTACTATGAAATGCACAACCATCACATATAACAAATAATTCATCAAATATTCATATAATAAAATAATTGGGAGCCACGCACACACTCTGTGTATTACATTAATACATATATATGCGAGCTAATCCTCTATACAGCTTTCTTAGTCCAAATCTCGCGAGCAAGTTCAACTCAAACTGGACTTTCGCTTAAATTTATGTGCGGGGGCCAACAAGATCAACTCAAAATCGTGCCTCATCTCGACTTTTCATAACCACAAGGACCGAGTTACAGTGAGACTAGTTCAAGCCGTGACTACCCATTCAATCCATATATATATATATATATATATGAAACACAACTCCAAATTATCTTCAGGGTGGCAAATATAAATGATTAACAACAATTAAATATGCAACAAGAAGAAGTTAATAATAAAGAAGTTTATTAAATTACTATAGCAATGGTCTAAAAGTTAATAATAAAGAAGTTTATTAGTTACACATATGTTTTATTAAACTATAGTAATTTATATTTAGATAATTGTGGCCAAATAAATTAAGTGGATTATTAATTGGCCAACGTGACTTACAAAATTTTATATACTTTATTCATAATTTAATTATTTTTAAAATTTTGATATATTTTTAATTATTTTTAGCTTTTAGTAAAAAAAAATTAATAAAGATTGATTTTTTTCATTAATTTAATTAAACAAATTTAAAAAATTAGACCAATAACAAAATTTTGAACCATATTTTTTAATCAATATTAAAATTGTCCCTTAAATATGAATAAATCTTAATGTATTATACAATTTAATAGATATTTTCTTATCTAGCTGATATTAGTCCATAAACTAAATGTTAGGTATTCTAAAATTAGCTATATATCTTTAGTATTAAATTGACAAAAAAATATTAAAAATACTCAATTACTCTAAATTAAAATTAAAATTTTATATAAAATATTTTGAATTATGTTAAATGAGTAAAATATCAATTAATTTTTTTGAAACATACCCACTTAAATTTTACAAAAATTTGTTAACCTTATGTACTCTAAACCATAACCTTGGTGTTTTATGTCATTCCTTTAAAATTATGATTTAAAAATTTTTTATGAACATTTACAATTAGACCACAAACTGCTAAGTTGAGCCATATTCTAAAAATTAAAATAAATTTATACGTAATATAACAAATAAGTTTATATTAGATTGACCTAGTTAGCAACAAAATAAGGAAAGACATATGGATCTCTTACAACATAAACCAAAACCCCATTACCATTGGATTTATTTTCATTGTTAAGAAACTAACTCCACCTAAGGACCAGTGACCAACTTCTCTTATACTTCAATAATCCCTTCTCTTCTTCGCATTTTCATTGCTCTCGCCTCCCCTCTCAGGCCTCCTCAAATCCACCACATCCTCATCCATTGTCTTCTCCCTTTTGTCATCATCACTCTCGTGCTCTTTCCCCACCACAGTTTCCTTTATCTTCTGTGTAGTCCCCTTCGCAGCATCCCATGCTCTCTTCGCCGTCTGCTCAGCCTTCTCTCCTACACTCCCCACCATTTCGACCACCTTAATTGTCCCATCTCTTGCCTAGTCAGTTGCTGTTCCAGAATAATCTTTGGCCTTCTCTTTCACATCACGTGCAGTCTCCACCACTTTCTTTATCCCTTCTTTCGCCTTCTTCTTGGAGTCGTGCGCATAATCTCTTGCTTTTTCTTTCGTTTTCTCTGTTGTCTCTGCTGCTTTATACGCGCCTTCCTTGGTCTTCTCCGCCGCAGATTGAGCCACGCCTTTGGCACTTTCCTGGGTTTCATATGCATACACTTTGGCATTTTCTTTCATTTCCCCCACTCGTTCTTTGGCCTTTTCTTTCATTTCGTCAGACTGTTCTTTTGCCTGCTCCGCGCGTTCTCTGGCTCTTTCAACGCCTTCCTTGGTAGTTTCTTTGGCTATATTAGTGAAATCTGATGCTCTACCTCTATTCTCCTCCGCTGCATTTCGGCCCTGAAAACAAAAAGGAAAGAAGACCGGTTCAGCAATATAATAATAGAAATATTAATTGGAACTACAAAATTTACCATTTTGGAAGCCAAGTACCTCGTTATATTTGGAAGCAGAAGTGAAGCAGACCCGAGAAACTTTGCTGGTAGATCCAAGGAAGAGAGAAGGAGGGCTAGGGACGGTTCCTGAGAGATTAAACATGACGATTTTGGTTATGGAAATGGCTGCCATTTCTTCAATTTTGTGTGCTTCTTTTCTGGCTTCTCATGCTTTGCTCACCTCGCAGCTTATATGGGGTTCAAGAGGAAAGTGTGCCAGCTTATTAAAGCAACACGTAGACTAGCTTATGCCACGCGTAGCCTACTTTCTATCACTTATCTTGGTCGGTTGGCGGTTTTGCTAGTCAACACATATTCCCTCTTTCACCAATTTTTTTTTAGTTAATTTAATTTATCTCTTGTTATGAGTTTTTTTTTTTCTTCTTCTAAGTTTACTTATTTTGTATAATTTTCTAATTTAAAGTGATTTTGATATCAATTATTAAAGTCTTAAGGGTAATTAATTTAAATAACTTTTAAACCCAAATCATTTAGTTAAATAACCATAGACTTGAAAATAAAAAATATAATGAGTTGAACTTAAAAGGAGTCAAAATGGTGAGACAAAAAATATGAGGAAACAAAAAGCCAAATTCAAATAGATCTATGGACTAATTAGTGAATCATAGACGACCCTGAAAATAATTTCAAAATAAATTAAATTCTAAGCAAATGGACAATTGTATACAATAACAATTGATAATTAGACTTGTGAGTGTGAGTCTAAATTCTATTGTATTGTACTTGAAGAAGAGGATTGAAATATGACTTAAGAGACACAAATCGTACAATATATATATATATATATATATATATATATATATATATATATATATATATATATATTCTCAACAAAATTCTAATCACTATTTTAATACTATTACATAAATAAAATGAACTAATTAAAAATAAATAAATAAATAAAAAGAAGGGAATTGAAGCTGGGTCGGTTCACTTGGGATATGAGTCACTAGCCAGCCACTATCCCAAGGTAAATCTTAGAAGATGGACTAAACTGTTTATCATTGCAATTTGTTCATTCAAAAGCACTAACAAAATTATAATTAGGTGACAAACATCTCTCAATAAATTCCATATTTGCTTCATCCAACAAAAAATTAACAGAAATTCGCTTGATGCAGGATGAAATTGATCAGACAGTCATCCTATGGTCAATCTGATGATAAACAAGCCATAATATGCCTCGATTAGCAATGCTGTGGTGTTGTTGAAGAAGAAATTGCAACTCCAGACTTTCTGTATTCAGATCTCACCATACAGCTATAGCCTAAAGCACAAATACAAACACGAGGAAATAAGTTGTCCAGTGCACATGCAGGAAAGAAACTGGCTAGAATTTGGCTTTGGCTTTTCTGCTTTTTCAGAGAAGAAGATGGATTTCTTGGGCAGTTTCTTTTCTTATGATAGTGTTGCTATCTCTCTCTGCATTAGAATAGATATTCATTTAAATAGCATAATTTCCCGTACATTTCCTTCTAATGAAGTTCATATAAGTAATAGTAAAAACGAACTCACTAACTAACCACATAGCTAGGTAAGCTTAGCTTTAGAGAGAGAGAGAGAGAGAGAGAGAGAGAGAGAGAGTGCTCACGAAGTTACGGAGAAAGAAAGAGGGTGGGGTATATATTGACACTTGACGAGTTCATGAATGAATTGAATTGAATTTGTTTAGCTATTAGTATGGTGTTCTGTGCAACGTTGGCCCAATAGCTGCCATATTTAAACCAAAGGTGGCGCCAAGTTTCAAACTCTATGCTTCACTGTCTCAAGCTCCTCACTGGTCAGTTGGCTATCCCAAAACCACCTCTCTCCGGCCACTTGTCACCCTCTTCGACCTATTGGCACGCTCTGTTCGATCCCCCATTCGCCTACACTAGTCTTTTCACACTATCTCCTACTCTTTCATGGCCTTTTCTCTCTCTACACCCACCCCTCTGCACCTCTTGACGCGTTTCTCGTGCTTTTTCAACACCTGGGCTCCTCCTACTGGCAGCATTTTGCACCACCATGACCATCTCTTACCAGATTTACTCTCATTAGGAAATGAAAAAATCCACTTCCGCATTCTCATCCACACAGATATACAGAAATTCCCTCTGATCACCAGCACAACCCCAAAGGCCTAGTGTCACCACTGTCCTTGTGCCCATTTTGATAAATGGAGAGCCCCTTTTCACCCTTATCCACAGATGCTAGCAAAACCACCATTACCACCAATGATAGCAAAGCAAAAATGGGGGGTTGTTCTCAGAATTCCCCGTTCTCCTCTATCTGTGGACCACTGAGCTATCCGTCAACATCTTCAAATTCATCAACTCAGTCTTACCATTGTCCAGTAGACTGCAGCATGCTACCACATTTTCAAAGCTTGCAATTTCCACAAGCATATCCTCTAGGGCACGCTGGCCAGTACTCACCATCAGCATATCCTTTGTATCCCTTCTGGTTCATGCAGAATGGGATTGAAATTCAAAAATCATGTTTTTTGCAGCCAAATGGGTTGTCAATAGAGCAAGAAAGAAGAGTTCTTGATGCATACAAGACCAAGGTTGCAAGAAGCAAGCGAAAACTTGCACGACAAAGGAGCCTTAGCAAAAATTCTTCTTCTGGTGCTAATTCGTCTCAGGTGGATACAAGAAGACTGTCCTTCAATGGTGCTAGTAACAAAGAGCAAGATTGCCAGAGCTTCATCAACAGAGATCTCTATAAAATCTGCACACCAGATAACAAGGTTAGTTTCTGCCAAAACTTAGAAATTGGGTTAATCAGATTGCTGTTTTTATGTGTTTGATTTTGATGTTTGGATCTATATCATGTCTAAATTGTTCTTTTATGTTTCACTGCAGAGACTGAGGGTGTTGCTAAGTAAGGAGCTGAAGAACAGTGATGTTGGGTCTCTTGGAAGGATTGTCCTTCCAAAGGTGAAGTTTCCTTGATCAATAAGTGCATTTCTAGGGCCAGTAATTGTTTGCAGATTTTGCTTGTTTCGGTTGCTGTTCCATCTTGCATCCTTTATTTTCCTTCTAGAGAGAGAAAAAGAGGTAAAATATCCAACCAATACGTTTGTTTGACTTGCTCTTGTCGAACACCGTGACACTATTGTGATTTAGACTGCCCAATAACTCATCTCTTCCTGACTTCTCGATTGGTACACAAAAACAAGAAAATGGAAAATAAAAGAGAGAGAGAGAGAGAGAGTAATAATATCATTGCAATGATAGTAAGCAAGAGTAAGTATCATTATCTGGCAACTGTTTTTTTAAGCACTATATTCATTGGAAATTACTGTTTTCTAATTAGATATGGTAATCTTATCCGATATCCAAAGCTTATCTAGTGCTTCTTTGCATGCCAATCCAGAGAGGGGCAGAGGAAAATCTTCCTATCCTCTCTGACAAAGAAGGCATCCAAGTAGTGATTAGAGATGTAAACTCTACCAAAGAGTGGAGCTTGAAGTTCAAGTAAGCATTTAGATACTACATTTTTTTCCTCCTTCCCTTTTATTTTCTTACACATTTCTTTTTCAGTTGTTATAACTTTAAGATGATTTTTTTTCCTTCTGTTGATTGCACAGGTTTTGGTCTAACAACAAGAGCAGAATGTATGTTCTTGAAAACACAGGTAGGTGAAACAAAATTACTCTCTCTTGTGTTTATTTCTCTCAATACTGAAATCTCTTTCATAATGCACAGGAGATTTTGTAAAGCAAAATGGGCTGGAGATTGGAGATTCCCTTACACTTTACGAGGATGAGTGCAAGAATCTCGTGAGTTTATTTTCCTTATATTACAATCACAGCATTAATTAAGTTTAAGTTCAAAATTAAAGTTGGATTAAAAATTGGAAAAAGGAAGTCTGTTTAGCTATATGACAATTTTGCCCTTGACCTTTTCTAAAATGCTGACACATTCTTTGGAAGAATGTGAAGGGATAAAGACAAAGAACAAAATGCTGCTAAAATGGACAAAATTAGAGGACCCCTTCTTTTCAGAGTCGAGAGACATACCCAATTATGTGTTGATAATTAAACTGCCTTATAATAGACTACTAGGAAGCAGAAAGCAAGTTTATAACACGAAGGCTAAAGAGAAGACCAATATTTATCAGGCTCTGCAGTGTGGATTTCACCACTAGATAGGCATTGCAAAAAAAATTTAATGTCTGTTTTGAACAATCAAATAAAGTGAATATCTTTTTTATGCCTTTGTTTTTTCGATTATAAATTTAGGAGAAGGAAGAGTCGGACCTGAGTCTCCATGATCCGACATATATGCAGCAACCACTAAGCTAAGCCCACCGCTGCTTTTTATTGCCTTATATGTCTTTTTATATCTAAAATATTTGAAAGAGCAGTAACAGATTCAATTCACTGGACTTGGTTTAATATGGAAACTTGTTTGTAATTATAAAACATGAACTGGAGATTATCATTAGCCTCGCATGTAGGTCCCACATATGAGGCTTTCTTCTCATTAGGAGCACTATGAATCCAAGCTAATCAACACAGAAACTGCATAGGCTGTGGGACTAAAACTTCTCAATGGTTAAATTAAAACTACACTCCATGAAAATTGAATATCTCCTTACTCCCTCAATTGCTTTATCCTGACAATTAATCTTTTTTCTTGCGAGGAAGCAGTATTTCTCCATCAAGAAGGTGGAAACACCACAAGTGGAGGTGTCATACAAACAACACTCCATAAACCAAAACTACCTATATATACCACATACGTACCAAGCTAGGGATGAAGAAGAAGCATCTTTGCAACTACTTATAGAACAACTTAAACATAAAGAACAGCAAGAAGCTAACAGCCTTGTGACTTTGTCTGTGGATATTGCTTCTTCTTATAGGCGCAAAGAGGACGAGAGAATTGGCCCATTAAACAACATAACCAGCATTAGTTTCTATCCTCAACCAGCACCTGCAGCTGTGCAATCCTCATCTTCACCACACAGTATAACGAGAATTCTAGATGATCACTATATTGATGACTGCTATACTGGCCTTGGTGTTCTTCCTGATGTCAACAGGTATAATTTTTCGCTATGATCAAAGCCTATGGTAGGTTGGGAGGCTATCAAGTTTAATGACAAGGAAGTGGAGAAACAAGTGTGTGTTAAATCATGGCCAATGAAGCGACTTGGAGGTTTAGTAATATGTTTTTTGCTCTATACTGATACCCAATTGTTTCTGGACAGGGAACATTTTTTTTTCTTTTCTGGTGTTTGGGATGACATAGAGGAGCTAGACATTCTTTGAACAGAA